>NC_092748.1:32445662-33110662 GCF_047496795.1 Chiloscyllium punctatum | reverse complement strand
TATTGTCCAGTGAGCAGACATCTTATCTGCTGAAGACCTTGTGCTGATGATCAGCTCTGATCTGCAGCAGTCTTTCTGGAATGTTCCAAAACATTCAATTGATCTTAGAATGAAAGTGAGTGAATCAGATTGCCCATTGTAATGGCCCAAATGAAACATTACCTGAGAAATGTTAGCAGTAGTTGACAATAAGAAAGCAATCAGAGAAAAGGTGGAAAGTATAAAAACTGGAAATAGGGCTGATTGTTCAAATTTTCACTCTAAGTGAACATGAACAGCCTTTCCCCAAGTCATAATAACTAAAGTACTCCAAACTAAGTTAATGGGACTAGATGTAAGCAAGGGGAATCTTAGAGAATCTAAAAGTGCTCAAAATGAAAAAGAAGTACACTGGCAGATGTAGGAATTATCCTGATGTATTGAAAAGAATGAGTTTTTTTATGTTATAGGTAATAGTTGTTGGTGGAGCCATTGGATATGAGGAAGTTGCAAACAAGTTAACATGATATTTCTTTTGAAGCTTGAAGGTTTCCATCTGAGAGTATTAAAGGAAGTAGGCGAGCACATTGTGGACACCCTAAGTATAATCCTTCAGAATTCCCAAGCTATGCAAACCGACCTCGGGACTGGAAATTTGCACAAGGGACACTGCTTTTTAACAAAGGCAAAAGAGGAAAATGAGGGATTTGCAGACATAATATCTGCAATGGGGAAATTGTCAGAGTGTGTATATTCACGAATGGGGTAACTTGAAAATTTCTTGTTAATCAAAGAGAGCCGGCATGGATACACGGTTATGTCTGACAAACCCATTGAATTTTTTTTAAAGAGATAACTATAGTAGTGGACAGGCGAATGTCTATGGATGTTGTTTATATGGACTTGCAGAATGCATTTGATAAAGTCCCACCGAAGAGACTGTTAACTAAGGTAGAAGCCCATGGAACTGAGGGCAAGTTACTGACATGACCCAGAAACTGGTTGAGTGGTAGGCAACAGAAAGTAAGTATTCTGATAATGGGTAGGTACTCAAATTGGCAGGATGTGCCTCAATTATTCAATTATGTATTAACAACTTGGATAATAGAGTAGAAAGTCACATATCCAAATTTGCTGACGACACAAAATTAGGCAGCATGGTAGAAAGTGTTGATGATTATGTGAAATAACACACAATAGGACTTTTTTCTAGCCTTAGAGGCAATACGATGTAGGTTTACAAGAATGAGACCTGGATTTCAGGGGTTAAATTACGAGGAGAGATTGCACATAGTGAGACTGCTTTGCCTGGAATTTAGAATGTTAATTGGTGATCTGAATCAAGTCCCTGTGTCTGCGTGGGTTTCCTCCAGGAGCTTCGGTTTACTCCCACAACTGAACAATGGCCATGACAAAAAAACATGCAGGCGTTAGAGGGATGGGGTGGAATCCTCTTTGGGAGGGGGCTTGGTGCAGACATGATGAGCTGATTTGCCTCTTTTTGCACTGTAGGGATTCTATTGTATGATTTTTCTGTGGTAGAGTTTCAAACATTCATGCTAACCTGTAATATTTAGGCACCAGCTCAATATGTTTGCTGAGTAAGAATCAATGTAAATCAAGTTTATCTCTCCTTGTTGCTTCAGTTTCTCTCATTCCCTCAGCACTGCCCACCTTGACTCCTCCACTCCACAGCAGGCTCCTCTGCTCTGCAAAGGACAAGTTCCGGTAGATTTGCTACTTTATTAATATTGCGAATGACAATGATCCCATTGGAAGTGAGCAAAATGGGACACTCATCCAGTTTATCAGCAGGTGGCTGTTGGGATACTGGATGGCAATGACTAATTGTGGACACAGGGAAATGATGGAGGGAGAAAGAGGCGAAAGCTGAGGGGACAACTTGGAGATGTAGCTGAAGAAATCTGCCAACAGTAGTACAAAGGGTAACATAAGAATAAGCGACCACATCTGTTGCTGTAGCATTGTTGGGATTTCTTCCATTCCTTCGCTGGTGATCTGTGTCTGAACTTTTTCCAGAAGACCAATGAGCTAACTCATTGATCTCACATTCTTGGGGGAGTGGGTTGATGTTGGAATTGCTCAGGAGCAATGGTTGGCAGGTGTAGCTTACTAGTATTTCAACCCAAAAAGGAAAACCTGGACCTAGTCCATTTGCAATCATCACCTCCTCCCCTACCCCCTCCCTATCACCACCATCAATATTAATCATCACCTTCAGCAGAGACTACGAGACTTAATGATACCTTCCAGGGCATTGAGCTTAAGAGTAATGCTGGAACTCCAATGTCCAGTGTGCTGCACTGTCCTTTGTGAAACAATGTCAATCTCTGTGTTGGACATAGAAAGTCTATTGCCAAAATTCAAAGAGGAATCAGGGATTCTCCCTGCATTCTGGCCAGAATTTATCAACCAACATCACTTAAATACACTTAGTGATCATTATCATACTGTTTTTCTAAACATTTCTAAGAAGGCTGCAAAGCTTGTAGTTCTCTTATTGTGTGGGTGAATGTCAAAGGAATAGACAACATGCTGCCCTCTCAAACAGCTGAACTTTTGTTTCATTTACCATTTCTGTCTATTTGAACGTAATTAACATTTAAATTGTCCTGACATAGGGGAGAGGAGGTTCTTAGTAATTTGCTCCATGAAAAGTTGAGCATGTAATTACTTTGCACAGATCTCCATCCTAAAGTACCTCACTAGTCAGAAGTTGAATATCATTTAGGCTGTTTAATTGAAGAAGCAAAAATTCAAGGCTGCAATTGTTGCTGCAATGCAAGCAGTTTTTAATCTGACCCAGTGAAATTATTTCAAGTGAAAAACTGAAAATCAGGCCACAGGAGCTGACAGGCTCTTCCATCACACCCGTAAAATTGCTCTGTCAGTGTTCTTGCCAGAATCTAATATTGCAATACTGCATACTGTGACAGTAAGGTTCCAAGAAGTATATGTTTAATGGAGTTTGGGTTTTGCTTCAGTGATTTAGAGAAGTTATTTGCAATTTAGAAATTCATCCCTGACAGTATTACTTCCTGTATATTAATGTAGAAATAAGTCATGCATCATTTTAAAGAGGATGATCAGTATTTAAATTTATACATTTTTATTTCAAATCTCAGTGCAGCAAAGTGGATATGACATGCAAGTTTGAAAATTAACATTTGCTGCACACAAATATAAAATTCCATATTTGCCATTCCTACCTGAAACTCTCTCTGATTTCTGCTTGCTTTTGATGCCATTTTATGATAATTTTGATTGAGTATTTTGTGATTACTACAATGGATGGAATCTTCCAGTTCCTGAACAATGTGGGTCTTGGTAAGTTATTTGGGAAAATGGGGTGACATTGGTAGAAATGAGATTCTCAACATCAAGAAAAAAAAATCCAATTCAGATTTTGAACAGTGAGATGAGCATTTCACTCGTGAGCAGTGAGAGAATTGATCACATCCATTTGCAAGCATTAGCATGCTATTATTTCCTAATCATTCTTCACTTATATAGAGTTTCCTTTTCTCTCAGCTATTGGGTAGAAACTAGATGGTGACAATTCTTGAAATGCAAGTCAGAGTACCTGATAACTTCAGCTTGCCCCTTGCTCCTCCTTAGGCAGCACACCCCAAACTCTCAGAACGTTTGCCTTGGACTACCCTCAAATTGAGTTAACAGAGGTAAATATTGAAGATATATCAGCATTACCGCACCTTCATGGCACATCTCTGATGCTGTTGTAATGCACTTGTGCAGTTCAATGCTTCACTTTGGAGTGAGTTACCTTCGGTGTAAAGTTGTCGCCATGACACTTCAGGCACTGAGATAAGCACCTATTTTCTGAATTCGACCATGGTACACTTCAGGGCTCCTCACCTTTGCACTCACTCACTTTGTGCTGACTTGGATGCTTACAACATCATTGCCTTACCTTGCCTTGCCTGTTTGTGCTTTGCTGCCACCGTCTGGGAAGGCTGGCTGAACTCTTGTCTTGCCTCGCAATTTAATGCAGCTACAAAGCCAAGAAACTTGTCAGCACTCATCAGTCAAGGGGGTGTACATATTTCTATACTGGGCTACATCAATGTCACTCTTGCAATACACGGCAAACACACTCAACTAAATATCTCAAAGTCTAACGGAGTAGTTCTCAGTCTGGCCAAGGGATACAGCATTCAGTCAGAGGGTGCCAAATCAGAAAATCAAGAGTATTGCCCACTTTCAATCTTAGGCTTGGATAGAGTTAGTTAGTCAGGGTTGTGGGTATCACTGCAGTCCGGAGAATGGGCCACATTCAGTTCTGTTGAACACCAACCAGTCCCGGGATTTGCAGTAGATCAGTCTGGAAGCCACACATGGATCAGTCAACAATCGGAACAGTCATCAGTCACGACAATCCATCCAACTTGGTGAGGGAGTTAGACCACTGTTGGTCATGTGGGTCAGCTCAATGAAATTTTCAGGGGTTTATCAGGTGCAACTGTGTGGCTGGGAAATTGAGATAGTCAACTGCGGGGATTGGAAACTGCATGATGACACACAGAGGGAACAATAATTACAGAGGGGACTAACTCAATATATAACTGGGGGCATTGGTGGACATGGTTGGATTACTGTTGGAGGAGTAGGGTTAAATGACAGTCACAGCCAAACTCAAGGTGGGGAAGGCTGGGGGTTGGGGGCTGGTGGGGGCATGAGCCTAGTACATTGCAATAGTTGGAGTGACTAAGCTGTAGGACAGGCTTGGGGGGGGGGGGGGGGGGGGGGGGTTGGGGGGAGGGTGCGGTGGGAGGTTGGTCCAGGAGGGGCAATATTGGGAGATGAAATGGTAATTCAATGAAGTATGTGAGAAGAAGTGAAAACTCAGGACTAATGGACTTAACAGGGAGACGAGACAACATCAAGATTTGGGGGCATGTTGGAGGACTTGCTTATCAGGCTGATCTTGCAAATTGCTGTACCAAACCCATCCTGCATTACCTTCTGTACTCATTGCAAATCATAAGTTTGCACTGGGAATACAAAACGGCAGTGAACACACATGGAGCAGGTGGAGTAAATATTGCTTTTCTGTTTGGACATGTGGGCTCTGCATGAGGGTGATGTGAGGGCCATTTGCATTAATCATGTTATAGATTATAAATATGGCACCCTGTATGTGAAATGCCCACAGTGCCCAACTGTGTGGGATACAAATCCTGGAGTTATAGCATTGATCATTACAGATTGAAGACAGCTATCCCTGTGAAGCAGAAGTAATGAAGGATGATAAGCAAGAATTGTGAAATGTCCACAATTCACAAAAACAATCCAAGGTCTCATAGGCCATACAAAGGCACAACAATCCACGTTACTGGAATTAGATTCCAATGCAAAAGGCCCATAATGAAGAATTGCACAGACTTCTTTGTCAGAGGCCTCCTTGTCCCATTATATGGAGGAGTATGTTCAACTGTAATGGAACATCAGCCTTACAAGGATAGTTAGTGGGAGACAGGATTGCCCTCTGTAACCCTGGTTAATGATTTCTTTAGCAACCCCCTGGCTGAGTAGGTGCAATGAAACCCATTTTTTTGATCAGGGCCATCATAGTCCAGACACCAAGTGTTGCTGAAGGTGAAATTCCAATGCTTGGATCAGCCTGGGATGGGCAGATATTTAGTAAAGCCTGGATCAAACGTACTGCATAATCCTTGCATTTTGCACTCTGAACATGGAGCAGGCAGATCTGGGATGTGATAGTCATTGAACAGCGAGGAGAGCCAAAGCAGACTGCCGAGGACGAAGAGGAGGCATCCAGGAGAAATATCAGATTCATCATGATAGAGCAGTGCAGCGTGAGGCACAGCAAGCCAGACAGGTTGAAATTGACGCTCAGTTCCAATTGCTATGAGCTGGGTGCAGTGATCACTCTTTGACTGACTGTAAATATTTGCACTTGAAAGGCAAGCAGCCTCTGTCTATTTTTGCCTGGTTGTTTTCACTTTGATTTTGCAGTTGCTGAATAAAAGTGAACATTTTTAACCTTTTGAGGGCTTACAGAATGTGATGGTCCCTCACTGAGCAGTGATAAAATGTTGGGCTACAATTGACATTGGGTAAAGAGGAGTGCTCCCTCAGGTAAGGGTTCCAATATGAGATGATGCTAAGGCCTGCATTAAAAATGTCACAAGCGAACCCCAGGAAGTCCCAGCAATGGTGAGTACTTCCACCTCTGATAAGGACAAGTGGGATCCCATAGACGTATTGGTAAAGAGGTGAGTTTGTGAAGATTGTGTGAGAAATCTTGCTAGTTGTCAAGGAGAGAAACCCTCCAAAGTCACCAAAATTGATGCTTAGCTGATTTCTGGTAAAATACTAATGCCTTGGAATGCCTCGACTTTCCGATTTAACCATGGATTATTTTTATATTTCTGGCACTCTGTACATCATGCAGAGTAATCCCGTTTCCCATGGATTACTGAAATACCACATTGTCAACAGCCTTTCAGTTACTAATAGGTTCCAGATTTAACACACTGTACAGTTAAATAAAACCTGCTGCATTTTGACAGTGGATATGTAATTAATGTAAACACCAGATTTCTTATTTTGAATAGCTTAAATATATGGCTTTTGTTGTGAAACATGGATATTTTTAGATCCTCAGTAACTTTGTGAGATCACGTTTGAATGTGTATTTTTAGAAATTGGAGCAGTGTTTGACTTCTTGTCTCAAGCCGTTGGTGACAATAGTTTGCCAAGTACCTTGGGACATTAAACTTCTGTGACAAGAAATGAAGCTATCGTTACTCTATGAATTTAAATGTTAAAAATGACAAGGGGAATTTTATTCAGTTTGAAAGGTTTTGAAAACTTATTTTTCATTTGGCAATAAGCAATTAAAAAAAAGACAGAACAGCTTCTTTGAAGTAATGTTTGAAAGGAAATAATGCCTCCCAATTTAATGTGCTGATTTTCAGCCAGAATAACTTACAAGCTAAATGGTATGTACAAGTAAAGGCTTGGACTGCAATTTAAATGTGGGGAAGCAATTTTTATTTTTGAACAATTTTTCTTCAAATTTTTCTTAAATATCCACAACCCGACGGAAAGAGCCGACAGTAGCTACAATGGCGCCCCAGTCACTGTATCTCCTGTATTCACCGGGTCTCATGAAGTACTGTCGCCCTCTGTAGTTGGGATGTTCATAGAAGATCCAGTAACCGTCCATCGCCTGGCAGGAGTGGATGTCACGGTAACGGAAACGATCGTAGACAGATGGACAATCATCCATGAATTCCATCATCTGTCCTCCAAAGTCAGGCCTCTCGTAAATCCTCATTCTGTATGAAGCCCCACTTGCCTGTGAGATGAAGCATTTTATTGTTTAACCAGATACATCTAACACAAATTTATCCGCACTGGAATTCATCATTCTTGAATCAGGCATATTAAATCAATACAAATAATACACAGATAGGGTAAATAGATAGGGTCTTTTTGCTGGAGGTGGGGGAGTCTAGAACAAGAGCATAGGTTTAAGGTGTGAGGGGAAAGATTTAAAAGGGAACTAAGGGGCAACGTTTTCATGCAGAGGGTGATGTGTGTATGGAATGAGTTGCCAGAGGAGGTGGTGGTACAATTGCAACATTTAAAAGGCATCTGGATGGGTATATGAATAGGAAGGATTTAGAGGAATATTGGCCAAGTGCTGGGAAATAGGACTAGATTAGATTGGGTTATCTGGTCGGCATGGACGTGTTGGGCCAAAGGGTCTGTTTCCGTGTTGCACATCTCTATGACTTTATGACTCAATGATCACCAAAAGTATCTTGTATCAATGAACTGAAAGGACACTGAGAGACATTAAATGGATAACAAAATTGACTCTGCTGTACTTCTAAATTGCATTTAGAGAAGAATGAATTTATTTATTCATTTTGGTATCCATTACCTCTTCTGCATTCCTTGAAACAATGTCTCTCATGCGATTTTGCTCCAGAACCCATGAGCATTCTTCAATATCTGGACTGAGCAGTGCGATATTTATGTGGGAACCTAATAACTTCACTAGATTAGTGGCACCATAAAAATTGAGCTTCATGCTACAATCCTATATTCACACAGATATTCTGACTGTATTAAAAAATTATGAAAAGGAGGAATCCCAGCCAATATTTTCTCTATCTCTCTCTCTCCCAAGGACCAGGTTCTCTCTAACTGAGATCAGCTGATTCCGCACCGAGTGAAGATTTATGCAGAGTAAGTAAAACATGAGGGTAGCATGGTGGCTCCATGGTCAACACTGCTGCCTCACAGCACCAGGGACCCAGGTTAGATTCTACCCTCAGGCAACTATCTGTGTGGAGTTTGCACATTCTCCCCATGTCTGCATGGGTTTCCTTCAGGTGCTACAATTAGTCCAAAGGTGTGCAGGCTAGGTGGGTTAGCCATGGGAAATGCAGGGTTACACGGATAGGGTAGGTGGGTGGGTCTGAGTGGGATGCTCTTCAAAGGGCTGGTGTGGTTTCGATGGGCCAAATGGCTTTCTTCCACACTGTAGATAGTCTATCATTCTTGACAACACAGAAACTATCCATCCTTTTTGAAATAGATGCTTAATTAGTCCCATTTCCCTGCTCTTTTCTCACAACACTGCAGTTCTTTGTATTTATGTTCAAACATTCAAGCAAGTAATTTGGACTTGAGTATCAAAATAGTGAGTATTAAAATATGTGGATGATATCAAAACAACTTACAGGGGAGTGCAATTTACACAGAGCAGGACAACGACAAAGTAAGGTGAGACTTTAATACACTTATAGAATGTACATACAATTGGCAACTTAATTTTGATTCTTTAAAAACCAAAATTAGATTAGACAGCTCTTGATTGGACACTGTAACAAAAATGCAAACTAATGATTAATGAAAACTTATTAAATGAGGAATAGAAACTTACTAAATTAAAAAGACATTATCCAAGGTGATGATGTATTCCAACCTGTGCAGTGCACACACCTCTCTGAAGACCTTGATCGTATTGGTGGACACCATATGCTCCCTCTC
Source organism: Chiloscyllium punctatum (assembly GCF_047496795.1). Lineage (NCBI taxonomy): Eukaryota > Metazoa > Chordata > Chondrichthyes > Orectolobiformes > Hemiscylliidae > Chiloscyllium > Chiloscyllium punctatum. The sequence goes on along the minus strand of NC_092748.1, from coordinate 33,101,611 downwards.
ATAGACATTTGAGCACACACGTAACCATGAAAGAGGGGCCAGACAGTCAGGTCCAATGATCCCCTGCCACAGCCTGCTGGCTGGCCCTGTTAATGGCCACTTTAGGAGCAGACCCCCAGGCACACCCTCCGACATGTTCACCTATCCCCTACACATGGTGCCCATAGATCACAAGGAATGTTGCTGAAGTGTAAACAGAAATTGAGGAGCAGCTCCTTCAAAGAAACTGAAGGGAGGCTGCAAATGGATACATTCGATGTAAGTATACTTGAGTGTTGAATTTTTTTCATTTTGTAGGGTGAATAAGGGAGCCCCTTACTCCTTGTGAAGTGAATGTCTATGTGTGACAGAGGGATACTGGAAGTACAGATGCACAAATTGCTATAGATAACAGCAAAGGTTACTAAGGCCATTTAAAACAAAATGTAGACAAAGAATTGGGCATGTTCCCAGTGGGAAAGAATTGAAAAGGAAAGACGTTATATTAAATTTATACTGAATCTCGAAGAGATCATACTGCGATGAACATTTCTGTCTCCATTTTATAAAAAAATTAGAGAAAGACAATAAAGTTGATACTGGAACTGAGCTGTAATGTCTTTCAGGACAGGTGAGAAGGCTGATGCTTTTGAAAAAACAAACAGTAATAGTGGTTTTTAATCTTACAAAATGTTAGATAAAGAGATGTTTCCAAATAAGGAGCTAACAAAAAATATCCCAGATGATCCAACAGGAATTCAAGTGGAACTTCTTTACATTGAAAGCTGTTAAAACATGGAACTCACTACTGGGCGGAACCGTTGAACCAAAAGGATACACACATAAAAGAGGAAGTTAGGTTAACATGAGAGAAAAGGAATAGGAGGACATAGAGTTGAATGAAGAAGGACTTGGGGACAAGGCTTATCCAGATTATTAGCATCAGCATGAACATCTTGAACTGAAGGGCCTGTTTTTGTATTGTAGATATTTTGTTATACTGTGTACTATTACACCATTTATCCAACACCTACAAAGTCGAATCGACTTTCACCATCTTTTTAAGTGAGGCTTCTGGACTTCAAGAACTCCTGCATGAAAAATAGTTCTCTACATATCCTTTCTGGAATCTTTGTCCATTATTTTAAATTTGCGTCCTCTGTTACTGACTACTCCATCTGTGCAAACAACGGGTTCATTTTTAATTATCAAAACCCATCATAACTTTGAATTCCACAATTAAGTCTCCCCTCAACGTTTCAGTTTCGAAGAGAACAATCGTAACCTTTGTTCTTCTCTCCAAAAATCTGGAACTCACCCTTCTTGGTATCATTCTGGAAAATCTGCTTCTTCAAATCTTGATATCTTTCCTAAATGAGTCAGGATTCATACTCCAAGCTGAGGCATAATCAGTAATTTATAAAGGGAAAAAAGCATGATGGAATTGAACCAGATTTCTTTGATAAATCTTGCTGAGTTTTTTTGATTGGAGGTTGAGATAGAAGCTTACAACGACATAGAGAATTTGGACTCTATTCACCCTCTTTCTTTGTTCATTGATGTGTGTGATACATGATAGTGAGTACGAATGGAATCACAGTAGAAGACTTGGCCCTTTAAGCCTATTCCACCATTCAATAAGATCATAGCTGATCTGACTTTAACCTCAACTCTACACTCCTGTATATCCCTGATAATCTTTCATCCCTTCGGTAATCAAGAATCTTAAAAATAATTAAAGGTTCTGCATCTACTGCCATTTCAGGAAGGGAATTCCAAAGACTCATGACAGTTATATGAAGTGAGAAGATAACAAACCTGTTCATTTTTTATACATTACATAACTTAAAGTTTTACTTTTGTCAATGTGGCAAGAAAATATACAGATAATAATTAAAAATAACACTACCTAAAAAGATGTAGCTCATTTCAAATGATTGGATCACTTACATAGCTAAAAGTGCGGCATGACCTGATGTTGTCATTGAATCCCATCCAGTGCTGGTTGTCAGGGTACTCTCCCCTGGTCAGAACATACTGGTATCCCATGTAATTGGGTCTCTCATACACCACCCAGCAGCCACTCTCAACACGGATGGAGTTACAGCTACTGACGTAAGAGTGCAGGTCAGCACAGTCACTACTGCACTCATAGCGCTGACCCTGGAAGTTCCTGCCTTCATAAAAGATTACCTGTAGTATTAGAAATCTGTTAGTTAGGCTGGAGCATAACTAATTTTAACAGAAAAAACAACACAACAATACTTCACTTTTTACCTTAACCATTTTGGTAACACTGCCGGAACTAATCTTGTGTACCAGAAGTTGGAGATCATGGCTTTTTATAGATCGAATCTTTGTTATTTCATTAAGGAATTCCAAATCAGCAGATTCCTCCTTGTAATGTCTTGTAGTTTTTGGAGGCACGCATTTGACTAATTGATGTATCAGGTCTTTGTTCAGTAGATTTACTCTGGCATGTCACAAGTACAATGTAATTTTGATTTCAAAATGAAATATTAAGGATCTTAACTTAGGAATTGTGAAAACTAGTTGTGTATCAAGATTAGATGAAGTATAAAAATTAAACAAAAGTGGAATATTTGCAATTTGTACATTTCAAGGAAAGTATCCAATGTAGTTTGACATTATTATGCAATGAACAATTTCTGAAGCAACAAATGATGTATTTCACCGTATTACATAGGATTTTACAATACAGAAAAGGTGCATTTGCCCAACCATTTTAGCCTGGTGTATAACCTCCATATGAGCCTCCTGCTATCTCACCTTATCATTCTTTTTGCTGTCAGTTCATGGCCTACATGCTTGATTCATGTGCATGTAATTATATTTCTTTCTTGTGTAACTTCAGGTTTAACTAGCAAAGTCTGTCAAACAGTCACACAAGAATTTAATCCTGATCAGCAATGGCCTCTTCCATTGTGTTTAGTTTTCAGCCCAGGAGAATCTTGCGTTGTCTGCACTGATATTCTTCTGGAGTAGTGGAAATGTCAAACAGCATGCACAATCATCTGTAGCACCTGAAGGCCATCCAGATTGTAATTGGAAAGATATCACTTTCATATAGCATCACTTGCTAGGAGTCACCCTTTACACTAAGGTGGTGTAGATTTATGCCATTGCAAGTCATGGCAAAATTCCTTCAGTGGTTGGAATGGAATAGAGAGATATCTTCAAAACATTACGTGGATCATTTGTGACAATGTATGCTCCCAGCTTTCCAAGTTGCTTCATTGCTGCCTTGCTGCTAATTTTCTATTCGGAGGGAGTTGGAATTTTCTTGATTGCTCCCTTTTTTTCCAAATCTTCTTTCTTGTCTTTCATGCTGTACTTGAGGGAGTTTCATCTCCAGCTGGCAGTTTCCTTGTTAGAGGCATTGAGTCAAACAACATGCGAACAGATCCTATGGTCTAATATATCCATGCCGATCTGACATCCCAACCTGACCTAGTTCCAATTGTCAACATTTGGCCCGTATCTCTCTAAAACTTTCCTATTCATACTCCCATCAGATACATTTTAAATCTTGTACTTGTATCCAATTCGACCATTTCCTCTGGCAGCTCATTTCATATATGCACCACTCTCTGTGTGAAAAATTGTCCCCTCAGGTCCTTTTTAAACCTTTCTCCTCTCACCTTGAATCAATGCCCTCCAGTTTTGGACTCCCCACCCTAGGGAAAAGACATTGGATGTTCACCCTATCAATGCCCCTCATGATTTTATAAATGTCTGCAATGCAAGTTGGTCGAGATTCTGTTGTTCTGATGCCTTTCAACTGTGACTGAATTTCAGCATTGAAGGTGAGAAAGTGCCCCTTCATTGTCCTATTTCCTTTCGTCTGGCTTGCAATATATGGATGATGAGTGGATACCTCTTTGACAGGGCCCTTTGTCGTATGCTGGGTTAATACTTTTGGGTAATATAGCCCTCTTCAATCCCAAAAGCTCACTCCATTGATTGAAACTGGCTTTTTAATTTGCTGTCTTTCTGTATTTCTCAATGCGATAAACACAAAATGTACCTGTAGTTTTGGACATCGTGGGGGTTGGGGAGATTGCCATTGAGCATCTGACCCTCATTAATTTTGCAATCACACAAGATAATAGTCCATTCACTTTTAACTTGTCTCTTCCCTCCTTTGAGGAGCTGATATTTGTAATTCTTTTTGCTTAGATTTTGCATTTATATTGCATCCTCAACCTTTTTGAGGTTTATTCTCCTCGTTTATCATCCTAACGCTGTTAACACATTGTTCTATACCTTTAGGATGTGTTCCATGTTCAAAGCTTCGTGTGCTGCAACACATTTACCTGTCCCAGCTTTAGACTTGCTCCATCTGATGAATGGTACTTACTTGCCATGGATGTCTGGAAAAAACAGCTCCCTGTTCAAGTTATTGCATTGAGCTGACATAGTAATCTATTGTCTTGGCACATGTATGAGGCCATCAATAAGTTTACTTCCAAGGGTTTTGTTTTTAGATTGTCATATTGAGCTACGTTGCACAAGTCAGTGAAGGATGTGATTTTGCAATCACGCAAATGTCTATTTACACTTTCGTTGACCTGATGTATCCTTCTGCAGGCTTCATTTTTTATCAGTTACAAACCACACCTCACCTGTCATCTTAACTGAACTAGCTTGTTTTATGGTGATTGATCAGAATCTTCAGCTCATATCTCTCCAGTGGCTATCTGTACCTGCTTGTTGTGTTTCCATTAAGCTACACACCCATGTGCAAAATTATTTGGTTTTTTTACAGTGAGGACATTGATTTTCCCATACTGTTTGTGCCTTTGTGTTTGCACAATGCCTTCTGTAGAACTTGCATCTGCCCTTTTGTCTGTGATTGTTCTGCTCTGTCTGTATGGAGCATGTCAACAGACTGCAAGACCTGGTCTGTTCTGCCACAAAGATGGTCAATCTGTTGATTCACAACCTGGTCACTTCTCCAAAGGTCAACTGCTCTCCTGAGCTTGTCTTTTCTCAGTAGGCAGGCTTTCATGTTTAAGTCTCTTGTTCCAAGCATAATCCTGTTTCTACTTAGCTCAGCTTTTAATTGTGCAAGTTCATAGCTTTCTGCCAGCTGAGTTAATGATGTTACATCATCATCATTGACTTCTAATTATTAGCATTGAATATGTACTGTGCACACGTAATGTTCACTTAAGGTTCAAACTGTTCCATCAATGTTTTTAACATTTCTGCCACGTGTATCTTTCTGCCTTTCTGGGAGATTTAGCATGGAGCATATTTTGAAACGGTCTCTACCCGACAATGATAAAAGTGGACTTGTTCTGGTTTGCTCAATTAATCCATAAATATTGCCTCATTCTGCTGTTGTTAATGGAAGTTTTCCCAGTTGTACCTCATATCCTTGATCGTTCAAGTAGGAGCTGATAAGGAAGAAACTGCAGCCATTTTCTCTTAAGTAGTGTTTTCACTGTGATCTTTGCATTTGTTTTTTCTTTTTTCAATGGCAATTCATAGCTCTATAGCTGTGCTTTTAGTTTTAACTTTGCACACTTAACAATTTTGATAAAGCATTTCAGGCGTACAACACAGCATAGTATTCAACATGGGAACTTTAGTGAAATGAAGCTTAAGATGTCTGCCTACACTGTGTCCCACATATTCCTCACTGAACCCAAAATGAGAACCCAAAACGTTCTCTCCCATGATGTCAGATCTGCTGAGCGTTTCTAGCAATTTCTGTTCTTGTTTCTGATTTCCAGGATCTCCATTACTTTCAGTTTTTAGTTCATAAATAGATGTTGTTGCTGTTCTAAAATGCATTTAAATGCTCGTAAGCAACTGAAACTAACAATAAAATTTGGACTATTTACAGGTCATGTGATATACATTGACTGAAATAATTTATTTTATTTAGTCAGATTTAACAAGAGAGGGGAAAGATTTAACAGAGACATGAGGGGTAACTTTTTCACGCAGAGGGTGGTGCATGTTTGGAATGAGTTGCCAGAGGGGGTAGTGGAGGCTGGTACAATTACAACATTTAAAAGGCATCTGGATGGGTACATGAATAGGAAGGGCTTAGAGGGATGTGTGCCAAATGCTGGCAAATGGGATTAGGTCAGATTGGGATGTCCAGTTGGCGTGGACGAGTTGGACTGAAGGGTCTGTTTCTGTGCTGTATATAACTCTATGACTCGATGAGATACATAAATTCTGTAAATTGTACACATGCAGTGTTACATTAGGCTGAAATCGGGAATTTAAAAAAAACTTATGAAATATTTTGATGCTTATTTTAGGAAAAAGATACAGTGTGGAGATCTTTGCCACACCAAGATACATTGACAAAATAGGTGAAAATCTGCTGAACTGATAGAGGTCATTCTAAGAAAAACATTAAAAAATATATCTGAAAAAAGATCTTGCAAAAGGTGTGCACCTTTGTTCTCTGTTTTAAGACGTAACACAAACAATTATTTAAAATTTGCTATTTTAAATTGATATATCAAATGTCTAATTCAGTTTTGCTACATCAAATGTATTAATGGCATAGTTACAGGATTGGACCACTAGATGACTCTGTAATGTGAATTTTTAATGTTTCTTCCCCAAAACAGTTGCCACCTGGCTTTTTGAAATACGTTTATTTATATATCAACTGAAATTGGGCAATAGGCAATTTCTTTATGTTGTCTTAAAAACCTCCCTTATTTACTAAGTTAGCTGTTTCATTCAGATGTTGAAATGTTCTCCTTGAGAGTAATGTTTCCCAATTGCCAACATACATCAGCACTTTCAGGCTCAATGTCAATGACACCAGTAGTGTAAGAAGGAAATAAAACTCTGCAGAGATGTACAAAGGTGGGTCAGCATCCACTTTACAGCACCATATAATTTCAAAGTCAATCCCTCAGATTTTGAAATTTAAACCTTCAACTTGTTAACATGAATGTAAAAATAAATTATTAAATTGACATAAATAGGTGACTTTCTGATTATTGAATAATAAATTTAATAGGAGGCATGAAAGAGCTTTACATAATTTTTCACAAGTTAATTATAAGCCATTGAGTCATAGAGATGTACAGTATGGAAACTGACCTTTTAGTCTAACTAATCCATGCTGACCAGATTTCCCAAATTAATCTGGTTCCATTTGCTGGCACTTGGCTCACATCCCTCTAAACCCTTCCTATTCATTTACCTATCCAGGTGCCTTTTTAAATGTTGTAATTGTACCAGCTTCCACCACTTCCTCTGGCAGCTCATTCCATACACGTACCACTCTCTGCATGAGAAAGTTGCCCCTTAGGTCCCTTTTAACCTTAAACCTATGCCCTCTAGTTTTGGGCCCCACTGCGCTGGGAAAAAGACCTTGGCTATTCACCCTATCCGTACACCTCATGATTTTACAAACCTCTATAAGGTCACTTCTTCAGCCTCCGACGCCCCAGCCTATCTCTATAGCTCCTTCCAACCCTGACAACCTCCTTGTGTATCTCTTATTTCATATAGATGTATATATGCACATACAGTGCATTTAGGGAGGGACTTGCTTGATTTTGAGCCAGTGACACTGACGGAGCAGTAACACATTTCCAAGTCATGATGATGTTGGAAGGACATGGAGGGGATAGTGATTCCACGTGTCATTTACGCATGTCATTCTAGAGAAGATGTGAACGTGCATTTGGGAGATACTTTCTAGGAACTGAGAATTCTAGGAACTTGAGAATTTCTGCTGTACATCTTGTAAATGGCATGCACTCCCGCTATTGTGCTAATGTTGTGGAGGGTTGGTATGGATATGGTTCCAATCCAACTGGCTGCTTTGTCCTGGATCATGTCATGTTTCTTGAGGGTTGTTGGAGCTGCCCCCATCCAGGCAGGTGGAGAGCATTCCATCACGTTCCTGACTTGTGCCCCGTAGATGGTGGACAGGCTTTGCGGAATCAGGAGATGACTTACTCGCGGCAGGATTCCTAGACTCAGACCTGCTTAGTAGCCACATTATTTATATGGCTAGTCCAATTCAGTCTCTGGTTAAGGGTCACCATCAGGATGTTGGTGGTAGGGAACTCAGTAATGATAATACTATTGAATGTTAAGACATGGTGATTGTAGAGTCATAGAGTCGTACAGCACGGACACAGACCCTTCGATCCAACCATTCCTTGCTGACCATAATCCCAAACTACCACCTGCCTGTGCCTGGTCCATATCCCTCTAAACATTCCTTCTTCATGTGCATCTCTCTTTCAAACATTGTAACTGTCCCCTCTGGAAGTTCATTTCATACACAAACTATTCTCTGTGTAAAGAAATTGCCCCTCATGTCCTTTTTTAACTCCTTCTCCTCTCAGCTGAAAAATATGCCCCCAGTCTTGAAATCCCCACCCCAGGGAAAAGACACCTGTCATTCACCTTATCTATATCCCTCATAATTTTATAAATTTCTATAAGGTCACCTGTCAACCTCCTACGTTCCCGTGAAATAAGTCCCAGCCAATCCAGCCTCTCTTTATAACTCAAACCCTTCATTCTCGATCCTAGTAAATCTCTTCTGAACCCGCTGCAGCTTAATAATATCCTTCCTATAACAAGACGACCAGAACTGGACACAGTACTCCAGAAGAGGCTTCACTAACATCCTGTTCATCCTCAACATAACATCTCTACTCGTATATTCAAAGGTCTGAGCAATGAAGGCAAGTGTGGTAAATACCTTCTTAACCATTTTATCTATATGTGTTGCAAATACGATTCTCTGCTATTGGAAATGATCATGGCCTGACACATATGTGGTATGAATGTTCCTTGTCACTAGCCTGCCCAGACAGAATATTGTACAGGTCTTGCTGCATCTGGATGTGGGCAGCTTCAGTATCTGAGGAGTCATAAATGGTGCTGAACATCGTGCAATCATCAGCACACATTCCCGCAGTTGGTTTACACATTGTGCCTCTGATGGAGGGATGGTGGCTCAGTGGTTAGCACTGCTGTCACACAGCATCAGGGACCCGGGTTCGATTCCACCCTCGGGTGATTGTATGTTCTCCCCCTGTCTGCGTGGGTTTCTGCTGGGTGCTCCGGTTTCCTCCCATGGTCCAAAAATATGAAGATAGGCAGATTGGCCATGCTAAGTTGTTCATAGCGTAGGTTAGGTGGGTTAACTATGGGAAATGCAGAGTTACAGGGATGGGGTGGGTCTGGATGGGATGCTCTTCAAACGGTCGGTGTGGACTTATTGGGCCGAATGGCCTGGTTCCACACTATAGGGATTCTATATAAAATAAGATTCTTGAACAATATCTCGAGTTTATAAGGCGAGGGGAAAGAAGAATAAATATTGATCTTGGCCAGCAAAGCAATGAGCAGTGCAGCACTCCATATGAAACCTATCGGAGTGGAACAGAATCAGATAAAAACTGGAACACCCCCTCATTTTATGGCACTGGGGCTGCCATGTGGTAAATGTTAAGGTTCAGTCTTTATACATCAATGAACAAATGAGTAAATGGGTGAGTAAATGAATGGGCGGATTGTAGAGTGAGTGAAGGGTAGATTTGTAGGTAGGTGACTGGGTAACTGATGAGTCAGAGTGTGGAGTAGTTGAGATGGGTAGGGTCATTAGTCGAGTAGGTAGGTTGGTCCTTGAGTAGTGTGGACAGGTACATGAGTGAGTCTGTGGGTGGTGGATTAATAAGTGAATGGATAATTTGGTTGGAGGTTTGTTGGAGATAGTCATGGATTCATTGGAGTATTTGGGTGATTAGTTGTGTCATTATCCAAATATTAGACTAAACTTTAACCCCTCTATCATTTCATGAACATCTACTCAGATACATGTTGCAGAACTGCCCAAATTAGATTCTGGATTAGTGGTGCTGGAAGAGCACAGCAGTTCAGGCAGCATCCGAGGAGCAGTAAAATCAACGTTTCACGCAAAAGCCCTTCATCAGGAATAAAGGCAGAGAGCCTGAAGCGTGGAGAGATAAGCTAGAGGAGGGTGTGGGTGGGGAGAAAGTAGCGTAGAGTACAATAGGTGAGTGGGGGAGGGGATGAAGGTGATAGGTCAGGGAGGAGGGTGGAGTGGATAGGTGGAAAAGAAGTTAGGCAGGTAGGACAAGTCATGGGGACAGTGCTGAGCTGGAAGTTTGGAACTAGGGTGAGGTGGGGGAAGGGGAAATGAGGAAACTGTTGAAGTCCACATTGATGCCCTGGGGTTGAAGTGTTCCAAGGCGGAAGATGAGGCGTTCTTCTTCCAGGCGTCTGGTGGTGAGGGAGCGGCGGTGAAAGAGGCCCAGGACCTCCATGTCCTCAGCAGAGTGGGAGGGGGAGTTGAAATGTTGGGCCACGGGGCGGTGTGGTTGATTGGTGCGGGTGTCCTGGAGATGTTCCCTAAAGTGCTCTGCTAGGAGGCGCCCAGTCTCCCCAATGTAGAGGAGACCGCAACGGGAGCAACGGATACAATAAATGATATTAGTGGATGTGCTGATAAAACTTTGATGGATGTGGAAGGCTCCTTCAGGGCCTTGGATAGAGGTGAGGGAGGAGGTGTGGGCACAGGTTTTACAGTTCCTGCGGTGGCAGGGGAAAGTGCCAGGATGGGAGGGTGGGTTGTAGGGGGGTGCGTGGACCTGACCAGGTAGTCACGGAGGGAACAGTCTTTCCGGAAGGCGGAAAGGGGTGTGGAGGGAAATATATCCCTGGTGGTGGGGTCCGCTTGGAGGTGGTGGAAATGTCGGCGGATGATGTGGTTAATGTGAAGGTTGCTAGGGTGGAAGGTGAGCATCGGGGAGGTTCGGGGGGCGGGGGGTGGTTCTGTCCTTGTTACTGTTGTTACTGTTACTGTCCAAATTAGAGTAATGGAACCATAGAGTTGTACGGAAACAGACACTTCAGTCCAACTCATCCTTGCCGACCAGATATCCTAACCTTACCTGCCATTAGGCAAAAGCCCTTCATCAGGAATAAAGGCAGAGAGCCTGAAGCGTGGAGAGATAAGCTAGAGGAGGGTGGGGGTGGGGAGAAAGTAGCATAGAGTACAATAGGTGAGTGGGGGAAGGGATGAAGGTGATAGGTCAGGGAGGAGGTTGGAGTGGATAGGTGGAAAAGAAGATAGGCAGGTAGGACAAGTCATGGGGACAGAATCAAACTCAGAATCAGAGCTATTCAGGAGAAATCCAAGACAATTCCCATGTATATCTATGCTACAAGATTCCCACCATTTGTTTTCAGTCACACACCAGTCTCTGAAGGTCTGCCGTTTTTTTTTATGAGATATTGTTAAAATTTATTTCCTCAGAGGGAAAAATTTGTAAAGCAAGTTTCAGGGTGATATTATTACGCCACAAGACCTATTTGACAGTAAATAAGAATAATATCTTAAATCTTAATTTTAGTGTATTAAAATATTCCAAAGTAGATTGGAATTTTCCCATTTAAGAAATTCCTCAAGTAATTTTGCAAAGATCAGCCTTTGCATGAAAGTAGAATTTGAGATGCTTCAGTGATCAAAGTCCTTCAGATTCCTTGTAAAAATAAGTCCGTTCTATTGATTAGTGCAGATGATTTCATTTAACATTCCCGGCCCACTGTACCATGCATTTTCTAATGCCAGCCCAAAGAGAAGCACATTCTAAAAGCACAAAGAGCTTAAGTATTGTCCTTATGCCAGTATAGTGTAGGAACTGCCTTTCTGATGCCTGATCAAGCATTAGCTACTGCTATTCATTTTGTAAATGAGGAGGGGATATGTCAAACCTTTCGAAATCATGTTGCCCAGAATTCTCATTGACCTTGGTATATGATTGGATGTATCCTGAAAAGTTAAGCTGAATTATGTAGTAAGTTCCTTGGTAACTCAGGTAGCGAATACTCTTGCCAACGTTATACAGACTAAGGGGAAAATTTTAATCAACTGAGTTGGATCTATTTCTGTACAGGCAGCAGGTTAAATCCCCTGAACTACCAGAGTGTTGGGAAATTGACATAAGAGCAAAAGACTATAAGACATAGGAGTGGAAGTAACGCCATTCGGCCCATCGAGTCCACTCCGCCATTCAATCATGGCTGATGGGCACTTCAACTCCACTTACCCGCATTCTCCTGTAGCCCTTAATTCCCCGAGACAGCAAGAATCTATCAATCTCTGCCTTGAAGACATTTAGCGTCCCGGCCTCCACTGCACTCTGCGGCAATGAATTCCACAGGCCCACCACTCTCTGGCTGAAGAAATGTCTCTGCATTTCTGTTCTGAATTTACCCCCTCTAATTCTAAGGCTGTGTCCACGGGTCCTAGTCTCCTCACCTAACGGAAACAATTTCCTAGCGTCCACCCTTTCCAAGCCATGTATTATCTTGTACGTCTCTATTAAGTCTCCCCTTAATCTTCTAAACTCCAATGAATACAATCCCAGGATCCTCAGCCGTTCCTCATATGTTAGACCTATCATTCCAGGGATCATCCGTGTGAATTTCCACTGGACACATTCCAGTGCCAGTATGTCCTTCCTGAGGTGTGGGGACCAAAACTGGACACAGTACTCCAAATGGGGCCTAACCAGAGCTTTATAAAGTCTCAGTAGCACAATGGTGCTTTTATATTCCAACCCTTTTGAGATAAGTGACAACATTGCATTCGCTTTCTTAATCACAGACTCAACCTGCATGTTGACCTTTAGAGAATCCTCGATTAGCACTCCCAGATCCCTTTGTACTTTGGCTTTATGAATTTTCTCACCATTTAGAAAGTAGTCTGTGCTTTTATTCTTTTTGCCAAAGTGCAAGACCTCGCATTTGTTCACATTGAATTCCACTGAGCCACTAACTTCCATCCTTAACTGCAGTGCATTCCATTGTGCATGAGAAAATCCTTTGGGTCAATTAGGCTTGCCATTTAAATATGTTACATGCTCAATGGCTTCATTCTGTATTAATTCACAGGATGTGAGCATTGCTGGCTGGGCGAGCATCTGATGCCCAGCTTTGAGAAGGTGGTGGTGAGCTATTAAAACTATAATTTGAACCCAGGGTTTTGACATTAACTCTGTGTCCATAATCCTGGACTTCCTGGAATTTGCCAGACGATAGTGGGAATTGACAGGACTGTAACTGTCAAGAAAAGCTTCACATGTAACTTCTGCTTCAACGTCTAATTTAATGGCTTTTTTTTTCACAAGTGTTTTTCTGAGAGTGTGCTTGCACAGCTTTGGAGGCAGTTCCCAAGATGTTTTATAACATTTTTGTCACTGTGGAGTCTATACCTTTGCTCTTCTTGTTTCAATTGTCTATCTTCAGATGTGAATGGGAGAAGCTGACACACCTTTACCTTTCAAAGCAGATGAAGGATAAGAGGAGGAGTAGCATCAATGCTGAAGGCAGTGAGAAAAGTAGCAACATGAACAGCAGTAAACCTTCTTTCAAGACCTAAGATGGAGGTGATGAGCTCCAAGCTCCAGCTCTTGGGAAGACAGAGCCCCAACAAATTGTTTAAAGGATAAGGAATAGCCTCCTTCACATTAATGAGCATCAGTGCCTCAAGAGGGTCAGACTTTCCCATCAGGCCAGTGTTGACAGTAGCAGCCTCCTAGAAGAAGATCACTTTCCAAGTGGACCAAGCGAGTGCACATCACCAGTAGGTCATTTCTGCTGCAAGGCAGAACAAGAGGACCTTGGGGATTTGTTGTTCTGGCTGAATTCTTATAGATCATGGGATGCACACATGAAATCATCATCAAAAGTGAGTTCACTCCATCAATAGTCTGGTGATCCATTACCACTAAAAATCAATATGCATGTTTTCCGTAATATTCCCTGAGAGTTCCCATGTGTATTAATCCTTTACCATTCCATTCTCCCAAAGTATTCACACCTTAAGCAAGGGGACCCTAAGAGAAAGCTGAGATTAATCATCCGCTCAGTACTTTTGACTGAGGATGGATGCTAATTCTTCAGTCTTGCCTTTTAGATTGTTGCATACATGTTCAGATAGCTATCTTTGACAGGAACATCATCTAAATACTTTACATCCCACACTGCTCACTGGCCCACTCACTGTTTTGCAAACAAAGTGACACAGACCTACAAGTTGGAGCAGGCCTGAAGAGTTGAGCAACCTACTCCTGGCCCAAATTCTTACTTTGCAATAACTAGAGGCAGTCACATCGAACACACAGGGACAGTTCTGGGGTATGTCTTCCTCCCCAAAGGGACCATGCTGAACATCATCACAGCAGTACGACAGAGACTACAGTCAAAAGTGGGCCCCCTTCCATTATGGATTAAAGTATGATTTTACCTAATCCATCTTCTCACATCCCACTTCTCTGTCATTCCATCATGTCATTAGCTAATCAAGCTTCAGGTCATGTAGATATGCACCTCTTGCTTCCCCATTTACCTCTCATTCCAACCTGTTGTCTTTAAATTTGGCATAAAATGCAGTTTTTTTATTCCATACTGTTGGCTTAAGTTGACATTTGAAAATTATTCCTGAGCACCCTTATTCACTCCTATTCCCCTCTTTGCAAGCAGCTCCTCTTGTCACCTCTGCTACGTTGCCCTTTCATAGAATAGTACAGCACAGGAACAGGCTGTTCTGCCCACTATGTTTGTGCCGACCATGACTAAGCTATCCCCATCTGCCTGCACAGGAGCATTCCTGATGAAGAGCTTATGTTTGAACCGTCAACTCTCCTGCTCCTCAGATGCTGCCTGACCACTGTGCTTTTCCAGCACCACACATTTTGACTCTGATCTCCAGCATCTGCAGTCCTCACTTTCTCCTGCCTCTATTACCTGCCTATTCATGTGTCTGTCTAAATGCCTCTTAAATGTTGCTATAGCATCTACTTCCAACAGTCCCTCTGGCAGCACGTTCCAGGGACCTACCACCCTCTATGTAAAAAACTTTCCTTGCACAACTCCTTTAAACTTTCTCCTTTTCACCTTAAATCTATGCCCCTAGCATTTCTACCCTGGGAAAAAGGGGCTGACTATCCATTCTATCCATACCTCTCATAACTTTATATGCTTCTATCAGATCACCCCCCCAGCCTCCGATGCTCTCGTGAAAACAATCTAAGTTTGTCTAACCTCTGCCTTTAGCCAATACACTGCAATCCAGGCAACATCCTGGTAAACCTCTTTTGCACCCTCTCCAAAGCCTGCACATCCATCCTACAGCAAGGTGATCAGAACTGCATACAATACTCCAAATTATGGCATAACTAAAATCATATACGAGTGCAACATGGCTTGCCAACTTTTGTACTCAATACCCTGACCAGTGAAGGCAAATTGTTTCTTTACTTGGTTTTCCACTTGTGTTCCCAATGTCTGAGAGCTATGGACTTGGAGCCCAAGATCCCTCTGTATATCCTTGCTCCTAAGAGTCCTTCAGTTTACTGTATATTTTATTCTTGCATTTGGCCTCCCAAAATGTATTAGCTCACATCATCTCAGTACTGCTGTAGTCATTAACCTGGCTCTGCCCTGTTCTTTCTGTTAGACTTACTTGACTGAACCTTTACCTTCTCAATAACTCCCACGTGCTGACCCTACTGCTCTGGTTCCCAGCCCCTGCCACACTAGTTTACAACCTCCTGAGTAGTGCTAACAAAATTCCCGGCAGGAATGTTGATGGTCTCCAGTTTAGATGCAACCCGTCCTCCTTGTACAGGTTCTACCTGCCCTGGAAGAGATCCCAGCGATCCAGATATCTGAAGTTCTCCTTCCCACATCAGCTCTTTAGCCACATTTTCAACTCTATTATCTTCGTATTGCTGGCCTCACTAGCAGGTGGCAAAAGGAGGAATCCAAAGACTGCAACCCTTTCATACTGGGCCGGTAACAGAAACAATGATTGGCAGCAAGTATTCTGACTAGAACTTTTAAAGTCAGAATCAACACCTGCGCCACATGCAATACTATTTGCTGTTGATTCCATCAAGTTCGAACATCATGGATACCCCACAGCAGTTTGTACAGAGCCAGATAGAACAAATGAAAATTGACCAACAACTAGCCCGTATGTGATTGATTATCTCTTTAAATAGCACTGGTGAGAGAGAATGGATTGTGGGCTTGGGGGTGGGGGCATGTTCTTCACATTGCTGAGCAGATGTCAGCTGTGTAAGGATGGCATTGGCTGGAACCACAAGGTCAATAATGGCAGTTTAGTGATTGTAATGAGGTCAGCCAGGTAGACCTCAGAATATAATCGGGGCTGTCAATCTGGTCCGATCAGGGAGTCCTGGCTGACAGATATAAACAGAGGTTCTGTTCACTCTGAGAGCTGGCTCTGAGGGAGCTGGATCAGTATTAAAGGTTCTCCATGTGTAAGTAAAGGGTGACTTGGTGACAAGATACTGATCTCTCTGCAGTTATTTCAGGCAGCATAGTGTCAAATCATTTTTTCATAACAACTAAATCGCAAAAGTCCTATTGTGCATTTCAGCACATGCTCCTAACTCTCTTGCAACTGACTCCCCAAAATGCAAACTATGGCAAAAGTGCATTTTCCTTATGTTGATAATTTGAAACTAAAATAACACTGAAACTCTGAAACTACATGCAGCATGGAGATAAATTTTGCAGTGCGTGTAAATATGGAAGAAGACCAGAGAAAGCTACTAAAGTAGAGACACAGGTTAATGATACCATAAAAGGAAAGCAAACAGCAGGGGTTCACATCAAGGGAAAGTGAAGTGAGAAACAGAGAATTTATTTTAAATTTTCATAGAAGCTTGATGAGACCACACATGAAGTGTTGTGAACATTTCCTAGTCTCCATATTATGCAACGGGAATGGGGATTCCTGAGAAAGTGACAAAAAAATTGAGGACTAATAAGTTCTATTTATCAGAATGATCCAAAAACCTTTGCTACAAAAGAGAATAAGGGGTGACTGGAGAGGTGCCTAGAAAATCATGGAAGGGGTTTGATGGGGAGACACCAGAAGCCATGCCCATAAGGCAGTGATAAGTCCAGTAGAGAATTCATAAGAAACATCTCTACAGTGGCAGTGACTAAAGTGTGAAAATCTTCACCAGAAGTAGTAGTTAAAATGCTTAGTCTGAACACTTTTTAGGGGAGTTTCTTAATGAGGTTTGATAAAGAGGTTATGTGCAGCATCAATATTCCCATGGAACTATTAGGCTAAATGCTGTCAATACTATGTAATACTGGATAATGAAACAACATGGGATAGAGTTTGAGTTAATATGAAAATGTAAAATTGGTGATAGAGGTTTGACAGTCTATTTTACACCTCTTTGGATTAATTTTACATTTCAGCAAGACAACTTGCCCTTTTCTATCTGTGCTATAGACTGCAGTGCATCTCACTGCAATCAATTCCATTTTTGAAACTCTTTGGGGTAATGCTTATGATTCATCAGATTATTTGCAACTACCTTATCGAGTCATAGCATCATACAGACCCATCATAGCACAGAAACAGACCCTTCACTCCTACCAGTCCATGCCAAACATAATCCCCAAATTAAACTAGTCCCACCTGTCTGCTCCTGTCCCATATCCCTCCAAACCTTTCCTATTCGTGTACCTGTCCAAGTCTCTTTTAAATGTTGCAATTATGCCCATATCCACCATTTCCTCAGAAAGTTCATTCTGCATATGAACCACTTTGTGTGTAAAAGAAAAGCCCTCATGTTTCTTTAAGGTCTCTCTCCTCTTAAAAATGTGTCCCCTTGTCTTGATATTCCCCACCCTAGGGAAAAGATAACTGCCATTAACCCTATCTTTACCCCTCAAGATTTTATACTGGAAGGCTTGATCATCAGTTTCTGCTTTATTATTCCTTCACGGGTCGTGGATTCGTTAGCAAGGCCAGAGTCTATTACTCATCTCCAATAACCTATCCAATGTATTCTAAACCTGTGAAGACCACATGGTGATATACTTCCATAGTATGTAAGTGCTAGAGAGGTGCAGGATTTTGATGCAACAATAGCATTAAATTTACATGTCAGGATGAGTTATGGCATGGAGTAGACTAAACAAGTGCCTGGTAATCCTTCCAAGGTTGTAGAAGTCACAGAGTTGGGAAATGCTGTCAATGAAGCCTCAGTGAGTTGCTGCTATGCTTATTTTAGATGGTACACTCTGCTGTCACTGCTCTGTACACTCAGAATATTTGAAGGTGATCCAAAAACCTTCTGTCTGGCAGGAGTAGAATTTATTGCAGTGCAAGTGGATGGCTAACTATGGCTGAATTCCATCTGATATGTTGGAAAGGGAGCTGTATCTTTAATCTATATTTGATATGGATAACTGATGCATAACATGAACGTAACTAAGTATGAGTTTGCAATACAATGACTTTTTGACTAAACGTTTACTGAGAAATCCAAGTATATTAAATAATAATTGCAAGAAACCGTTTTAACAAGAATAATGAATCATAACTGTCTTACAAAATGAGTAATTTTCAGATATCTTCAAGAAGCTCATCGAGTAAAGCTAAACCCTGCATTAGACCATTTAATATGACCTGAATTAAACTACCTGTTCCAAATGGTATGAGAACATTATTATTCCACATAAATGCATCAATTCTGTAACTGGGCAAAATGGAAAGAATTTAGGTAATCTCAACCTTGTGGGCAAGAACATGAAAAGTGACTACTTTAACAGTGGTTAGTGTAAGAGACTTCATTGTTTGTGCAATGTATTTTTTTAAATATGGTTGAATATACATACATAGAATGCATTGAAAGGACAGTGCAAGTAAATTCAATAGAAGCTTTCAAAAAGGAATTGGGTACATACTTGAAAGGGAAATGATTGCAGAGCCAAGGGCCAGGAACTAACTGGACAAGTTGGAACACAAGCAGAAACTACTGGGTCCTAAGCACAGTCCCTTCTGTAAATTACCTGATACATTGGTCCTAAGCAGACCCTCTGCAAAAATACACCAAATTGCAACCTACCTAGTCCACACGGTCCTAGGAAGGATCACTTAACTGGAAACAGTCAGAATCCACTCCACCAGACCACCGCTCAGATGTAAGAAACCTACAAGGAAGCGGGGTAAGCATGCTGGCCTGCTAGTAAGACTGAGACTACGTGGTTTCAAGACCCCTCTTCCTAGCTTACTCCTAGCAAATATAAAATCTCTGGAGAACAAGATGGATAAACTCAGATCACGGCTCAGCTTCCAGCGTGATCTGCGGGACTACTGCGCACTCTGCTTCACGAAAACCTGGCTCAATCCAGCCATTCCCGACTCCGCACCTCAGGCTGATGGTTTTTCTATCCATCGTAAGGATCATACAGCGTCCTCAGGTAAGACAAAGGGTGGAGGGGTTTGCTTTTTAATCAAGAACTTGTGGTGCACGGACATTGCATCCCTGGGAAGCCATTGCTCCCCAAACCTTGAACTCCTCACCATCAAATGCCGCCCCTTCTACCTACCACAGGAATTTACCGCTGCTGTACTAACTGCTGCGTACATACCGCCAAGAGCAAAGGTTGAGGAAGCTCTGGATGTGCTGTACTCCACCACAAGCATCCTGGAGATGGAGCACCCTGAGGCCCTGTTTATTGTAACTAGTGACTTCAGTCAAACCAATCTAAGGAAGGTGTTGCCCAAGTACCACCAGAACATTAGCTGTCCCACTAGAGGCCCAAACATTTTAGACTACTGCTACACCACTGTGAAAGATGCCTACCACTCCATCCCCTGCCCTCATTTCGGGAATTCCGACCACAATCCCGTGCTTCTTCTCCTGGCTTACAAGCAAAAGCTCAAGCAGGAGATCCCCTCACGGATACAGGTCCAGTGCTGGTCGAAGGAAGCAGAGGATCAACTCCGGTGCTGTCTGGAATCGGCTGATTGGGCCATGTTCAAACAGTCTGCAGGTACCTTGGATGAGTACACCACCACGGTCACAGACTTTATCAGCAAGTGTGTGGAGGACTGCATACTGAGGAAGTAAATCTGGGTGTTCCCCAACAGGAAACCCTGGATGAATCAGGATGTACAGAACCTGCTAATATCCAGGCATGAGGCCTTCATGTCAGGAGACCCACTCAAATGTAAGTAATCCAAGTATGACCTTTGCAGAGCCATTAAGACAGCTAAAGACCAATACCGATCCAAATTAGAGACCCAGAGAGACACCCACCAACTGTGGCAAGGACTGAATGACATCACAGGTTCTTAAAAAGCAGTGCAAGATAGCAGACGATGACATATCCCTCCCAGATTGTCTCAACACCTTCTAAACTCTCTTTGAGCAGACTTTCGGCAGAGAGGTAACACCTATTCCAACAAGTCCTGATGAACCTATCCCAACAGTCACTGCATCAGAGGTCAGATCAGTTTTCCTTCCTGTGAATCCAAGGAAAGCAATGGGATCAGAGAAGTACCAGGCCATGCACTCAGAGCATGCACAGATTAACTGGCAGAGATCTTCTCGGACATCTTCAACCTCTCCCTGCGGCAGGCCACTGTCACTGGCTGTTTCAAGAGAGCCAACATCATCACTGTGCCTAAGAAGGCTCATGCAGCATGTCTCAATGACTACTGCCCACTGGCCCTAACTTTGGTCCTCATGAAGTGCTTTGAAAGGCTGGTCATGGCATTAATCAACTCCAGCAACCCACTACTCTTGACCCACTCCAATTTGCGTATCGAACCAACAGATCCACGTCAGATGCCATATCACTTGCCTTTCACTCCTCCTAGAATATCTTGACGCCAAGAACAGCTATGTAAGAATCCTACTCATTGACTACAGTTCAGCCTTCAACATTATTATCCCCTTGAGACTGATTACTAAACTTAGTGATCTTGGCTAAGCCCCACTCTCTGCAACTGGATCCTCAGTTTCCTGACCCACAGGCCACAATCAGTGAAGATTAGATTAGATTAGATTACTTACAGTGTGGAAACAGGCCCTTCAGCCCAACAAGTCCACACCGACCCGCCAAAGCGTATACCACCCAGACCCATACTCTTACATTTACCCCTTCACCTAACACTACGGGCAATTTAGCATGGCCAATTCACCTAACTCGCACATTTTTTTTTGGATTGTGGGAGGAAACCGGAGCACCCGGAGGACACCCACGCAGACACGGGGAGAATGTGCAAACTCCACCCAGAGAGTCACCTGAGGTGGGAATTGAACCCGGGTATCTGGCGCTGTGAGGCAGCAGTGCTAACCACTGTGCCACCATGCTGCCCAGCGATTAGGGACAATATTTCATCTTCACTAAGACTCAACACTGGAGACCCAGGGGTGCGTATTCAGCCCCCTACTATACTCACTGTATACCCATAACTGCGTCGCCAAATAATAGACTAATGCCATTTACAAGTTCAGTGATGACACCACCATAGTCGGTCGAATTTCAGATGGTGATGAAACAGACCACAGATGGGAAATGGAAGACCTGGAAAAATGGTGCACAGAGAACAACTTAGCTCTCAATGTCGGCAAAGCCAAGGAACTCATTATTGACTTTTGGTGGAATGTTATTCATGCCCCCCTACACATTAACAGCACAGAGGTGGAATGAGTGGAGAGTGTCAAGCTCCTGGGATTGGTCATCCACAACAAGCTTTCTTGGACTCTTCATGTGGACACACTGGTTACAAAGGCCTAACAATGTCTCTTCTTCCCCAGGCAGCTGAGAAAATTTGGTATAATGGTGAATACCCTTGCCAATTTTTATTGGTGCGCCATCAAGAGCATTCTGTTTGGATGTATCATGACCTGGTATGGCAATGGACCATTCAAGGTTGGAGTCAGTTTCGGAGAGTAGTGAACTCAGCCTGGACAATCACAAAGGCCAACCTCTCATCTACGGAATCCATCCACCGGGCCCGCTGTCAAGCAAGGAAAGGCTGACAGCATTCTTAAAGATCCATCCTGCCCTGGAAATGTTTTTCTACAACATCTACCATTGGGGAGAAGTACAGAAGCCTGTACACCAGCCAGTTTCATAACATTTCCTCCCCTACTGTTGTTAGAATATTGAATGGACTCACAAACTCTTAACATTCACCTGTACCTGTGTTTTTGTTTTTTCCGCTGTTTACCTATTATTTACTATCTATGCTACTTAATTATGTGATCTGCCTGTATTGCTTGCAAGACAAAGGTCTTGCATCACTGTGCCTCAGTGCATGTGACAATAAATTTAATTCAATTCATTTCAATTCAATAATGGAGTGGGATAATGTTTTCAAAGTGGTTGCACAGTTACAATAGGCCAAAATGCCCCTGCAGTGCTGTAAGATGTTATAGTTCCAGAAAATGGAATTATTTGCATTATGTACTTTAAAAGGCATTTAATTCCTTCTAAATGAAGACTGGATATATATTTTGTTTTACAACAATATTGTGCAGAAAGAAAAAGCTTTATTACGCCTGGTTTAAGGTATAACTTTATTACTGTTATGAGCTTCTAAAAAAAATCACAACTTTTATTGTTCCTACAAATCATGTATTAAACTACCTTTCAGACAGTATTACGCAATGACTGAATTCCTTACCTATTAATAGCTAGAGCTCCCACTGGGTTGATAGTGCTTCCTTATGTTCTACTGTACTGGACATTGACAAAGTAACTTAACTGCACCTCACAAGAATGTTACCAACTGCTTGTCTTTGTTTGAAAGCGAATGAGAAAGTGTGAAGATTAAGTTCGAAATAATTAATATTGGATAAATGGTTAGATGTAATTGTGAACAGGAAGCTAAGTTGTATTGAATCCTTTATTAATGACAGTACTAATACAGAATGCTTCCAATTAAACTGCAAATTGTCATCTTTCATGCTGAAAGAGTCAAATATTTATCCATAGATAATATGACCAAGAATGTTACTGGAAGTTATCAATACATATAATAAAGAAACACATTTGAATTGTGTGATAAATCTGTCAGAGGTGATTAATATTTTAGGAAAAAGATCATTTTCAAGATGGAAATAATTGGAATATATGTTGAATTGTAAGACAACATCATTAATTTAATGACAGAATGGCAGTCAAACATATATTCAAATCAATATTACGGTGATGTGCTTCAATCTCATCCAATTTGAACAGAAAACAGCTTTTGTGATCTATTCATGACCAGAATTTTCCTACCTAGTTAGACTGAAGATGATGATTATTATCATGTGCTATAGAGTTGAAATGGAATCTTGGCATTTATTGCAAAAGGACTCGATTATAAAAGTGAAAAAGTATTTTTACAGTTATATAAGGATTGCTACAACCATACTTGGAATATTGTATCCAGTTTTGGCTCCTTACTTTAAAAAGGATGTGGTTGGACTAGGAGCAGTTCAGAAGAGGTTTACCTGATTGATTCCAGGGATGAAAGGTCTGTCATACAAGGAGCAATTGAATATTTCAGGCTTATACTCACTGCAGTTCAGAAGAATGAGTAGGGGATCAGATTGAGATCTATAAAATGCTAAAGGTGATTGATAAAGTGGACCTTGTAGATATTCCCCGTTCTCTGTTCCCACTTTCAACAGTCATTTCACTCCAAAATTTAACCTGTAGACATCTTCACCATAATGGAATGAGATTGCTGCATTTCCTTCCCATGATTCCTTTGGCAGTATGGGTAATGGACAATTTCCATTGTTTTGCCTCTCCGGGATGATTGGACATTTGATATTTAAAGAATACATCCACATGTGTTGAACCTCTCCTACCTCTAGCAGATTTCATGCATGAAAGTATTTCTTGTAGTGGGTGGCTTGCTGTGTGTGATATGATCGCAATTTATCATATCCTGATCTAGTTACAAAGTGGCTAGAGCCATGACAACTTTGCCCTATTGGCCAAACAACCACATCAGGGATACCATGCGTTTTCTTGCATCATGAATCACTGCACCGGTGGTTGTTTTATGCAACTTTTTTTAACTTCATCCCACTTGGAAAAGTATATGATGATGGAAACATTGAAAATAAACAGATCCACCTCCACACACACCCAAAGTCTAGTGAGGATGTGAAGGGCATTATTTTCCATATTTTTGCCTGTAGATGAAACATGTGTGACATTTGACCATGAGTTCCTCAGCATTCTTTGAGGTGACAGGTCACTTTACTGATGATTCAGCCCTGGTCCTGCAGTTGGTGATTGCGACATGAACTTGGTAAAACTTCCTTCTTGACGGATAGCCACTGATTCATCATGTGTTGGTACTTTGCCAACAATGCAAAATTATTCCTGTGTTGTATATACATCTTCACAGCCACAACACTGCCCTTTGGGTGCTGCTAACTCCATGAGTAGTATCAGCTGATTGTGAGTAATTCCTTATCTCTCATTTGTTATGGCTGAATCTAACTAAACCAATTATGACTTGCTGGCCACTGTGCCACTAGAGATGAGGAGTATGATTTAAATATCTTGGATGATATCTACAGTGGGACTGGTAAGGCTGTCAAACTTCACTTGGAGAGCACATCTACCAGAGTGTGCAGTTTCCTCTGCACATTATGTTTTGTGAATGAACCTCATGAAGTAAAGTTGAAATTTTTACATTCTTGGAGGCATTCTTGCAAGGTTCTCTTGCTCCAGCAGATAAATGAAGAGCTTTTTATCCAATTCTATGACCACTTTCTGACCAAGGAGGTAGTCTGAAAATTTCTTGCAGGGCTATGTAACCGGGAGATATTCGTTCTCAATAATACTATATTATGTTACTGTAGTAGATAATGTTCTTAGTGCATAGTGCATTGACTTGTAACACCCATCCAGCTGCTCCTGGGTTATGAGGAGAAAGTGAGGACTGCAGATGCTGGAGATCAGAGTCGAGAGTGTGATGCTGGCAAAGCACAGCAGGTCAGGCAGCATCCGAGGAGCAGGAGAATCGACGTTTTGGGCTTATGCCCGAAATGTCAATTTTCCTGCTTCTTGGATTCTGCCTGACCTGCTGTGCTTTCCCAGCACCACACTCTCAACTGCTCCTGGATTATGCCAGTTTCACTGCTGGCTTTCTTAGTTCCAATTTACCTGTCCTGCTTTATTGTATCCATGCTCTACCGTGACAATACTTTGTCAGATCTGTGACTTTTTTTTAGAATTAATGCCCTCTCATCCTTAATTGCTGCATAATTTAAAGTCTCCTGGTTGAGCAAAGGTTTTACTTTGATGCCACAGTAATTCATGGGCTCAGTTAGGACAGGGGATCATTTCCACAGCCAGCCACACTATGATGCTCTCTGTACTTCTGCTTTGGAGTTGCAGATTTCTTTGTCACTGTACATCTTCTGTAAGGTTTGAGAAGTTTTCTGTATGATTCTCTGTCGAGAGTGTGGAGCTGGAAAAGCACAGCAGGTCAGGCAGCATCCAAGGAGCAGGAGAGTCGATGTTTTGGGCAGGAGCTCTTCATCAGAATTTGAGCTTATGCCTGAAAGGTTGAGTCTCCTGCTCCTCGGATGCTGCCTGACCTGCTGCGCTTTTCCAGCATCACACTCTCGACTCTGATCTCAGCATCTGCAGTCCTCACTTTCTCCTTGTATCATTCTCTGAAGTGGCTTTCTTTGTTGTCATAACATTTCCGGGATTCACTGTCAACAGCAATCAGCGGTACCTGTTTATTTTGAAATCGTATATAGTCATAGAGTCATACAGCGTGGAAGCAAACCCTTCTGTCCAACCAGTTCATGCTGAACCTAATCCCAAACTAAACTAGTCCCACCTGTCTGCTCATGGCCCATGTTCCTTTCCTATTTATCCAAATATCTGTTAAATGTTGTAACAGTACCCACATCCACCACTTCCTCAGGAAGCTCGTTCCACACGTGAACTGCCCTTCAGGTAAAATAATTGCCCCTCATGTCTTTTTAAACCTCTCTCCTCTCACCTTAAAAATGTGACCCCAGTCTTGAAATCCATCTTCTTGATCAACAGTTTTTTTTTTGTGGTTAATCTTGAAGGCCCAAAGCCTAACTTCTCTTAGTTTCCATTGTTTAGAATTAGTGCCGGTCACCAATGATCACTTAGCTGTGTCAGGGACTCACCATTTTCAGCATCTGCTGCTCACCAGGTTGTATGGGGTCTCTTATCAAGGCTGTTGGATTTTCGTGTGGATGCAGGTAGCCACCTGTTGGTCTAACTATAAGAGTCTAGAGTAGAGTGGTGCTGGAAAAGCGCAGCAGGTCAGGCAGCATCCGAGGAGCAGGACAACCGACGTTTTAGGCAAAAGCCGTTCATCAGGACTGAAGGCAGGGACCCTCCAGATTGGAGAGATAAATGGGAGGGGGGTAGAGCTGGGGAAAAGGTAGCAAAGAGTACAATAGTTGATGGGGATAGGGATGAAGGTGATAGGTCAGAGAGGAGGGTGGAGCGGATAGGTGGAAAGGAAGATCGGCAGGTAGGACAGGTCATGAGGATGGTGCTGAGCTGGAAGGTTGGAGCTGGGGTAAGGTGGGGGGAGGAGAAATGAGGAAACTGGTGAAGTCCACATTGATTCCCTGGGATTGAAATGTTCCGAGGTGGAAGATGAGGCGTTCTTCCTCTAGGCGTTGGGTGGTGAGGGACCGGCGGTGAAGGAGGCCCAGGACGTGCATGTCCTCGGCAGAGTGGGAGGGGGAGTTGAAATGTTAGGCCACGGGATGGTGTGTTGATTGGTGTGGGTGTCCCGGAGATGTTCCCTAAAGTGCTCTGAGAGAAGGCGCCCTGTCTCCCCAATGTAGAGGAGACTGCATCGGGAGCAACGGATACAATAAATGACATTTGTGGGTGTGTAGGTGAAACTTTGATGGATGTGGAAAGCTCCTTTAGGGCCTTGAATGGAGATGAAGGGAGAGGTGTGGGCGCAGGTTTTGCAATTCCTGCGGTAGCAGGGAAAGCTGCCAGGAAGGGAGGGTGGGTTGTTGGGGGGGGCGTGGACCTGATCAGGTAGTCATGGATGGGACGCTCTTTGTGGAAAGCGGAAATGGGTGGGGAGGGAAATATATCCCTGGTGGTGGGGTCCATTTGGAGGTGGTGGAAATGTCTAATTATAAGAGCTTTGTTGTAGGTTATTGCAGGAAGGTTATTGCAATCCTGAAACAATTCATAGATTATATGGATGTGCAGATTATTACTGAGAACTGTGAGGAACACACTACCCTCAGGTAGGAGAAAGTGAGGAACTGCAGATGCTGGAGATCAGAGTCGAGAGTGTGGTGCTGGAAAAGCACAATCAGTCAGGCAGCATCCAAGGAGCAGGAGAAACAATGTTTCAGGCATAAGCCCTTCATCAGGAATGAAACTTGTGGGTCGGAGCTGAGAGATAAATTTGAGAGGGGCGGGGTTGGGGGGAGGTAGCTGGGAAAGTGACAGGTGGATGAAGGTGAGGCAGAAGGTAATAGGTCAGAGGGGGGAGTGATGGACGGGTCCGGAGGGCAGTGCCGAGTTGGAAGCTTGGGACTGGGATAATGTGGGAGGAAGGGAAATGAGGAAGCTGTTGAAATCCACATTTATCCCATGTGGTTGCAGAGTCCCAAGGCAGAATATGAGGTGTTCCTCCTCCAAGCATTTGGTGGTAACAGTTTGGCAGTGGAGGCAGCCCAGGACCTGCTGGACTGCCTCCCCTGCCAAACCATTACCACCCTACACCTGGTGGAGGAACACCGCATATTCTGCCTTGGGACCCTGCAACCACCCGGGAGTTGAAGTGTTCAGCCACGGGGCAGTGGGGCTGGTGGCTGGGGATGCCCCAGAAATGTTCTCTGAAATGATCTACAAGAAGGCGTCCTGTCTTCACGATGTAGAGGAGACCACACTGGGTGCAATTGATGCAGTGGATGACATTGGTACAGGTACAGGTAAATTTCTGATGGATGTGGAACCATCCCTTTGGTCCTTGGTCAGAGGTGAGGGGAATGGCGTGGGTGCTACCCTCAGGTGTGCAACCATTGCCCACAGCACTCTCACCCAACCCTCACAGCATCAATGCAGTGAGTGGCACTACTTACCAAAATTAATCAAGGACCTTTCAGATTCATTTGCAACAGTCATGACTCTTCAGTCAGTTTAAGGTCAGGCAATACAGGTTACCATATTGTGCATGTGTGTTCCTTCAAGCCTGATGTGTAATAGTGTGGACGGGGGATAACACCTTTCTGATCTACGTAGAAGAGGTTTTGAAAAGTTCCAGACATCTTTAAATACTTATTCTTACCCAACATGGACTGTTTACACCTACCTCCTGACGTCAAGCTAGGCTCCTAACTTCTGCTGTTCACGTTTGAGCAATCTGTTGTTTTTCAATGGCTCTGTCAATCAGCTGTTGGTTTGAGCAGAAAATTGTCTGTCACCGTAAAGTTGCCATTTCTTAAACTTTTTTCTCTGCGTCTTCACCTTTGATTGTCTAGTTTTGAACCAGGTGACCTGTGAAATTAAAACAGGAAGCTGATGCGTAAAATGTTAACATGACCTGAATTCTGGCTTCTTAGTTTCGGTGCAAGCCAAAGAAATTGTGTGTGTGTGTGTGTGTGTGTGTGTGTGATTTTTAAATGCAGCTAAATTATGGCACAAGTCATTTATCTTTCCAATGATCATTTACAGATTCATGATTCAATCTGCATAAATGAAGTAAAGGCAGAGATTTTCGGCTCCCGAATTTTTAACTTACTGGTTTTCTTTTCTCAGTAAGCCTTCACGTTAAGGGGCAAAGATTTTCTTTTAATGCCTGAAAAGGAACAAAGTGATTGCAAAAAAAAATCCATGGTGAGGGTTGCCGATTAATTTATAATCAAATTTTATATTTATTCACAATCTTGAGAATTGGATGCATCTGTTCTTTATTATAAATATTTAGGTTATAGAGCTTTCCTTCAGGCATAATTGAGAAAGAGCAAATTAAGTTGCATTGGTTGGGTTATGTTTCTGGTTTCGGCAAGGATTCATTTTCAAAATTACAAAGATGTGCTTTTATGTGATACGTGTAATTGGGGATCATTATTGAATGCAATGTTAATTTTTCATTTGCAAAATAACCCTAGCTGTTTCATCACAATTCAACACACACACACACACGCAACCAACCAACCATACCTCCCTGGACCTCTTCAAACACCCATCCTGGACTGATACCCACCTCTCATGAAGGGGACAACACTCTTAACCACTGGATGCAATCACCCCCTAACCCTAACCCTAATCCTTGGACCTGATAATACCTTCTCCACCTGGGTCTCAGCAGTCTCTTTCCCTGCCCCATGGACCCATTCACCTCCGTGCCCAGCTGGCAGAATCAACACCCTTAGAGTCTAAAATTTTCCTCCCCCCCACCCAATAATATTGGTAAATAATTTAGAAGTAGATTAATGATAGTTTCATGAAGCATCAGTTGCAAGCTTGCATGCAATCTTGCATTCAAGATACCACAGAAATCAAGATAAAAACTGACAACTGCAAATACAGTCCAACAGGTTTATTTGAAAGCACTAGCTTTCGGAGCACTGCTCTTTCATCAGGTGGTTGTGCAGTGCTCTGAAAGCTAGTGCTCCCAAATAAACCTGTTGGACTATAACCTGGTGTTGTGTGATTTTAACTTTGTCCACCCCAGTCCAATACCGCCGTCTCCAAATGATGGCTGCAAATGCATTTAGCTTGTGTTTGTGTATACCTCATGACACAGTAGTTCTGTCATAATGTATCTATGAGAGGAATATCCAAATTATTCGTAATAAGGCAATGCCTATATTAGAGCTAAAAGAATTATTGGTTAGATTTTTGTATGGGCCTGAATGATGTGTGCTATGGTAGGATTTAGGGCAGAATTGCCTGAGAAATCCAACAAGGCCTACATTGCATCCCTTAAGCACCTATTGAGTGAAGTGAGTTTCTTATTAGGCAGAGTGGAGTTGCCAATTCTAGGGGATTACTGCTTGTTCAACACCTTATCATTGACACAGCTCACCTCATTAATATTCAGTTTCCTATCTTCCCAAATACACCGAAAAGGTTAGACATCAAAGGATATTCCATTTCCACTAGTCACTAGTAACTAGGGATCGCAATTTCAAGATTACCAGTGAGAGAGATATGAGTGAGATGGGGAGAAACATCTTTACTCAGAGAGTCATTAGGATTTGAAGTGAGCTGAGTCTGAGAGTGGAGGAGGGGGATTCCATGTGAGGTTTTAAAAGAGAGCTGGATATGCATTTAAAAGTGATGAAGGTGAGGAAAGTGATGAGAGCTATGGAGATAGGACTGGAGAGTGGGACTAGCTGAGAAGCGCTTTTGGGAGCTAGTGCAGAGACAATATGTCAAATAGCGTCCTTCTGTACTGTAAATTCTATCTATCTAATCCATCTATCTATCTATCTATGTGCGTATGTATGTATCTATCTATGTATCTATCTGCCTATGTATCTATGTATGTATCTATCTGCCTATGTATCTATGTATGTATCTATCTGCCTATGGATCTATGTATGTATCTATCTGTCTATGTATCTATGTATGCATGTATATATGTACGTCCTAGCTAACCACCCAGTTAAATGCAATGTAGTCCTCTGGAGGCCTTAGTTCACAACAGGAAATCTTTCCACAGGGCTCTGTATACAGGCTAATGGCCCATTCAAAATTTTAAACTTCTAAAATTTTACTAACCAGAGCCCAGAAGATTTGCCCATGCTCTCTGAACTAATAAGGAGCTCTGTACCATCGCAACTGAATGCACTTTGGCAAATTCCAGGACAAGTTCTATTTGATACTGCCTCTAAATGCAGGAGCACTGAAAGAAAAATGCTGAGATATACAGAATAGTTTATGGACAAATCAAAGATTCAATAATGCATATCGCCAGGATTAATTTTCTGAACAAAGGTTGAATAATAAGGAGGAAATTTTCACAGTGATTGTAGTGACAAGGATAACTATGCTGCCAGAATGGGGCCTGTGGCTTTATAATTGATCATATTCATTTCAGTGGTGAGATGAAATAATATATCAAAGTTTTACGTTGCCAGGCTATGACCTCAGGATTTTATCTCCTCTTCTCTCCAACTGTAATGATTGTAATATGGTCAGCAAAGTGGAACTCACAGAATATGAGGTCTCTGATTGGAGTTGTTAATCTGCTCCAATCAGGGAGCCCAGGCTGACAGATGTAAACAGGAGAGTCAACCGTCCTGTTCAATCTGACAGCTGGCACTGAAGGAGCTGGACCAGTCTCAAGGACTTTCCATGTGTAAATAAAGGGTGACTTGGTGACAGGATACTGGCCTCTATGGAGATATTTGTCTACAAATTTGTAATAATATCATGGTGGATCTTGACAAAAAGAAAATTAATCCTCACAAGTTATTTTACTGCATGAATTCAAACATCAAATTTATATTTAAAGCATCTGCACATTTCAATTTCTGGAATATGTTTAGAACACAGATGTGCACTTCTTTGTGGATATCTAGATGTCAGATAATTATCACTAACTTCTCTATCGAATTACTGTACACTTGTGAATTATTGGAATTTGCTTTTCTATGATGCATCTTTATTGCTTTTTATTCATGCATTGTGAGAGTAATTGTCCCTGGCTATGGGTAGTCAAAATTCAAGAGCGCAATCTTGATCTCATGTGGTGCCTGCAAAAGTGCCAAGATGTACATGTTAACGCTTAGAAAGAACTGATGTCTATCAGATACCAGTGGACACCAGTGCTCCTTCCTCTCAAATGAGGAGCTCAGGATACAATGTCACAACCACCTGAAGCTGCCACCCAAACAGAAGATGGACATTCCAACACTTGGTGATGTCCTGGAGGAGGCTGTGGCAGCTATTGGTACAGCACTCATGGGCACCCAGGATGGAGCAGTAACCAGGAAAAAAAGTATATGTTACTGGGGAGTGGGGTTTCTTGAGGAGTGAGGCTAAAAAGGCGTAGAATGGTCAGAATCAAGGGCATGAGTGTGCCTGCCAGTTGGGCCAGAATAAGACTTTAGCTGGTCCTTAATTAACCACTTAAGGGTTTCAAGTGGAATTGGGATGAGAAGGTCACCCATGAGTCTTCCAGCCTGGTACTTACTTGGGTGGCAATATGTAGGTGTTGGTATTGGTCCTGACAACAACTCATCTCATTTTCCAGGCCTCCACCTACATATGGACTATAAGATTTCTCTTACTACTTTGTACCTCAGCTTTTTTTCTGTACCTAATTACCTTGATACCTAAGATGGCTATCCATGACAACATTATACTCATATCACTGTACTCCTGCACTTCTGTCCTTGAGTGCATGTGACAATAAAGTCTAAATTCTAAATCTACAAAATATGTGCACAGCATTTTGGAGAGTTAGATCTTTTTTGAAAGTTCATTGGAGAGAGATGTTGATATTCTGGTTGGTCTTTACATAAATGAAATATGATTTTTATCAGAAACTTTGAATCTTGTTATGAAAATTCAGATGTGTTATTTCAAGAACAATTTTCATTTTTTTTATTGTTGCCTGAGTGTTAGCTATATCCCAGTGGTAATATTCTTGCCTCGAGTCAGCTCAATGACCTCAGGAATGCAATATTCATTGACTGAGGGGCTGCTTGCTGCTGAAAGTAATGTCTTCTGGACTGATCACTAAACTGAAGTCCCACCAGTCCCTTTGGAGGATTTCAAAGAGTTTTGAGAAGAAAGCTGAGGAGGTTTGTTCTTGTGACGGTCAGTATTTACCTCTCAGTGGAAATGGTTATCCGCTCATAACAGCATTGTTATTTGTCAATCCTCATTTTGAAAAAAAAAGCTTCATCATTTCCTACGTTTCAACAAAATGCATTTCATTCATATTTCATTGGCTGTGGAAAACTTTGGAACTCCCTGAGGCCATGTAAGGTGCTATGTGAATCCATTTTGCTTTTTGCTTTAAACCATTTGTACTTGGTGATATGGAGAATATTAAAGCTGAGTAGATACCTCGAATGAAATTTATCAGTAAATAACTGAAAGGCTAAAATATCTTTAGTATTAAGACAAGGCTAAGCCCGCAATGAAAGCTATTAATAAGGGTAGAAATATAAGACTGATGAGGGTGCGAGAATAAGCAGGGTGAAGTCCTAATGTTGCATCTTAAAAGCCTTTAGTTTACAAGAAGAAGAAAATAGAATAAACTCAACAAGGTGCCAACTGACAGCAAGTAAGGAACAAAAAAAAGCAAGGAAGAGATCATTTTCAGAGAGCAAATTACATTGAAATGGCAGGAAGAGGAAATAAACAGCCAAAACCTGAACTCCAATTCATATCAGATGGATTGTGAGAATCAAATGTGACAGGATGAGTAAAAAGAATCTCATTTTGAAAAGCATTCCTTTATACAGTTTAAAGTGAAGCACAATGCCTCAGTGAATCAGTAATGCCAGCTCCCACAAGAAGTGATTCTGGGCAGTTTATCCAGAAAAAGGGCAAATACTAGCTTTCAAAAGACTAAAAGCATTCAGGCTACTTTTGCCAGTGAATGCAAAAGATGGCTCAGTCCTTGACTTGAGAAGCCATACTTGACAGTGGGATTAGAGAATTGCAATGGGAATATGCTTGAGTAGGCGATGAACTGTTTTTAGGAATTTATAGACTTCATAGAATTAATGTTAAAGTATATTAACATCAGATGTGCAATCATACTTGGATGTGCTTATTAAAATTATGCAATGTGTTTGAAGTTAATTCTTAATGATTTAAAACAAATAAGGTTTTACGTTAGCTTCTAGTTTCACATGTATTAGTCTTTTTAAAAGTGTCTCAACATATGAAAAAAGTTTAGCTTAGATCAAATTTGATTCAATTTCTTCATCAGTTAATAATTTGCCTAATTTATATTTGCTTCAAATCTTTTGGTGTTGCTTCTGTGTTTGTTTCACACATATATATTGGAAAAGACCAGTCAGATTGTGCTTTAAACTTCCTAATCCATTATTAAGCTTGTATGGTACACTCAGATATAAAACACATAAATCAGATATGCTGCTTCTCAGACTTTATTGGATATTTAAAATACCATCTAGGGGGGAAGAAAGGCCACAAGGTGGAATCTTCTAGAACTCCATAATGCGACGGCAGGATCCCACAGTGGGAAAGTTTGCACCCCAATCACTGTAGTGCTTGTATTCTCCTTTTTCAAGCAGATACTGTCTGCCCCTGTAATTAGGATGCTCATAAAAGGCCCAAGCTCCTTCTATCACTTGGCAGGATTGCAGTTCACGGTAAGGGAAACGATCATGGATAGATGGGCAATCTTCTGTCAGTTCTACCATTTGTCCACCAAACTCTGCCCTTTCATAGATTCGAATTTTGTACAAACCACCAGTGGCCTGCAGTATTAAAACAGAATAAATGATAGTTAATAATTTGCTAATTTAATTTGCTAATATATCTTCAAGGCAATAACAACTGAAATATGATAGACACTTGTGAGACTTGAGGGCTGAAGAAGGGTTACGCCCAAAACGTCGACTTCTCCAAATCCTGATGCTGCCTGACTTGTTGTGTTCTTCCAGCCTCCTGCTTGTCTATTTAGACTCGAAGCAATTGTAAAGAGTAGATTTGTTGTAGTACAAGGCTGTAATTGTGGGAATATGAGTCAACAGTACAGTTCACATCTGTCCCATATGTTTATTGTTGGAATAATAATGGAAATGGAAATTCGGAGAGATTCAACGCAGTTTGTCGATATCATTCAATCTAAACCTGTGTGTTTTATGAGACATTCCATTGTGTGTCCTTGTTACAGACAATGACACTGGTTCTTAAAGTTAATTTTTCCACGTAATCCTCAACAAATGGTCATAGAGATACAAAAGGCAATTGCATAAGATCTGTCACATGGCTGAAATTTTAGTCAGCCTTCGTTTTAAGAAGATACTCAAAAGGTATAAAATTAGTGTCAGTTTGGCTTTGTGCAATATTGTAAAATATATCATAATGAATAATTTATGTCACTGCTTTTTATTGACTTCGATGCAAATATAATTTGGGAGAAGTATTAAACAGATTTGTTATCAGTTATATTATTGCACAAAGAAAGATTCATCTTCACTGTGACTTGCTGAGTCAAAAAGAATTAGTGCAAATTGAATGTTGTTGGAACTGCACTCACCCAGGGAAGTGGGTAATATTCCATCACACTCCTGACTTGTGCCCTGTGCAGAGCAGACAAGCTTTGGGAAGTCACAAAGTGAGTTACTTGCAGCAGAATTCCTAACCTCTGACCTGCTTTTGTAGCTCCAGTATTTATATTGATAGTTCAATTCAGTTTCTGGTCAATGATAATCCTAGGATGCACCTTCCAGCCTTTTTGATTTATTTGGTATAACTCACTTTGAAAAAATAAACTGTTAATTTGAAATATATCAAATTACTCAGAAATATAATCGCTGTTCCTTTGGTGTTGCTAGGTCGAAGTGTTAGAATTCCCTCCCTAACTGCACTATGGGTCGACCTACAGCTCATGGACTGCAATGCTTCAAGAAGACAGCTCACAAAGCCCACATCCCAAGAATAAAAATGGAAACAGGACAAGAAAAAATATAGTGGAGAAGTTCACAGGTACGTAGCAAAGCATGATAGTTTTCCAATTTTCACCGTTGGTGAGTCGCTAAACTAGAAGATTAGTAGTTAGTAAGGAATTGCATTGAAAAATGAACTAATGTTGAATGGACAAGTTGGACTGAAGAGTCTATATCTGCACTGTATAGCTCTATAACTCCACAAATGTCCTTCATCTATCAAACAGGGCAAAGTTAGAGCATATATCTTTGACCGCACATTGTGCAACTTTTCCCTTTTTATCCAGTGGCAAGAAGGGAAAATAATGGATGAATAACCATTAGAGTTTCACCCTCTTCTAATCAGTTCACTGATTATGAGCTGAGCAAAAATATTCTCATCCCACCATCAGCTAAGGCTCTTATGCAGCCCATGAATGCTCACTTAAGAGTCCAGTTTGCTACTTCTCTGATCACTCTGCCTCCTCAGCTGTTTCCCAACTGGAAAAGCAGGAAACTGCCAAAGTTGGTGTGAGTACTCAAATTTCTCCAATTGTGGAGCAATCGGAGTGGTAGATATGGAGGGCAAAGGGTTGACCGCTAAAAGCCGCATGTCTGCCTTTACCTCCAAAGCCCTGACACCACCCCTTCCATTGCACACACCCTGAAAGAGGAGTATAAAAATTCCATACCTCCGCACTGTTGGCTCCCCCAGGGAGGAGGCCTGAAGCAACGGACAGTAGCTGCCAAATTCTGATTTGCTGACAGCGTTTGGCAGTGCCTAGTCCTGTGATTCTCTGAGAAGCTTGCCCAAACCCTTAATGAGCTGATTGAAGGTATTTTCTTGGTGGTGGGTGTGACATGTTGGTCACCACCTAACATCCTCACCCCATACTTCACAACTGGGGAAACATTTGCCCACAGTTTTTAGAGCTTTGAATCCTTAACAACTGACTGATCCAATGGCAATGATAACGTGATTGAACTGAACTGAAAAGAAAGACTGATATGAATTGGGGAGTGGACAGGTGAATAGAAATAGATTTGATTGTATTCTTGTAAGAGCAGCAGCAAGCATCAAAAACAAAATAGTTTATTTCTAGACAGTAACATTTATAATTCTATATATCAATCTCCAAACCACTAAGAATGTATAACTATTCAATTGCACATTCATCATTATGCTATCAATAGCTTATGGCTAGATAAACCAGTAACACAGTGCAATGGGGATGCCTGCACTGTCAAGTTACTGGGCACTGGAAAGTTAGAGACATCTAGATTAGTGATAATGCTTAGCTGATGTAATAAACGAAATAAGGAATTGAGAATTTATCACTGCTTTTATAAGCTAATATTTAACAACATAGTCATATTTTCCTACATCATTTGAAATCCCAAAAAAATCAAATACATTTAAGTTTATGTTGGCATTTTAATTCCAATTTTGGCCAAGTTTCTATGTTATCAGCAGTTCACAATGTGTGTTTCAGAGTTACTAATTCTGTTCCCTGTTCTCAAACACTGTTAATGCCTAGATACAAAGATTCAAGGTTTTCAATTTGACTGCAATATTAGTGTTTTATTCAGATCTACTGTAAATTGCTGGTTAATGCATGCTTTTATTGTTCGTAATGAATACAATCAGCACTGGGAAATTAAAATGCTCCTGCTTTTTTCACATGAGGTCAGCAACAAGCAATCCAAAGCCAGAATGTAGCATTTTGGATTTAGAGTAAAGCTCCCAGTGCAATATCCCTTCATGGTACCCTAGACCTAATGTTAGACAGACACCCTATCTTACATCAGGTATCAGTTTTTACGTAGTTCACTTGGGCTTTGTAAAAGTGACAGCCATTTAATAACCAAGTCCAAAACAGTGGGTTAGAGAAAGGAAACTATATTCTGGCTTTAAAACCAAATGGTACCCAGTCTGAGAGTGCTGATACTGACACTGTATGCCCAAAGTGAAAGGCTCATTCTGACATTTATTGCCTCATTGCAAAATTTGATGAAACTCTATCCTTTTAAAAATAATTTGTAGCAAAGGAACAAGCCATTCGGCCTAGCTGACCTATGCTGGTGTTTGAACCATGAATGTTACCTCTTCTTACTATTTATCATTTTCCCTCCATCGTGAACCTATCTAGCATTTCCTGAAATCTACCTGTGCAATACTCTTCAATTATTCCCAGCAATAGTGAGTTTCAAATTCCAACCACTTGCCAGGGAATTTACATATCAAACATTACTGGATATAAACCTAATCAGCCTTGCAGTTTTTAAATTCATTATAATTTTCAGAACACAGATAGTATTACGTTTATGTTATACAGAGTGTAGATTTAATAAAGCAGTGATTGTACGCCAACACTCTACGCAAATTATTACTGTTCTTTCTTAAATCCACAGATGTCTAAGTTTACATCGAGTAACTAAAATGTCAGTGAATAATCTCCTAAAAACTCTGTCCTTTTCTCATTTAAACCCGTACTCACATGGCGAATGAGCCGGCATGATTTAATACTGTCACTGTATCCATTCCAGTGCTGATAGTCTGGATATTCTCCCCTGGTCAGAATATATTGATATCCAGTGAAATTTGCTTTCTCATAAAGCACCCAACAGCCTCGCTCCACTCGGATAGAGTTACATCGAGTAAAGAATGAGTGCAGATCTGAACAGTCAGTGCTACACTCATAGCACTGGCCCTGGAAGTTTTTGTCCTCATAAAAAATTATCTGTAGTGAGGAGAGGAAAGTTAGTTCAATAAAATCTACAAGATAACAAAAGTAATAAATAGCTGCTACATTTCACAATTACTACCGGCCTTACCTTTCCCATTTTTAATTTTCACCCAAAGGGCTGTTTTGATGGACAATGGCACTGGGATGTGAAATGTGAGGTTTATATATCTAACCAGATCATGCACTGTAATCTAATGCTTTGTTATTTTAATAACCTGTATTTGCATATCAGCAAAATCTGGATGCGATATCCTTTGTGAACAAAATGATTGTTCAGTATTAAAGAAGTGCTGTCGTGTGTTGATTTGATTTCTGCACTCATGGTTGTGTAGCTTAACATAGGAATAAATGTTTAACACATAGATCTTTTACACTTAATGAATAGTTTATTCATGCATTTGTTTGTAAAGAACATTAATAATCAATAATGTGATTGATTCCATGAAAAATTTGTTACAACAGAAGAAGTTCTGACGCTTCCTATGCCACCCATACATGTCATCTCGAATGTCTTTAATAATAAGAATTTATTCAGAAATCCATCAGAAAAGCTGAACTCTGAATGTTCCAGGCAAAAACTTCCATCAATTAAGAAGAAGAGTCTCTGGCAAATCATCCACAGTACTGCCACACTGATATGGGTTTGATTGCTTCTTCTGAATGTACACAAACATATTCACAACTTTCATTTTACGATGGATAGTGTTGAGCAGGGAATGTTCATACTGATTACTTTAACTTCTGAAGCACCTAGGTACTGCTTAGCTAAACAGGCTGAACCACTGGAAGAATCAAACTATTGTATTTGAACATGTTGTACAATGAATAGTACTGTTTCCAGCTTGTTTTGTTTCTCTCCCCACATTTACCAAAGTGAGCTTTAAAGTTATTGTTTTTTCACTTACTTCTTTCTTCTCAAGAAGTTGCATTCCTAACAAGGACATTGAAAATTCATCACTTATGCTCATACTTTAGAATATATCTACCCAGTTTTATGAGAACAACTCTTGGACTGGTAAAGCAATATGGTAGTTCAAGCAGCAACGCACCCCACTTTTATCCAGTTCTTCCGGTTAGCACTGCTGCCTCACAGTGTCAGGGACCCGGCTTCTGTTCTACACTCAGGCAATTCTGTGTGGAGTTTGCACATTCTCCCCATGTCTGCGTGGGTTTCCTTCAGGTGCTCTGGTTTCCCCCCACTGTTCAAAAATGTGAGGATAGGTGGACTGGCCGTGCTAAAGTGTCCAGGGATGTGAAGGCTAGATGGATTAGCCATGGAAAATGCAGAGTTACAGGAACAAGGCAGGGGGGTAGGTCTGGATTGATGCACTTCAGAGGGTTGGTATGGACTTGATGGGCCAAATGGCTTACTTCCACACTATAATTCAATGAATTTAATCCTGCTGATACTGAAACTGTATTGTGTCTATTTTCAGTTACCTTCCATTATCTTTGTCAAGTAGTTTTAGACATTTGCATTGTTTCCTTAGCTCAGGATGATTTTCAGAGTACAGAAGACCATGACTCCAGAAGTGCTGTTTAAATAACATCTTACTACCCTTATTAAATGTCAGGAGGCAACCCAGTGGAAAATGTTCAGCTCTGAAGCCATGGAAATGGCCTCTGCATATATGGATTCCTTAAAAAGTTTGGCTCAATTTTATGGAGGATGCTCAACACTCAATGAAGACAGCATGTAGACAAAATTAAAGGGCCTAAAATTCTGGTTTGGATAAAAGTGTATCTGCTGAAGATCTCACTGTGGGAAATTTGATGATATCATTCCTAGATTGCATTCCTCTTTTGTTTTGGAACTCTAGCCATTTTCTTTTGAGGGTTGGAGGTGCATGTCTGATTTTTCTGCACTGTTATATGTCACAAATATGTATGCTAAGAGAAAATTCTTCTCCAAAATCTTTTGTGCCTTTTCCTTAATTATTTGTACCATCTATAGGATGCACTGAAGTAACTCAAACAGTCGGCTCGAGTAGCACTTTCCAAACCTTTGATATCCATAATCTAGAAAGACAAGGGCAGCAGATGCATGGAGGCAGCAACACTTGCAAATTACCCTCCGCACAGTGGCTCAGTGGTTAGCACTGCTACCTCACAGCACCAGGGTCCCAGGTTCAATATCAGCCTTGGGTGACTGTCTGTGTGGAGTTTGCACGTTCTCCCCGTGTCTGCGTGAGTTTCCTCCGGGTGCTCCGGTTTCCTCCAAAGATGTGAAGGTCAGGTGAATTGGCCATGCTAAATTGCCCATAGTGTTAGTGTTTTAGTCGGAGGGAAAATCGATCTGGGTGGGTTTCTCTTCGGAGGGTTGGTGTGGAATTGTTGGGCCGAAGGGCTTGTTTCCACACTTTAGGGAATCTAATCTAATCAAAGCCACACACCATCCAGTTATGGAACATAGTCATTGTTCTTTCGCTGTTGTTGGATCATAATTCTGGAATCAACTTTGTAACAGCACTTTGGGTGTACTTATCCTCACTAACTTCAACATGTGCCTTTACCAGGGCAATTGGGCATAGGAAATGAATGCTGGTGTAGCCAGTGCCATCCACATTCCATGAACAAATGAAAGAAAAGCTCATATATAATCACATTACTAATTGAAGTGGATGCTCTGGATGAATGTGCGAGAAAAGTCTAAAGTAGCAAATCTTGCTCAGAGATCCCTCCTTTAAGAATAAATGCCGACAAATAAAAAAGTTAACGTGAAAAAAAGTAAAATGTTGTTTAGTTTACGTTTTAGCTTCTCAGATTGATTTCTTTTAAAATTGCAGTGGCCACTTTGTATCTCATTTCAAAACTGAGATCAATTGAGTGCTAAATAAATACAAAATACCTTGCACATCTGGCAAGTTTACAGACTCATTCTTAACAAGGTACACCCATCAGTTTTGAAAAGGTCAACTTGCCATCTCTATGCATAACCATCTCGTGTTTTAGTTGATTACAAGTTCAATTAGAAATGCTTTTCTCGCATCTAGGTAATTTATTCAGTCTGTGAACTGAACCCTGTTTGCCAGCAGTCCACGATTGTGCTTCTGTGCTGATGTACAAAGCTTACACTTAATGCATGAAAAATTTTGGCAAACATTCCAGCTGTGACCAGCAACATTTCATTCTGCTTCATTCCACTTTTTTGTAGTCAGTATAAAGACTGATGGTGAACAATGTTATGGCTATAATCTAATATATGACAAAACCAAAAACAGAACACTCGAACTTTCATTTATCTTTGTGATATTGTTATTAATGATTTCATACAAACTAAAATGCATAACATTGAGATGAGCGTACATGCTTTAATAATGGAACTATGTACATTTTGGATTCTTGTGCATTCGAGCAATATATAAAAGCACGATACCACAGACGCTGAGTGTCTGAAATAGAAACAGAACAAACACAAGCTTGGGGACATGGAGGAAGGGGTGGGGGTGGTGTGGGTAACATGGAGCTCGCACTCCTGGTTGGAAGCACCAGTTGGCTGGACATGATCCATTCTGGGCACAATGGCAGAACAGAAGGCTGATTGGGGTAGTGCCAAATTGGAATGCAGTGGGCCAAAGGTGAGTTCAGGGAGGACAGAAACCTCCTGTGGTGAAAACGATGACTCATACATCTCCTCCATCCCATCGCACACACTGCATAGAACCAACTGAACCTTATAGCGACACTAGAATGTGTAAAAATGATTCTTAAACTGTCATTTTCTCATTACTTTCTACTATGTTAAACAAGGTCTTTTTTGTGCAGGGCCAATACAAGTGTCAATCATCCACATCCTTTAAAGTATCAAAAAAATAGAAACTACAGGGTCCTGAAACTGCAGAATCTTGTTTACACAAGAATGTGCCATTGACAACAGAGACCGGAGCACTAGAGTAGTTAATCAACCAATGAGGATCAGTTGTTTTGACAGTCTAATGGTTACCTGGATTTTTAGTTCAGCCTCATTATGCACTATGTTGAAACATCTGAACCCCATTGTAATACTTCGAGTGACACTTTAAAATAAAGTTCCTATACTCAATCTTCTGAACCTAATTGAATGAATCTCCATAATAAGGCACTTCCCCAGTTAATCCTTGGTCTTTAACATCCACATGCCTCGTTTCTTTGAATGGGAAGCCCATCCTCACCACCATTGTGCTAGATATTTTCTTCTGCCTGCCCTAGCAGCATCTTTTGGAGGTCTTTTTCCCCAGTCTCTTAGCCTGACTGACTGAGAATCTGTAAGTCTCTACCCAGCAAAAGTCAACTGCCTCTTCCTGTGTCCTAAGGTGTTAAAATTTGCACCTAACATTCAATAAGACTTGATTTGAATTTCTGTCCTCGTAACCAACAGGTTGCACGGGTTTGTGTCTGCACTGATTTAGTATGACCTCACGTGCTTGCCTTCAGGTAGATTTCACTGGAAGTAACATATTACACTCCAAACTGCTCCATTTCAACTTGAATGAAGGGAGACAGTTTAAAGCATAGCCATTTTATAAAGTCCAGCATTTAGAACAGATAATACTGCAAAGAAATGTTAAAATATTCCCCCCTTAAACAGCATTTCTCAACTCAGAGTGATGCCCATGTGATTCCATTACCAGGGCAGAGGAACTCACATACAAACTCATTGACGCATTGACCTTTGACCCAGACAGCTGGAAAATGTTCATACCTTAATATATTTGGCAAATTTGTTTTTGTAATTGTTTGCGTAAGTGCTTGAACGTGACTCCGAAGAGTTTGAACCAATTCTAAAGATATAAATGGTAAGTTCCAAGTAATAGGAACACATAGACCCAAATCTTCTGAAGTGACTCCCCTTACATTGCTGAAGTCCCCAGAACTCTGAGGATAACCTGATATCCATAGTTCCTCTGCACTTTGATGCAATGTTTGACCTTATTGATTGCTGATTTAACCTTGCCTGGTCAGCTCTGTGATTCCTATAGCAGTAACCTTGAATGGACAGGACCAAGCCCAACTTGGGCTGTTTGCATTGTACCACATCTGTTTTTTATAAGGAATTAATTCACGATTTTCAGAGCACATATAAGGCCAGTGAAATTCAAAGCAAATTAACAACAGTTTCAAAAGAC
Organism: Chiloscyllium punctatum; assembly: GCF_047496795.1. NCBI lineage: Eukaryota > Metazoa > Chordata > Chondrichthyes > Orectolobiformes > Hemiscylliidae > Chiloscyllium > Chiloscyllium punctatum. The sequence goes on along the minus strand of NC_092748.1, from coordinate 33,058,297 downwards.
TCCAGTACCCACTGGAGTGTATAGGGCCAATGCAGGTAATGTTCACCCGACTCCTGCACCAAATAGAGCTCACCCCAGACCCCGTGCCATCAATAGTGCTCACTCCACACCTGCACGCACTTGCCCACATACTTTCTGGAAACCCTGTCCAGCTGTTGGTAAGATCCAGTATTGTGAGGAGGTCAAGGGGGAAAAGGAATTGAGCATTTTTGCCTTTTTGTGGGGTGGAGATGTGTAGGGTTAAGCGAGGGACATGAACTGTGTCAAGGGTCAGGGGTTGAAGGGAGAGGAGCATGGCAGATTGTTAAGGGATGAGGACAATGGGGATTCTTGAGGCATGTTGGGATGAACATTGTTGAGGTGAGGGAGCAGAAGCTCTTGGGGTTGAAGGAGGGGATGAACACTCCTGTGAGGTAAGAGGTGCGAAAATTCTCAGGGATGGTGCAATTGATAATTTGGGTGATAACAGCAAGGGTTGGTCACTGTCAGCAGCTGAAGGAGGGGTGAAGTCTCATGAAGAATGAAAGGGGATGAGCATTGTCAGGGTGAGGGAGGTGGTCAATTGTTGGGTGTGCAGTAGGGTAACCACTCTCTGGAAAGTGAGATTAGGAGAATGAGCATTTTCATGGAAGTGAAGGTGAGTTACTCTGCCAGCAGGGGTGAAGGGAGCTAAACACTGTTGTGGACTGTAGGAGGGGTGTCAATACTACTGAGGGGCAGAGGTGTGGAGGTCTGGAGGGGTGGAGGGGTGGTGAGTTGAGCACTCTTTGGGGCTAACGGAGGAGGAGGCGCAGAGTCGGGAGTAGGGAGAATACTGTTAGGAGTGTAAGAGGTAAGCAGTGTCATTGAGGTACTGTGTATTTTTGGAGGTGGTCACCTTGCCTTCCAACTCTGTTCATCCCCCCATGCCTATTGTAGTTGGCTTTGGAAGTTTCAATGTGAAATGGTAATTGGGCAGATTAATTTGGATGCACTTTCTCCGACATTGGACTGTCTTAATTCATAGAATCATAGACACCCTGTAGGAAGCAGGCCATTCATCCTATCAAGTCCACACTAGAGAGCATCCCACCTGGACCCACTCTATCCCCGAAGTTCAGGACAAGTTTTACTTGATACTACCTTTAAATGGGGACTAAATGCAGGAGCGCAGAGAAAAAAATGTTGAGATATACAGAATAGTTTGGAATCATAGAATCCCTACAAAATGAAAGCAAGTCCTCCAAAGAGCATCCCACGCAGATCCACCCCTCTACCTTATCACCATGTATTTTCTATGATGAATCCACCTAGCCTGTACATCCCTGGACTCTACAGATAGTTGAGCACAGCCAATCCCCTAACCTGCGTATCTTTGGACTGTGGGAGGAAACCAGAGCAAATCCATGTAAACACAGGAAGATCATACAAACTCCACACCAACAGTTGCTCAAGGGTGGAATTGAGCCTGGATCCCTGGTTCTGTGAGACAGCAGAGCTAACCACTGGGCCCCTGTGTTGGACATTCATGATAATGTTCTTTATTATCTATGTACACTGAATAACTTACAAATGATTGGATGTGCATTCTTTTCTGATAAGGGGAATTTGAGGCAAAATACCATTGAGCATGGTGGTTTGCCATCCTGATGTGACCTCTGACGCCATATTATAGAAATAATGTTTCATGCAATAGCCATTTTCATACAGTGTTAAAAAATAAGGACCTCATCTAATTTTAATTTTATTTAGTTCAGGCTCTCTTTGCCAAATTCTGCCAGAGACTCTACCCTCAGGGATGAAGAGCACCTAAAACTAACAAGGTGTGATTAGACCCTTCAGTTCCTGACCTGTTTCTGGCTCCATTGTAATGATCTGAGTTGATGGTAATGTGAACAAGTCAGATCCCAGAGTGAAACTGGGTTTGATAGATCTTATGTTCTTTTTGCAGCTGGTAACTGTGATTGTTATTTACTGAACATGAGCACAAGTCTTCTCTAATGAAAGAACACAAATTTATCACACAAAAGGAGAAACAAAGCAAACCTTGCCAGATAATTATATGACAATTTGGAAAGATCGGAGCATAAGTAGCAAAGTTTCAGCCTAATTCCAAACACTCCCTTTATAGATATTTAATCCTTGGTAAATAATTCTTTAATTGCTGAGTTAACTGACTCTTCCCAATTATCCTCCTTGGATTGCTGATAGAGTTTTATGACTTCTTTCCAAGCTTGCTGCCTGAATCTTTTTCAATTCTGCCCAGTTGAAAACTTTATTACGAATTCATGAAGTTTGCCAACTTCATAAACTGACATCCTTCTACTAAAGTGATTGATGGTCCTGAACTGAAAATTTGATTCTGTGGCTACGAGAAACCTGTTCTTCTTTTTGAACTGGACTCCCGATTCTTTAGAGTGATGGTTAAACTAATGGCCCCCGATCTGTTTTCTCTGCCTACCATAAAGACAGCAGTAAAACATCCCATCCACTAACATCATTGGTGTCCCGCTAAATATTTAATTGCTGTTTTGGTATTTATGGGTCAAAGTTACTGTTCCAAGTTATTTCCTGGCCTTTTTTGAAGAAAAAAGCAGTGATCATTACAAATCTGAAACTACGCATCAGCCTCTATTTCAAAATCAAAAATCCAAAAATGATAAAATTTTGCATGTTTGTCACATCATTAATACCCTGTTTTGGATCTCAAATTGGATATAAAAATCAACTTCATAATATCCTAATAACTCTGTATGAAACAGAAACCCTTTTTGGTAATACCCTTAAAATTTTGCCCTTACTTTAGCTATTTGCTGGTCACACGTTTCACGGCTTTACCTCATCAAACTTCTCATTTTTTTGAAGATTTTTATTGAAGGACAATAAACTAAGCACTAGTGACACCTTGTGGATGAATGAAGACAAACTGGAACAGGGAAGAGATGTCCAGAATCCCCAAAATACCGGACAGGGACCTGATTTCTTTTCAAGTATTGCAAACACCAGCTAGGAGGTTGGGGTAATTGAATCCCTTCTGGTTGTAGTATAAGGAAGAGTATACAGCATCTAGCATGTGCGATCAAAAAACAATGTGAATGCAATCAATGAATAAGGCAGCCTGCAGTCATAACCAAGCCACCTGCTTGCTTTTTTGCAGCATTAGGTTTGTGATAGATGAGATTTACTTAACTCTCTTTGAATCAAAGGTCTCAGTGCAACAGTGGGTGGCAAGCTATAAGATGGTACAAATATCTCCAGCTACAGCCTGCGAAACATAAGTATACATAGTCACCGACACCTTCATAGGCAATGCTATCCTTTCCCAAGTGTGACCTTGCAGTTATAGATGCAGGAGTTGGCAGATTTCAAGCAGAAATCCTGAGTGAAACATCGACATCTAACAAATTGTCCTTTACTAGGTTTCAGGTCAGAGAATTGTCCTTTGAATACTCTGGGTTTGTACGGACCCTTGCTGAGAATCTTGCTATCACTCCTCTTCCTCCCTCTTCTAGCTGTTTATTCAGCTCCGTGGGCCCTCTACTTATTCTGCCAATCATGCGGTATTCAAAGGAGAGTGCCAAAGAGTTGAACCCAAGTTTGGGAATAAGTGAAAGCAAAATACAGTGGATGCAGGAAATGGTTTGTGCAGCAGTCCTTAGGTCAGTAGAAAGTCTGACAACACTTGCAGCATAACTCATTGTAGGTGTTGAATCTGGAAATAACTAGGACATCACCAAATATTTTTTAGAATTGCACCCAGAAAATAATGACCAATGGTGAATGATACCTTTCTGTTATTTAATCTCATGTTCTCCTGAGAATAAGAGATGTTGATAGAACTTTGAGCTCTGAAATGATACTACTAGCATCAAATTTGAGTCACATTTTAATAAGACATTAGGATCGGCCTGCATTGTATATAGATTTTTAAGAGATTTTAGCTACATAAATGCAATGCTTTCAGCAAGGTGTTTTCAAGTGTAGTTCATTGCAAAAGAGTATAAGTGGCATCAAGAAAGTATAAGACTCTGTTATAATGACTACTTAATATCTGACTAATAATATCTTAATTTATGATCTGACAATGTACTTATGTAGTCCTTTCATGATAAGCTCATGGTACTTTAACTAAACATGATCAATAAACCATCTATCTGAATAGCTGGTTGAGTGAATAGTTGCTGGCTTGAAAAAAAGATCTGGTGCACAATCTTATGTTGCTATGTATTTTCTCATTTTCAATGTGATGGGGAATTTATTTCTCAAAAATTATCCTAGTTTCAAGATCATAGCATGTCTAGAATAGCAGAGGCATACAAATGCAATCCAAGAAAATCAGTTCTGATGCTAGCACCTTTATTATGTTTCAGAATATATCACCATGACAAAATGTAGCTCTCAACAAGGAATTAGAAATCCCTCATGCGCCTGAAAGATCCGACGGTTGAGCTGTAGCCTCCCCAGTCACTGTATCTCCTGTATTCACCGGGTCTCATGAAGTACTGTCGCCCTCTGTAGTTGGGATGCTCATAGAAGATCCAGTAACCATCCATCACCTGGCAGGAGTGGATGTCACGGTAACGGAAACGATCGTAGACAGATGGACAGTCATCCATGAATTCCATCATCTGTCCTCCGAAGTCAGGCCTCTCGTAAATCCTCATTCTGTAGGAACCTCCCCGGTACTGCAATGTAAAATATAGAAGGTACATGAAATCACAATAAATATATCTGGGTATATATTAAGGACGATTTCAAGATGGAGTACTTTACTTGGCATGTATCAATGATTTTGACTTTGACGTACTGGGCGCAAATTCAAAATTGACAGGTTATTCAAACCCTGGAAGAATAATGAACTGTGAGGAGGTCAGCATAGACTTTAAAAGGATATAGACAGTCTAGTGGAATGTGTGGACATATGTCATGCAGCACTTAAAATAACAAATTGATACACTTTGTTAGGGAGAATGAAGGAAATCAATAAACATTAAAAGATGTAATTTTAGAGCTGAGTGCAGAAACTGGGAATCTTAGGAGCATACATGCAGAAATTGTGGGAGCAGGGAAGTTTGAAAAATGCATGTAGAACTCTGGACTTTATAAATGGAGTATAAAGGCAAGGAAGTTCAGATGAAGTTTTAACAAACATTGGCTTGTCCTCAACTACTCAGCCGGAGCTTTGGGCAGAATTTTGTCAATCCCATCTATGGCTCAACATCGCCTGAGGAATGTAAAGGAGTTCTGAAGAAGGGTTACACCCCAAACATCGACTTCTGCACCTCCTGATTCTGCCTGGCTTGCTGTGTTCTTCCAGCCTCCTGCCAGTCTAATCAACATCAGCTGGATCCTGTGTTGTTGGCATACACAGGTGACTAGCGGGACTGCCCTCTCAGTTACAGATGTGGTAGCTTAATAAGTGGTTACTGCCAGGATTGCTTTCCTGTTCAGATAGCACTCTGCCCTTGACAGTTGCCTGACAAATCCTTACTTAAAAAAAAATTCCTGAGGGCTGCTCTCAGATGCTGCTTCCATTTAGCTCGGTGCTCCTTACATGGCAGAGCTGTTGGAAAAAGACTTGATAAAATGATCCTTAATGATATCTTTGCCTGTACAAATCCAATATGTGAATTCACCAAATATCTGTTATGGTGGGAAATGGACAGTAAGTAAATCTGACTTGGCCTCCTGTATTTTTAACCAGCTGATCTACTCCCTTCCTGCTTCTAAGATGCCTGTACAATTTTCCCCATGTGTCCAATTCTGTGTATCACTGTTTGGGAAGGATGTGAAAGTTTTACAGGAGCTGTAATTCTTGTTTTATAGCATCTATTCCAGAGATGAGGTGCTTCAGTTAAGTTGATAGATTCGAGACACTGAGATTCACTTAGAGAAGAGAACTTTGAAAGAGATTTTGTAGAGCTGTTCATCATCAGCAAGTACTATGACAAATGTCATTAGTAGGTCAAGATCCCATCGGGGTAAAGTAAGATTCAGGTCTAATTCCAATGGTAGCACGACTGAACAGCTCTTCAACTCTCCCTGTCTCAATAAAAAATTCAACAACAACCCTTTCAGCAAAAGATTGTAGGACTGTCCGTGTATAAGGGACAGCTCCCTAGCTGTACTGTCTACAATGTTTGTAAAATCTTTACATGCACCCTGGTCAAATCCATCAAAAGTTACAGAGGTGTACCAGGAGCACAATCAGTAGTTCTGTAGTATTCATGCATTAGAATTATTGTGTACTTATTGCAAGTTAGTGACTAATTAGAAACATGTCAAGACAGTACAGACAAAGTTCTTTGTACCATCCTCCATGATCTTGCTATTTTTAACGTTTTTCAAATATATGAAATAACGTAAAACAGAATAACTCAGTTCTGGATTTGTTACTCATGATTGTAAAAGGCAGTGAGAATAATTAGTATAAGGTTACATGATTAATCAAGGGAATCAAAATAGATTGCATAACAAGGCAATAAATTACTGATGGGCAATAGCAAACGTAAATGACATCAGAAAATGATTTTAGATTAGATTACTTACAGTGTGGAAATGGGCCCTTTGGCCCAACAAGTCCACACCGACCCTCCGAAGAGCAACCCACTCAAACCCATTCCCATACCATTTACCTCTTACCTAACACTACGGGCAATTTAGTATGGCCAATACACCTAACCTGCACATCTTTGGACTGTGGGAGGAAACTGGAGCACCCGGAGGAAACCCACGCAGACACGGGGAGAATGTACAAACTCCACACAGACAGTTGCCCGAGGCGGGAATTCAACCCGGGTCCCTGGCGCTGTGAGACAGCAATGCTAACCACTGTGCCACCATGCAGCCAAACATTGACACTTAGCAAGTAATAGTTTCTTACTTGTGGGTAACTGCGACATGACCTGACACAGTCATTGAATCCCATCCAGCGCTGGTAGTCAGGATACTCTCCCCTGGTCAGAACATACTGGTATCCCATGTAATTGGGTTTCTCATACAGCACCCACCAGTCACTCTCAACACGGATGGAGTTACAGCGGCTGAAGTAAGGAGACAGGTCGGCACAGTCACTGCTGCACTCATAGTGCCGCCCCTGGAAGTTCCTGTCCTCGTAAAAGATGATCTGTGTGAATAAAATGACATAGTTGAATTGGTAATTTCCCACCTTTGATATATTTTATAATATAACATTATTTACAAATGTGAAAAGTTTAAAAGTTGATCTTACCTTGCCCATTTTGAGCGTCACAGCTGGTTAAACCACCTGGATGTAGCACTGTTCTGTACAACTCAATATTTATACACTGGACTAAAATGCCACTGCAGGGAATACTTTTGTTATTCTAATGGTCTCAACAGCGTATATCAGCAAAATGGCAAATTAGCAAAAAAGAACTCTATAGTCATTCCAGCCAAAATCCCCTTATTCAGGTTTATAGATGGGGCAGTGATTCTTCTCATTCTGCTTTGATGCTGTTTTAATTGTTCGTGAAAAAAATGCAAAAGCCTGGAATGCAAAGTGTATTAATGTTGAAAGTGAGGACTGCAGATGCTGGAGATCAGAGCTGCAAAATGTGTTGCTGGAAAAGCGCAGCAGGTCAGGCAGCATCCAAGGAGCAGGAGAATCGACATTTCGGGCATAAGCCAGAAACACATTTTTCTGCATTAATGTTGAGTCTAGTGAAGATATTACAGTGCAAATTGGGCACCACAGGGCACTGTTTAACTCAATTGGCTGGGCAGCTGGTTTGTGACGCAGAATGATGCCAACAGAGTGGTTTCAAGTCCTTTACCAGCTGAGATCCCCATGAAGATTCTGCCTTCTGAATCTTGTCCCTTACTTGAGGTAGGATGACCGTCATGTTAAGCCCATCACCAAGTGTCTCTCCAGCGAGACAACAGCCCTATCATCCTCTGGTGCTGTAATGGCTTGACTTAATTTATTAGTTGCAACACCAAAGCCTCTTTTAGCACAATGCACTAATCCTTGTTGGCTGAGGTGCAATAGTATTGACTTCCCTTATGTATGCAACATATAGACAGCTCATGATATCAGTCATTGATTTGATGCTGGCATGACTTACAATCTGCCATTTTTGAGTTTGAAAACTTTTTAAGGCCCTCTCTTAAACACAGATAGCTTCAGATGCTTTCAGTGGCACAATTGACTCTTCAGCCTTGCTATTTGAGGTCTCACCAACCCAGCACCGGGTGATATGCTTTTGATTTTCTATTTGTTGCAGCTGTGCCAAGGTAGCATCGCATTCCTGAAGGATCAACGCAGGTTCTTCTAGTAAGAAGCGCGTGCTGCTGGGACATTGGAGGGGCGGTATTGCTTGGAGAGGCTTCTGAGTTTGTCACATGCAGCCATCATGTAACATCAGAGAAATTCCCCTTCTTTTACATCAATAAAGGCAGACAGGGCAGTGTGTTGCCTGGTCACTACCCTCAACAACAGTTATTAGCTAGGCATAAGGAGTACAAGAGTCAAGTCTGTATCAACTAAGCACTACTTTTACTAATTTAGTTCAAACTGACATACAAATTACACCATTTGGCTAGAAAAAGGTTAACAGCAGGCATGGAATTCATAAAATTCAGTGCAAACCCACAATGCTTGACGTTCCCGTAATAGTCAACAAAAATAAATGCTAAGAAAAGCTGAAATAAAACCTGGACGAATGTGAGGTGATGCATTTGGAAGGTTAAGTACAGGTGAAATCATACAGTGAATAGCCAAACAGTTAAGAGTATCGACATGCAGAGAGATCTGGGTGTTCATCTGTACAGATCACCGAAGGCGGCAGCACAGGTAGGTAAAGTAGTAAAAAAGGCTCATGCCTTCATTGGAAGGGCATTGGGTATAAGGATAGGCAAGTTATGCTGCAGCTTTATAGAACTTTAGTTAGGCCACAGTTGGAATATTGCATACAGTTCTGGTCACCACACTACCAGAAGGATGTGGATGCTTTGGAGAGGGTACAGAAAAGGTTTACCAGGATGTTGTTCGGTATGGGGGATTTTAGCTATGATGAAAGGGTGACAGACTGGATTTGTTTCCAATGGAACATAAGAAGGTTGAGGGGCGACCTGATAGAAGTTTATAAGATTGTGAATGGCATGGATGGAGTGGAAAGTATGAGGCTTTCTCTTAGTGTGGCGGGGTCAGTTAAGAAGTGACACAGGTTCAAGGTGCAAATGGGGGACAGCTTAAAAGTGGGCGGCACGGTGGCACAGTGGTTAGCACTGCTGCCTCACAGCGCCAGAGACCCAGGGTTCAATGCCCGCCTCAGGCGACTGACTGTGTGGAGTTAGCACATTCTCCCTGTGTCTACGTGGGCTTCCTCCGGGTGCTCCGGTTTCCTCCCACAGTCCAAAAACGTGCAGCTTAGGTGAATTGGCCATGCTAAATTGCCTGTAGTGTTAGGTGAAAGGGTAAATGTAGGAGAATGGGTCTGGGTGGATTGCGCTTCGAAGGGTCGGTGTGGACTTGTTGGGCTGAAGGGCCTGTTTCCACACTGTAAGTAATCTAATCTAATCTAAACTCAGACGCGCAAGATATGTTTTTCAGACAAGGTTGTTGAGTGCCTGGAACATGCTGCTGGAGGAGGTGGTGGAAGCAGACACAAAGGGAGCATTCAAGAAGCACGTGGACAAATACATGAATAAGAAGAGAATAAAGGGATATGGATCCTGTAAATGAACACAGTTTGTGTAGAACAGGTCTAGAAACAGAGAATACTGAAATTTCAGCTGTAACTCTCAAACCAAGAAGTGATCCTTAAAAAAGGTGGTTTAAATCCCATATCCAACATGGAAAAAGGCTTGGAAGATGGGACAACTATTACGTAACTTCTGTTTCCAAAAGTAATCAATGATACAAGAGGACATTGGATGACTATTTGCAAAACAGTAATATTTAAGGGTATGGGATTAAAGCAGGCGATTGGCATGGGTAATGACACTCATCTAACAAGCCAATGCAGTCATGATGGCCTCCCTCTGTGATGCTGTATCTTGTATATCCCAGGCAAACACAGGCTATGAGCACGATAATGAGTTTTTGCTGGATGTATTGTGGGTTGTACAGATGCTACATAGATACCAAAGTGTTATCCCGAGTGAATCTGCACACTCCTGCCACACAATGTCATCAAAGGTGCTTGTGTGTGGACAACGTCCTATGTCTGCCAGGAGTATGCAGTGCCCCCAGTCATAATGTTAATCAGTGGGTGACGCATTTTGAACCGAATATTCCAGATGGCCTCCTCTCCAACCCTCCCACAGATAAAAAGGAGCTAATTTCACCTTCAATAAGCTGAGATGTTTAGCTGTTCACCTTATTGCAGGCAGCAATAGCAAGTAACTTGCAAGAGTATGGGCAACAATTTAGCAGCCCCTGAATGAAGTGGGCCCAAGAGCAAAGGGTGTAAAACTTTGTAAGCTGGCCAACAAGGAGCTTCTCAAAATCAAGACCAAGAAATATAATTTTGTAATGAAGTGTTGAATATGATAATGAGATTCTCACTTGTGAGTGACGAGAGATCCATTTGCCATCATTAGCATGCACCAACATCTTTTATTAGTTAACAGTTGTTTCATTTATTTGCACTTGCCCATTGACTCAGCCATTGGGTGAAGGTAGATGGTGGTAATTGACAACATGAAAGTCAGAGTGGGTTTTTAGCAACTCCAACTCTCAGCCTGTTCCTCCATACCTCCATCTTGGACAACACTCAACACCATGAGGACACACAGCCTATGATAATGTCCTGGTTCATGCCAAAGTCAGGATTCACAAATCATCGGGTATGAAGAGCTAAATATCAGGCTCCCCACTACCCATCTTAGCTTTTACTCCCCGACTGTGAGCTGTTTTCTCCTGATTTGAGAGAATGGGAGGGTTTGAGTGAACTGAGAATGGGTGGTACAGCTGTAAGTACTGGTGAAGGTATGGAAAAGATGAAGAGGTGCCTCGAGTAACTGAGAGGTCAGCCCTGAGGATACAGGGTTTGTAGTGCAGCAAGGGGGAGTATATTAGGTGAGAGCAAGTGAGAAGGTGTTGCATGCAATATTGAGTGGAGGAGCATGAGCAAGCACTAGGAGGTGGGAGGTAGGAGGTGGGTGCAGTATCAAGAATAGAGTGAGGTAACAGAGAAAAGATGGTGGCAATTACTGTGGTAGAACAGAGAAGATCACTGACCTTCTTCCTGCATTGCTGGGTACTTATCCATTCTGTAGAGACTGCACTGACCTCAGACCAGATGGGAAGGTTGGGTAAAGGGATGAGGCCTCTTTTGCAGCATCACATTCACCAGGATCGCCAGGTCCCCATCCACAAAGCCGGGGAGCCAATGCTTGCTTTTTGACTGGGTATATAATGCCATTTTAAATGGAGTGCCCATGCTGGGAATTGCATGATGTGCCAGTAGTGGCAATTATTTTGGTGTGCAGTGCATGGAAGAATAAGTAGAGCAGGCCGCTGTTAAGGCATTGTCCATCATCAATGAGGATGATAGTGCAAGAAAACTTGCTAGGCCTTGTGGAAAGCGAGTTAAAAAGGGTGAGGCTGGAAAAGCACAGCCGGTCAGGCAGCATCTGAGGAGCAGGAGAGTTGACACTTCAGGCATAAGCCCTTCATCAGGAATGGGGGGATGAGGAGGTGTGGGGAAAGGGGGCTGAGAGACAATAGGGGTTGGGGGAGAGGCTAGGGGAAAAGTAGGTGGGAAGTCGAGAAGTGGATGCAGGTGAAGGTTAATTGTGATAGGTTGGTGGGGAGAATGGAGCGGATAAGTGGGAAGGAATATGAACAGGTAGGGCAGGTCAAGAGGACGATGTTGATATCTCCTGCCCCACCTCATCCCAGTTCCAACCCTCCAACTCAGCACAGCCCTGTTGAACTGTTCTACCTGTCCATCTTCCTCCCCACCTGTCTGCTCCATCCTCCCCTCCCGCCCTATCACAATTACCCCCACCTTCATCTACATATCACATTGCCAGCTACCTTCTCCTCAGCCCCAACCACACCCTCCTTTTTATCTCTTAGCCCCCTTCCCCCACCTGCCACAAGATGATGAAGAACTTATGCCCAAAACGTCAACTCCTCTGCTCCTCAGATGCTGCCTGACCTGCTGTGCTTTTCCAGCACCACACTTTCCAACTCTGACTCTCCAGCACCTACAGTCCTCACTTCCTCCTACCCTGTGGAAAGTGAGCTTCAATGAAGTATGCATTGGCTCTGGGACTCAGGGCACTGCTGCTAAATTCAAGGCACCTTTGCAACCCCATACAGATGATGAATCCTTGTTCTCAGCCATTAATGATTATGTCAGACTGCAAAGACAGGCACAGGAACATCAGGAACGCTCGACAGAGGCATTTACACGAAGTACACAGAAGTTTACCAAATATTGTCAGTCGAGTGTTGACTTCAGCTGGCATGGATCTGGCAGTCTGCATGGACAGGTTGGCAATCACCTGGGAAAGCCAAGTCGAGCTGCTGAATATGTTATGTAGAGGACATTGTCAAAGAGCTGCTCTCCAATGGTCAGGCCATAGTCACTCAACATCACTGCCAAGTTGGGAGTGGGACTGTGAACTTCAGTCTCACTCCAGATGCCCCTTTTTTCTCATGGTAGTGCTGGCAGAGTGAGGGAGGAGTAATACACAGGTTCCCCCAGTGCTTTTTTTCAGAACACTCTGCCAAGTGCTACCTTCAGTGCCACCTCAACCCTCCCTGTGATCTCAAAGCCTGCAGCACTTCAAACAAAGGAGGGTGAGCCTGCATCTAGGTAGGTGACTCTCAGCAGAATCGGGCTGTCTGGGCCCAGAGGCACCAGGAGCCACGACTGCCCAAATCTACCAATCCAACAGGGTCAACCACAGTGCATGTTTCCTCCACCCTAGTGCATATGTCAGAGCTGCACTTAGACATAGTAAGAGGGTAAAGATGGAAAAAGGACACTGAGGGCACGAAGGCGGCATGTCCGTGGATAATCTCAAAATGTCAAGATTCTTGCACATGAAGGACTGCTGCCAAGTCATTATAATTTAATATGTACCCCATTTAAATTATGTGCTATAGGCAGAAATGGACCAGATTCACACATTATTCCACATCTTATGAGTGAGAGTACCGAGGATTCTACATGTCTTTGTTTATTCTGTTTATCATTCAGTAACATTCAGTGCTCCCTCATAATACATTTCCTGCCAAGAAACCATGCACAAAGTGTTGCCCTCGCTGGTTCATAGTTGCTGCGAAAGCATTTCAGGACAACTAAGCATTCTACATGCACTCTAAAGCAATGAAGTACCCTTGATTATGGTCAAATGGAGATAGATAAGGATTTCCCTCAATCTGCTGGCTAACCTGAGAGAGTTCACACAAAGCCATGTGATTGCACTGTCTGAAAGACTGTTGCCTTTCCCCTAATGGTCATTGAGATATGATGTCTGCACATACATTAAAGTAGGATCATCCAAAGATATCAAGCATTAATGACATGAATAAAAAGACATTTACTCAATAACACAAAAGGTCAAGGACTGCAAAAACAAGAAGGTCCATATAACCTTTACAGTCTGTTTCCCAGATTATGAAGAGAATGTTAAACAATTAAACAAAGTCCAAGCCCAGTCTTTCATCTTCACTAATGTTCTTTCTGGCCTGTTGAATTCGATGATGCATGTCTCTTATTCTCCTCCTTGGAAAGCCCTCCTTGTCAATGTCTTGATCCTCGGCCTCATCTTTATCCTCAAAGGACTGCCCTCAATCTTTGATTTCAGTTGCATCTTCTTTTTGCTGGCTCCAGCTTATGAAGGTACAGCATGGCTCAAAGAAACCGGATACACTCAGCTATATCACATGGCCAGCTGGTGTACTCCAGGCATCAAAACCTCAGCATAAGGGTCTGTTCCACTATAGCGTTCCTTGGAGAGGTGTATCGTAAAACAGTGAAGAGCCATGTTTGGAAGGGGAAGGCTCAGTTCCCCAACAGCCACTCCTGTATGGCCTGGGCACCTAGAAAGGGGGCAGGAAACTAGTGAGCTCTCTAATATGCAAGGGTCAGGGCAACCCCCAGGATATCTGACAAAGACCCACAGAATGTGGCATATTTATGACATATCAAGGGTCGCATATAATTTGATCATTCACAGAGTGCAAGATTTCTTGATTGACATCATCTACAAGTTGGTGCTAGGCACTCCCAAAGGAGTATGGGTGCAGTTGAATGCAACAATGGGGGACACTCACAAAGTGGAGCATTCCAAAACCCCGAGCTGCTTGACTCTCACTATCACAGGGGATCACCATGAAGAGCTGTGCTCTGGAGAAAGTGGCACCTATTCCATCCCGGATACATTTATTGGTTAGGAATGTATTGCTGCAGCTCTGGTCCCCAGTTACATGCTCCTGACAGAAAAAGTAAGGGAATCCAAGATTGTGACCTGCACAGTGGCCAGGATGAGAACATGGGTCAGACCTTCTGAGCACAAGTCATCATCCTTCAGATTAAGTTGTTTGGGCATGATGGGGTCGGACAGTCTTAATTGGTACCCAGCAGACCACTGCATTGTACCAATCATTACAAAGTTTCATCAAAGATATGACACTGGCTGGAATACACAGCATCGACCTAGATACCAGAAAAGGCAATGGCAGAAACAGCCCTGTCATCCTTGCGAAGTCCTCCTTACAAACATCTGGGTGCAAGTGCCAAAATTGAGAGAGCTCTCTCACAGACTAGTCATACTCATGGTATCATACCTGACTGACAATGTCCTAGAACTGTCATCTCCACCCCTGAATTTGTCTGGTCCCATTGGCTGGTCAGACCCAGCAGAGATGGCAGCACGGTGGCATACAGTCAGAAGGTAGATTCCGTTGGAGTCCTCAACAGTGATTCTGGAGCCTATGAAGTCTCATGGATTCAGGTGAAAGATGGGCAAGGAAAGCTCTTGCTGAGTACTACGTACCAACCTCCCTCGGCTTATGAATTGGAACTCCTCGATGTTCAACAATACTTTGATGAAGTACTGAGGGAGGCAAGGACTTAAAATGTACTCTGGGTGGGGCAGAGCAGCAGTATTACTGATTGAGCTGGTTAGGTCCTAAAGGACATAACTGCTAGACTCGGTCTGTGGCAGGTGGAAGGGACCAACAAGAGAGAAAAACATACCTGGTCTCATCTTTACCAATCTGCCAGCTGCAGATGTATCTGTCAATGACAGTCTTGGTAAGAGTGACCACAACACATTCTTTGTTGTTATGGACCAGGCCAGACCCCCTCAAAATATTATAAGAAGGTAGCCTAACGTTTTCTTATTTTAAAGGCAAGGGTTATTCCAGGTGTGATGCAGCTGGTCAAACCATTCAGCTTTGAGCAAAACAGAATTTATTGAAACACTACAGTTGAAACATGTACAAAAGTAAATGGAATTTAGAATATCATAACTATTGGAATCTTAACTGACCTGACACAGCAACTTAACTAAGGAGCTGTTCCAATCCAGTAACATCCCAAACACACCCCTTGGCAAAAGATACATTCGAACACAGGTTCTTACAGGCAGGAAAGATTTCAGAGAGAAAAGTCAGTCAGGGATTATCTGCTGAAGCATGGAAACCTTTTGCACTGTACAGCTTCTTCTACAGCTAAACCAGCAGCTTCTCACTGTTATAACTCAACCGATCTAGAAAAAACCTGAACTGGGAGAACTGGCCACTCCCATGCCATTGTTAAACTAGGCTCTTGCCCAGATATTTTGACATCACTGCCTTCACAGATTGTCTTGATAAAAAATCCCAAGGGCAAAATAATCTTTTTAAAGTGACAGCATCATTGCACTGTGGAGTCAAAGTCTTGTCTTCACATTGGTAATTACCTCAATTGTGTAGAGTGGCACAATCACCATGCTGAATGGGACAGACTTTGGTCTAGCAACTCAAGACGGAGCGTCTATGAGGCACTGTGGGCCATCAACAGTAGCAAAATTGTACTCCAGCAGAATCTGTAAGCTCATGGCCTGGCATAAACCCCACTCAACCATTACCATCAAGCCAGGGGATCAACCCTGATTCAATGAGAGTGCAGGAGCAGCACCAGGCATACCTAAGATTTAGATGTCAATCTGGTGAAGCTACCAAACACGATTACTTGCACGCCAAACCACATTAGCAGCAAATGGACAGAGCTAAGTGATCCTACAACTGAGAGATCAGATGTAAGCTCTGCAGTCCTGGTGTATCCAATCTTGAATGGTGGTGGATAATTAAACAACTCACTGGAGGAGGAGGGCTCCATAAATAACTCCATCCTTGATGATGGAAGAGCCTGACACATCAGTGCAAAAGCTATGGCTGAAGTATTCACAGCAACTTTCAGCCAGAAGTGCTGAGTGGATGATCTACCTCGGCCTCCTCCAGTGATTTCTCCAGCATTACAGATGTCAGTCTTCAGCCAACTTGTTTCACTCCATGTGTTATCAAGAAACAGTTGGAGGAACCGGATTTAGATTAGATCACTTACAGTGTGGAAACAGGCCTTTCAGGCAAGCAAGTCCACACCAACCCTCCGAAGAGCAACCCACCCAGACCTATTCCCCTACATTTACCCCTTCACCTAACACTACCGGCAATTTAACATGGCCAATTCACCTAACCTGCACATTTTTGGACTGTGGGAGGAAACTGGAGCACCCAGAGGAAACCCACGCAGACACGGGGAGAATGTACAAACTCCACACAGATAGTTGCCTGAGGCAGGAATTGAACCCGGGTCTCTAGCGCTGTGAGGTATCAGTGCTAACCACTGTGCCACCCACTGCAAAGGCTGTGGGTCCTGACAACATTCTGGCAATTGTACCAAAAGCTTGTGATCCAGAACACGTGCTCCCCTAGCCAATCTCTTCCAGTACAGTTACAGTGTTGGCATCTACAGAGCAATGTGGAAAATTGCCCAGGTACACACTATGTACAAAAGGCAGGACAAATCGAACCAGGCCAATTACTGCCCTATAAGGCTACTCTCGCTCATCAGTAAAGTAACGGAAGGTGTCACTGCTAGCAAACATAAATAGACAGTATGCCCCAGGCCTTTAGAGGATCTTGTCAAGTCTTTTGCCTCATTGAAAACCCAGGTTAATTTCAATCGAGTATATGACAGAACTAAGTATTCTTAGATATGAAAGGAGATACTTAAAAACTGAACTGTTTGACTTGCTGCAAGACATGACACTGAAGGCATGTTACAAGACAATGTTGAGGTGAGTAATGTAAGTGTGCTTTGAAAATGCTTCAACGAAAACAATACCCTTCTCTGTCATTCTTGGCCAAAAAATATTCTTTCTCTTTTTGTAGGCCCAGGTATATAGGCAAAACACCCGTCAGTTTGTTAAAATTTATAAAGAGCAAAAACAGAGTCTGACTTACTAATGTACACTTGAACCAGCTACTTAAAGCAAAAAATAGCAGCAACAAAATAAGGTAACAATCAGATTGGTTCTGTCCATCAACATCAAATAAATATGAGTTGATAGTTATACGTTTTTATTCCAACTAATAAGTAAATATCTTTCTTGAGAATTTATCTGTTTTAAATACTAAACACCTTTTTAAATAAAGACAATACATCAAATCCAAAATTTTATGATTTGGAAGAGCCAGTGTTGGACTGGAATGTACAAAGTTAAAAATAACACAACACCAGGTTATTACCAACAGGTTTATTTGGGGGCACGAGCTTTTGGTGCACTGCTCCTTCCTTCTGTCTGACCATGCGGCGACGGAGGAGAGCTCCAAAAGTTAGTGCTTCCAAATAAACCTGTTAAAGTATTTTTAGCATTCTATGTGCAGTCCTATTTTAATATCCCAGTTGAGTCTCACTGTTTTCCTGTTGAATGTCACTGATCTATCTGAATAGCTGTCGAAATGAACAGTCGCTGGTTTAAAGGTTCTGGTGAAGAATCTTGCATGGCTATGTATTTCGCATTTTCAATGTCATGAGGAATATTTTGCATGGTTTATCATAGTTTCAAGACTGTTGGATGTTTGAGGTGGCAGTGCACAAATATAAAATCCAAAGAAAAATCAGTTCTATTGCTAGCACTTTTATTATATTTCAGAATATTTCAGCATAACAGAATATAGTTTTCAACAAGGAATTAGAAATCCCTCATGCGCCTGAAAGATCCGATAGTTGAGCTGTATCCTCCCCAGTCACTGTATCTTCTGTATTCGCCAGGCCTCATGAAGTATTGTCGCCCTCTGTAGTTGGGATGTTCATAGAAGATCCAGTAACCGTCCATCACATGGCAGGAGTGGATGTCACGGTAACGGAAACGATCGTAAACAGATGGACAATCATCCATGAATTCCATCATCTGTCCCCCAAAGTCAGGCCTCTCATAAATCCTTATTCTGTAGGAGCCTCCTCGGTACTACAACATAAAATGTAAAACATTCACAATGCAGCTATAAACATGCACATGAAGTATATTGAAAACAGTTTCAAGATTATAACACTCCAGAACAAGTATATTTATCAATGACTTGGACTTGGGTCTATGAGACACAAGTTCAAAGTGTGTAGCTGACACAAGCCTGTGAAGCATAGGGGGCCATGAGAAGAATTGTGATAGACCTCAAAGGAATATAAGCTGATGTAATAAGTGGTCATGTGGCATATAAAATTGAACAAAGCAACATATGAAGTCATGCACTGTGGAAGGAAGAATGAGAAATGGCAATCTAAACTTAAGGTGTAACTCTCAAGGAGGTGAAGAATAATGATAGCACAACTTGTGGAAGGTGGCTCAAAAGGTTGATGGTGTGGTTAAAAAGATGAACAGGCTCCATGACATTATAAATCACAGAACATAAAAGCAAAAAAGTTGTGATAAATATAACATTAATCTGGCTTCAGTTGAATTACATGTCTAATACTTGACACCAGGCTATAGGAAAAGTGTGAACATGCAGACAAGTTTTATGAGAATTGTTCCAGGATGAAAGACTTATTAACTGTGGACTGATTAGCCATGGATAGTCGAACATTGTTCTATTGAGAGAAGTGAATGATGAGAGATATTTGATAGAGGTATTCAAAACCACGAGATGTCTCCACAGTGTTTCTGATTAGAAACTGTTCCCATTACTGAAAAGTGGTTCTATGGTTCTGTAATTCTCAACAAGAGTCTTGTTGCTTAGAGTCGAAGAGTGTGGTGCTGCAAAGGCACAGCTGGTCAGGCAGCATCTGAGGAGCAGGACAATCGACGTTTCAAGCATAAGCCCTTCCTGATGAAGTGTAGTTCAAATATGGATTTGTCACTCATGACAGTCAATGGAAATGACAATAATTGTGCCTCAATTGATATAGAAACATAGATTACATCAACAGGAGTAACCCATTTGGTCCTTTAAGCCTGGTCCACTATTCAATATAAACATGAAAACATAATTTAGGAAGGAGCTCCAAATGTATTTTCTAAAAAACAGTAATTATTCACACACCATAAATCATATCAGTAGATGTCCTGAGACAGATAATTAGCACGTATTTCTAACTTACTTGTGGGTAACTGCGACATGACCTGACGCAGTCATTGAATCCCATCCAGCGTTGGTAGTCAGGATACTCTCCCCTGGTCAGAACATACTGGTATCCCATGTAATTGGGTTTCTCATACAGCACCCACCAGTCACTCTCAACACGGATGGAGTTACAGCGGCTGAAGTAAGGGGACAGGTCGGCACAGTCACTGCTGCACTCATAGTGCCGCCCCTGGAAGTTCCTGTCCTCGTAAAAGATGATCTGTGGGAAATAAAATTACACAAGAGATTTCATACTTTCATAAATTCGAGGATTCTTAGAAAACGTTATGAGCCAAGTTTAAAGTTATACAAGTTGACCGTACCTTGCCCATTTTGAGCTTTAAAGCTTATTAAACAAGCACCTGGGATGTAGCTGGTTCTATCCAGCTCGATATTTATACACTGGACTAAAATGCCACTGTAGGGAATACTTTTGTTAGTCTAATAGCTTTCAACAGCGCATATCAGCAAAATGACAAATTATAAAAAACCTGTCATTGCAGACAAAATCCCCTTATTCAGGTTTATTGATAGGACAATGATTCTTTTCATTCTGCTTTGATGCTGCTTTCATTGTTCACGAAATATTTCAAAGGCAAACTGACAATTCATTTATGATGCGTCAAGTAAAGTTATTATTGACATGCAACTGGTCTCCCTTGCATCACTGTGATGCTCCATTACAGAACATGGATGGTGGACAATGGTGAGGATGTTTCTGGCTCAGTGTATCAACTGCCGTTTTTGAAGTGGGCTGTCCATGATTACGCATTATGTTTACCCGAAATACGCAGAGTAAGCAGAACAAGATGCTAATCACTCATTTGACATAATGCTGGTGTGAATTTCCACCAATAGCGTATTTTAGCTTTTGCGGTAATGTCTACATTATCACCTGTAGCATTAAAAAAACTCGCACATAATAATATTGAAGAAACCAAAAGACATTTAGCACAACTAACGTGCATGTACAAAAGTTACATTTTTTAAAATTTCAAAAATATACTTTATTCATAAAATTATTTGATATCTATACAACTGGTGTTGCCATACATACGTATACATTCCATTTCTTTACATACCGAGATCGGAATTAATCATTCATATGTACAAATCTGTACATTGACTATCCAGCTATTCTACTGAGGCATCAGTGGAGCCCTATTACTGGGTGGGCCGCCCGTTCTTCTTAGGCAGGCAGACCTTACATTGTGGTCTTTCCCCATCGCGCCTTGGCGGCAGCTGCCCCAAGTTTCAGCGCATCCCTCAACACGTAATCCTGGACCTTGGAATGTGCCAGTCTGCAACCCTCAGTCAGGGTCAACTCCTTCAGCTGGAAGATCAACAGGTTTCGGACAGACCAAAGAGTGTCTTTCACCGAGTTGATGATCCTCCAGGCACAGTTGATGTCCCTCTCGGTGTGCGTCCCAGGGAACAGACCATAGAGCACGGAGTCCCGCGTCACGGAGCTGCTCAGGACGAACCTCGACAAACACCACTGCATTCCTCTCCAGACTTCCTTTACATAGGCACATTCCAGAAGGAGGTGTGTGACAGTCTCGTCTCCCCGCAGCCGCTTCGAGGGCAGCGTGCGGTGCGGCTGAGAGTCCGGGCATGCATAAAGGATCTCACAGGCAAAGCCCTTCTCACCACCAGCCAAGCCATGGCTTGGTGCTTGTTGGAAAGTTCTGGCGATGAGGCATTCTGCCAAATGGCTTTGACAGTCTGCTCAGATAACCGCTCGACAGGATCCGCCCTCTCCTTTTCCCGAAGGGTCTCAAGGACACTACATGCTGACCACTTCCTGATGGACTTGTGGTCAAAGGTGTTTTTCTTCATAAACTTCTCCACGAAGGACAGCTGATATGGAACGGTCCAACTACTCGGAGCGTTCTGCGGCAGCGAGGCCAGGCCCATCCTTCGCAACACCGGGGACAGGTAGAACCTCAGTACGTAGTGACACTTGGCGTTTGCGTACCAGGGATCCACGCACAACTTGATGCACCACACACAAAGGTGGCCATTAGGGTAAGGGTGGCATTGGGTGTATTTTTTCCCCCGTTGCCCAGATCTTTATACATGATGTCCCTTCAGACCTGGTCCATCTTTGATCTCCACATGAAGTGGAAGATGGCCCGGGTGACTGCGGCGGCATTGGTTCTGGGAATAGGCCAGATCTGTGCCACATATAACAACACTGACAGTACCTCACACCCGATGACCAGGTTTTCATGTACAAAAGTTACATTCCTCAGGCACAGAATGTCTGGGCTAATATCAAACTATCTGACTATAATGCTTCAAATGCTCTAAGTTAGGACGACTGTTATATCTTTAGGTTACAATACTGTGGTGATATAAGCATGTCCCTTAAAGTTGTACTGACATGCTAATCATGAGACAAAGCACAACATCCCATTTTTCCAAAGATAAAAATCTATCCTGAACAAATACAGGTTGTTTTGCTATAATGTGCGCTCTGTTAATGCAAACTCGCAATAACACAATTGACAAATGGGGACCAAACATGAGTTTTTAAAGCGTGGATTGGTTATAACATGATTCCAGCCCCATTAGTTTCAATGGTGAGGCTATTATGAGGCTTTCTTATAACACAGGATTACACGAGATCAGAACTGCTGCATTATAGCAGAACCGACTGTATATACGTGGTTATACATAGGCACATGGTATCAATTAAAAACTGATTCAAATAGGTAAAACGGAGTTTAAAAAGAAAACTAAACTTCTGTGTTTCAGTATAATGTTTTTGCGGTTGCCCAACTTGTCCTGAAGTGGTGATTGTGCACCTGTCTATAGAAATTTGCATTGTTGCACTTGTTTTGACAATTTGGTTGTCACTTTGCTGGTAGCTATCACTGCACAATCACACCCAATGATACTCGAAGCACATTTTTTAGAAAGTGTTTGGGCAACTCGATAAAGTGGTTAAAAAGACAGCCAGGCTCCATGGCATTATAAATCAAGTATCAAAGTAAAACAATTTGTGATGAAACTTCATGGAATATTAATCTACTTTCAACTGAAGTACATGTTTCAATCTTGGCATAATATTTTGGGAAAAGTGCGAAGGTGCCAAGGATATTTATGAGAATTTTTCCAGGAATGAAAGACTTATTAGCCATGGATAGGCAGAAGATGTTCTACCTGAGAGAAGTGCATAATGAGAGATATTTAATAGTGGTATTCAAAGACATGAGATGTCTAAACGGTAACTTTGGAGTAGTTTTCCTCACCCTCTTTATGCATAATTAGCGTGCTGTATGTTGGACTGAGTTGGTTTCTATTCCTTCACAATGTAGTGTCATGGTCAGTTATGGTCTGGGGCTGGTTGCATTTTCATAGACTTTTGCTGGTATCGGCGTATTTGTATTTATAAATCATACTCTCTGCCCAGTGCTCTGTTTTGGTAGGTTTCTATCTGCTCATTCATGCCGATCCCTTTCGTTCTCATCTGTCTAAGAAGAAGAATGTCCTGTATCTTGGAATAGTTAGACAATTCGTTGCTGGGAAAAGTAATTTGCACTTGTCATATGAACATAAATTGTCCTGAAATCGAAATTCCTTATTTTGGTATTGCATAAAATGCAGCAAGGCAATACAAAAAGCTGCCAAACATTCTGCTAAACAATTTGAGTCCGGTTAGTGAGGTGACAGTCTGCTATGGGTCACTCCCCACAGTACAAATGTCCTGAGATGGTTTGCCAGTGAAGAATGGTTTGTTTTTATTCACTATCTGATCTGGGACATCGAATAAACTGAAAATAAAACTTATCATGTCAGTGATGGTCCCGCTCAGTGTGATGCTAAGCCTCTGAACAATAGGGAGTTTAGAAATTTAATCCATCACAAAGATGCAACCTTCTCAGTGTACTGTGAAAAGGTCTGTTGCTACCTTCATCCAAGGAATGAATGGAACATTGTGTGAGTGTGGAGGCTCCCTCTAGTGGGATTGATACATCTGGCATACCTCACATACATTCATGAGGCATTAATATTCTGATATATCCCAAGGCAGAATCACATGCCAGCTGCCTTGTGAGTTTCAATGCTAATGTGCCTCTGGTCTCACATCAAAATGATATCGTGGTGTTATGTTTATGGTATTTGGACTTGCTTTTTCCAAAACGTGCCTTGTCCTGATGTACTGAGCAAATCGTCTCAGATTCTTCTTGAATACTGTCAGCCCATTCCTGGACATTATTTTTCTTGCAACTCTTGTA
Source organism: Chiloscyllium punctatum (assembly GCF_047496795.1). Classification (NCBI taxonomy): domain Eukaryota; kingdom Metazoa; phylum Chordata; class Chondrichthyes; order Orectolobiformes; family Hemiscylliidae; genus Chiloscyllium; species Chiloscyllium punctatum. The sequence continues at coordinate 33,034,477 of NC_092748.1, read as the reverse complement.
GTTGCTTATCTTCAGCAGTAGCCAATAGCATTTGCTCTGGCCAAAGTGTAATGGAGCAATCTTGAGAAAATCTTTAACTGTATAATCTTGAACCGCATTGTGTAGGTCAAGAGGTATATCCTGGTCTGTGTGTGGGTTGGGTAATCTGATCATCTTGGTGCTTCTGAAGTAATCATCCTTGTGCCTGACTTAAATCTCACTTGAAAGTTATATTTTTTGAGACCATTGACAGATTTAGTCGTGCCACATGTAGTCTGTTCTGCCACAAAGGGCGCAGTTGAATCTCATGAATCGTAACTATACCGAGACTTGTGCATACTAGTAATCCCATCACTGCTTGTGTATTAGCATCACCAGGTAGAAGATTCTGGGAAGCCATAATTTTGCTAATGCACAGAAATGGTGATCCATTGTACACCCTGAGACAGTGTCTCCCAAGTGTACCACTTGGTGAGATACATACATTTTCTGAGTGCATAGTAGTAATATGTTGGCAGTAACTCCAATGTTGGTTTTGGCTTTCATTGTATGTTATTATGCCTTTTCAGAGTAAATGATCATAGCATATATAAAAGCTCCTGATCGCCTAATGCTGTTGACATGGTTATAAGGTGAATAACATAAAAGCTTGGGCATTGTTTGAAATTTGATTTTCACTTGCTTTTGATTCTGAACTTCATTGATGTATTTGTGTGCATTTGTATACCATCTTTACACTTGCCTTGCAGCCAGTGTTGTACCAACTTATCAACTGTGTATTGTTCTGGAATCTGGCCTAGCCTTTAGAATTAGATTTTCTGCACATGCATGCCTTATGTCCCTCAGTGCCATACATTCTACAGATATCAAGAAAAGTTGAATAATCATTTATACATAAGATATAATGGATCTCTTACATATTATATAGGTATTATGACCATATCAGTCGTGTTAATTATATCCAAAACATCTAATTGTTGTTAGTCTAATGCTATGGCTTCCTATTTCTATTGATCATGAATTAATTCATCACACTGAGAAGATGATGCAAATAGATTTAGCTGGTGTAAATATGATGACTTAATATAATGAGCTTCTCGAGGAGTTTCACTTCTGAAAAGTAACACTCATGCTGTTTACTGTGGAATTCTGGTAAACTGGTCAGTAAGCTCTTGGAGGTTGCTGTCTGTACAATGTGAGTTGGAGTCTGTTATGCATGAAGCTAATTCTTACAGATCTGTCCTGGATTTTTCTAATTATCCATGAAAAGACCAAATGTGTTACTTCTATGAAAATCCACCTTTCCAATGGAAAATAAGATTATTAAAGGTCTTTTCTCAAGATTATCAATGGTTTAGTCTGTAAGGTATAATTGCATATGTTGCATGGCCACAGAATTCGATGAGGGTGTCATCAGATGACAAATCTATAATGAGGTTTCAGCTTTCCATGATTCCAATTAAAAGTGTTGCGTGTACCACCTTAATGTGAATGCCCCTAATTTTGTATTAATTTAAGTTAGAAGGTGCCCCTTCCTTAATAATAAAGACATTGCAGGTTTGAAAAAAAATTAATTGCACCTTAATCAAAAGTAAATTAGTTCTGTTTGTTTTCGTGGTAAATGTCTCGACTGACTGTATTGACAGAAACTGATGCTGCCTATGGCTAAGGAATTTACCCTTCATCCAAATTATGTGTTGTCCAGTTAGTTTATAATTAATTTTCCTAATATATGCTACCATCATTAACATTAGTGTGTTTGCCTCCAATAGGATATTTTAATTTATGCAGCAATGTTCATGTTATTTCTTAAAACATAAGAAAGTGCATATGGATATTTTGGCATTGATTATTCTAGGAGGTAGTTACTACAGCTAACTATTATGTACAAAGATTGTACTGGTTAGGTGAGTGGTCAGATGCATGGCAGATGCAGTTTAATGTGGATAAATGTATGGTTATCCACTTTGGTGTCAAGAACAGGAAGGCAGATTGCTACCTAAATGGAATCAATTTAGGTACAGAGAGATCTGGGTGTTCTTGTACACCAGTCAATGAAGGTAAGCAAGGTAAAAACAATGACTGCAGATGCTGAAAACCAAATACTAGATTAGTGGTGCTGGAAGAGCACAGCAGTTCAGGCAGCATCCAACGAGCAGTGAAATCGACGTTTCGGGCAAAAGCCCTTCATCAGGAATAAAGGCAGTGAGCCTGAAGCATGGAGAGATAAGCTAGAGGAGGGTGGGGGTGGGGAGAGAGTAGCATAGAGTACAATGGGTGAGTGGGGGAGGAGATGAAGGTGATAGGTCAAGGAGGAGAGGGTGGAGTGGATAGGTGGAAAAGAAGATAGGCAGGTCGGACAAGTCCGGACAAGTCAAGGGGACAGTTACTGAGCTGAAAGTTTAGAACTAGGGTGAGGTGGGGGAAGGGGAAATGAGGAAGCTGTTGAAGTCCACATTGATGCCCTGGGGTTGAAGTGTTCCGAGGCGGAAGATGAGGCGTTCTTCCTCCAGGCGTCTGGTGGTGAGGGAGCGGCGGTGAAGGAGGCACAGGACCTCCATGTCCTCGGCAGAGTGGGAGGGGGAGTTGAAATGTTGGGCCACGGGGCGGTTTGGTTGATTGGTGCGGGTGTGTCGGAGATGTTCCCTAAAGCGCTCTGCTAGGAGACGCCCAGTCTCCCTAATGTAGAGGAGACTGCATCGGGAGCAATGGATACAATAAATGATATTGGTGGATGTGCATGTGAAACTTTGATGGATGTGGAAGGCTCCTTTAGGGCCTTGGATAGAGGTGAGGGAGGAGGTGTGGGCGCAGGTTTTACAGTTCCTGCAGTGGCAGGGGAAAGTGCCAGAATGAAGGTAAGCATGCAGGTACAGCAGGTAGTGAAGAAGGCTAATATCATGCTGGCCTTCATAACAAGAGGGATTGAATATAGAAGCAAAGAGGTTCTTCTGCAGCTGTACAGGGCCCTGGTGAGACCACACCTGGAGTACTGTGTGCAGTTCTGGTCTCCAAATTTGAGGAAAGACATTCTGGCTATTGAGAGAGTACAGCGTAGGTTCACGAGGTCAATTCCTGGAATGGTGGGACTACCTTACGCTGAAAGCCTAGAGCGACTGGGCTTGTATACCCTTAAGTTTAGAAGACTGAGAGGGGATCTGATTGAGACATATAAGATTATTAAATGATTGGACACTCTAGAGACAGGAAATATGTTTCCGCTGATGGGTGAGTGCCGAACCAGAGGACACAGCTTAAAAATACGGGGTAGACCATTTAGGACAGAGATGAGGAGAAATATCTTCACCCAGAGAGTGGTGGCTGTGTGGAATGTTCTGCCCCAGATGGCAGTGGAGGCCCAGTCTCTGGATTTATTTAAGAAAGAGTTGGATAGAGCTCTCAAGGATAGTGGAATCAAAGGTTATGGAGATAAGGCAGGAGCAGGATACTGATTAAGGATGATCAGCCATGATCATATTGAATGGTGGTGCAGGCTCGAAGGGCAGAATGGCCTACTCCTGCACCTATTGTCTATAAATGCAGGAAATGCTTGCCGAATGTCTGATGTTTTGAATTAACCTGTTCAGGTATGTTACGACATCCTTTGAAGCAGGTGGGACTTGAACTCAAACATTGGACAAAGAGATACATGAGAGGCAAACATTTTACACAGAGGGTGGTTCACGTGTGGAATGAACTTCCTGAGGAAGTCGTAGAAGTGGGTACAATTACAATGGTTAAAAGATATTTGGATAGATACATGAATGGGAAAGGTTTGGAGGGATTGAGCAAGAAGCAGGCAGGTGGGACTAGTTTAGTTTGGGATTATGTTCGGCATGGACTAGAGTCATAGAGTCATAGAGATGTTCAGCACGGAAACAGATCCTTCGGTCCAACCCGTCCATGCCGACCAGATATCCCAACCCAATTTAGTCCCACCTGCCAGCGCCCGGCCCATATCCCTCCAAACCCTTCCTATTCATATATCAATCCAAGTGCCTCTTAAATGTTGCAATTGTACCAGCCTCCACCACATCCCCTGGCAGCTCATTCCATACATGTACCACCCTCTGCGTGAAAACGTTGTCCCTTAGGTCTCTTCTTTATCTTTCCCCTCTCACCCTAAACCCATGCCCTCTAGTTCTGGACTCTCCGACCCCAGGGGGAAAAGACTTTGTCTATTTATCCTATCCATGCCCCTCATAATTTTATAAATCTCTATAAGGTCACCCCTCAGTCCCAGCCTGTTCAGCCTCTCCTTGTAGCTCAGATCCTCCAACCCTAGTAACATCCTTGTAAATCTTTTCTGAACCCTTTCAAGTTTCACAACATCTTTCCGATAGGAAGAAGACCAGAATTGCATGCAATATTCCAACAGTGGCCTAACCAATGTCCTGTCCAGCCGCAACATGACCTCCCAACTCCTGTACTCAATACTCTGACCAATAAAGGAAACCAAATGCCTTCTTCATTATCCTATCGACCTGCAACTCCACTTTCAAGGAGCTATGAACCTGCACTCCAAGGTCTCTTTGTTCAGCAACACTCCCTAGGACCTTAACATTAAGTGTATAAGTCCTGCTGAGATTTGCTTTCCCAAAATGCAGCACCTCGCATTTATCTGAATTAAACTCCATATGCCACTTCTCAGCCCATTAGCCCATCTGGTCCAGATCCTGTTGTAATCTGAGGCAACCCTCTTCACTGCCCACTACACCTCCAATTTTGGTGTCATCTGCAAACTTACTAACTATACCTCTTACGCTCGCATCCAAATCATTTATGTCAATGACAAAAAGTAGAGGGCCCAGCACTGATCCTTGTGGCACTCCACTGGTCACAGGCCTCCAGTCTGAAAAACAACCCTCCACCACCACCCCCTGTCTTCTACCTTTGTGCCAGTTCTGTATCCAAATAGCCAGTTCTCCCTGTATTCCATGAGATCTAACCTTGCTAATCAGTCTCCCATGGGGAACCTTGTCGAACGTCTTACTGGAGTCCATATAGATCACATCTACTGCTCTGCCCTCATCAATCTTCTTTGTTACTTCTTCAAAATTGGACTAATTGGACCAAAGGGTGTGTTTCCGTGCTGTAAGACTGTATAACTCTATCATGCTACCACTGTACCACAAGAGTCCTCTTCTCTAATGTTAATCTATTGGATCGTACAAGTGGAGCATGCTTTAATTAAGTGGTCTGAGATAAAATGGATTGTGAGATCTTTAAACCCTCATGTCACATGTTATGACACATTTATGATACCATGAGCATGTTGCTTAAGGGTTTACTAACCTACTGATTGTGAGACATGAAATGCCTGCTGTTTCTAACCAACTGATTATGTTACTTCTCCCTCTTCAACACACACAGCTGCATTCAATCAAACAAGGACCTCTCACTATTGCTACTTAAAGTCACCTTCTTTTGGGTGAAGTGATTCTGGTTGATGATAGAGTGCCAGTAGAAGCATTGCATCGTGTTAGGGCTTAATGTAGATTCATCCAGTCAGAAGTGAGTGCTGTTAGACCTTTGGAAGGAGTGGCATTGATTAATAAAGCCTCTTGGTTTGCCATCTCCTATCACCTTTGAAGCTTTAGTTGAAAGCCTCTTTGGGTAGCAACATTATACAGACCTGTACACAGAGGAAGGACAGCAACTTTCAACATCAATCTGTACCTTTGTAAAACGCATGTCCTATTAGACACTCACACCACATGAATATATAAAAGGGTTGTTAGTCATGCAATTATACAGCATAATTTTAAATTGAGTCTTGTGTGTGTACATACGAAGAATTAATATTCGAGCATAATATTCAAATTTGTTTTAGGTACAGCAGATGCAGAAATAATATTTTCTCCGGATCCTGAATCATAATCATTCATAATGCAGTTTGATAGGTACACGAGGATGAAAAATTATGGTTTACAAAGCAATCTAGGATTGTCTGATGAATACCACTGCTCTTCCAATGAGCCACCATTGGCACAAGATACTGACTGATTTCATTCTGTCCTGTGTTTTGAAGACACTATGATTCTAACTGTTCTTCACTATGGCATTAAATGACCAACTTGAAAATAGCAAGAATGTAACAATGTTGGATTCTGAGCATTGAGGAACAAGGCATTTTTGAAGTACATGTCCACAGATCACTGAAGGTGGGTTGATTTGATTTATTATTGTCACACATACCCAAGTACAGTGAAAAGTTTTGTTTTGTGTGCAGTAAAGGCAGACAATAACATATGAGGACATACAGATCATAGGGTAATTGAACAGAATTCATACAAAGCATACAAAGTCACGGCTGTGCAGAAGATGTACAAAAGCAAGATCAATATTAGATTTGAAATTTGAGAGGTCCACTCAGCAGTCCAATGACAGCAGGGAAGAAGCTGTTCTTGAACCTGTTTGCACGAATGTTTAAGCTTCTGTATCTTCTGCTTGATAGTAGAGGTTGGAAGAGAGTATTACCAGGTGGGAGGGGTCTTTGATAATATTGGCTGCCTTTCCATGGCAATGATGGGAAGTTGATTCTGTGGTGTTCTGCGCTATGTTCACAACTATCTTAGTTTTTTACGGTCCTGGGCAGAGCAGTTGCCATACCAAGTCATGTGATGCACCGGGATAGAATGCTTTCTGTGGTGCATCTATAAAGGTTGCTAAGGCTCCTAAGGGATGTGCCAATTAGCCTTAGCCTCCTGAGGAAGAAGAGGTTTTGTTGTGCCTTCTTGACCATCACATCTACATGGGAGGTCCAGGATAGATTATTGGTTATTGTCACTCCTCGAAACTTAACGCTCTTGACTATCTCCTCTTCAGCTCCGCTGATGTAGATTAAGGGCATGTCCTCCTCCTTGATTCCTGAAGTTAATGATCAGCTCTTTAGTTTTGCTGAGATTGAGGGAGAGATTGTTCTCTTTGCACCATGTCAGCAAGCATTTTATCTCCTTCCTGTATTCTGTCTCATCATTGTTTGATATCCAGCCTACAATGGTGGTGTTGTTAGCAAACTTGTAGTTGGAGTTCAGATAAAATTTGGTCATACAGTCATGAGTGGACGGGAAGTACTGTAGGAGGCTGAGTACACATTCTCACAGGGTGCCAGTGTTGAGGATTAGTGTGTAGGAGGTGCTGTTGTCTATCCTCACTGAATACGGTCTGTGGGTCAAGAAGTCAAGGATCTAGTTGTAAATGATGGAGCATCAACCTAGCTCTTGGAATTTGGAGATTAGTTTGGTTAGGATTATAGTGTTGAAGGCAGAGCTGTAGTCGATAAGTAGAAGCCTGATGTAGGTACCCTTATTATAAAGATGTTCCAGGGATGAGTGCAAGGTTAGGGAAATGATATCTGTTGTGGACCTGTTGCTCCAGTAAGTGAATTACGAGGGATTGAGGCAGGCTGGGAGGCTCGAGTTGATGTGAGCCATGGCTATCCTCTTGAAGCACTTCATAATTATAGAGGTCAGAGCCATTGTGTGGTAGCCATTGAGACACATTACATGTGCTTTCTTTGGTACCAGGATAATACCAGGTGGTATTCTTGAAGCAGGTGGGGACTTCAGGTTGTAGCAAGGAGAGATTAAAGGCGTCAGCAAATACTCCCACCAGCTGGTTCACGCAGGATCTAAGTGCACAGCCAGGGACTCCATCCGGGCCAGTCGCTTTCTATGAGTTCACTCTCAAGAAGGTCAATCAGATGTCTACAGCGGTGATTGAGGGAATAAGTCTCTCTGGGACTGTTGGGGCAGATGACACCATTTCACTTGCACTCTGCTCAAACTGAGCCTAAAAAGCATTGTGCGCATCAGGGAGGGATATGTTTTTGTCTGCTATTTTGCTCTACCTCATTTTGTATCCCGTGATGTAGTGTAGGCCTTGCGACAGACAGCAGGAGTCCAAGTGGTAGGTTTGGTTCTCTAACTTAGTGCGGTATTGCCTCTTGGCGTCTCTAATTGTCTTGTGGAGGTGATATCTAGATTTCCTGTAAGGTCTGGGTTGTCTAACTTGAACACCCGAAGCCTGGTTTTCAATAAGAAATAGATTTCCTGGTTAATCCAAGATTTCCAGTTGGGGAACATGCAGATTGACTTCTTTGACACACAGTCTTCTGTGCACTTGCCGATGAAGTCTGTGACACTAATGGCATGCTTGTCTGGATTGGCCACTGAATTCTTGAAAGGGTGTTGAAGAAAACAAACAGGACACTTGCCTTCATTAGCCAAGGTGTAAAATTAGGGAGTAATAAAGTCTTGTTTCAACCACAGATGGAATACTCCCCACCCGTATCAGCATTCTGGAGAGACTAATCCCTCTGCGACTCCCTTGTCAGATCCACGCCTCCCACCAGCCCACCCCACATTCCTAGCACCTTCCCCTGCCACCACAGGAAGTGCATAACCTGCACCCACACCTCCCCCCTCACTTCCGTCCAAGGCTTCAAAGGATCCTTCCACATTCATCAGAAATTTACCTGTACCTCCACAAATATCATCTACTGTATCCGATGCACCCGATGTGGTCTCCTCTACATTGGGGAGACAGGACGTCAACTTGCGGATCACTTCAGAGAATATCTCTGGGACACCCATATCAACCCTGTGGCTGAACACTTCAACTCCCCTCTGCCAGGGTCATGCATGTCCTGGGCCTCCTCCATCACCACTCCCTTACCACTCGATGCCCAGAGGAAAACACCTCATCTTCTGCCTTGGAATCCCACAACCACATGGGATCAATGTGGATTTCACCGATTTCCTCATTTCCATTCCCCTCACATTATTCCAGTCCCAAGATCCAATTCAACACCGCCCTCTTGACTTGCCTATCATCTTTCCCATCTATCCACTCCACCGTCCTCTCCATCCTGACACCATCTCCCCCACCTTCATCTATTGCAATCTCAGCAACTTGTCCCCTAGCTCCACCGCCCTTCCAATTATCTCTCAGTCCCCCTTGCCCACAAGCCTCATTTCAAATGAAGGGCTTATGCCTGAAACGTTGGTTGTCCTACTCCTCGGATGCTGCCTGACTTGCTGTGCTTTTCCAGCATCACAATCTCGACTTTTGCCAGTCAGCCAATCCTTTATCCATGCCAGTAGATGCCCCTAACACCATGGGCTCTTGTCTTACTTAGCAGCAGTGTGCACCTTGTCAAAGGACTCCTGGAAATCCAAATAGATTATGTCCACTAGCTCTCGTTTGTCTAACTTGCTCATTACCTCCGTAAAGAATTCTAACAGATTTATCAGGCATGATCCTCACTTGATGAAGTTGTGCTGACTCAGCCCTATTTTACCATGTACTTTCAAGTACTCCACAATCTCAACCTGACAATAGACTCTAAAATCTTATCAATGACCAAGGTCAGGCTAACTGGCTTATAGTTTCCTGTCTTCTGCCTCTTTCCCTTCTTAAACAGGGGTGTTACACATTATCCAGTTCTTTTGGACCCTCCCTGACCCCTGTGATTCCTGAAAGATCATCACCAATGTCTCTACAACCTCCTTCTGAACTCTGGAGTGTAGTTCATCTGGTTGAGGTGATTTCAGACCTTACAGCTTCCCCAGCACCTTCCCCTTTGTGACAAAAATAGAAATTGCTGGTAAAGCTCAGCAGGTCTGTGGAGAGAGATCAGAGTTAATGTTTTGCGTTGAGTGACCCTTCTTCAGAACTTGCCCTCATATTTCATCTTGTTGACCCTTTATTGCTTGTTAGTTGTCCTCTGCTGGTTTTTAAAGGCTTCCCATTAATCTTCACTACATATATGCTTTTGCTTTTGCTTTTACACTGCCCTAATTTCCCTTGTCAGCTATGGTTGCCTTGTCTTCCCCTTAGTATGTTTCTTCTTCCCTGGAATGAATTTCTGCAATGCTTCCTGAATTACCCTCAGAAACTCCTACTATTGCTACTCCACTGTCTTCCCTTTCAATCAACTCTGGCCAGCTCCTCCCTCATGTCTTTGTGGTTGCTGTTACTCAACTGTAATACCATGACACTTGATGCCAGGTTCTGCCTCTCAAACTGCAGGGTGAATACTATCATGTAATGGTCACTGCCCCTGGGAGTTCCTTCACCTTCAGCTCCCTAATCAGATCTACCTTATCATAGATCACCAAATCCAGATTTGTTCCCTAGTGGACTCAACCACATGCTGCTCTGAAAAAAAATCTCCAGATATCTACCTTATCATAGATCACCAAATCTAGATTTGTTCCCTAGTGGACTCAACCACATGCTGCTCTAAAGAATAATCTCAAGATATTTCATGAATTCCTTTTCTCAAGATCCACTACCAATCTGGTTTTCCCAGTCCGCCTACATATTGAAGTCCTCCATGATTATTGTAATAGTGCCTTTTTTACATGTATTTTGTGTTTCCCAAATTATTTTCTGTTCCACATCCTGACTACTGCTAGGAGACTTGTACATAGCTCTTGTTAGAGTCTTTTCGGCCTTTACGGTTCCTCAAGAGATTCTACATCCCCCAACACCATATCACTTGTCACTATTGATTTAAATTCATTTCTTACCAACAAGGCAAGCTTACCCTCTCTGCTCGTCTGCCTGTCCTTTCAATAGAACATGTATCCTTGGGTATTTAGGTTCCAGCCCTAATCCCTTTGCAGCTATGTCTCTGTGACACCCACAACATCGTACCCACCAATTTCAATCTGCGCTACAAGTTCATTTACCTTGGTTCATATACTGTGCACATTTAAGTACAAGCCCCACAGTCCAGCACTGGCTGCTTCTCTTCTCATAGTAGCTCCCTTGTCTGCTGCATCTGAAATAAGATTCAAGACCTTTTTCATACTCTCTGACCTATTACTTGTTCTGGGAACTTTAATATCCTCTACTGAGTCCTCCCCTCTGCCTTTAACTTTTTCCTTAATTTTTCATACAACTGAACCCATGTCTCTGGATTCACATTACTGGCTGCATAGACACTTGTCTGGAAGCTCATATCATTATCATTCACCCAATCTTCTTAGGTTTCAGTAGTATGCACAGGGTTACCATCAGTGTATTGAGTATATAACCTTAACACATGAGGGAAAATTGAATGCAGTTATTGTCCAATAATCACCTAAAAATCCACACAAATCCAAATGGAATTTCCTGGATTTTCATTTTGTTGGCTCAGAAATCAAATTTATTGCTATTCATTTTTTTAAAGGATCAATGCCTGTTAACTAGATGACACTTTCTGAATAAATGATGTTACCATTTTTTTTGTATTTTGTACTAAAGACAAGTCATGATACTTTTCCCAAAATATGATGGGGGAATCAGCTAACTGAATGAGTAGTCGCTTATTTAATTGGAAGCTACATTGCAGAATTATTATTAATTTGACAGTGAAAATATATTTCTCCATGATTATTATAATTTCATGATAATACACTGTCTCCAACAGATAAACAAAAACATGACTCAGAAACAAAAATCAGTTCTGCTGATAGCACATTTATTATATTTCAGAATAATACAGTATGTCAGAATTCAGGTTTCAGCAACAATCTAGAAATCCCTCATGCGCCTGAAAGATCCAACAGTTGAGCTGTAGCCTCCCCAGTCACTGTATCTCCTGTATTCACCAGGTCTCATGAAGTACTGGCGCCCTCTGTAGTTGGGATGTTCATAGAAGATCCAGTAACCGTCCATCACATGGCAGGAGTGGATGTCACGGTAACGGAAACGATCGTAGACAGATGGACAGTCATCCATGAATTCCATCATCTGCCCTCCAAAGTCAGGCCTCTCATAAATCTTAATTCTGTAGGTGCCTCCTCGGTACTGGAATGGACAATGTAAAACACTTGTTAAATCTGTATCTGTTAGAACAAGAAAATGTGTGCAGACGTATATTACCAAAGACAGAAGTTAAAAATGATTTAGAAATAGATTACTGGCCATTGATTAAAGGTTTCCACTTGCAGTTCAACCATTCGAAGCAATGCAGATAGCATATGAAACTGAAACAAAATACATTCAAGTATAATGTATCATAACTTGGTATTCTAACTGCGAGGAGATTGTCACTGAAATTATAGATGAATTCTTACTGGTAGTTCATTGTTGCCAGAGAAGGGTGACTCAAATTCCACCTTGCAAAGAAAGGTTTCTCAATTATGAAGTGAGAGAAACCAAACCGACCATCAATTCATTGGATAAAGTGAGTGACTAAATAAGGCATGATCCACCTGTTAAAGTGCTAATGGATAGCTAGCTACCTCCTTTAACTTGTAAATATCTTCATCAGATGGGGATCAAAGGAAACTACTGAATCTTCCACTAGGAGATTAGTCAAGTTTGTTCAAGTTCAAAGCTAGGTGAAGTTTGTATCTGTTAAGTGAAGTATTGGCCTAGTAATGGCACTCACCATGCCTGAACAACTTTCCAAAACCCACAGATTCAGTCAACATTTCAATTACAAAAACTGAAGTAAACAGAAATAAATTGCTAATGTTTACCTACAGGTCACCTGTGCACACTGTATTCAGGAATACATGTGAAATACTTGTCACCCTGGTCAAATTCACCAGGCATGTACTTGGAGAAGTACAAAAGGGATATAATGAAACTTTTGCACATTGATACATCAATTTTCCTGTTTACTTAGTACAAATTTACAACAAATTAGAATCATACCAATACAAAACAGACATTTTTTTCCTTCTACATTCCCAATTCTGGTTGCTGTTTGTAATACCTCAATCTTTTTTCTAACATATGAAATAAGATGCAGCCAACAAAATTAAAATATAGATTTGTCACTAATGATAGAAAAAGAGGAAATAAGCTTAATAATTCAATTATTATAAAAGTCAATTTCATTATTGATGAAGGTTTTTGGAAATATAAGGTATGGAAAAAATTTGATGTCTTATAAGAGAAATAAAGCATGTCATCAAATGATTGGAAATGTCTGTTCATCATGCATTTAACATGTTCATTAAACTTACTTGTGGGTAGGAGCGACATGACCTGACACAGTCATTGAATCCCATCCAGCGTTGGTAGTCAGGATACTCTCCCCTGGTCAGAACATACTGGTATCCCATGTAATTGGGTTTCTCATACACCACCCACCAGTCACTCTCAACACGGATGGAGTTACAGCGGCTGAAGTAAGGGGACAGGTCGGCACAGTCACTGCTGCACTCATAGTGCCGCCCCTGGAAGTTCCTGTCCTCGTAAAAGATGATCTGTGAGAATTACACAACTGAGTCAATAATTGCCTTAATTTAAGATTTTATAAAATATTATTAGCAGATGTGAATAATATGTAGGTTGACCTTACCTTGCCCATTTTGAGCTTTACAGTGAGTGAACCAGCTTTCTGAGATGTAGCACTGTTCTGGCCAGCTTGATATTTATACACTGGACTGAAACACTACTGAAGGGAATACTTTTGTTATTCTAATGGTTTCAACAGCATATATCAGCAAAATGACAAATTAGAAAAATAAAGACCTATAATCATTACAAATAAAATCCCCTTATTCAGGGTTATTGATAGGGCTGATTCTTCTCATTCTGCTTTTATGCGGTTTCAATTGTTCCTGAAAACATTCGAATGGCTCGAATCCAAGTTCAGTTGTGTTGAGTCCAGTAAAGGTATTGTCACTTTGTTGATCTGCTTTATAACTTTGTTTTCAAGAATGGATTGGTATTCTCTGTTTCTGAATATTAAGTAGATATTAATGTAACAACTGCAAACAAATATTCAGCTTCATGCATTATCTGTACATTGCTATAGTGTGTCATGGAAATCGCAATGTTTTTCTTCATTCTAGCACCGCAATCAGCTTTATTTTGTACCAGGTTTGTCATTGTATAATGTACATGGAGCAGCTATGTGGAATGTTACAGCAGCATTGGCTGTTTGTGTAAAAGTAATGTGAAAGCTCATTAGAGGATTGGAAGGGTTTCTTGTCTGATTAAAGTTGGTAGGGATGAGTTTTAAAGACTAGTGCAGCCTTGAGGCTGTTAGTTGTTTTGAGGGAGAGAGTTTATGTGAAATCCTGCCTCTGTGCAGAGGGATGATTGATGGAACCAGAACACTAGCTCTACATAAGGAAGAAAAGGAAGGGCCTCTTTCCAAAGGATGACAGGAGGAGGCCACCTTGACATGCTGTAAGACACGTCTCATCGTCTCCCCTTTTGCTTCCATCTATCCTACCTCCTGTTCTTCTCCAACGTATTGATCTCTTCCTGGCTCTCACCATTGCAAGGTTGACACTTCTTCAGATAGTAACAGGAAGTTATTCCAGGATGGATGCAGCAGGAATCTGACCTCGGTCCTCTAAGTCTACAATGTGCTCAGCAGTTGTGTTTCTGATGTGTACTCCAACATCAGTAAAGAGGGCATCTGTCACCTGGGTGATACACTGGTATGCAAGTACCTGTGAGATACCATAAAGTTCTCACTGATGTGGGCATTATTGACAGTGACCATCTGCCTCGAAAGTCAGAAAACCAGAGGAGAGGGATAAAGGTCAGAAAGGAGAAGGAAACATTAGAACATAGAACATAAAACAATACAGCACAGAACAGGCCCTTCAGCCCATGATGATGTGCCGAACTTCTATCCTAGATTAAGCACCCATCCATGTACCTCTCCAAATGCCACTTAAAGGTCGCACACGATTCTGACTCTACCACTCCCACGGGCAGTGCATTCCATGCCCCTACCACTCTCTGGGTAAAGAACCCACCCCTGACATCTCCCCTATACCTTTCACCCTTCACCTTAAATTTATGTCCCCTTGTAACACTCTGTTGTACCCGGAGAAAAAGTTTCTGACTGTCTACTCTATCTATTACTCTGATCATCTTAAAAACCTCTATCAAGTCACCCCTCATCCTTCGCCGTTCCAACGAGAAAAGGCCGAGAACTCTCAACCTATCCTCGTACGACCTACTCTCCATTCCAGGCAACATCCTGGTAAATCTTCTCTGCACCCTCTCCAAAGCTTCCACATCATTCCTAAAGTGAGGCGACCAGAACTGCACACAGTACTCCAAATGTGGCCTAACCAAAGTCCTGTACAGCTGTAACATCACTTCACGACTCTTGAATTCAATCCCTCTGCTAATAAACGATAATACACCATAGACCTTCTTACAAACTCTATCCACCTGAGTGGCAACTTTCAAAGATCTATGTACATAGACCCCAAGATCCCTCTGTTCCTCCACCTGACTAAGAACCCTACCATTAACCCTATATTCCGCATTCTTATTTGTTCTTCCAAAATGGACAACCTCACACTTGGCAGGGTTGAACTCCATCTGCCACTCCTCAGCCCAGTTCTGCATCATATCTAAGTCCCTTTGCAAACGACAAATGCCCTCCTCACTGTCCACAACTCCACCTATCTTCGTATCATCTGCAAATTTACTGACCCACCCTTCGACTCCCTCATCCAAGTCTTTAATAAAAATTACAAACAGCAGAGGACCCAGAACTGATCCCTGCAGAACTCCACTTGTAACTGGGCTCCAGGCTGAATATTTACCATCAACCACCACTCTCTGACTTCGACCGGTTAGCCAGTTTTCTATCCAATTGGCCAAATTTCCCTCTATCCCATGCCTCCTGACTTTCCGCATAAGCCTACCATGGGGAACCTTATCAAATGCCTTACTAAAATCCATGTACACTACATCCACTGCTCTACCCTCATCCACATGCTTGGTCACCTCATCGAAGAATTCAATAAGACTTGTAAGGCAAGACCTACCCTTCACAAATCCGTGCTGGCTGTCCCTAATCAAGCAGTGTCTTTCCAGATACTCATAAATCCTATCCCTCAGTACCCTTTCCATTACTTTGCCTACTACAGAAGTAAGACTAACTGGCCTGTAATTCCTGGGGTTATCCCTATTCCCTTTTTTGAACAGGGGCACAACATTCGCTACTCTCATTCCCCTGGTACCACCCCCGTTGACAGTGAAGACGAGAAGATCATTGCCAACGGTACTGCAATTTCCTCTCTTACCCTGAGCTCAAGATGTACATATTGATGTAGATGAGTAAGATGACAAATGTCAACCTGGACTCTTTAGGCTGAATTTCCGTTCCTCAATGCTGATGAACACACATCGGGGGGACTACATGAAAACACGTGGAGACACAATTTCATGCTTATCTCCAATTCCAGCCCCCTGCCATTTTCCCAATTTAGAAAATGTAACCGATTGCAATCTGACACACTCTCAAAGTGAATGTTTGCTATTTAAGTGGTCATTCCAAATTAAATTTTCACTTTGACTGTCATTAGTATGCAGACAAGTAGGTTTTTGAAAGCTTGGAGATGATGCCTGGTAAGCCAGTCTGAAAATCTTGGGATAAGTCTGGTGTGGAGTCAAAAGCCTTCTGGTAGGTAAGTTTAAAAGTTCTTGTCAACTTCAACAGTCATTATTAGATATTGTCTGAAATGTTAAATATATTATTTACATCATGATTACTCATAACACTGTTTCATTTAAAGTTAAAAGACCATTACATTTACCAGCACTGTGTAAGTTCAATTTCACATTGTCCTGATACTTGCTGAATCTATCATGCATTTTTCCAACAAAAAAAGACAAATTTGGGGAGAGCTCGTGAAATATAGAACAAGACAAACAACATTTAAGTTCTGTTTGATAAATATTGTCACAAAACTCTTGGATCAAACATAACCCAGTGAAAGTCGGATTGAAAAGAAATCTTTAATCTACTTAACATCTTGCAATCTTGTGCAAATAAATAAGCAGATATTGAGCAATCACACCAAAGAAAGACAAAGCTTTCCAAGCACAAAAAGTTATAAAACAAAACTAACAGTCCATTTCATCTGTGTAAACAATTCCTCTGCAGTGTTGTTTGGAATTCAGCTGAACTTTCATAACGACACTGCCTGGCAACTTTCTTAACAATGGTCAGTTGAACAGATGGATGAAAACCTGTTTTGCCAAATTGTTTTACGAAGAAGGTTTTGTTTAGCTCCAAGGTATCTTTATTCAATTAATTTTACTGAGAGTTGTTTACAGAGCTGCAAAGTAGATGCATACTGGCTAATTAATGAGTGGTCTTGGAAAATGAATGAGGGAAGGGGGACAAAGAATGAACAGGAGATTTGAGAGAATATGTAAACATTTACGGAGCATTGGGTTTGGGTGGCAAGGTGAGGTCATAACATCATAAATACAACTTAGCTGATGTCCCAGAGAATAGAAGTGGGCCTTCCTTTCTGCTGCCCTCTCTATTGTGGCTTTGGAGCTGCCTCAGTATGTAGAAGCCCCAATGTCAGCCTACCTCCAACTTCTGAAGGCCAAAATTCCATCGGCAGGTGTTACCTTATTGATGCCAGGAATGCAACATAGGGAAGTCTTCCAACTTGCATCCTGAAACAAAGATAAAAATAAAGCCCCTAGTTGAAAATGGCTGCAATCTCCGATAGTGCAGAACCCATTTTATCTGTAGTCTCTTCATGCTGGACTGGAGTCTGAACAGCTTTGACACCTCGCTGATGAGGTAATGCCAAGGGGGTGACAATGTTTAAACTTGAAAAGTTCTTAATGATGGCTTCTGACTTGGCTGGTCTGCTGCAATTTAAGAGTTTGATAATTTTAAAATGTTCAAAACTTTTGGCTAATTTGGTCTAATTCAGACAGGCTGCTAATCTCCAGACTTCATAGGAAAAATTGCAATAATGTAGGAAACAGGCTTTTTAAGTAGTCCATGGCATTGTTATTTAGTCTCAGAATTAGTGTGGGCAGATTTGGAGGCCCAAATTCTCCCCTGACCCCATGGGAAGATTGGAGAGGATGAAAGGACAGTAGTGGGAGACTGTGTATTGAGTCAGAAGAGATAGGAGAGGTCTTGAACAAGTACTTCTCTTCAGTATTTACGAACGAGAGGGACCGTATTGTTGATAAGGAGAGTGTGAAACGGACTGATAAGCTAGAAGAGATACCTGTTAGGAAGGAAGATGTGTTGGACATTTTGAACAACTTGAGGATAGACAAGTCCCCCGGGCCTGACGGGATATATCCTAGGATTATGTGGGAAGCAAGAGAGGAAATTGCAGTACCGTTGGCAATGATCTTCTCGTCTTCACTGGCAACTGGGGTGGTACCAGGGGACTGGAGAGTAGCGAATGTTGTGCCCCTGTTCAAAAAAGGGAATAGGGATAACCCCGGGAATTACAGGCCAGTTAGTCTTACTTCTGTGGCAGGCAAAGTAATGGAAAGGGTACTGAGGGATAGGATTTACGAGTATCTGGAAAGACACTGCTTGATTAGGGACAGCCAGCACGGATTTGTGAAGGGTAGGTCTTGCCTTAAAAGTCTTATTGAATTCTTCGAGGAGGTGACCAAGCATGTGGATGAGGTTAGAGCAGTGGATGTAGTGTACATGGATTTTAGTAAGGCATTTGATAAGGTTCCCCATGGTAGGCTTATGCGGAAAGTCAGGAGGCATGGGATAGAGGGAAATTTGGCCAATTGGATAGAATACTGGCTAACCGGTCGAAGGCAGAGAGTGGTGGTAGATGGTAAATATTCAGCCTGGAGCCCAGTTACAAGTGGAGTTCCGCAGGGTTCAGTTCTGGGTCCTCTGCTGTTTGTAATTTTTATTAATGACTTAGATGAGGGAGTCGAAGGGTGGGTCAGTAAATTTGCAGATGATACGAAGATAGGTGGAGTTGTGGACAGTGAGGAGGGCATTTGTCGTTTGCAAAGGGACTTAGATATGATGCAGAGCTGGGCTGAGGAGTGGCAGATGGAGTTCAACCCTGCCAAGTGTGAGGTTGTCCATTTTGGAAGAACAAATAAGAATGCGGAATACAGGGTTAATGGTAGGGTTCTTAGTCAGGTGGAGGAACAGAGGGATCTTGGGGTCTATGTACATAGATCTTTGAAGGTTGCCACTCAGGTGGATAGAGTTTGTAAGAAGGCCTATGGAATATTATCGTTCATTAACAGAGGGATTGAATTCAAGAGTCGTGAAGTGATGTTGCAGCTGTACAGGACTTTGGTTAGGCCACAGTTGGAGTACTGTGTGCAGTTCTGGTTGCCTCACTTTAGGAAAGATGTGGAAGCTTTGGAGAGGGTGCAGAGAAGATTTACCAGGATGTTGCCTGGAATGGAGAGTAGGTCGTACGAGGATAGGTTGAGAGTTCTCGGCCTTTTCTCGTTGGAACGGCGAAGGATGAGGGGTGACTTGATAGAGGTTTATAAGATGATCAGAGGAATAGATAGAGTAGACAGTCAGAAACTTTTTCCCCGGGTACAACAGAGTGTTACAAGGGGACATAAATTTAAGGTGAAGGGTGGAAGGTACAGGGGAGATGTCAGGGGTGGGTTCTTTACCCAGAGAGTGGTGGGGGCATGGAATGCGCTGCCCGTGGGAGTGGTAGAGTCAGAATCATTGGCGACCTTTAAGCGGCATTTGGATAGGTACATGGATGGGTGCTTAATCTAGGTTAGAAGTTCGGCACAACATCGTGGGCCGAAGGGCCTGTTCTATGCTGTATTGTTCTATGTTCTATGTTCTATGTTCTAAAGTGGAAGTGGGACTTAAGATCACATGACATTGCAACTATTACTTTTACCAACCCAATTCAGTTCATCCCAATCAAGGCCAGAAGAGTCTGGGCTAATGAAAAATTGGAACTATGAAGATGCTTAGAAAACAATCCCTTTTTGTAACTTGGAAAGTTAGCAAACATAGGAAATTAAATGTAGAGGCAATGGAAAAGCACTCTAATTAGCAGGATGTGACTATAGGTATCCCTCATGCATCTGCATTGTCACCACAACACTTCATAATTAACAAAGAATAGAAATTCAAATATCCAAATGAGCCCTTGATCCAAAGTTTGGAAGCTTATATTTAATGCATATAGAAGCATACATTTACAATGACAGAAATAAGTCACTGGTTAAAACTATAGAAAATAAGTTTCAATGCAGGCAAATGTGAGGCCCTCTATCTTGGGCCTAAAAGGACTGAACAAGGTCTTTGATAATTAATCAAAATCTAGAACAAGGGGGAAGTAAAGTAAGGCGACGTCGAGAACTCAATAAGAGCCATGAAGCTGCATAGATATTAAAAGAAAAATGTTGCGATTTATGTCTACAGGACAGAATACATGGAGGACAGAATTTATGTCAGTTTTACAAAGTGCAGTTTAGACCACACTAGAACTAATTCTAGGCATTATGCCATTCAACGGTATATTGAATTTGGAGGGAGTGCAGTGTAGATTGAACAGAAAGATTACTTGACTCCAGGCAAATGTGACAAAATCATAAAAGCCCTCAGAAATTCAAAGTCCACCCCCATAACATGCCATTTCCAAATTTAAACAAGGAAAAACAAAGAGTTCCGGATACTGGAAATCTAAAACAAAAACAGAAATTGCTGGAAAAATTCAGCAGATCTGGCAGGATCAGTGGAAAGAAAGCAGAATTAATGTTTTGGGTCCAGTGTTGCTTCTGCTGAGCTTTACCAGTAATTTTTAGTTTTTAACTTCCCAATTGGATGTGGGAGGGAATGGAAAGCTGCAATTTTGCTCATGGTCATTTTATTGAAGTAAGTGTCTGAATCCTTCATTGTACGTATCACATAATTGAGAGAAGGTCTAAAACTTGTGGATGTGTTTGTATAGCCAGAGCACTCTTTTGGAGAAATAAGGTCTAGTTGCAGGGCACTTTTGAGGGATTTAAAACACTCCTTGGCAGAAGTAAGGCACTAAAGCTAGATGCCATTTGGGTTGTCAAAAGTGGATATACATGTGCAAAAATGTATCAACTTATTTGGACAATTCAGCTGTTAAAGGAACTATCAAGACTGACAAGGCATTTAAAAGTGCAGCCATTTAATCTTTGAAGAAAAATTGGAGAGTTAGAAAATGCATTGTTTTCTATTTCAATCCGTTTCTTGTCATTAGCCTGAAGGATTCCAATGTTAGCTTAGTGCAGCACAATATATTTCACAAGGATACGTTATCATACTGTACCTTCCTTCCATTTCAGTACTTTCCATTTCACAGCTGCAAGTGAACCATAGATCATGTCTACAGTGCAGATGGAGGCCATTCAGCCTGCACCAACCTTCTGAAGGTCACCCCACCCAGACTCACTCCCCCTTAATCCCATATTTACCATGGCAAATCCACTTAATCTGCACATCCCTGGATACTACAGGACAATTTGTCCAACCTGCACATCTTTGGATGTTGGGAAGAAACCAGAGTACCTGACAGAAACCTGCACAGACACAGGGAGAATGTGTAAACTCCACAGACATTTGCCTGAGGTTAGAATTGAACCCAAGTTCTGGTGCTGTGAGGCCACAGTGCTAACCACTGAACCAATGTGCCACATTTAAATAGGTTTCGATAGTTTGATGCAGAACTTTTGAATTCCTATATATGGTGCATATGAAAATACAGTTTGTTGAGATGACATAATTTAAGTAGAATACATGGATCTTTATGAACGTGTTTTTTCTTAATATCATGAAATTTGCAATAGCTGCATTTGATTAAATAAAACATTTCATTTGTGCATGGATCTTGAGGTCTGCCCATGATAGATTCCATGTGCATTGGCGTGGTAGGTGCTGCTATGGCCAGGGATTGGTATGAGTTGACACCAAGTTGGCATTGGAGCTATAAATGGACAGGTTGGATAAAGGATCATTGGTTAGACTGAAGAGTTGAGGACACGATGGGGCTTTGGTTTGTTAATTAGGAGGTATAGAGAGTGCAGAGGGGCTGTGGAGGTGGGTGGCTTAGATGATATTCAGGGGGAATGCCATTTCAATGTATGAAGGGGAAAGAGATTTTCATGACAGCACATTTCTAGAGATAGTCAGTGTTGGGCATGTGGAGTCTTTCAAGACCAAATTGTTATGGCTGAAGATAGCCACATCTCTGGTCTAACTAGAAGAGTCTTACTGAGAAACCATAGGGAAGCTTATTGCATTGTGGCAACTATTTAATGATTCACGATATCGCAGAGACTATAGGGTCACACCACACTCAGGTCTATCTCCCACCAGTTCATTCTTTATTCTGGCCAAGTCCCATTGACATCATCACAGTGGGTGTTGCTTACTGCAGCCAATCAATTATTAACCCTTCCAGATCCTTTCAGATCACATACAAATCCATAATGGTTAAAGGATATAATTGAGTTGGAAACAGTTCAGAGAAGGTTCACTCAACTCCTTCATGTGATGAAGAGTTTATTTTATGAAGCAAGATTGAACAAGTTGGCCCTTTGTCCATTATAGTTTAGCAGATTGAGCAGTGATCTTGTGGAGACATTTCAGATCCCCATCGAGAGAAACTGACAGGGTGGATGTCCTGAAGCTGTGTCCTCTTGTTGGAGGGATTAGAACTACGGGACACAGTTCTTCATATAAAGACAGAGAAGCATTTTCTTTCAGAGTGTCATTAGCCTGTGTCATGCTCTTCCTCTGGAAACAGTGAAGATTGCACCATAAAATTTATTCAAGGCTGGGTTTTTGACAGACATGACCATTAAGGATCATGATGGGGTTGGGGGAACAGGATAAAGGAGTGGAGACCACGATGAGATCTGCCATGATCTTATCGAGTGATGGAGCAGGTCTGAAGAGTGGATTGTCCTACTCCTGCTCATTTCCCAGTGAGGATGTGAGTTTAAATGAACTGACTGAGAGTGTAGTGGAAGCAGATTTGATGATGGCTTTCAAAAGGTAAATGAGTAAGCAGTTGAAGAGGATACCTTTATTGGGCTGAAGGGAAAAGAGTGAGGGAGTAATATTAATTGCCCTGTTCTTTCAGAGCTGGATCAGATATTACAGGTGATTGACCTCCTTTTTCTGTTACCTTTGATTCTACAAATGGGAAATCGGCTTGAGGCAAAATGACCTGCTCTCAGTGCTTTATTTCTTCAGCACAGATGACTGAATAGCAATATTATCCAGGTTTTATTAATACAGTGGAGCAAAATAGCAACAATTTAATCTTTCACTTAGATTGTGAATTCAAAGAAAGAAGGAAGTGAATGTAAGATAAACAAATCACAGACAAGCCTTAACAACAGAAGATCTCTTTATGTTCTGCAGAGTGACTGATATCTGAAAGGTGTATCCATCTAAATAAGCAGTGGTATCATGAATAATCTACTCAATAAAAGCCTGGATAAATATCAGCAGAGAATATATGTGACAGTTATGTAAAGATGAAGGCTGTGGAATAATTTATTGATCGTTTTCCCTGTATTATCCAAGGCTGTGAGTGATGAAGTATGGTCATAAATCTGTGGTGTGTATCAGGACGTTGCAGACATTCTGGTGCATGCAGCTGTGTTGTCATTACCTGGAAAGCTTAAACTTTCAGTGGGTGGATTCCTGATGCTCATGACCCTCCATGAGTGCTTCTTACATTGAGGTCAGTGATGGACTCTTGGGCTAGATATGTGTAACTTATCTAGATACTAATTCAGGAAACGATGCATGGTTTGATCTCCAGTGTAACTGAACACCATAAATGGACACCTACCAATAATCCATTCCTCCCACCAAAAACCAACTACCATCTCCCATCACCTGACCCAAGAGTAGAAACAGACCCTTCAACCCAACTCTTTCATGCTGACCATATTTCATAAACTGAATCAGTCGCATTTTCCTGTGTTTGGCCCATATTCCTCTAAACCTTTCCTATTCATGGATCTGTTGAATGTCTTTTAAATGTGTAAATGTACTTGCTTCTATTACTTCCTCTGGCAGCTCATTCCATACATGCACCACCCTCTGTGTTAAAAAATCACCCCACAGGTTCCTTTAAATCTTACGCCTCTCACCTTAAACCCCTGCCCATGTGTTTTGAACTTTCTTCCACCGGTGAAAAGACTTTGGCTATTCACCTGATCAATGCCCCTAATGACTTTATAATCCTCTATGAGGTCACCCCTCAGCCTCCTATACTCCAGGGAAACAAAGTCCCAGCCTCTTATAATTCAAACCCTCCGATCTTGGTAACATCCTTGTAAAACGTTTTTTGCGCCCTTTACATTTAATAACATAGAACATAGAACATAGAACATAGAAAAATACAGCGCAGTACAGGCCCTTTGGCCCTCGATGTTGCGCCGATCCAAGCCCACCTAACCTACACTAGCCCACTATCCTCCATATGCCTATCCAATGCCCGTTTAAATGCCCATAAAGAGGGAGAGTCCACCACTGCTACTGGCAGGGCATTCCATGAACTCACGACCTGCTGAGTAAAGAATCTACCCCTAACAGCTGTCCTATACCTACCACCCCTTAATTTAAAGCTATGCCCCTCGTAATAGCTGACTCCATACGTGGAAAAAGGTTCTCATGGTCAACCCTATCTAACCCCCTAATCATCTTGTACACCTCTATCAAGTCACCCCTTAACCTTCTTTTCTCCAATGAAAACAGCCCCAAGTGCCTCAGCCTTTCCTCATGCGATCTTCCTACCATACCAGGCAACATCCTGGTAAACCTCCTCTGCACCCGTTTCAGTGCCTCCACATCCTTCCTATAGTATGGCGACCAAAACTGCACACAATACTCTAGATGCGGCCGCACCAGAGTCTTTTACAACTGCAACATGACCTCAGGGCTCTGGAACTCAATTCCTCTACCAATAAAAGCCAGTACGCCATATGCCTTCTTCACCGCACTATTTACCTAGGTGGCAACTTTAAGAGATCTGTGTACATGGACACCAAGATCCCTCTGTTCATCCACACTACCAAGTAGCCGACCATTAGCCCAGTACCCCATCTTTTTGTTACTCATACCAAAGTGAATCACCTCACACTTACCCACATTGAACTCCATTTGCCACCTTTCTGCCCAGCTCTGCAGCTTATCTATATCCTGCTGTAACCTGACACATCCTTCCTCACTGTCAACAATTCCATCAACTTTCGTATCATCCGCAAACTTGCTCACCCAACCTTCTCGCCCCTCCTCCAGGTCATTTATAAAAATGACAAACAGCAATGGTCCCAAAACAGATCCTAGCGGAACACCGCTAGTAACTGCACTCCAAGATGAACCTTTACCATCAACTACTACCCTCTGTCTTCTTTCAGCCAGCCAATTCCTAATCCAAACCTCCAACTCACCCTCAATGCCATACCTCCGTATTTTTGCAGTAGCCTACCATGGGGAACCTTATCAAACGCCTTACTAAAATCCATATACACCACATCTACCGCTTTACCTGCATCCACCTCCTTAGTCGCCTTCTCAAAGAATTCAATAAGGTTTGTGAGGCACGACCTGCCCTTCACAAAACCATGCTGACTATCCTTGATCACATTATTCCTATCCAGATGTTCATAAATCCTATGCCTTACAATTCTCTCTAAGACTTTGCCCACAACAGAAGTGAGGCTCACCAGCCTATAGTTACTAGGGTTATCCCTACTCCCCTTCTTGAACAAGGGAACCACATTTGCTATCCTCCAGTCTTCTGGCACTATTCCTGTAGACAACGAGGACATAAAAATCAAGGCCAATGGCTCTGCAATCTCCTCCCTTGCTTCCCAGAGAATCCTAGAATAAATGCCATCAGGCCCAGGGGACTTATCTATTTTCACCCTTTCCAGAATTTCCAACACCTCTTCCCTACATACCTCAAAGCCGTCCATTCTAATTAATTGTGACTCAGTATTCACATCGGCAACAATGTCCTGTTCTTGAGTGAATACTGACGAAAAGTATTCATTCAGTGTCTTCCCAATCTCTTCAGCCTCCACACGCAACTTCCCACTACTATCCTTGACTGGACCTATTCCTACCCTTGTCATTCGTTTATTCCTGACATACCTATAGAAAGCCTTTGGGTTTTCCCTAATCCTACCAACTAAGGACTTTTCATGTCCCCTCCTTGCTGCTCTTAGCTCTCTCTTCAGATCCTTCCTGGCTACCTTATAACTCTCAATCGCCCCAATTGAACCTTCATGCCTCATCTTTACATAGGCCACCCTCTTCCCTTTAACAAAGGATTCCAATTCCTTATTAAACCACGGCTCCCTCACACGACCCTTTCCTCCCTGCCTGACAGGTACATACTTATCAAGGACACTCAATAGTTACTCCTTGAACAAGCTCCACATATCAATTGCACCCTTGCCTTGAAGCCTACTTTTCCAAGCCACGCATCCTAAGTCGTGCCTTACCGCATCATAATTTCCCTGCCCCCAGCTATAACTCTTGCCCTGCAGTGCACACTTATCCCTCTCCATCACTAAAGTAAAAGTCACCGAATTGTGGCCACTGCTCCCAAAGTGCTCACCTATCTCCAATTCTAACACCTGGCCTAGTTCGTTACCCAGAACCAAATCCAGTATGGTCTCACCTCTTGTTGGCCTGTCTACATATTGTGTCAGGAAACCCTCCTGTACACATTGGATAAGCACCGATCCATCTAACAAACTCGAGCTATAGCTTTCCCAGTCAATATCAGGAAAGTTAAAGTCCTCCATAACAACCACCCTATTACTTTCACTCTTCTCCTGAATCATCCTCGCAATCCTTTCTTCTACATCTCTCGGACTATTAGGAGGCCTGTAGAAAACTCCTAACAGGGTGACCTCACCTTTCCTATTCCTAACCTCAGCCCAAACTACCTCAGATGGCAAGTCTTCATCCATCTTCCTTTCCACCGTGTGATACTATCTTTGACAAGCAATGCCACACCTCCCCCTCTTTTACCCCCACCTCTGACCCTACTAAAACATTTAAACGCTGGAACCTGCAACAGCCAATCCTGACCCTGTTCTACCCATGTCTCCGTAATAACCACAACATCATAATCCCAGGTACCAACCCACGCTGCAAGTTCACCTACCTTATTTCGTATACTTCTTGCATTGAAGTATACACACTTCAAGCCACTTTCCTGTTTACAGGTGCCCTCCTTTGAGATTGATGCCATGTTCCTAACCTCCCTACACTCCAGGTCCTGCACCCTAAAGCTACAGTCTAGGTTCCCATGCCCCTGCAGAGTTAGTTTAAACCCCCCTCCCAAGAGCACTAGCAAACCTCCCCCCAAGGATACTGGTGCCCCTCAGGTTCAGGTGTAGACCATCCTGTTTATAGAGGCCCCACCTTCCCCAGAAAGAACCCCAGTTATCCAGATACCGGAATCCCTCCCTTCTGCACCATCCCTGTAGCCACGCATTTAACTGTTCTCTCTCCCTATTCCTCAACTCTCTATCATGTGGCACGGGCAACAAACCGACAGCAACTCTGTTTGTTTTAACTCAGAGCTTCCAACCTAGCTCCCTGAAAGCCTGCCTAACATCCTCAGCCCTCCTCCTACCTATGTCGTTGGTGCCAATGTGGACCACGACTTCGGGCTGCTCCCCCTCCCCCTTAAGGATCCGGAAAACATGATCAGAGACGTCACGTACCCTTGCACCTGGGAGGCAACATACCAAACGTGAGTCTCTCTTGCCCCCACAAAACCGCCTATCTGTGCCCCGAACTATCGAGTCCCCAATAACTATTGCTCAGCTCTTCTCCACCCTTCCCTTCTGAGCAACGGGGACAGGCTCCATGCCAGAGGCCTGAACCCCATTGCTTACCCCTGGTAAGTCATCCCCCCCACAAGTATCCAAAACGGTATACTTGTTCTTGAGGGGAACAGCCGCAAGGGGTCCCTGCACTGGCTGCTTCCTCCCAGTCCCCCTCACTGTCACCCATCTGTCTGCAATCTTTGGAGTTACTACTTCCCTAAAGCTCCGATCTATGATCCCCTTATTCCTACAGCAGGGCAACCAGAATTATACACAGTATGCTAAATGTGGCCTCGCCCATGTCTTGTATAGCCATAACATGATGTCCTAACTCCTATTTAGACCAATGAAGACAAGCATGCCAAGTGCCTTCTTCACTGCCCTTTTAACCTGTGGCACCACTTTTGAGGAACTATGTACCTGCCCTCCTTAGATTTCTCTGTTCGACAACACTCCCCAGGGCTATCATTAACTGTGTAATTAACAGTCTGGTCCTAGTTTATCTTACCAAAATGAAACACCTCACATTTATATGAATTAAACTCCATCTGGCATTCCTCAACCCACTGGCCCAGCTGATCAAGATCCCATTGAAAATAACCTTCTTCACTGTCCATTATACCAGCAATTTTGAGGTCATCCATAAACTTACTAAACATGCCTTCTGTATGATCATCCAAATCAATTATATAAATGACAAACATCAGTGCACCCAGCACTGATCCTGAGGCATACCTCTGGTCACAGGCCTCCAGTTTGAACAACCAGCCTCCACCATTACCCTCTGTCACCTACCATCAAGCCAATTGGTTAGCTCTCTCTGTATCCCATATTAACTAATCTTACTAACCAATCTACCATGCAGAACCTTGCTAATCCATGTAGATGACTTCTACCACTGTGCCTTCATCTAGCTTCTTGGTCACGTCTTCGAATAGCTCAATCGAGTTTGTGAGACATGATTTCCCACACATAAAATCATGCTGACTATACCTAATCAGTCCTTGCCTTTCCAAATGCAGGTAGATCCGGTCCCTCAGAATCCCCTGCAACAACATGTCCACCACTAATGTCAGGCTCCCTGGTATATAGTTCCCTGGTTTTTCCCTGCAGCCTTTCTTAAATAATGGCACTACGTTAACCCTCCAGTCTTCTGGCACCACACTGTGTCTGTGAATGACATGAACATCTTTGCTAAGGGCCCTACAATTTCTTCTCTAGCTTCCCACAAAGTCCCTGGATACACTTGATCAGGTCCCAGAGATTTATTTATGTTTATGTGTTTTCAGACCTTCAGCATCTCGTCTTCTGTAATATGAATTCTTTTCAAGACTTCAGTATTTATTTACTTGAGTCCTCTAGCTTCCATTTATTTCTTCACAGTAAATACATATTCATTTAGGATCTCACCCATTTCTTCTTCCATACATAGATAGCCTTGTTGATTGTTTCCGAGCCCTATTCTCTCCCTAGTTACTCTCTTGCCCTTAATATACTTGTGGAATCTCTTTGCATTCTCCTTAAACTAAAGCTACCTCAAGTACCCTTTTTGCCCTCCTGATTTCCCTATTTAGTATACTCTTATTGCCCCTATACTCCTGCAGGGATTCATTTGATTCCAGCTATCTATACCTGACATAAGTCTCCTTATTTTTCTTGACCAGAGCCTATCTCTAGTCATTCAAGGTTCGCTACTCCTGCCAGCCCTGCCCTTTACACTAGCAGGAACATGCTATTCCTGAATTCTCGTTATCTCAGTTTTGAAAGCCTTCTGCTTGCCAGATGTCCCTTTATCAGTGAACAGCCTCCTCCAGCCAAATTTGGCCTGACCACAATTTAGAGCTTTAACTTGTGGCCCTTACCTATCCTTTTCCATAAGTGCTTTAAAACTAATAGAACTATGGTCACTGGTCCCAAAGTCCTCCCCACCTCCCCGCTCCAACACTTCAGACACCTGACCTGCCTTATTTTTCAAGAGGAAGTCAAGTTTTGCCCCGTCTATAGTAGACACAGCCACATATTGATTGAGAATGTTCTTTTGAATGCACTGAACAAAGCCCCCTCCCCCCCAGTCCAAGCCCTTAACACTATGGCATTCTCAGTCTGTATTTGAAAAGTTTAAATCCCTTACTATTACAACTCTATTATTACAGCTACCTGCAATCTCCCGACATTTTTTCTCTGCAGGATCCCGCTGATTATTGAGGGGCCTATAGTACAATCCCATCAAGGTGATCCTTCACTTCTTATTTCTCAGATCCACCCATATAGCTTCACTGGACAATCCCAATTCCTGTCGTGACAATTTCCCTAATCTCTTTCCTTGTTTTCAATCCTCCCTATAGCATCTATACCCCGGAACATTGTGCTGCTAGTTCTGTTCCTCCCTCGGCCATGTTTCTGTAATAGTTATGATTACCCAGTTCCATGTTGCTATACATGCCCTGAGTCCATTTGCCTCAGCTGTCAGGCCTTTTGCTTTGAAATAAATGCAGTTTAATTCATTGTCTTTCTTGTCTCACTACTGCTTAGGGTGCCATCCCCCATCAGACTGGTTTAAAGCGTCCCCAAGTAACACTAGCAAATCTCCCCGTCAGGATATCAGTCCCTCTCCAGTACAGGTGCAACCTGTCGCTCTTGTACAGGTCGCTTCTGCTCCAGAAGAGATTGCAATGATCCAAAAATCTGAATCCCTGCCCCTGCACCAGCTCCCCAGCCACACATTTATCTGCTTTATCCTCCTATTCCTACTGTCACTACCAACTGGCATGGAAGTAATCCAGAGATTACTGCCCTTGAGTTACATTGAAAGCTGCACTGCTGTTCAGAGGTTTGACTAACAACCAGACTTGAATTATGATAGGGAACAGTTGAAAAGTAACTTTTACGGCAGTCTTACATTTTAGAACCTCCCCACCCCCCACCAACTGCAGAACTTTCAGATGCAACTCTGGTGTTTTTTAATCCATAAGGACTATCGGTAAGCAATTCCCCTGGTAGACACCAAGCAGTTATTCACCACTTTAGTAGAGCTGTAATGACTTTGCAGGCCACAAGAGGCCACCAAATTCAATAAATATTTAATAATATGAGCTTCTCAGGAAAAATATCTCACTTGGATCAAATTAATTATCTTTTGAATACCATGTGCATTCTTGATACTGCTAAGTGTTACAATAACACTTGTTCTATTCAGTTGGGATTGTCAAGACAAACCATCAGCAGGTTAACTTAGAGTCGAGTGGCCCAGACATGAAGGAATCTATTGCAATTCACAGTTGCATGGGGGAGTTGGCAAATGAATAGGGGAAGTAATCATTGCTTCAAGCCTTCAGGCAGCAATATTGCTCAGGGTGAAAAATTGTTTCCTAGAAGAGTGAACGAGTGAGGAGGGAGCATTACACTCCAGCAATCAAACAGTCTTGGTTATGAAGAGTGATTTGACGTTTGTCCTCGTCTTCATGAGATGGGAACATCACTGTGGAAGCCAGCGTTTGTTACTTATTC
Organism: Chiloscyllium punctatum; assembly: GCF_047496795.1. Lineage (NCBI taxonomy): Eukaryota > Metazoa > Chordata > Chondrichthyes > Orectolobiformes > Hemiscylliidae > Chiloscyllium > Chiloscyllium punctatum. The sequence continues at coordinate 33,003,424 of NC_092748.1, read as the reverse complement.
CTAGAGATCTTTGATGGAATAATGATGAGCTGCTTTCTGAGGTGAATAACTGCAATCCATTTGGAGCAAATGCACCCACAGTGCTGTCAGGTGTTTTGTTACAGTAAGTACAACTTGGCTACAAACAGAACTACACAGCCTGAAAATTTGGAAGACAAATTTTCAGGAGCATTGTTGGAATATTGTTAGGCATATAGCCTTTGCAGTATCTAGTACTTTAAGCAGCTTCTTAATATCATAAAGAGTGAATCAAATTGACAGAAGACTGGCATGCGTGATGCTGGGGACCCTTGATGAGGCGAGGTGGGCATTCCAGCTTCTGGAGTTGAAGCTGACTGCAAATGCTTGATCTTTATCTTTTGCACTGATGTGTAGGAATGTTTGTGGAGTGCCCCTCGCCACCCCCCCCCCCCCCCCCCCCACCCCCACCCCAACCCCGGCTACCTGCCCCTCTGGTTACTTGTGTAATTCTCTGCCAACAGTCATGATTGACTAAGACTGCAGATCTTTGAAAATCTGATCCATTGGCTATATGGATCCTTAGCGTTGTCTATTGTATACTGCTTTTCATAGAAGTTTTCCAATGTTGTAAGTTCACCAATTGGACACTTTATGTTTAAGTATGCCTGGTGCTAGTCTAGAATGAGGAGAAAGTGAGGACTGCAGATGCTGGAGATCAGAGCTGAAAATGTGTTGCTGGAAAAGCGCAGCAGGTCAGGCAGCATCCAAGGAACAGGAGAATCGACGTTTCGGGCATAAGCCCTTCTTCAGGAACCAGTCTAGAATACCTTTCTTCACTCTTCTTTGAGTCATGACTAATCCCTCATCTGGATGACAATGGTGGAGTGGGAGATATACAGGACCTTGAAATTAAAGGTTGAAGTTAAATGCAGTTCTGCTGCTGCTGATGGCCCACAACACTCAATGGCTGCCCAGTTTTGAGTTGCTTGGTCTGCTTGAATCTACACCATCATGGTAGAGTCACACAAAATGATGGAGAACATCCTTACTGCAAAGATGGAATTTCACAGCAGTCACTTCTATCAGTTCTGACATGGACAGATGCGTCTTGCCAAGTAGATTAATAAAGGCAAAGTCAAGTAGGTTTTTTTCCTCACCATCTATTGCAGGCCCAAACTGACTGATATTTCCCTCAGGATTCAGTCAATTCTATCAGTTCTGTTGTGACTAATTAAAGTGCAGTAGTTATATAAATAAATAAATTATTTTCCAATGTTGTAAGTTCACCAATTGGACACTTTATGTTTAAGTATGCCTGGTGCTAGTCTAGAATGAGGAGAAAGTGAGGACTGCAGATGCTGGAGATCAGAGCTGAAAATGTGTTGCTGGAAAAGCGCAGCAGGTCAGGCAGCATCCAAGGAACAGGAGAATCGACGTTTCGGGCATAAGCCCTTCTTCAGGAACCAGTCTAGAATACCTTTCTTCACTCTTCTTTGAGTCATGACTAATCCCTCATCTGGATGACAATGGTGGAGTGGGAGATATAAATTATTGAGATTTTTTTTTAAAAAGCGGTGATATTTAAAATGAAAGTGGCTCCAGGGGTTTGAATTCACCCTTGGGTGACTTTCTGTATGGAGTTTGCACATTGTCCACATGACTGTGGGTTACCTCTGGGTGTTCCAGTTTCCTCCCACAGTCTAAAGATGTGTTAGTTTAGTGGACCGGCCATGCTAAATTTCCCAGGGATGTGTAAATTAGGGACATGGGAAATGTAGGCTTATAAGGTAGAGGGCTGGATCTGGATGGGGTGTTCTTCAGAGGGTCAGTGTGAACTTGATGGATTGAATAGCCAGCTTCCCAACTAAAGGAATTCTATTTCAATTTCTTTAACTATGTCTCAGTCATAGACCCTGGCATAATAAATGGGAACGTTCATCCATCTGAAGAGATGTTTGAATGAACAAGTATGTTTCTGTGGGATTTTGATTGGGCAGGTAAGATTAGGATGTCTCCTCTTGTTAGAGATTCAGACAAAAGTGTTGCCGCTTCAAAAGAAGGATTGCCCAGCGATGGAAAGACTTTTCCCCTTTGAGGATTGTATTTCTTTGGAGCATTTCCTCACAATGTAGTAGAAACAGAACCTTTGAATATTTTCAAAGCACAACAAGAATACATTGCTAGAAATGAAGGAGAAGTTTATCAGCCTTGACCTATTTAAAAGAAGGAGGAGGTTTGAAAATTAACACCCATTCCATATATTTTCTTATTTTTAATGTTATTGTCTCCCTAATTAACGTCTTAAGGTCATAAAGCATCTGCATCAGCAAAGACACAGAAACACAATTTAAAAGAAAAGAAATCAGTTTTGCTTATAGTTCATTTATTATTTTTCAGAATATTTAACAGAATAAAGTCTGGTTTTCAAAAAAGAATTAGAAATCCCTCATTCGCCTGAAAGATCCGACAGTTGAGCTGTAGCCTCCCCAGTCACTGTATCTCCTGTATTCACCGGGTCTCATGAAGTACTGTCGTCCTCTGTAGTTGGGATGTTCATAGAAGGTCCAGTAACCGTCCATCACATGGCAGGAGTGGATGTCACGGTAACGGAAACGATCGTAGACAGATGGACAGTCATCCATGAATTCCATCATCTGTCCTCCAAAGTCAGGCCTCTCATAAATCCTCATTCTGTAGGAACCTCCTCGGTACTGGAATAGAGAGAAATGAAACATTTGCAATGCAGGTATGAAAATATAGAACATAGAACATAGAACAATACAACGCAGAACAGGCCCTTCGGCCCACGATGTTGTGCCGAACATTTGTCCTAGCTTAAGCACCTATCCATGTACCTATCCAATTGCCGCTTAAAGGTCACCAATGATTCTGACTCTACCACTCCCATAGGCAGCACATTCCATGCCCCCACCACTCTCTGGGTAAAGAACCTACCCCTGACATTCCCCCATACCTTCCACCCTTCACCTTAAATTTATGTCCCCTTGTAACACTCTGTTGTACCCGGGTAAAAAGTTTCTGAGGGTATATCTATTAGAACACTTTAAAATTATTGTTGTTGGTTGCTTTTATATTTGTAATATGACCAGGGAACCCATTAACCTTTTGTTAAAAATTCACTGTTCAATGATTAACCAGCTATTGGCCATTTCTAGATTGTTGTCTAGTTTTGGACAATTCCTGCTTGGTTATCCAATTGTCATCAATGTCTTATGAAATATTTCATAAAATATATTACTGCTACTAAATTATGACCCAGATAATTTCAGGTTGAAGTCCTATTCCAGAAAGCGCTGTTTATATGGAAGCAAGGATTTATTCTCTGAATAATGATTTGACATTCAGCAGGGAACGTACGTTTAATGGGAAAGCACCACTAAGGCCTTTAAGCCTATATTACCATTCAATGAGCTCATGGCTGATCTTTGATCAAACTCCACATTCTTGCATTTGCGATATACGCTCTAATACTTTTGGTTCACAAAACTAACAATCCAACTAACATCAATTAACTTTTGAAGAAGAAAGTTCCAAACTTCCACCACTCCACAACTCGTTTTATTTGCGAAATTTCCTGTTCTTCCATTAATCATTAAGGAATACAAATAAAGGGAAGTGGGAAGAATAACTCATCTGAGTTTTTGATCTATTAAACTGACAACAATGAAAATTGCCATTACAGACACAAATCAATTGATCAGTTTATTTTGTCTATGAGTACAGTGAATTTATGACTCACATGTGGGTAGGAGCGACATGATCTGACACAGTCATTGAATCCCATCCAGCGTTGGTAGTCAGGATACTCTCCCCTGGTCAGAACATACTGGTATCCCATGTAATTGGGTTTCTCATACACCACCCACCAGTCACTCTCAACACGGATGGAGTTACAGCGGCTGAAGTAAGGGGACAGGTCGGCACAGTCACTGCTGCACTCATAGTGCCGCCCCTGGAAGTTCCTGTCCTCGTAAAAGATGATCTGTGAGGGAAGAGCATTTAATGAAAAATTTCTATGTTACAACAATTTATTTAATAATGTTGAAAATATCAGACTCTCCTTTACCTTTCCCATTTTGAGCTCACAGTCAATAAAGCAATGCTTGAATGTGCTCTCACTCTGGGTATTTATACATATGAGAGGCCATTGCAGAGACTGCCTTTGTAATTTTAAACAATCTCAAGCACAGATCAGCAAAAAAAAACAAAAGGTGTCACAAGCACCTTTATTCAGCGCATTAGATTGTCACGGGCTCGTTTTGTTTTAATTTTGTGTCATTTCGATTGTCCTATAGGGGAAAAATATGCAACAAAAAATGAGAGGCCCTAGCCATTCTCAAGTAGAACACACAAAAAACATGGAACTATGAACTTTGTGGAATTGTCATAAACTGGACATCACTTTTTTTTCCAAACAGGTTCAATGTGGTTGAATGCTTGTCATTTTGCGTAACCTTGAAATCCAGGCAACTATTTCAAAGTTTGTGGGCTACATCATCTGAAACTATTGTAATTGAATTTCCCATCTCCTCTTTCAAAACACCTGCAGTTGTTGTTTTCTCATCCTGTTTGCCTGATCCCATGGAGTCCTGGCCACCTGCCATCTTCTATCCTTGGTAAATTCCAAATTATCCATGACCCATCTTCCCATGTTATAACTGGCAATAAGTTTTGTCCAACTATCACTCTAGTTTGCAATGATCTGTACTGGTTCTATCTTGCAACACCTTAATTTGAAAATTCTAAGTTTGTTTTTCTGTTGCTGTATAAGGCTAGAATCAGATACGAGTCTTTATTTGGTAGCAAGTTGTTATTTAAAGAAATGCAAAATTTTTGATGGTGTTCAAGATTGAGTCAGCAGGCAGGAAAATTGAGTGAAATTCACAGTGTAGCTTTAAACATAACATTGGCAATACTGACTTGATTGACCGAAGGGCCCTTCTAGTCTTTATGGGTCAATGGTTCTATGATTAAATGGTTCACCAGACTCTCAGAGTCAAATGATTTACTTCTGCTCCTATTCTTTATGTTCTTACTGTACGTATTGTGCATCTGACAAACACAGTTTCAATCTGCTTCTACAATTACAACACAGATGAGACCCTAATTGTTCCCCACTCAAAGACAATGATGAGTGAGAGGAGTGATTGTTGGTTAGTGGAGATCAGTAGGAATTTTCTTCACTCTTCTTTCTAATGATGTCATGCGACTTGATGGGGTTCAGAGGCAATGTTGAGAACTAACAGGGCTACGAGTTTCTGATTACGTACCATTGTCTCTCTCCCACTGCTGGGGATATCTGGACCATTGGCTGCATATTTTGATTCTGTAAGTTTGACTGTACATCAGGTTGTTACTGGACCAGTCTATGAGATTGCCCTCTGAAGCGGACTTTAGTGAGAGGACTTTGCATTACCAATTGGACAGATTGACCAATCATTATTTCTGGTGTCTAGGTTGATAATAGATGGTCTGACCAGTTTCTTTGGGTGACTCACTGGACCACTTCAGAAGGCAGTTACGAATCAAACACAAAAAAGAAAAAGTCAACCACATTGTGTCAGTTTACATACATATGTTGACCAGACTAGCAAAGGGCCATTGATTGCAGAGTAAGTCCTATCATTTTTTCTGCAGTCTACGCAAAAAATGTAAACATGGTCAGGGCACTGATGAACTAGATGTCATGCTTAGATTGATCCAATAGATTTTATTAATTTAGCTTGAATTCAATTAGCAATTATTGTGTGATTTAAACCTCTGTCCTTAAACCATTTCCCAGAACCTTTTGCATTCCTAGTCCATTAACATATCCACTACACTGGCATCCTCTAACTGACTGGCCAAGGAAAAGCCAATAGAAGAAGGAAAAGGCAAGCCAGGGATTGTTGTATTGTGTAGAACAATCAGTATGTCAATAAACCTTTCATAGACATGCTCATGACATAATGATATAAAGATCCTAAACTCCTTCTTAATTTAGGACCACTTGAAGCATGACATACTACACACGCAAGCTAATCTATTGTAATTTCACTGGCAGAATTTTCATCTGCGTGGAACTGGTGTTGCTAATGACAAGAAAGTTGAGAAAGTATGATGATAAAGAAAATGTCAGAAGCTTGACAATGATAAAAATGTTTGCTGCTTTTCACTTAAGCTTTAAAAAGTGACTTCAGTTACTTCTTTAGCTGCATGTATTTGTATCTTATGGATTGCTCAACTTGCCTCAATTATACACCATTATTGCTGTCAGTCACTAGATGGCACCAATTCCCAACTTGGGTGGTTTCATGAATGACTGTTGAAAGTTTCCTGCCTGGATGTAGGCTCACCTTCTGCAACAATGATATGGAGGTTCCAGTGCTGGACTGGAATGGACTAAGTTAAATATCACACATTACCAGGTTACAGTCCAACAGGTTTATTTGGAAGCACTAGCTTTCAAGGTGCTGCCTCTTCATCACTACCAGCAGTAGCCAAGCGTTCCCCCCTCTGCAACAAGGATTTGTGACAAACTTTTGGCATTGCAAACAGGAGGGAGGTGGTAGGAACAGGGACCTCTGATGGTTTTGTCAGACACTGTTGGGGCTCCTCCTCCCTATGGATACCCTCTGGCATCAATCTAATTCTTTGAGAGCAAGGTCATTGAGATGGAAGTTTGTGAACTAGTGGAAAGTTCAGGTCAAAGCCTTGCCAGTGCTTTCTCAGTATTCATTGGCTTCCTCTTCAGAGATGAATGTGGGGCTTGGAGTTTGTAACATTAGTCTCCTCCTTGCTAAGGTTTAGTGGGTGCCCTCACCCTGTCAGTGTTGGCCCTCTCAATCCATTTGTAGGATAATTGTTCTTGCAATGAGACAAATGGAAAGATTGTGTCTGATGAAAGTGGAAGGAAGCAAAGTGAGTGACAAGGCAAGAGCAGGAGAGGTTGGTAAGATGAGGAGGAAGTGCAGAGGACAGCACGGGCTAGTAGCTTGGAAGTATAAAGTGAGTGAAAGCCATTGACACAATAAATGCAATTGTAGGAGTAGTGGTCACTGAATCCTAGTGCCAGAGTTAGAGTGAGTGTGTCCCTGTGAGTGTGAGGTAGCAGAATGAGTATGATGGCACTCACTCTTGCAGGGAACAGAAAATACTGATCCTGCTTCCATAGGAAGCTGAGAGATGGCCTTTTAGAGGTTTATATAACCATGAGGGGCATAGATAGGGTTAATGGTAGGTGTCTTTTCCCTATGGTGGGGGATTTTAAGACAAGGGGACACATTTTTAAGGCAAGAGGAGAGAGATTTTAAAAAGAAATGAGGGACAAATTATTTACACAGGGGTTAATCTCCATGTGGAATGAACTTCCTGAGGAAGTGGTGGATGCAGGCACAGTTACATTTAATAGACACTTAGATATGTACATGAATAGAAAAGGTTTGGAGGGATATGGGCCAGGAGCAGGCAGATGGGACTAGTTTAAGTTTTGGAATTATGTACAGCATGGACTAGTTGGACTGAAGGGTCTGAATTGAGACTACCATACTGAAGTAATCTCTGATCATCTGAACATATGCAGAAACAAAATGGCAGATGTTGGGAAAAAAATGTCAGGTGACTAGAAGTTGCTTGTGGGCCTTTGAGGATAGAGTCGAAAAGTGTGGCTCTGGACAAGCACAGCAGGTCAGGCAGCATCCAAGGAGCAGGAGAGTCAGCGATTAGGGGCATGAGCCCCTCATCAGGAATGTGGAGGGAGGAAGGGGATAAGAGATAAATAGGGAGGTGGGGGTGTGCCTCCGGCAATAGCACACAGTTAGGAAAGAGGAATGAGGGCTTTTCCCCATATTTAAGTTTTGTTGAATTGGCTTACAGGCGTCAGAACAGGTTCCATCCTATAGTATTGGAATTGTTCACTTCAACTGAGCAAATGTTACCCTCTGTGACAGTACAAAACTAGGTGGGCATGCAAGCTGTGAAAAGGACACAAAAAGACTGAGAAAAGTAGATTGGTGAATTGATTGGGAAACAGAGCGTGAGATGGACTTTATTGTGGCCAAGTGTGAGGTTATTTACTTTGGTATTAAGATTGAAAAGCAGAACAGTTTTTTAAAAGATGTGAAACTTTCAAATGCCCACAGAGAATTAGATGTGTTTTGTACCAAAGACGCAGCAAGTCAGCATGCATGCAGTTGTGGAACGTACAGCATGTTGGCCTGTATTGTAAGGGGATTTTGGAGTACAGGAAAAAGGAAGTCTTCCTTCCTATTTGCAATGCTTTGATGAGACCACATTCCAAGTACTTTTTGTCCCAATGTTCTCCATGTTTAACAAAAGGATATTCTTGTCTTGGAGGCAATATTGAAAAAGTATTTTATTGATTCCTGAGATGATGGGGTGTTCCTATGATGAGAAGCTGTGAACATTGAGTCTATACCATCTGGAGTTTAGCAAAAAATAAGCAAATGTTTCTGAACGGACTTGACAATAGATGCTTCATTCTGGATTAGAGTGGTGCTGGAAAAGCACAGCAGTTCAGGCAGTATCTGAGGAGCAGGAAAATTGATGTTTCGAGCAAAAGCGCAATAGATGCTTCATTGTTAAGTGCAGGTAAGTTTGAAATGGACAGGATCTTAGTCTCTTAGGAAATAGAAGAATGTGGAGTGAGTGGAAAATGGAACTGACGCCGATAATCGATTTTCATTATGTTGATAGCAGAGTAGGTTTGAGGGACTATTTAGTCATATGGTCCATTCCTGCTCCTCCTCAGGTTAACCCATCAGTATCTTTGAAAAAAATAAATAATGGTGATGCACTGGGATTGAGATGATTGGCTTCTAATATCCACAACAATTTTCCATTGTGCCAGTTATGACTCCAACTATTGGATTTCTTTTGTTCATGTTTGGATCCAAGGCTGTCATGAGGACTGATATTGAGAGGCCTTGGTGTAGGCCAAGCTGTGATGTTGAGGTGCCGATGTTGGACTGGGGTGGATAAAGTTAAAAATCAGCTACCTGATGAAGGAACAGCGCTTTGAAAGCTAGTACTTTCAAATAAACCTGTTGGACTATAACTTGGTATTGTCTGGTTTTTAATTTAGGCCAAAACGAGCATCAGTGAGAAAGTTATTGCTGATTGTCTGTCACTTGAGGGCACTGTCACCAAACCTTCTGTGACTTTGCTGACAATTGAAAGTAGACTAATGCCCTAGTGCAGTTGTATTTGTTGGATTGATGCTGCTTTTTGGGGACAGAACAGAACCTGACAATCTTCCACATTGCTTAGTACATGTAGTCTAACAGTATGGATAAGGTGCTCAAGAAAAAAAACAGCTGTAATTATACAGTGCCTTTTGCAATCTTCCTGCCTGCCTCACGACTATTCACATGCTGTAATGTAAGAAATGGGCGTACTGAAAAATAGATGGCCCTAACCAAACAGTGGGGATTATTTTTGTCATGTAACATGATTCCTTAATCTGTTTAATGAATTACAATCTGCTGAAGTATACTCTTCGGCTTCTACAGCTTTGGCCAAATTCCCCAGTTGATCTTCCATGCTGTAGTCCTCAGCTTGCATATTTCTCTTGTTTCTCTCTTATCATGTCTTGTGCTTTCTCAAGTCCATCTTATACAAAGGAGCCAGCTTCTAATTCCTTGATCCTACTCTCAATAAATTGCAAAGCATTGTATTTCCTGTTCTGGCTTCCACAGAGCTGACATTCCCATTGGTTGTCTTTCCTCAGGCATTGTCTCCATTCCCTTCAGATCTGCCTTATCTATCCTGTGATCCAGTAAATCGCAGAGAGTGGCTGGGAACTACTGACACTGCAAGCTCCCAACATTCTAGGCTGCAGCTGCGTTGGTAGAACACAAGACGTTTGTTAGACAAGCTGTAACACAACAGCCTTAAGAGAGCTGGAGGTGTGCCTTTTGAAGATTTTCTGGGGGCAAAAAGTGTGTTTATAGGTCATGTCCAACTGTAATAATCTTGTGATAATCAGACAATGCTGAGTAAAACATCTCAAGACAACCTCGGGGGCATATTTTTAAGGTAAGAAGAGAATGATTTAAAAGGACTTAAGGAGCAACATTTTTATCCCTAGAATGGTGCATGTGTAGAATGACCTTACAGGGGAAGTGGTGATGCGAGTACAGTTACAACGTTTAAAATTTGCATAAGTTCATGAACAAGAAAGATTTTGAAGGATACGGGTACCAAGTGCAGGCAGATGGGACTAGTTTAGTTTGGGAATATGGTCAGCATGGATTAGTTGGACTGAAGGGTCTGTTTCCATGCTGAATGCTGTCTGTGACTCTAGGTCTCTGCTATTTCCCAATTTTGTTGGCAGGATCCCTATTCACACATTTTCTATTTCCCTTCTTTTACATTAATGGTCATCACATTACTGAGGTGATTGTAATGATATATTAGGTACATGACATCTGGATACCAGCTGTAGTGGACCATTTCTGCAAAGTTCTGAACATATGATCAAGTTGAACAAAATGCCCATGTAATAGAAGATATTTTATTATGTTGCCAATTGTTTTAAAAAGGCAGACTAGGAATCCCTCGTGTGCCTAAAAGATCCAACAGTTGAGCTGTAGCCTCCCCAGTCACTGTATCTCCTGTATCCACCGGGTCTCATGAAGTGTTGTCACCCCCTGTAGTTGGGGTGTTCATAGAAGATCCAGTAACCATCTATCACATGGCAGGAGTCAATATCATGTTAATGTTAGTGATCCATGAATTCCATCATCTGTCCTCCAAAGTCAGGCCTCTCGTAAATCCTCATTCTGTAGGAATCTCCATGGTACTGGAATAGAGAGAAATGAAACATTTGAGATGCAGGTATGAAAATATCTATAGAACACTTTAAAATGATTGTTGTGGGTTGCTTTTATATTAGTAATATGACCAGGGAACCCATCAGCTTTTTATTAAAAATTCACCGTTCAATCATTAACCAGCTATTGACCATCTCTAGATGCTAACAGATTGTTGTCTAGTTTTGGACAATTCCTGCTTGGTTATCTAATTGTTATCAATCTATTATGAAATATTTGGTATTGCTTGGTACTGGAATAGAAATGAGATCATATTGATAAGGAAATAGCAAACCCATGTTTGATAATTACTGAGAGACGGAAATATAATGAGAGAAAGAATACAGCAAGACTCAGTTGATGACATTAATAATGGAAGTAAAGCTGATATAATTCATTACCATCAATTCAGTAGGTCAATTATGTTTGAACACCAAACAGGCAGCTTCTATTTAATTTTAAACAGTTGATCAGTGAAATGTCTGTGACAGTATGTGTGATTGATGTTAGTTGATCCACACAGAATGAGGCTTATCAATATCTGTAAAAATCTAATTGTGACGAGACCTTCTCCAAGTGAGGGCAGCTTTCTCCTTTTTATAATGTATTGAATATTTATAATGAGATGAATGGAATGTGTACAAATATGTCTGTTAGAAAAGTGTACTGTATCTTAGCCTATCTGTAGTTACCTTACTACTTTCTACACTGTCAAAGGACCAAATTGGCTTTTAGTTATGATTATTTGATTAAATACAAAAAGATGTGTTCTACTGTCTCCCAAACATTCTTGAAAATGTTAAGTATACCACCACCAGTGACCTACCACAAATTTCCTAGTTTATGCAACAATAATGTAAGAAGCTGTGCCTGTGGAACTTAACTGCAATTATGAAATTACAAAGGTTGATACTAAATTCTCACAGTGACTGTAACATGTGCACGGAGATTGGTAAATGGGGTTGGATTTGTAACAGCAGATGATCCGCTACTGTTAATATCACTGCTGCAAGATATAACCAGACCAGTGGGAACAAATATTCCTCTTCAGTGCTAATGGGTACAAGCTGTACACAGTAATTTTGAACACAGTAATTTCTTTTTCATGTCACACTGGGTAGAAAATGCGTACCACCAGAAATTTCTCACATTTTAATAGTAGGAGTGATATGACCTGACACAGTCATTGAACCCCATCCAGCGCTGGTAGTCAGGATACTCTCCCCTGGTCAGAACATACTGGTATCCCATGTAATTGGGTTTCTCATACACCACCCACCAGTCACTCTCAACACGGATAGAGTTACAGCTGCTGAAGTAAGGGGACATGGTCACTGCTGCACTCATAGTGCCACCCCTGGAAGTTCCTGTCCTCGTAAAAGATGATCTGTGAGAAAAGATGCAGGTTTATTAATTCAGAGTTTTCAATTTGGCAATGTCTAATCAATAATCCCAATACAATGTAAAATATAAAACATTTGAGTTATGCTTGCCTTTCCCATTTCGAGCTCAGAGCTCGTTGAGTAAGCACCCGAACGTCTCACTGCCTCATGCAGCTTGGTATTTATAAGTGAGACTGAAAGGCCTCTCTGAGTTTTACTAACTGTTATTCCAATATCTGAAAGGATTTGAAGTTAACATAAAAGAAACAAAGTACATGATGCATGCACTCATTGTAAAGAAAACCGTTATAAGGCAAAATCATTTTAAAGCACCTATGTATCATTGTTTGTGTTTTCCCTCATGTCATTTTAATTGCTTGAAAGGCAGCAACAATGCATTAGAGCAATGGTGTACTCTGTCCTCTGCTGTCATTAAAATTCTCGAGCACTTGTCATTTGACCATCATCTATGTCTGTTTCCAATATTTCAACGCAATGATGGAAATCTACTTCAGAACCTGTCTATAAGATAACGTATGTTTTCAGAGCAAGTTGCTTTATTTACAGCCCCCTGCACATGTTGTATAACCCCTGGATGTTTAGACTCCAGACTGTGCTGCAAAGGCCATCAACTTTAAACCTGAATTTATCTATTTGGTAACATTTCTCCGACAGCATTGACAGGATATTTATTAACATTAATTGTGGCCTATGGACAGTTTCATATTTTAATATGAAACTCGCATTTTGAATGCGAGCAGCAGCTGAGTTTAAACGAACCCAGAAGGCTACAGCTAAGGTAAAACAGTGTGTTTTAAAATTACTTACCGGTAAGTAATTTTAGGAAGGCAGCTACGGCACCATGGTGCAGAAGGCCATTCAAGAGGGGGGAGCAAAAAGACAAGTAGTGGTTATAGGGGATTCTATAATTAGGGGGACAGATAGTATCCTTTGCAAGCCGGATCGGGAGTCTCGCATGGTGTGTTGCCTGCCCGGTGCCAGGGTGCGGGACATCTCTGACTGGCTTGAAAGGATATTGGAGCAGGAGGGGGATGATCCAGTTGTTGTGGTCCATGTTGGGACTAACAACATAGGCAAAGCTAGGGTGGAGGACCTGTTTGGGGATTATCGAGCACTAGGAAGGAAATTGAAGTACAGGTCCTCAAGGGTCATAATCTCGGGATTACTGCCCGAGCCACGTGCCAATTGGCATAGGGATAAGAAAATTAGGGAAGTAAACACGTGGCTAAGGGATTGGTGTGGGAAACAGGGATTCCACTTCATGGGGCATTGGCATCAGTTTTGGAATCGGGGGGATCTGTACCGTTGGGATGGTCTCCACCTGAACCGATCTGGTACCAATGTTCTAGTGAAGAGGATAAATAGGGTGGTCAGTAGGACTTTAAACTTCTGAGTTGGGGGGAAGGCAAAGTGAAAGCGACAGGGAGTATGGAGTTAAATGGAAAGATAAGCAGCAGGATAGCATATGTGCAGGGCGGATTTAAACTTGAGACAGACTGGGAATGCAGCAAAAAAGGATAATTTAGGACATCTTATGACTTCCAATATCGCTAATGATAAGAAAGTTAGCATTAAGGCACTTTACCTGAATGCTCATAGCATTCGTAACAAAGCAGATGAACTAATGGCTCAGATCATCGTGAATGATTATGATGTGGTAGGCATCGCAGAGATGTGGTTACAGGGGGGTCAGGACTGGCAGTTAAACATCCAAGGGTTTTCAACTTATCGAAAAGACAGGGAAGTGGGCAGAGGGGGCGGGGTGGCCTTGTTAGTTAAGAACAAAATTAGATCTATGGCACTGAATGACATAGTGTCAGATGTTGTGGAGTCTGTGTGGGTGGAATTGAGGAACCACAAAGGCAAAAAAACCATAGTGGGAGTTATGTACAGACCTCCTAACAGTGGTCAGGACCAGAGACACAACATGTACCGGGAAATAGAGAAGGCATGTCAGAAAGGCAAGGTCACGGTGATCATGGGAGACTTCAATATGCAGGTGGACTGGGTAAATAATGTTGCCAGTGGATCCAAAGAAAGGGAATTCATGGAATGCTTATAGGATGGCTTTTTGGAACAGCTTCTCATGGAGCCCACAAGGGAACAGGCTATTCTGGACCTAGTGCTATGTAATGAACCAGACTTTACAAAAAAAATCTTAAAGTAAGGGAAGACTTAGGAAGCAGTGATCATAATATAGTAGAGTTCAGTCTGCAGTTTGAGGAGAGAAGGCAAAATCAGATGTAATGGTGTTACAGCTAAATAAAGGTAATTATGAGGGCATGAGAGAGGAACTGATGAAAATAGACTGGAAGCAGAGCCTAGTGGGGAAGACAGTAGAGCAAAAATGGCAGGAGTTTGTGGGTATAATTGAGGACACTGTACAGAGGTTCATCCCCAAGAAAAGAAAGATTATCCGGGGAGGGATTAGACAGCCATGGCTGACAAAGGAAGTCAGGAAATCTATCAAAGAAAAAGAGAGATCCTATAAAGTGACCAAGAGCACTGGGAAATCAGAAAATTGGGAAGGCTACAAAACAAACATAGGGTAACAAAGAGAGAAATAAGGAAGGAGAGGATCAAATATGAAGGTAGGCTAACCAGTAATATTAGAAATGATAGTAAAAGTTTCTTTCAATACATTAGAAACAAACGACAGGCAAAAGTAGACGTTGGGCCACTTCAAACTGATGCTGGAAGCCTAGTCATGGGAGATAAGGAAATAGCAGGAGAACTTAATAAGTACTTTGCATCAGTCTTCACAGTGGGAGACAGGAGTAATATCCCAACAATTAAAGAGAGTCAGGGGGCTGAGTTGAGTATGGTTGCGATTACAAAAGAGAAAGTGCTAGAAAAGCTAAAAGGTCTTAAAATTGATAAATTTTCAGGCCCCAATGGGCTACATCCTAGAGTTCTGAGGGAGGTGGCTGAGGAAATAGTGGAGGCGTTGGTTGAGATTTTTCAAAAGTCACTGGAGTCAGGGAAAGTCCTGGATGATTGGAAGATCGCTGTTGTAACCCCCTTGTTCAAGAAAGGATCAAGACAAAAGATGGAAAATTATAGGCCAATTAGCCTAACCTCAGTTGTTGGTAAAATTCTAGAATCCATCATTAAGAATGAGGTTTCTAAATTCTTAGAAGAGCAGGGTCGGATTAGAACAAGTCAACATGGATTTAGTAAGGGAAGGTCATGCCTGACAAACCTGTTGGAATTCTTTGAAGAGGTGACAAGTAGGTTAGACCAGGGAAACCCAGTGGATGTGGTCTACCTAGACTTCCAAAAGGCCTTTGATAAGGTGCCACACAGGGGGCTGCTGAGCAAGGTGAGGGCCCATGGTGGTCAAGGTGAGCTACTGGAATGGATTGAGGATTGGATGTCTGACAGAAGGCAGAGAGTTGGGATCAAAGGTTCTTTTTCGGAATGGCAGCCGGTGACAAGCGGTGTCCCGCAGGGTTCGGTGTTGGGGCCGCAGCTGTTCACATTACATATTAATGATCTGGATGAAGGGACTGGTGGCATTCTAGTGAAGTTTGCCAATGATACAAAATTAGGTGGACAGGCAGGTAGTACTGAGGAAGTGGGGAGGCTGCAGAAGGATCTAGACAGTTTGGGAGAGTGGTCCAGGAAATGGCTGATGGAAATCAATGTGAGCAAAGCGAGATCTTGCACTTTGGAAAAAAGAATACAAGCATGGACTACCTTCTAAATGGTGAGAAAATTCGTAAAGCCAAAGTACAAAGGGATCTGGGAGTGCTAGTTGAGGATTCTCTAAAGGTAAACATGTAGGTTGAGTCCGTGATTAAGAAAGCGAATGCAATGTACTCATTTATCTCAAGAGGGTTGGAATATAAAAGCACTGTTGTGCTACTGAGACTTTATAAAGCTCTGGTTAGGCCCCATTTGGAGTACTGTGTCCAGTTTTGGTCCCCACACCTCAGGAAGGACATACTGGCACTGGAGCGTGTCCAGCGGAGATTCACACGGATGATCCCTGGAATGGTTGGTCTAACATATGAGGAATGGCTGAGGATCCTGGGATTGTATTCATCGGAGTTTAGAAGATTAAGGGGAGATCTAGTAGAAACTTACAAGATAATACATGGCTTGGAGAGGATGGACGCTAGGAAATTGTTTCCGTTAGGCAAGGAGACTAGGACCCATGGGCACAGCATTAGAGTTAGAGGGGGTCAATTCAGAACAGAAATGCGGAGACATTTCTTCAGCCAGAGAGTGGTGGGCCTGTGGAATTCATTGCCGCAGAGTGCAGTGGAGGCCGGGACGCTAAATGTCTTCAAGGCCGAGACTGATAAATTCTTGATGTCACAAGGAATTAAGGGCTATGGGGAGAATGCGGGTATGTGGAGTTGAAATGCCCATCAGCCATGATTAAATGGCAGAGTGGACTCGATGGGCTAAATGGCCTTACTTCCGCTCCTATGTCTTATGGTCTTAATCAATGTCATTTTGGTGTATACTACCTGTCACTTATTTCTAATTTAGCTGAAGTTGTATTGTAATATTAAATAAAACATTAAAAGGGCAGATGGTGGTTGTACTGAAATGAGATTGAGAATCAGAGATCAACAATTGCATACTATCCAGATTTTGGGAAGAGAGGAATGGAAGCACAGTACTAGAGAGTTGAGCATTACTTTTCTGTAAATTGAAATGTAAATAACACATTTACTGGAACCTCTGAGTGTTAGACAGTAATAGCTCTAAGAGAAAAGCAGAGATGCAGTAGATCAGATTAGGAACAGTCTGGATAATGAGAGTTATCTCAAGAGTGACATGATGCCTTTTCAAACTGAAAACCATTTGATTGAATTGGCCATGTTACTCCACTATTTAAGAAAATTGACAGAGGAAAACCATAAACTGATTGCCCAGTGACCTTGGCATCTGTTCTTGGGAAGCTATAAGAAACCATAATTGAAGATAGATTGATGATACACATGGAAATTTTCAACTGATCAGAAACAGCCTGTTTGGATTTGTGAAGACTAGGTCATGGCTGGCAAATTTGACTTTGAAAATAGGGATCAAGTAGTGGTCAGATGAATGGAAGAAGGCAAGTTAATAAAAATTAAGAGCCGATGGAGGCCATTCAGCACCAGAAGCCTGCTCATCTATTCAATAAGAACATAGCCAATTTCACTGCGGCCTCAACTTACTCTCCTGTCTCCTCCACAACTCATTGAATCATAGAGTCATAGAGATATACAGCACAGAAACAGACCATTCGGTCCAACCTGTCCATGCCGACCAGATATCCCAACCCAATCTGGTCCCACCTGCCAGCACCTGGACCATATCCCTCCAAACCCTTCCTATTCATGTACCCATCCAGATGCCTTTTATATGTTGCAATTGTACCAGCCTCCACCACTTCCTCTGGCAACCCATTCCACACACACACACCACCCTCTGTGTGAAGTATGAAAAGGTTGCTCAGTAGGTCTCTTTTATACCTTTCCCCTCTCACCCTAAACCTGTGCATTCTAGTTCTGGACTCCCTCACCTCAGGGAAAATACCTTGTCTATTTATCCTGTCCATGCCCCTCATGATTTTATAATCCTCTATAAGGTCACCCTTCAGCCTCCAACACTCCAGGGAAAACAGCCCCAGCCTATTCAACTCTCCCTATATCTCAAATCCTCCAACCCTGGCAAACATCCTTTAAATCGTTTCTGAATCCTTTCAAGTTTCACAACATCCTTCTGATAGGAAGGAGACCAGAATTGTATGCAATATTCCAAAAGTGGCCTAACCAACATCCTGTACAGCCGCAACATGACCTCACAATTCCTGTACTCAATACTCTGACCAATAAAGGAAAGCATACCAAATGCCTTCTTCACCCCTATCTACCTTCGACTCCATTTTCAAGGAGCTATGATCCTTCACTCCAAGGTCCCTTTGTTCAGTAATACTCCCTCAGACCTTACCATTAAGCGTATAAGTCCTGCTGCTTGCTGCCTTACAGATATTTAGATTCTATTAAAATTTCCCATAAAAGACGTCTAGTCAAAGTTGAAATTCTAATGATTGAAAATTATTAGTCTGTTAGAGAAACAGGTGGAAGGGAATCAGGTTTAATGGGAATGTACCCAAAACAGCAGAATGTGACCTGTGCGAAACTGTATTGATCACAAATATTTGGCGTATTTATTAATAAGTTGGATCATCCAAAATTTCAAATTTAATAGAAACTAGACCATAGGCAGTATTGTAAACAGAATCAATGGAAACATGGAATTACAGAGATGATGATAAGTGAATGGGAAAATATGGGACAAGTGCATTTCAGTGTAGATGGCATAAGGTCATTTGGTTGGGATTTATGGCAGATGGAGCATACCATAATACCATGAAGTGTGGGAGCAGAAATAGGCCATTCAGCCCATTGAGTCTGATCCACCATTCAATGAGATTATGGCTGATCTGCTCATGTGTCGGCACAGGCTTGGAGGGCTGAAGGAGCTGTTCTTGTGCTATTTTGTACTTTTTAAATTAGATTCCCTACTGTGTGGAAACAGGCACTTCGGCCTAACAAGTCCACACCGACCCTCTGAAGGGCAACCCACCCAGACCCATTTCCCTACATTTACCCCTGACTAATGCACCTAACTTTATGGGCAATTTAGGATGGCCAATTCACCTAACCTGCACATCTTTGGACTGTGGGAGGAAACCGGAGCACCTGGAAGAAACTCAGGCAGACACAGGAAGAATGTGCAAGCTCCACACAGGCAATCACCCGAGGCTGGAATGGAACCTGGGACCCTGGTGCTGTGAGGCAGAAGTGCCAACCACTGAGCCACCATGCTACCCTGTGTTGTTTGTTCTTTGTTCTTTATAAATCCTCAACTCCACTTTCCTGCCTTTTCCCTTTAACCTCTGATTCCCTACTGTTAGAAATCTATGTCTCTGTCTTGAAACACATAATAACCCAGCCTCTATAGTGCTCAGCAGTAAAGAATTCCACAGATTAATTCTGAGAATTAGATTTGGTTCAACTCAATTTTATTTATAAAATATTTTTATTAGAAACACAATAGCAGCATTTCCCAAATTCACGCAATATTTACTCTTTATTTAACTCTCTCCATATGAAGAGAAAGTGAGGACTGCAGATGCTGGAATACCAGAATTGAAAAATGTGGTGCTGGAAAAACACAGCAGGCCAGGCAGCATCTGAGGAGCAGGAGAATCGACATTTCGGGCATAAGCCCTTCTACAGGAATGAGGCTGGTGTGCCAAGCGGGCTGAGATAAAAGGTAGGGGGGAGGGAATTTTGGGGAGGGGCGCTGGGAATACGATAGGTGGAAGGAGGTGAGGGTGAGGGTGTTAGGCCAGAGAGGGGGTGGGGGTGGAGAGGTCAGGTAGAAGATTGCAGGTCAGGAGGGCGGTGCTGAATCCGGGGGGGTGGGACTGAGATAAGGTGGGGGGAGGGGAAATGAAGAAGCTTCCCCCCACCTTATCTCAATCCCAACCCTCGGATTCAGCACCGCCCTCTTGACCTGCAATCTTCTACCCGACCTCTCCACCCCCACCCCCTCTTCGGCCTATCACCTTCACCCTCACCTCCTTCCACCTATCGTATCCCCAGCGCCCCTCCTCCAAATTCCCTCCCCCCCTACCTTTTATCTCGGCCCGCTTGGCAAACCAGCCTCATTCCTGTAGAAGGGCTTCTGCCCGGAACGGCGGTTCTCCTGCTCCTCGGATACTGCCTGGCCTGCTTTGTTTTTCCAGCACCACATTTTTCAACTCTCTCCATATGAGAAAGGATATTACCCGCAACAATCCACTTGTTTGAGCTGGGTCATTGGAATCATCTTCCTCTCTGACCTAGGGTTCACTCTCTTCCCTGAAGATGGATCTCGCAGGTCAGGATGGATCTCCTCTCTCCCTTTCCAGGTTGTTAGAGCTCTACTGCTGGGCCAGGTTGAGTCTTCATTGAGTCTTCACAGGGTCTTCGCACTTGGAGACAGTGAGGTCTGCAGATGCTGAAGATCAGAGTTGAGAGTGTGTTACTGGAAAAGCACAGCAGGTCACCAGCATCTGAGGAGCAGGACAATTGATGTTTTGGGCCTGAGCCCTTCATCAGGATTCTCACTGGAAGTCTGGCTTCCATATGTGTGTTTTTTATCCATCCTTAGATCTTCTAGAATATTCTGTGGCCTTTGGCCATTGGTTTCATGAACAAGATTCTAATCATCCAATGGGGTCGCACGAACAGCTGTGAAATGCACATACTCAGGTAGTCAAGATGCCAGAATATCTGATCAACACTTCTCCAGTACACAACCTTCAGGCTGGTTGAAACTAGTTCTCCTGTAACTTGTTTGACTTTGGTTTCCACTGTTGTCTGTAGCTGCTGGCTGCTGCTTAATTTAGTTTGGCTAATTTTCTATCTGTCTCAATTTCTCTGGTTGTCGGTCAGTTTTGAATGTCCAGTTTTGGACCCGTTTCCATCCTGTTGATCACTTGAAACTTCTAGTGAAAATGTGATCATGGGCTCAGAACACACTCTTGTGCAGGCATGTATCAAATCTCAGATGGTGAGCTGAACTTACTGAGTATCTGGTTTCCTCACTATACATAGACAAAAATATCTTATACACAAACCATTTTCCTTACACACATAATGAGCCTAACAGGACTTTTTTTACAAATAACTTAATACATAAATTGAGAATTAACCACTATTTATATACATTGCCTCTTTGGCAGTTAGCTGTAGTCGATAGGGTAAAATTGTTTCCGTGCAACAATTTACCTTTCATGATGCAGTCTATGTTCATTAACTTCTTGGCTCCCGCTTTAGGAGCACAGAGTTTGTAGTTAGTTTCAGGATGAGTTCCTTCTTTCAACAAACAAATTTCACTGTGAGAAGGGTGAGGTAGATTAAAGTAAAGAGGATGAACAACACATCCAGGTGTGATAGGAGTCGTACCCATGGGGGTACATGCATGTTTGAGCCCCAGTGCCAGAACTCTTCCCACCAATTAGTCACTTTGTTTTCCCTGGTATCCTTTTGAATTTGCTCTGTCTGCTGAATGACTGGAGTAAAAACTTCATGTGCATTTGCCCATTGTGTCCGGACCGACTGTAATTTTTCTGCTAGGAGTTCAATGCTGGTGTCCCAGTGATTCCATAATGTTTGTCACTGACATTGACAATATCTCACTCCTCATGTAGATGTCTGTGAGCTTGATTCCACCTAACCTGGCTGGTATGTGTGGTATTTTTGGATGTTACATACAAAGATCCCATCCTGACAGTGTTTTCTGGAAGTTGTGATATAGTATTCTCCCTTCCTTCTACACATTGCCCTGGTAGTGTCTGTGTTCAGGCTCTACTTCTCTACAGTACAATTTAGAACAGTGATTGTCTGAAAACCATACAAGGCATGTTCATTTGAATAGGGGCACACGGTGACTTCTTTAATCTGCTGACCTTTATCCAGAGTGGTACTTATGAGCCTTCCCTCTTTCTCAACAGCACATAGAAGGGTGTCATTGTGTTCTAATCATGCTCCGCCTCAGACAATGCCAACATTTTCCATCTTGAAGACTTAGAACCCATAGACACATGGAAACTCTTTAACCAGTCAATATGCAAGGGAAGCAGACCAACATGTGAGACATGGGAATCTACTTTCCTCCAATACATGATAGGGGCAAGCTTTCCAAATATCAGCCCTTCCCCTCACCTCCCAACACATTTCTCTACACCCCTTATAGAGTGAACATGAGCTCCACTATCAGACCCAGATGGGGCAAAGCAAAGGGGAACCTCTTCCACAACCCATGTCACCATCTCTTCAAATGACTTGCTTAATCCATGTGTCACATATGATGCCAATGCCCAGTATTATGTTGGTCACCCAGTTATGGCCTTGGACAAAACATCATTCTTACTGACGTATCTTACAAAGTGTCCCAAATGATGCAGTTGCACAATGTCTAATCTTTTTACATAAGGATCTCAGAGAACTTCTGAATATAATTCCCTATTTTTAACATTATGGTCTCAAATTCATAAAAGTTTTGTACTAACAGAGGCACAAAAACATAATTCAAAGATAAAAAATCAGTTCTAATGAAAGGACATTTATTTATGTTACAGAATATTTCTGCACGCCAAAATCTAGTTCAACAAGGAATTAGAAATCCCTCATGCGCCTAAAAGATCCAACAGTTGCGTTGTAGCCTCCCCAGTCACTGTATCTCCTGTATTCACCAGGTCTCATGAAGTACTGGCGCCCTCTGTAGTTGGGATGTTCATAGAAGATCCAGTAACCGTCCATCACATGGCAGGAGTGGATGTCACGGTAACGGAAACGATCGTAGACAGATGGACAGTCATCCATGAACTCCATCATCTGTCCTCCAAAGTCAGGCTTCTCGTAAATCCTCATTCTGTAGGAGCCTCCTCGGTACTGGAATAGAAAGAAATGAAAGATTTGTGACATAGCTATGTTGGTTTGACATTTAGCAGAGTACATGTTAATGATGGGAACAGAGGATTATAAGAACTGGAGTGAGCCGTTATGCCCTTCAAGCCTGTTCCAACATTCAAGAAGCTTGTGACTGATTTGTGATGTAATCCCATATTCTTGCCTTCACTCAATTTCATTTAATAACTTGGCCTAACCAAAATAACCATTGATCTACACCTACCACTCTTAGCAAGCAGGATAGTGTGCTAAGTTCAGCCTGAAAGACCGAGTTCTCATTTTCTCAACACGTTCCCAATACTCCCCAAAGAGCAGAAATAATTTGGATATGAGCATAAGAGGTACAGTTAGTAAGTTTGCAGGTGACACCAAAATTGGGGGTGTAGTGGACAGCGAAGAGGGTTACCTCAGATTACAACAGGATCTGGACCAGATGGGCCAGTGGGCTGAGAAGTGGCAGATGGAGTTTAATTCAGATAAATGCAAGGTGCTTCATTTTGGGAAAGCAAATCTTAGCAAGATGTACACACTTAATGGTAAGGTCCTAGGGAGTGTTGCTGAACAGAGAGACCTTGGAGTGCAGGTTCATAGCTCCTTGAAAGTGGAGTCGCAGGTAGATAGAATAGTGAAGAAGGCGTTTGGCATGCTTTGGAGAAAGTGAGGACGATGCAGTCAATCTGTAGATAGTCAGAGTTGAAAAATGTGGTGCTGGAAAAGCGCAGCAGGCCAGGCAGCATCCGAGAAGCAGGAGAATCAACGTTTCGGGCATCAGCCCTTCTTCAGGAATGAGGCTGGTGTGCCAAGCGGGCTGAGATAAAAGGTGTGTGTGTGTGTGTGTGTGTGTGTGTGGGGGGGGGGGGGGGGTGGAGTGAGGTAGGGGTGCTGGGAATGCAATAGGTGGAAGGAGGTGAGGGTGAGGGTGATAGGCCGGAGAGGGGTGGGGGCGGAGAGGTCGGGAAGAAGATTGCAGGTCAAGAGGGCGGTGCTGAATCCGGGGGTTGGGACTGAGATAAGGTGGGGAGAAGGGAAATGAGAAAGCTGGAGAAATCTACATTCATCCCGTGTGGTTGGAGGGTTCCTATGCAGAAGATGAGACGCTCTTCCTCCAGGCATCGTGTGGCCAGGATCTGGCGATGGAGGAGGCCAAGGACCTGCATGTCATTGGCGGAGTGGGAAGGGGAGTTAAAGTGTTCAGCCACGGGTTTGTTGGTGCGGGTGTCCCAGAAGTGTTCCCTGAAATGTTCCGCAAGTAGGCGGCCTGTCTCCCCAATGTAGAGGAGAACACATCGGGTGCAGCGGATACAGTAAATGATGTGTGTGGAGGTGCAGGTGAATTTGCGATGGATATAGAAGGATCCCTTGGGGCCTTGGAGGGAGGTGAGGGGGGAAGTGTGGGTGCAGGTTTTGCAGTTCTTGCAGTTGCAGGGGAAGGTGCCGGGAGTGGAGGTTGGATTGGTGGGGGGTGTGGACCTGACAAGGGAGTTGCGGAGGGAGTGGTCTCTCCGGAACGCTGAGAGGGTTGGGGAGGGAAATATATCCCTGGTGGTGGAGTCTATTTGGAGGTGGCAGAAATGACGGAGAATACTTTCCTTTATTGGTCAGAGTATTGAGTACAGGAGTTGGGAGGTCATGTTGCGGCTGTACAGGACATTGGTTAGGCCACTGTTGGAATATTGCATGCAATTCTGGTCTCCTTCCTATCAGAAAGATGTTGCAAAACTTGAAAAGGTTCAGAAAAGATTTACAAGGATGTTGCCAGGGTTGGAGGATTTGAGCTACAGGGAGAGGCTGAACAGGCTGGGGCTGTTTTCTCTGGAGCATCAGAGGCTGAGGGGTGACCTTATAGAAGTCTACAAAATTATGAGGGGCATGGATAGGATAAATAGACAAAATCTTTTCCCTGGGGTCGGGGAGTCCAGAACTAGAGGGCATAGTTTTAGGGTGAGAGGGGAAAGACATAAAGAGACCTAAGGGGCAACCTTTTCACGCAGAGGGTGGTACGTGTATGGAATGAGCTGCCAGAGGATGTGGTGGAGGTTGGTACAATTGCAACATTTAAGAGGCATTTGGATGGATATATGAATAGGAAGGGTTTGGAGGGATATGGGCCGGGTGCTGGCAGGTGGGACTAAATTGGGTTGGGATATCTGGTTGGTGTGGACGGGTTGGACCCAAGGGTCTGTTTCTGTGCTGTACATCTCTATGACTCTAGTCTATTATTCTAATTCCTCTCTATTTTACCTCTTATTCCATTATACAGCGTCAAACCTCCATCACACCCAAGACAAACTCTAATCTCTCATCAGACTAATGATAAGGCCAGGTTAAAACCTTCATGACAAAAGCAATCGAAAATGTTTTGTTTTGAATTCAACTGTTGGGGAAGACATGGCTTAGCTCAAGTCTCAGTGGACTCGGAAGTCAAGAAGATGATTACTTATCATGTTTGTTTTTATAGATAAATGCCATTGCATTTTCATTGCTTATTTGATTTGAGGCATCTCTAAACTTTGCATCAACTACGAGGGGAGTAGAAGATAACCTTGGCAGTTTGCTTCAGTGCAATGTTTCCGTGTGAGTTAGTTGACATGTGGTGCCAGCCTTAGCTTTAAATAAGTTGTTCTCTGATACAACTTGATGTGTTTTCCCATTATTTTAGTGCCTACTTTATTGTAATTATTTATGAACTCTACATATTGCCCCTCACAAGTGACTTTTCATTGGGATTTTGTTCAGAAATTGTCCCGAATGATCACCATTTGAGAAGACTGAGAAAAAATCCATCCATCAGTCACACCTTCCCC
The DNA here is from genome assembly GCF_047496795.1 of Chiloscyllium punctatum. NCBI lineage: Eukaryota > Metazoa > Chordata > Chondrichthyes > Orectolobiformes > Hemiscylliidae > Chiloscyllium > Chiloscyllium punctatum. The sequence goes on along the minus strand of NC_092748.1, from coordinate 32,977,958 downwards.
TTGCTCCTATCAAGGTAATGGCATTCCCATTCATTTTTCATCGATGATCAATCAGGATAGTCCTGAGGTACTTACTGAGATAACATAACCCACCAATTTGCAGGCTACAATTTCGAATTCAAATTAAAATTTCAATTAATTATCAATGAAATTCATTGCATGGAAATATGAATTGAAAATCACTACATTTTTCTTGAAATAAATAATTAAACGGTCCTTTCCAAATATAAGTCAATTGACAAGCTCATTTCATCTGAAGGACAGTCAATTTATGACTCACATATTGGTAACTGCGACATGACCTGACACAGTCATTGAATCCCATCCAGCGCTGGTAGTCAGGATACTCTCCCCTGGTCAGAACATACTGGTATCCCATGTAATTGGGTTTCTCATACAGCACCCACCAGTCACTCTCAACACGGATGGAGTTACAGCGGCTGAAGTAAGGGGACAGGTCGGCACAGTCACTGCTGCACTCATAGTGCCGCCCCTGGAAGTTCCTGTCCTCGTAAAAGATGATCTGTGAGGAAAGGAAATGAAACAAACTATTTGTATTTTCTGATGAATCATGGATAAAATGTAAATAATATCAGAATCTACCTCACCTTTCCCATTTTGAGCTCACAGTGATATAGCAGAGCCTGAACATGCTCTCACTCTGGGTGTTCAGTATTTATACCTTTCAGAGACAGTTGCAGAAACTGCCTTTGTAATTTTAAACAATCTCAAGCACAGATCAGCAAAAATAAGCTAAAATGTGTTACAGATATTTCAGCAAATCACCTTCATTCAGAATAATAGGAGTGATTGGCTCTTTGAGTTTTGCTTTCATGTCATTTTGATTTGTCCTGCAAGAATAAAAAGGAACAAAAGTCGAGGGACCCTAGTTATACTCAGAATAAAATACACAAAACATTGAACTGTGAACTTTGCTGAATTGTCATAAGCCAGACAACCTTCTTTTGTTCATTAGCTATTACACACACAAGTAGAAAAGAGGTGAATCCTAGTCACATTGACTAAACATAAAGTTAGACTACTATTCTGACTTTTTATGGCTTGCAAATCAGCAACCATTAGGTGATGGTTCATTGTCACCTCTTTCAACCCCTCCACTATTCCCATGTACGCACTTAGCCAGCATCTCAACATCTATTCTTTGTAAACTCTAACGCATCTACCCTGCCTTCCATCCCTCTTGAGTTCAATAACTCACATTTACTTCCAGTTTAGCACCATCTCAATTTCAAAATTCTCAATTTGTTTTAAATTATTCCATATCGCCCATCCCTGACATCCCCTTATATTACCATGCAGCAAAAGGATGGAATTTGAGCATAGTTTTCATCTTTTATTTACAGCCATATTATGCAGCTACAAACCTACAATCACAAGTAAATCCCCAATTACTGTCTATCATCTGAATGCAATTCAATACAAACTTAACATGCAATTAACATATTTTTGTCATGCAGCTCCCTAGTTATCCAAGATGTCCTTGTGTGCTCCCTATTTTGGAGTCTTGAACAGACTTAGTTTTACTTCCTCCACCCATTTGAAGCTGGTCTTCAACTGCTTCGGTCATGAATTTGGAAATTCCTTGCTAAATCACTCCTTCTCTCCACAACTCTCTGCTCCTTCAAGAGGTTTTGTGAAAGTTAATTCTTGGATCAAGACTTTGATCATCTGTTGTCGTATTTCCTAAGTGCTTTGATGTCCAATTTTGGTTGATAATATTTTCAAGCATGTGAACTTAACTCCATATTCTTTCTATATGGTATATATTTTCATAACAATATCTTAAGATCTAAAGAAACTTAAAAAAAATTCAAATTCCTGATATTTGAAAATAAACTCAAAATGCTGGGAATGCTCAGAGTGTGGCAGCATCAGTAGAAAGAGAAACAGCATGATATGACACCTTCTGATTCTTGTTCACTGAATTAATATCTTAAGAAACTTGAGAAAATGCTCATTTCTCAGTTACGATTGAGAAGTAAGTGTGAGAGATCTATGAATTAATACTCCTACAGATCTGAATAAAATTCTTTAGCAGACAGTTTTTCATGCTGGCATCATATATTTCTGCAGCACTTATAGAGAATTATTTTTAATTGTACAGTAATTTGATAAATTTCACCGAAATGGTGAGCACCTAGGGTTCAGTCTTTATATTTGGCAGAACTAATTATGGCTACAAAATAATGGTGATATTGCTGGCATGGTATTTGAGCTCAATCAATTTGGAACTGTCTAAATATGGTGAATTGGATGGAGGCTGAGGACCATCAAAAATCATGCTGCTGTGAAAATTATTTCTCTGGGATTCGGGCACAAATTGCCTTTTTAGTAATATCAAGAGCATTTATGATACAGCCTGACTGTAAAATATTCATGATGCTGATGAAGGGCTTTTGCCTGAAACGTCGATTTCCCTGCTCATCGAATGCTGCCTGACCTGCTGTGCTTTTCCAGCACCACTCTAATCTTGACTCTAATCTCCAGCATCTGCAGAACCCACTTTCGCCCTGTAAAATATTCACATGTCATGAAAGACTGTATATAGATTGAACTGAGAAGCTACTGAAAACTGTAACATAATTAATTGGCACACCGGAGTGGTGGATTCATATTTTTATTTAAAAGAATAATGTGGAGTGAAGGAAATGGAAAGCCCAATTTAGATTAGATTAGATTACTTACAGTGTGGAAACAGGCCCTTCGGCCCAACAAGTCCACACCGCCCCACCAAAGCGCAACTCACCCATACCCCTACATCTACCCCTTACCTAACACTACGGGCAATTTAGCATGGCCAATTCACCTGACCTGCATATCTTTGGACTGTGGGAGGAAACCGGAGCAAACCCACGCAGACACGGGGAGAATGTGCAAACTCCACACATTCAGTCGCCTGAGGTAGGAATTGAACCCAGGTCTCTGGCGCTGTGAGGCAGCAGTGCTAACCACTGTGCCACCGTGCCTGCCCTTAATAGAACGTGTTTATTTTCTTAATGACTATTCCTGTCACCTTGTGATATTTTCCACTTCCGCCAGTACTTGGTGACAGGTATGGGTTGTTTTTACTCTGTCTTGGGCCTACCTAGAGATTATTGGTACAGGATTCACCACCATTGAGTGTCTACAGAGGAAGCATTGTTATTAGATGGCAAATAGGTTTATTGCATGAGAGCAATGATTACAATTCTATTTCATCAAGTTCAATTACCAGGATTTTAAGAAATGGGTATAAATAGATCTTCTCCCTCTGAAAGCTAGCACAATCCAATCAACTTCTGAGCAACGTGGCTAAGGGAAGATGTGTGGCAGAATTTTAGCAAGATCCATCTTGATGTCAAGATCATCTGGCCATGCCTCATACCCTTTTTTCAAGCAGCACGAGAGTCTTGCTTAGGAACGACGGATTTCTAAGTGACTCTCATTATTATTTGTTAAATATCTATTGGAGAAAGTGAGGGCTGCAGGTGCTGGGAATCACAGTCGAGAGTGTGGTGCTGGAAAAGCACAGATGGTCAGGCAGCATCTGAGGAGCAGCAGAATCGACATTTCAGGCAAAAGCCCTTCATCAGGAATGAGACTTGTGAGCCATGGGGGTGGAAAGATAAATGGGAGGAGGTGGGGCTGGGGAGGCAAGGTGGCTGAGAGTGCGATAGGTAGATGAAGATGGGGGTGATGGTGATAGGTTAGAGAGGAAGATGGAGCAAATAGGTGGAAAGGAAGATGGAAAGGTCATGAGGATGGTGCTGAGTTGGAAGGTTAGATCTGGGATAAGGTGGAGAGAGGGGAAATGAGGAAACTGGTGAAATCCACATTGATCCCATGTGGTTGGACAGTCCCAAGGTGGAAGATGAGGTGTTCTTCCTCCAGGCATCGGGTGGTTAGGGTTTAGAGATCTGCATGTCCTTGGCGGATTGAGTTTGGGGTGGAGTTGAAGTGTTCCGCCACAGGGCGGTAGGGTTGGTTGGTGTGAGTGTCCTGGGGATATTCTCTGAAGCGTTCTGCCAGCAGGCGTCCTGTCTCCCCAAGTAGGGGAGATCACATCGGGAGCAACAGATATAGTAAATGACATGTGTGGAAGTGCTGGTAAAACTCTGATGAATGTGGAAGACTCCTTTTGGGGCCTTGGATGGTGAGGTCGCAGGTTTGCAATTCCTGCAGTGGCAGGAGAAGGTGTCGGGAGGGAAGGGTGAGGTTCTGGGAGGTGTGGACCTGAAAAGAGAGTCGCGGAGGGAATGGTCTTTACGGAAAGCAGATAGGGGTGGGGAGGGCACTATATCTCTGGTGGTGGTGTCCATTTGTAGGTGGCATCTGCACCAGCTAACCCCACTACCCTGTGCCTGAGCACTTCAACCTCCCCTCCCACTCTGCCAAGGGCACGCAGGTACTGGGCCTCCTACATCGCCAAACCCTTACCACCTGACCCCTGGAGGAAGATCACCTCATCTTCCGCCTTGAGACTGTCCAACCACATGGGGTCAATGTGGATTTCACCAGTTTCCTCATTCCCCCCCCCCCCCCACCTCATGCAGATCCAACCTTACAACTCAGCACTGCCCTCGTGACCTGTCCTACCTAACTATCTTCCTTCCCACCTGTCTGCTCCACCCTCCTCTCTGATCTATCACCATCACCCCCACCTTCATCTACCTATCGCACTTTCAGCTGCCTACACCCACCCCCTCTCAACCCTATCTGCCTCCCATTTATCTCTCCACCCCCTTGACTCACAGGTTTCATTCCTAATGAAGGGCTTTTGCCTAAAATGTCAAATCTGTTGCTCCTTGGATGCTTCCTGACCTGCTGTGCTTTTCTAGCACCACACTCCCAACTCTGTTAAACATCTTAAACAATTTGTCATAAGTTGCAATCATATGAATTAGCCCTTGAGAAAACTCGACATGGAAACCAAAGAAGCTTTTTAGTGAATTCAACTCTAACTTGCTCAAAATGACCTCTATGGTGGACACCATACACCTACTTCTAAGGCACCTCTGTGGACAATATTGAAACAGAACCCCCACATCCAAAGCCATTGGATCTGAGATGCACCTGGCTCTATAAGCCCTTATGGCACATGTCCAATTCACTTGCAGGAAATTCTTCTGCACTTCAATGCTGCAACTTGGGCTACAAGTAAACTATGTGTTCAGCAACACACTCCCAACTCACAGATTAGGACAGGTTACATCTCAGCGCTTTTTGCTTGCTGTCATAACACTCACTCACAGGGTCACTGATCTGATAGGACAATAACACTTAATCCTGAATCAAACACAAAATCATTTGGATGTCCATTATCATCTCTCTGTCATGTGGTTGGCTCATTCTCTAAGAGGGTCTTGACTAATTTCTCTATTGGAAGTACCTCATCAAATACGGGTATGTTTTCTAATTGTGGTGCATAATGTACTGTGTGGACCACTCTACATATGGAACAATCAATACTTCCAAGTTTCTGAAGCTGTGGCTCATTTTGCATATCTTATGGAAATAGCCTAGAGTTTTACAAATGTAGCTTTCTTTAGCAATGGCTGGATATTATCTGTGTCTGGGAGGTCTCATTATCCCACAGACCTGCCTCTGGCTTTATGCATCAGGTGCCTGGCTTCTTCTCTGAATAGGCTTCTCAGGTTGCTCTTTAGAGTGCCCATATCTTATAAAGTTAATAAAATCTGCTTCCTTCTTAACATCGTGCTAGTCTTTTCATCTCATGCTCTGTCTGTGAGTCTTTTTACTTTCTGCTTCCAGCAAAATTTTGAAATAGCTTCTCCAAAGTATATTCTACATTTGACTGTAAGACATCTGACAAAAGTTCATGAAGAATTCCAACAACAATTCTGTCACTTATGAATTCTGACTTCAAAGCTCCATATTCACAACTTTCCACTCATTAGATTAGATTACTTACAGTGTGGAAACAGGCCCTTCGGCCCAACAAGTCCACACCGCCCCGCCGAAGCGGAACCCACCCATACCCCTACATCTACCCCTTACCTACACTACGGGCAATTTAGGATAGCCAATTCACCTGACCTGCACATCTTTGGACTGTGGGAGGAAACCGGAGCACCCGGAGGAAACCCACGCAGACACGGGGAGAATGTGCAAACTCCACACAGTCAGTCGCCTGAGGCGGGAATTGAGCCCGGGTCTCTGGCGCTGTGAGGCAGCAGTGCTAACCACTGTGCCACTGTGCCACCGTGCCGCCCTATAGAGGTTATTGATGAAATTGTTTATGGAATCTTCTGGAAGCTGAACTCTTCTTGAACCTTTTTCATTCAAGAATTTTACTTGTTCTTAAATTGAAGTAATTGTGAGAAGGGATAATTTCTGGAATATCTGATTAAGGTAAAGCTTTTAAAATATATTCAAATGTTTCTGTGCTTTCTTTGAAGCCTTGACTGTTGATAACACTATTCCTAAAGTATCCATTGAATATACTGTAATAGTGTATTCATTTGCTCACTCTCAGTTTGAAAGCAGACCTTTCCCCTCCTTGGATGGAGTGAGAGAGGTGACAAGAAGGGTACATGATTGGGTGAGTTGGCTTTGGCAAGGTGGCACTCTCCCCTTGCCTTCAACCCCTGACCCCCTCTCCCCCAACACTTGTTATGGACAAGGTCAGACCACTCAAAACATTCTTAAGCAGGCAGCCCATACCATAACTTTGCAATTTATTTCGGTAATCGATTGCTGGGCAACTTGCTGAGATATTTGCATCATCAATAGTCACAGGTGAGGTGCTGGAAGAATGGAGGTTGGCTAACATGGTACCACTATTTCAGAAAGGTGGTAAGGAAAAGCTAGGGAACTACAGACTGGTGAGTCCAAAGTCGGTAGTGGGGAAGTTGTTGGAGCGTATCCTGAAGCACAGGATTTACATCTTTTGGAAAGGCAAGGACTGATTAGGGATAGTCAGCATGGCTTTGTGCATGGGAAATCATGTCTCACAAATTAGATTAAGTTGTTTGAAGAAGTAACAAAGAGGATTGATGAGGGCAGAGCAATGGATGTGATCTATATGAACTTTGGTAAGGCGTTCGACAAGGTTCCTCATGGGAGACTGGTTTGCAAGGTTAGATCTCATGGAATACAGGGAGAACTAGCCATTTAAATAGAGAACTGGCTCAAAGGTAGAAGACAGAGGGAGTTGGTGGACGGTTGCTTTTTAGACTGGAGGCCTGTGACCAGCGGAGTGCCACAAGGATCGGGGCTGGGTCCTCTACTTTTTGTCATTTACATAAATGATTTGGATGCGAGCATAAGAGGTACAGTTAGTAAGTTTGCAGAGGACACCAAAATTGGAGGTGTAGTGGACAGTGAAGAGGGTTACCTCAGATTACAACAGGATCTTGACCAGATGGGTCAGTGGGCTGAGAAGTGGCAGATGGATTTTAATTCAGATAAATGCGAGGTGCTGCATTCTGGGGAAGCAAATCTTAGCAGGACTTATACACTTAATGTTAAGGTCCTAGGGAGTGTTGCTGAGCAAGGAGACCTTGGAGTGCAGGTTCATAGCTCCTTGAAAGTGGAGTTGCAGGTAGATAGGATAGTGAAGAAGGCATTTGGTATGCTTTCCTTTATTGGTCAAAGTATTGAGTACAGGAGTTGGGAGGTCATGTTGCGGCTGTACAGGACATTGGCTAGGCCACTGTTGGAATATGGTGTGCAATTCTGGTCTCCTTCCTATTGGAAAGATGTTGTGAAACTTGAAAGGGTTCAGAAAAGATTTACAAGGATGTTGCCAGGGTTGGAAGATTTGAGCTACAGTGACAGGTTGAATAAGCTGGGGCTGTTTTCCCTGGAGCATCGGAGGCTGCGGGGGGATTTTATAGAGGTTAATAAAATCATGTGGGGCATGAACAAGATAAATAGACAAAGTCTTTTCCCTGGGGTCGGGGAGTCCAGAACTAGAGGGCATAGGTTTAGGGTGAGAGGGGAAAGATGTAAAAGAGACTTAAGGGGCAACCTATCACACAGAGAGTGATGGGTGTATGGAATGTGGTGGAGGAAGTGATGGAGGCTGGTACAATTATAGTATTTAAAAGGCATCTTGATGGGTTTATAAATAGGAAGGATTTGGAGGGATATGGGCCAAGAGGGACTAGATTAGGTTGGGACATCTGGTTGGCATGGACGAGTTGGACCAAAAGGTCTGTTTCCGTGCTGTACATCTCTATGGCTCTATGACTCTAAGCGTACAGTGAAAGTTGCCCGGCGTAAGTTAGCGAGGTTGACTACCAGGTTTTAAAATAGACAAAAATGTATTCACAAAATTACACAATGAAACACAAAGAACAGATTAACGAACCCCTACAGAACTCAGTCTATCCAAACTAGACTTAATTATGGGGTAAAAACAATGACTGCAGATGCTGGAAACCAGATTCTGAATTATGCTGTTCCGAATATACACAACAGTCTCAATAAGCAAACCCCTTAAGTACAGTAAAAATGAAACAAAGGCTTACAGGTTGAAGTTAGAAGGGCAGAAGGAGAGACAGCTTAGCAACCTGTTTCCACACAGCCCACAGCTAAACTCCCACAAGTTCTGAACTAAACTGTTCAGCTAGTAAGCTGGCCACGCCCCCTTGACTTACATAGACTACTTCTAAAAACATAAAAGCTTTGGACTAAAGTCCCATCTCTTTATGTATGAACAAAAAGACCTCTCAATACCCTTTAATCTCTGTACCAAACCGGTCTAACTGGGGTCAGGAGCGCTTTACAACCCCTCTGGAAAAATACCAAGGACACAGTATCCTTGAGAAAAGAAACAACTTTTAGAAAAAAGGACCAGCTTTGTGACACCTCACCTCTTTAATAAAAATGAACCATCACATTCTTAAAACCTTCAAAAACAAACTGATTCGTAGTCTAAAGCACCCATATGCACTATACTAATGATACACATACAAACATGCACAACCGCATTTGAATTCAGGCTGTGGCACACCCTCCACGGAATCCCTCCATATCTCATTCGAGTCTCCATAATGCATTGGCAATCATGTTTTCATGACCTACCACATGCACAATTGTCAAATTGAACGGCTGCAACACAAGCTCCATCTAAACAATCTGGCATTTTTGTTCTTAAATTTTTCCACAAATGACAATTAGCAGTGGGTGGCATGGTGGCACAGTGGTTAGCACTGCTGCCTCGCAGTGCCTGAGACCAGGGTTCAATTCCCGCCTCAGGCGACTGACTGTGTGGAGTTTGCACGTTCTCCCCGTGTCTGCGTGGGTTTCCTCCGGGTGCTCCAGTTTCCTCCCACAGTCACAAAGATGTGCAGGTCAGGTGAATTGGCCATGCTAAATTGCCCGTAGTGTTAGGTAAGGGGTAAATGCAGATGTAGGGGTATGGGTGGGTTACGCTTCGGCGGGGCGGTGTGGACTTGTTGGGCCGAAGGGCCTGTTTCCACACTGTAAGTAATCTAGTATGGGCGGCACGGTGGCACAGTGGTTAGCACTGCTGCCTCACAGCGCCAGAGACCCGGGTTCAATTCCCGCCTCAGGCGACTCTCTGTGTGGAGTTTGCACGTTCTCCCCGTGTCTGCGTGGGTTTCCTCCGGGTGCTCCGGTTTCCTCCCACACTCACAAAGATGTGCAGGTCAGGTGAATTGGCCATGCTAAATTGCCCGTCGTGTTAGGTAAAAGGGTAGATGTAGGGGTATGGGTGGGTTGCGCTTCGGCGGGGCGGTGTGGACTTGTTGGGCTGAAGGGCCTGTTTCCACACTGTAAAGTAATCTAATCTAATCTAATCAATGCGATATCATCAGTGTATACGATTGTCTCAGATGCGTTGCTGGTAATATAAACATGGAAATGCTGTAATGCCAACACCAAGCTCAAAGTCTCTTTCTCCACCACTGAATATTTCTGTTGATGGACATTCAACCTCCTGAAAAAATACCCGATGAGTCTTTCTATTTCCTCATCATCCTCCTGCAGGAGCATGGCACAACACCCACATCACTGGCATCGATAGCCACATTGAAAGACTTTGGTTAGTCAGGTGTGGCTAATACAGGGGCAGTGGTTAACTCAGTTTTTCTGCTGTCAAATGCCTTTTGACAGCTCTTTCTAACAGAGGTACTTGCCAGTAGCCTCTGAGCAAATCCATCTGAGAAATATGAGTTGCTTCTCCCACTTTTTCAATACAGTCCTCCAACCGTGGGATTGGAGATGCATCAGCCTTTGTAACGGCGCTGACTTTGCGATAGTCCATACATAGCTGTTGGGTGCCATCTGGTTTTGGCACTATTACTATGGGTGACATCCAGTCACTGTAACTCACTCTGATTATGCCATCTTGGAGCATGTGTTCTACCTCCGTCTGAACCTGTGCCAACTTTAGAGGGTTATGCCTATAAGAATGCTGTTTAATCGAAACAGCATCTCTTATATCGCCATCAAGCACAATTAGGTTCGTACTTCCCAATTTATTTCCGCAGATCTCCCCATGTGATAGCAATAACTTTTTCAGGTCATTTTGATTTTCTTGTGGAAGGGAACTCAATAATTTATCCTAATTTTTGACAACTTCCTCATTGTCCAAGTTGATTTGAGGAATGTCCAATTCAGAATCCTCTGAACTTGGTTCTTCCCTCTGTGCTGTAATCATTAACACCTTCTCCTCTTGCTTTCCTTCCCTATCAAAATACCTTTTGAGCATATTCACATGACACACTCTGTGAGATTTCTTCCTTCTAGAGTCCCTATCAAGTAATTCACCTCACTCCATTTCCTCTTGATTTGATACAGTTCACTAAACCTTGCTTTCAAAGTTTGACGCATTACTGGAAGTAAATCAATACCTTATTCCAATTGCAAAATTGTGAATTTGTGATGTTTTATCCGCTTCTTGTTTCATTGTATACTGTGATACTTCTAAATGCTGTCTAGCCAACTCTCCAGCTCTATGTAGTCATTCTCTAGATTTGAATTGCTTTACTCCCAAGTTTTCCATAATCTCCTTGAATAGCTTGGATGTGAAGTTTGACCCTTAATCTGACTGGATCTCTATTGCTACAACCCTTTTAGCTGTAATATTGCATAATGGGATTGCCTCTGGAAATATGGTCATTACATCCATTATTGTTAATAAATACTTATTCCCACATTTTGTTTGAGGTAGGCAAACTATGCAATCAGGCGAAAGTGAGGACTGCAAATGCTGGAGATTAGAGTCAAGGGTGTGATACTGGAAAAGCACAGCAGGTCAGGCAGCATCTGAGGAGCAGGAGAGTTGATATGTCAGGCAAAAGGTCTTCCTGATAAAGGGCTTTTGTCTGAAACATTGATTCTCCTGCTTCTTGGATACTGCCTGACCTTCTGTCCTTTTCCAGCACCACACTCTAGATCTATGCAATCAAGCAAGATTGTTGTGGAAGGTTCATCAAATGCTGGAATAGGTACGAAAGATGCAGGTTCAATTACTGCCTGTGGTTTTCTGATTAGCTGACATGTGTGACACGTGTAGCAAATTTCAACTACATCCTTGTGTAGTCCAGACCAGTAAAAATGTCTTTGTATTTTAGCTTGTATTTTCCTCACTCCTAAATGACCTCCAAGTGATAGCTCATTCGCCACTCGCAGCATCTCCTTGCTATACCCTGCTGACAAAACAATTAGATGAATCTCTGCCCATTTCTCATCTGCTTGAATGTGTGATTGTCTAGGTTTCCTCATTAAGATATCATTTGTTAAGTAATAATGCACAGGAATGCATTTATTCTCTTTCTCTGTGTATGCCTTTTGATATAACGGTTTTAAATTCTCATCTTTCTGTTGTAACTCAGTAAGCTCAGCAGAGCTAAATATATTTGCATGTTTACTTATTTGGTCCTGCTGTGTCCCACTTATCTGATTCCCTGATAAAGCTATTTCAGTATCCTTATCTGTGCCTTTTGGTCTCCTCTGCTTCAGCTTGTGCCTCTGTGATCTTATGATTGTAGTCTCCTCACTGTATACTCATGACTGCATCGCCAAATACCAGACTAATGCCACTTACAAGTTCGCTGATGACACCACCATAGTCGGTTGAATCTCAGATGGCAATGAAACAGACTATAGGCAGAGGGTGGAAGACCTGGAAAAAAGATGCACTGAGAACAACCTAGCTTTCAATGTCAGCAAAACCAAGGAACTCATTATTGACTTTCGGCAGGAGGTTACTCATGCCCCCACCCTCTCCACACACACACACACACACACACACACACACACACACACACACAACACACACACACACACACACACGCTAACAGCACAGAGATGGAATGAGTGGAGAGTGTCAAGCTCCTGGGGGTGGTCATCCACAACAAGCTTTCTTGGACTCTTCATGTGGATGTACTGGTTACAAAGGCCCAACAACATCTCTTTTTCAGGCAGCTGAGGAAATTTGGCATGATGGCGAATATCCTTGCCAACTTTTATGGGTGCTCCATCAAGAGCATTCTGTCTGGATGTATCACTACCTGGTATGGCAACTGTACCATTCAAGATTGGAGACGGTTACAGAGAGTGGTGAACTTGGCCCGGACAATCACAAAGGCCAACCTCCCATCTATAGAATCCACCTACCAGGCCCACTGTCAAGGAAAGGCAGCCAGGATTCTCAAAAATCCATCCCAACTTGGCAATGTTTTGCTACAACCTCCATCATCGGGGAGAAGGTACAGAAGCCTCAACACACACACCAGCCGGTTTCGAAACAGTTTCTACCCAACTGTTGTTAGAATACTGATTGGACTCACAAACTCTGAAGATTCGCCTGTACCCAAGATTTTGTTTTTGCCACTGTTTACCTATAATTTACTTAACTCTGTGATCTGCCTGTATTGCTCACAAGACAAAGCTTTTCACTGTGTCTCGGTACACATGACAATAAATTCAATTCAATTCAATTTAATTGTGACCACAAAATCTGGGAATAATTCTGGATAAACATTCTTCATTGTTTCAGTTGCCTGCGCCTCCACTGGCTTTTCAACTAGAGTAGGCAGCACACCTACTGGTGAATCAGCTGTTTCATTTGCAAGGACAAATTGTATTCCTGGAGCTGAGAGTTTGTCCAGTACTCCTACCACCAATTCTCCACTCTTCTCTGGATACTCTAGCCTCACTTTACATAACTGAGCATTTTTTTGTCTCACCATGAATTCCTGTTGCCAGTACCTTTTCTTCAATAGACCCTCAAGAGTACACATCTCCTCATCCTTTAGCATTGCCGACTGAGAAGATCCTGTGTCCCTTAATACTGTAATCTCTTTACCTGCTACTCCTGGCCTATGTGAATACTCTTTACCCTTGCATGTATATTTTTAAGCAGATCTGGCACTTTTTCCTTAATCAACCTCCGATTATCTTGTAAACTCTGAGGCAGTTGTCGAACTTCCCTTGTGCTTTCTGATACTAGTTCAACAAAACTCCCAGGCTTGTCTGGCTTTCCTACATCTGGCTTTCTCCTAGACCAGCAATACTGTGATTTTGCGTTGCACACTTTATTACAACTAAATCACTGGAGCTTTTTAATTTCGTTGACCCCCTCAAGGGTTTCTTTTTTACCCTGTATTTTATCCTTACAATCTTCACTGGGATCTACCTTTCCCTTTCCACGTCAGGATTTCTCTTTGCCCCAGTTTCTATCCCTCATGGACTGAAATTGATTCTGGAAGCCAAACCGAGTTTTATGAATCAGCTCATAATCATCAGCCACTTCAGCTGCTCACCTTGCTGTTTTAACTCTGCTCTTCCAAATGAGTTTGCACTACTTCAGGCAGTGAGTTTTTGAATTCCTCTGAAATAACTTGCTCTCTAAGGGCATCGTAGGTTTGCTTGATTTTCAAAGCTCTTATCCATCTATCAAAATTACTCTGTTTGATCTTTCAAACTCAATATAGGTTTGACTAGGGTCCCTACTTAGATTCTTGCAATGTTGTCTATAGGCTTCTGCTACAAGCTCATATGCACTTAAAATGACTTTTCTCACCTTGTCATACTCCCCAGACATCTCCTCTGATAGGGATGTGAATACCTCACTAACCCTACCTCTCAGTTTTGTTTGGATCAACAAAACCCACATTGCCACTGTTGCATCCGTTTAGCCACTTTTTCAAATGATACAAAAAAGGCTTCCACATCCTTCACACCAAATTTAGACAATGCTTGCACATACTTAAACAGTTTCTCATCAGGCTTTCGCCCACCATGGGGTTGCTTGGCCCACTCTCTTCCTCACTAGACTTGCCTTCAGCCTTCATCTCCATCCTTTTAAGCTGACTTTCCTTTTTAAGCGTCAGTTTCTGAATATCAAACTCTCACTCTTTTTCTTTCTCTTCTGCTAAGGCCCTTTGTTCGTTTTCTTTCTCTTTTGCTTTTAATCGTAACTCAAACTACTTCATTTTTGCTGCCCTTTCCTTATCTCTCACCTCTAGTTCAATCTACTTCATTTGCAATTGAATTCTTGCCATCTCTGTAGATTCTGATGGTGTGAGCAGCAAGTTTAAATGCTGAGCTACTGTTGTAATTATCTCTCCTCACAGAAGGAGCCAGCTCCAACCCCAGCTTGTCTGCTAAGTCTTGCAGCTTGGTCTTATTCACCTTTTGCAAAACTTTCAAAGTCACCTCACCTGCCTCTAGAAGACATCTGGTGACTGAGAGAGCCATTGCTATCCCAAGCCTTGTCTACCTAATCAAACCAACATCTGAAATAAGACACTAGCACCTACCACTTGCTGTTTAAAATCCAACAAAGAGTCCCCAATCTGTTATGGCCTAGGCCAGATCAGTCAAAACAGTCTTAAGCAGGGAGACGTAGACCTAACTTGGCACATTGTTTCGGTAAGTTACAGTGAAAATTACCCAGAGTAAGTTAGTTAGGTTGACTACCATGTCCTAAATCAAATAAAAATGTATTCACAAAATTGCACAATGAAACACAAAGAACAGAATAAAGAACACCTACAGAACTCAGTCTATCCAAACTAGACTTAATTATGCTGTTCCAAATATACACAACAGTCTCAATAAGCAAACCCCTTAACCACAGTAAAAAGGTTGAAGTTAGAAGGGCAGAAGGAGAGACAGCTTAGCAGCCTGTTTCCACACAGCCCACAGCTGAACTCCCACTAGTTCTGAACTAAACTACTCAGCCATAGAGCTGGCCATGCCCCCTTGACTTACACAGGTTACTTCTAAAACATAAAAGCTTTGGCATAAAATCACATCTGTTTATGTATAAACCAAAAGGCCTCTCAAACTTTTTAATCTCTGTACCAGACCAGTCTAACTGGGGTCAGGAGCTCTTTATGACCCCTCTGCAAAAAATCCCAAGGACACGGTATCCTTGAGAAAAGGAACAGCTTTTAGAAAAAAGGACCAGCTTTGTGACAAACTCCACCCCATCACAAGAAGAAAGAAAGGATTCAGCTTCTCACTACTGGTGCCCCAAGGATCCGGCCTCAATCAGTGCTCTTGATATACAGGCAGTTTCTGGTGACTTCAGATGCCAGTGTTGTGACGTGCAATAGGTTGAAAAACTCACCTACATTCATCTATCAAATCTTAATGAGCTGACAGGGACACTAGTGAATGGTGTTCACTCAGCAATGAGGGTGGCTTGTTAATACCTAACACTCTCATTACACAATTTCAATACAACTTGGGAAATTATGCCCTGTAAGTTTTGGGTTACAATATAAATTCTAACTCTAATATTTATTTGTTAATTTGAGACTTTAACTTGTCAGACAACAGCAGACAGTCTGGAGAAGGAACTCAAGAGATTTTGCTTAAGTTACAATATAACCCTTATCAAGACAAGGCAATGAGTTTCCAAGCTTGCTTTCTTGATGGATTGATTGTCATGTGTACTGATGTACAGTGAAATGCTTTGCACAGAGATTAGATTAGATTCTTTACAGTGTGGAAACAGGCCCTTCAGCCCAACAAGTCCACACTGACCCTCCGAAGAGTAACCCACTCAGCCCCCTTTCCCTCTGATTAATGCACCTAACACTATGGACAATTTAGAATGACCAATTCACCTGACCTGCACTCCTTTGGACTGTGGGAGGAAACCCACACAGACAAGGGGAGAATGTGCAAACTCCACACAGAGTGTTGCCCAAGGCTGGAATTGAACCCAGGTCCCTGGCGATGTGAGGCAGCAGTGCTAACCATTGCACAATAGGCAGATCATCATAAGCAAAGATGTACAGTTCCAAAAGATTTAGACAGAGGCACACAGATTGTATTGCTTATTGAGGCTAGAGGCTCCATTCATCAGTCTGATAACGGCTGAGAAGAAACTACTCCTAAACCTGCTGGTGCTGCTCCTGAAGCTGCTGATGCATATGTTCAGGCTTCCGTATCTTCTGCTTGATGGAAGAGATTATAGGAGGTCATTACCAGGGTGTGAAGGGTCCTTGATGACATTGGCAGCCTTTCTGCAGCAGCAAGCCATGTAGATGGAGTCCATGGATGGAAGGATGGCTTCAGTGATGGTCTGGGTTTGCACACCAACTTATGCTGTTTCTTATGGCCCTGGGCAGAGCAGTTGCCAAACCAGGCTGTTATGCACCTGGATAGTGTGCTTCCAACAGACATGCTGAATTTACTGAGCCAGTTTGGCTTTGGGGTTTATTTAAGTTTGCTTGTGATGCTGGAGTCACTAAGTTGACTAGTGCTAATGCCTGTCACTAGTTTACCTTGACAAGCTGAAGGTGAGCTCTCTTCTTGAATTACTGTGGCCCATGTGCTGTTGATTGACCCACAATTCAAAGGAAGGGAGAATTTCAGGATTTTGACTCAGTCACTGAAGGAATGACAATGTATTTCCAAGTCAACATGATGAATGACTGGGGAGGAACTTGCAGATGGTAGTGTTCCCTTGTATCTGCTGCCATTGTCCTTCTAATGTTTGTGACCACAGACCATAAGACATAGGAGCGGAAATTAGGCCACTCAGCTCATTGAGTTTGCTCTACCATTTAATCATAGCTGATAGGGTTTTCAACCTCATTTTTCCACTTTCCCCCTGTAACCTTTGATTCCCTTGACAATCAAGAACTATCTGTTTCCGTCTTAAATATACTCAATGGCCTGGCCTCCACAGCCTTCTGTGGCAATGAATTCCAGAGATTCATCACTCTCTGGCTGAAGAGGTTTCTCCTTATCGCTAAAAGATTTTTTTTCTAAGGCTGTGACCTCGGGTGCTAGTCTCTCCTGCCAATGGAAGCATCTTCCCAATGTCCCCTCTGTTCAGGCCATTCAATATTCTGTAAATTTCAATCAGATTCCCTCCTCATTCTTTGAAACTCCATTGAGTATTGTCCCAGAGTCCTCAAACATTCCTCATATGTTGTGGTTTGGAAAGTGCAATCTAAAGTGGTTGGCATGGTGCACAGTGGTTAGCACTGCTGCCTCACAGTGCCAGAGACCGGGTTCAATTCCCACCTCAGGCAACTGTCTGTGTGGAGTTTGCACATTCTCTCCGTGTCTGCGTGGGTTTCCTTCGGGTGCTCTGGTTTCCTCCCACAATCCAAAAATGTGCAGGTTAGGTGAATTGGCCATGCTAAATTATCCGTAGTGTGAGGTGAAGGGGTAAAAGTAGGGGAATGGGTCTGGGTGGGTTGCTCTTCGGAGGGTCAGTGTGGACTTGTTGGGCCGAAGGGCTTGTTTCCACACTAAGTAATCTAATCTAATCTAAAGAGTTTTGGTGAATTTCTGCAGTGCATCATGCAAATGGTATTCACTGTTGCTACTCAGCAATCTCATAAAACAGTGCCTTGATACCTGGGGATCAGCCTAATGAACCTTCCCCGGACTGCCTTCAATGCTGCTATATCTTTTCATAAACAAGAGACAAAAGTTTTTCCCAGTTTTCCAACTGTAGTTTACCTCGTGGTTTACTTAGTTTTCACAAGGTATTCCTATTTTAAATCTCCATTCCTTTAAAAATAAAGACCAACATTCCATTTGCCTTTTCTACTAAATTGAATGCCAGCATAGTGTATTATATACACTGAACTGCAAAATTCATCTGTGCTGTAGATTTCTGCAATCTTTTTTCATTTAAGTAAAATGCAGCTACTCTATTCTTCCTCCAACGTGCATAATCTTACATTTTCCTACATTATTTTCCAACTGCCAGGTTTTGGTCACTCTGTTAAAATGTCTGTATCCCACCACACTCTTTGTGTCATTCTCACCACATGCCTTCCCATCTAATTTTTGTGCTTAATCTGACCTAATCACGAACCCTCAATATCCTTGTTGTTCCTGCAGTGCTTAATGTTTAATTTTGAAGCAATGGCGTATCTTAAGAAATGACACCTCCATGAAGTCCAAACTTGTACTGTGTGGTCCTTCTCTGACTTTGAATCCAATAGAAATATTATGCATTTTTCCATTTAAATGTGCTGATTAGGCTTATGACTGCAATGGTATGTTATATTTGTATCATTTCCATATTGCTTTAAGTCAGCTGTTCTTTGTATATTTGCATTCACTGTTGTAACACCTCACTGGGGTAACACACTGAAAATCAAGCCCCGCTACTCCCAGAGTTGTCACAAAAGTTAAAGATTTTAAAACACGCACAAAGTTCCCCAAATTAACTAATTTTCAGACCCAGGCTAATAGAGAGCATGGACCATGAAAACAGGACCATGGACAAGAATTACTATTTAGTGCAAGTAATTATACTCTAACCATAGGTACACAGATTAAAAACCACCTATATGTAGATATACGAATTAAAACTCTAATCCTGTTTGAAGTAAACTTCCCCATACACACATGCAGACACACACAGACATAGACAGGGGAAAAGAAAGCAACATGGACAGAGGGAAACTGGAAAAGCAGTTCCGTCATCTTTGTTCACAAGATGTGTTACGTTAGTCCTTCCTGATCAAAACATCATGCCCTTGCCACCTAATGTTTTGCTTACTGAATAATTCACATTCTCCAAAAGTATTCTCAGCTTGGCTGCCTCTGCCCCAATTCTCTGAGCTTACTGGGATAAACGCCTCCATGCCCTATTCAAGCACATTTTGCCTCAAATATGAGCTTTGATTCTAATTCCAGAAAATGTATGACTGTACAATGTTGCTTTCTAAGATATTGTGAAACTTGGAAGGGTTGAGAAAAGATTTACAAGGATGTTGCCAGGGTTGGAGGATTTGAGCTATAAGGAGAGGCTGAACAGGCTGGGGCTGTTTCCCCTGGAGCATCGGAGGTTGAGGGGTGACCTTATAGAGATTTACAAAGTTATGAGGGGCATGGATAGGGTAAATAGGCAAAGTCTTTTCCTTGGGGTCAGGGAGTCCAGAACTAGAGGGCATAGGTTTAGGGTGAGAGGGGAAAGATATAAAAGAGACCTAAGGGACAACGTTTTCAACACAGAGGGTGGTACATGTATGGAATGAGTTGCCAGAGGAAGTGGTGGAGGTTGGTACAATTGCAACATTTAAAAGGCATCTGGATGGGTATATGAATAGGAAGGGTTTGGAGGGATATGGGCCGGGTGCTGGCAGGTGGGACTAGATTGGGTTGGGATATCTGGTCGGCGTGGACGGGTTGGACCAAAGGGTCTGTTTCCGTGCTGTACATGTCTATGACTCTATGACTTAATGGTTTACTTTCCACTGTTATTGCTCCATTTTCTTAAATTTTGCCTCGATTGTTCCTGTGTTCAGGTTAACCATATTGGTGGAGCATAGTGGGTGAAGACAATATGTTACAAGTTCCTGATTTTCTCATTGTTGTGGCACACTCAGCCCTTTTGTATGAAGATGAAACCAACAACTGGGGATGCTGGAGATCTGCAACAACAACAGAAATTATTTGAGAAACTCAGCGGCACGAGCAACATCTGTGAGGAAAAAAACAGAGTTAATGTTTTGGATCCGGTAACATACAACCGATGAAGAGTCATCAGAGTTGAAACACTAACTTTGCTTTCTCCCCTCAGGACCCTGCTGAGTTTCACCAGCAATTTCTGTTCTTGAATGAAAAGTCATGATGTCAATGCCCAATTATATGCGTGTCATCCCGTTACCCAGAGAACATCTCCCAAATGCTTCCCCAGTCTCCTGTGGGCAGTCAAGCATCACTGGAAATGATTATCTTTAAAACCAAAGAATTAGTCCAGTGACACTTTAATTTTGATACTGTTAATAGTGTTGAAAAATGTTTAATTTGTATGTGGCTCAACTCAAGTGTTAGTGTAAGTAGTGCATTTTTATGATACTTACTTCTGCCGAGCTGTCCTTAAGATGGGTGTATGCCCGCAACTTCGATTCTCCTGCTCCTTGGATGCTGTCTGTCATTTTTTTCAACTCTGACTCTCCAGCATCTGCAGTCCTCACTTTCTGCCTGGCCTTGGAACTCATTGAAATTGCCTTTATTGGGCCACTCCCACAGGTTCCAGGCAGTTTTGTTTTCCATCTACTCATTTTGCATAGGTTTATTTTGTGGGTCAAGGGCATCGCAACACACAGTAATGCAGCATTAACTGAAGTACACATTATGTTATGCAAACTAACCTGTCAGTTGAGAATGCCACTAATGGTGGAAAACCACAACGTCATAAACAAACATATAGATCTAGATACCATCTATCAACCACTCAGAAAACAAACAGGAAATAACATCACCAAAACCCCCAGGAACCCCATCCAGGACAAACATATAAGTAGAAAGCAGGAGACAACAGCTTCTCTTCACTTGGAGGTCGCCACTGATGATGTTACCTAGCCAGGTAATGAAACATCTGGATATCGAACCTACAGCTCAGCGAGCAAACCTACACCCTAAATGGTGGAAAATGATGACAATTTGTGTCTCACTGACAAAAGTTTGCTGTTATGTTATTATTAATTCTGAGGCTATGTGCATCGTTAGCAAAGACAACATTTATTGTCCATTCCAAATTGCCCTACAGAAAGTGGTGGTGCATCACCTTCATGAACTATTGCAGTCTATCTGACGTGGATACGTTGACAGTGCTGTAAGGAAGGGGGTTCCAAGCTTTGACTCAGTGACAGTGAGGGAACAGCATTATAGCTCCAAGTTAGGATGATGTGTGAACTTGAAGGTAATTTGTGGGTGGTGACGTTGATATGCATTCACTGTGCTTGACAATGTAAGTTGCACTTTGGATAGTGCCAGCGCAGCATGGTGGCTCAGTGATTAACACTGCTGTCTCACAGCGTCAGGGAACTGGGTTCAATTTCAGTCTCGGGAAACTGTCTGTGTGGAGTTTGCACATTTTCCCTGTGACTGCGTGGGTTTGCTACTGTTTTCTCCCACGGTCCGAAGATGTGCAGGTTAGATGAATTGGCCATGCTAAATTGCCCATGGTGTTCAGGTATGTGAAGGTTAGGTGCATTAAACAGGGGAAATGTAGAGAAATATAGAAGGGGAATGTGTCTGGGTGGCTTCAAAGGATTGGTGTGGATTTGTTGGGCCAAGTGGCCTGTTTCCAACTGTGGGGATTCGATGAAATTCTATGAAGGAGCTTTGGCAAAGTGCTGCAGTGCTTCTTTCACATTGTACCAACTACTGTCCCTGGTATATGCCCTGGAAGAAGTCAAAATTGGAAGTGTGGGATCTAGTGCCAATCAAGTGGATCATTTTGAAATGCTTGGAATCAAACAGAAGTCAGGTATTTCACATCATTGTATTCAGCCATGACCAGACGTTGCTGAAGGGCAAAATATATGACAATGGGTGCGAGCAAGAGCTAAAGTGATATTGTGTGAAAAAGGCACATTAATTTGGGGGTTAAGATTTTACCCAACAATTTGGACATAATTGCTGAATACCGTAATTTCAACTTGCCTGAAGGTAGTAGGCAGAACGGGTTTACCATTCAAGTGCAATGCAATGCAATGTAAAAAGCTGTATATGTGCATTCCTGGCATTTCAATCCAGTGAATGTTCATCATCCAATTCTTAGTACAGAGTCGCAAGTTACAGAATGGCTGAGGGACCACAGTGAAGGTGCAGAGGGTCTCAGAGATGGCATTGCAAGCACTAGTGTGAGAGGTACAGAGCAGAAAGATAGTTCTGTGCTTAGGAAAGATATCGCCTTACCCTCCTCACCTTCTCTTCTGCAACTAGTGTCTTTCTACCTCGTGTGACTTAGTTGTATGTCGTACTCAGTCCTGAGAACAGTGAGTGAAATGCCCACAAGTGAGGGCTCCATTCTGTTCCTGACCATTCTAAGGTGTCAAATGAAGTGGAATAGTACGATACTTAATATTTTTAGGTGCAACCTTCAGAGAATTTCTAGAATAAAAATTCCTAGTGTCAGTAAATCTTGATCAAGTGCCCTAGAATGTCTGAAAGAGATGCAAAGTGCTTGAAATTCTGAGTTTGATATTTTTCATAAAACTCAGTGGAGACAGTACCTTGCTGCTGTGTACTATTTCATTTTCAATAATATAGTTGAAATAATTACTCCTTAATTATTGTCCTCCTAATGTTATATTGTAAACAGATGGCTGGTGTAAAGAAACACAATTCAATAAAGGTTATTAGTTATGCTATTCACACATTTATTATGTTTGGGAATATTTTAATTTAGCAAAATCTAATTTTTAAGAAGTTAAAAATCTCTCATTCGCCTGAAAGATCCGATAGTTGACCTGTAGCCTCCCCAGTCACTGTATCTCCTGTATTCACCAGGCCTCATGAAGTACTGGCGCCCTCTGTAGTTGGGATGTTCATAGAAGATCCAGTAACCGTCCATCACATGGCAGGAGTGGATGTCACGGTAACGGAAACGATCGTAGACAGATGGACAGTCATCCATGAATTCCATCATCTGTCCTCCAAAGTCAGGCCTCTCATAAATCTTCATTCTGTAGGAGCCTCCTCGGTACTGGAATAAAAATGAGATGATATTACTGAGGAAACTACAAATCCATGTTGAGTACTTTTAGAAAAAGAAAAACATTATGAAGAAATGAATACAGTGAGGCACAGTCGAAGACACCAACAATGAGAGCAAAGGTGATATAATTTATGAACATTGATTCAACAGTTCGATTATAATTGAGGTTTCTTTACCAATAACTAGCTCCTACTTTGCACACATAATCAGTGAAGAAGTATCTATGAGAGTAGGTGAGACTGATATTAGTTGGTGCACTGTTAGAGTGGTGCTGGAAAAACACAGCAGGTCAGGCAGCATCCAAGGAACAGGAAAATCTACGTTTCAGGCAAAAGCCCTTCATCAGAATTCCTGATGAAGAGCTTTTGCCCAAAATGTCGATTTTCCTGCTCCTCGGATGCTGCCTGACCTTGCTGTGCTTTTCTAGAACCACTCTAATCTTGACTCTGATCTCCAGCTTCTGCAGTACCCACCTCTGATTAGTTGGTGCACACAGACTGAAGTTTAGTAATATCAGTAAAAGTCTAAACTTACTTCCAGTCTAAACTACCGTGAGGAATCTGAGGACAGCTTTGTCTTTCCTGTAATGTCTTAATTATTTACAGTCAGTGAATGGAGTGTGTACAAATATATTTCTCAACATACTGTATGGAGCCAGTCTACCTGTAAATGGCAAGCTTATTTTCTAAACTGTGATTATAACAATTTGACTTTTACTGATTGTCTCATTAATGACAATAAACATTTTATTTACATCCTGGATGTTCACAGTGTTGCATCAGACTATTGTCAGATGAATCTGGTTTCCAGCATCTGCAGTCATTGTTTTTACCTCGTTGATTTTAACCCTACTGCGAATCCTCTTGCAAGGATGCCTGCCTTGAAGAAGTTTTCCTCCTCTCTCTACAAGAATCTCAGGGAGTCCCTCTCCCACTGCAACTCCCAGATCATTTCCTCTGCCCTGAAGCTCTTCAACCAGGTCGTGAAACAAACTCGCCTACCTGCCTATCTCCTTTTCCACCTATCCACTCCACCCTCTCCTCCCTGACCTATCACCTTCATCCCCTCCCCCACTCGCCCATTGTACTCTATGCTACTTTCTCCCCACCCCCACCCTCCTCTAGCTTATCTCCCCACGCTTCAGGCTCTCTGTCTTTATTCCTGATGAAGGCCTTTTGCCTGAAACGTCGATTTCAAAGCTCCTTGGATGCTGTCTGAACTGCTGTGCTCTTCCAGCACCACTAATCCAGAATATTGTCAGACGTCACCTAGGAACTAAACTCTATGATTGCACAATAACTGACATAAGATCAAACCCACTTAACCTAGCAGGAAGGACAAAATGACAAGGACTGATAATAATTTCTGACGTGTGTTAGTGGATCAGTAAATGAGTTGGATGTTTGTCAGGCAGACACTTCACTACTGGCTAACAAACATTGGAAAAACTTAAAATCAGACCTGTGGAAACAGGCAATTGTTCTCCAGACCTGATGCACACATGCAAATGTCGAGCACACAGGCCATTTTCCAATGTCAGTTTGTGTAGAAAATACAAACCACCAGAAATCACATACCTGTGGGTAGGAGCGACATGACCTGACACAATCATTGAATCCCATCCAGCGCTGGTAGTCAGGATACGCTCCCCTGGTCAGAACATACTGGTATCCCATGTAATTGGATTTCTCATACAGCACCCACCAGTCACTCTCAACACGGATAGAGTTACAGTGGCTGAAGTAAGGGGACAGGTCGGCACAGTCACTGCTGCACTCATAGTGACGCCCCTGGAAGTTCCTGTCCTCGTAAAAGATGATCTGTGGGGAAAATGTATTGGTCAGTTAATAATTTCACAAGTCAGACAATTTTTAATGATAAACAACATACATAAACTATGACTTATCCTTGCCTTTCCCATTTTGAGCTCAGAGTTAGATTATCACCGAATGATTCACTGTTTCAACCAGTTTGGTATTTATACGCTGGGCAGTCTCCCTGGATTGTACTTCTGTCATTGTAATGAATTCAATGGTTTCAAATTAGCACAAAACCAGCAAAACAAATGCCATTCACGCTCATTGTAAGGAAAGCTAATTAAGGCACTGAAATATCATTGTGTGATGAATGAAAGTCCATTGTGTTTCCAATACTGCACTTGTATTATCATTTTCAAATGGTTGGCATTACACATTCAACTAGGTATATTTCCAAAAGTTCAGCATTCTGATCAAAATTGTCTCCAATACTGGTAAAGAAGCAAATGCACATTTCCAGAACCATTTGCTTTATTCCCAGTGTTTACACAGTGTGCTGCTTTATAATTGATTGTACATTTAGATTTCCAGATTGTGCTCTAAAGACCATGAATATTTATCAGCATATACATCTATTTAGTCGGATTACTGTAGTATTGAATATTTGTTTCATTTTGTAATCAATGTCATTCAGTTGCAGACAATCTTGCGGTTCATTCTAAATTTTCAATTAGCCAAGGTCACACAGAAATGTCAACATACAATTTACGAACAGAGGTAGGCAACTTGACATTTCGAGCCCGCTCCAGCACTCACAAAGCTCAGGACTGACCTGACTGTGGCCTCAACTCTCTCTCCGTCTACCCACAATCACTATGCCTGCCTTGCATGTGAAGAATCTATCTTCCTCTGATTTAAAAAAAAGTCAATAACCTATTGCTGTCTGAAAAGACAATTACAAATATTCACAACCTTCTGAAAGCTAATGATTTTCCTCATCTCAATCTTAAATGCGAGTCTCCTTAGCTTTACAGTGTACACTAGTTCTCACACAAGATGAAACAACCATTCAGTATCCAACCCATCAAGTCCCCTCAGGATTTTATATATTTTAATCAGAACACCTCCAATCTTCTAAAATTCAGCTCAGTCCAGAGGAGAGGACAATGACGCTTTGATTTCTTCAGTGGGATACAGCGTTATTACACGTTTTGCATTACAATAATTACATGCTACATTGTCATTGTTCCTTTCCCCTTAATCTATACATCCAATCCTGTGATACACGTGATCAATGATGAACACCCCTATGGTCAGACCTAACTTCCCCATCATCTCATGATGCTTACCAGACATTGTAATCATCAGGTCTTGGGATCTGACAATGCATCCCATTAATTCCCATTAATCCAATATATTCCTTCGGACATTTCCAGACTTGTTTATCTCTAAGGACTACTCAAATCCTGTTATTCATTTTACCCCTATCAAATTCCATTGCTAATCTTATATTTCCCACTGTCCTAATCACAGGAGATACAAAATGTAGTCAGGTCTTGCTATAATAGTTAAGAATCACAATATTAGTTCTTCTATAACATTAGTTATATGAATAGTTTTATGTATACACCTACTGTTAACATTCTTTAGCTAATGAACTGTGAGCAGATTCAATCCCACCTGACCTTGGAGGCTCAGTTAGAACCTGCCCCTCTATCTTGCAATTGCATTACAACTCATTCTAGTCACATACTGTCTACTGGAGTGAAGTTTACTGCCCTTACTCTGACTAACTCTTTCTTCCTAATAAAAAACATCTTTCTCATTGACAAGACTAAAACTCAATCACTTTCACAGCTCAATGAACTTGTCTGATCTTTTTAGGAGCCACAATCCCACCCTTATCATCGGTGTCTGTTATTGTAGGATCCTACTTTTCTCTTTAATGCTTGCTACAACCTTCAGGCTGTTTGTTCTTAGATATTTCTTATCAAACTGCCTTGTGCAGACCTTTAGTAGCTGCTGTTTGTACGGACCTCCCTGTATATTAATTTGTATGATTCTTTGTTCAAAATAGACCCTGTTATCTTGAGATACCCCCTTCCTAGCACAAACATTGCCACAATTATGATGTCACTTAAATGCTGGAACAGACAAGCTAATTCTATTACTGCTGCCATATTTATGCCAACACAGGCACTACTGCTGTCATAATTATGCCACTTTGATCAGGGGCTAGCTCGACATCATCACATCTTGTTAGCCTAAAAAAATGACCTATTTACACTGACCCTCTGTCTTTATTTGATAATCAATCCTCTATCCATGGTAAAATGTTGCATCCTGAACCTCATAAGCTCTTATTTTGCTTAATAGCCTGAGATATCGCATGCCTTTTGAAATTCTAAAGTAAAGGACACCCAACAGTTTTCCTTTACTCATGTTGTCTGTTACTTCCTCAAATAACTACAATATGTCAGTCGTGCATGATTTTACTTTCACAAAGCCATGTCGACTCTGCTTGATTGCATTAGGAATTTCTAATTGCCCCCCAAAAAAACCCCTTTGTAATCCTTCAAAGAGTTATTTTAGAACACAAAACAAAAGTATAGTAACGAAGATGGCAATGTGGTTAACGTTGCATTTCTACTGTGCTCACTGAAGAAGGGGATCTCATTTTTTTTTGTGTTTCTAAAAAGAAATGCATTTAACAAGGTTCCATATAATTGACAGGATATAGAGCTGTGCTAAGAAGAGGCAGGTGGAGTTCAACCTGCAAATGTGCGAACTGATTCATTTTGGAAGGTCAAATTTGAATGCAGAATACAGGGTTAAAGGCAGGCTTCTCGACAGTGTAGAGGAACAGAGGGATCTTGGACTCTATGGCAATAGATCCCACAAATTTGCCAGTCAGGTATAGGGTTGTTAAGAAGACATCTGGTCTGTTGGCTTACTTTAGCAAGGGGAATTGAGTTTAAGAGCCATGAGGTTATGCTGCAGCCCCTTAGAGCCCTGGTTAGACCACACTTGGAATATTGTATTCAGTTTTGGTCACCTCATTATAGAAAAGATATGGAAGCTTTAGAGATGGTGCAGAAATAATTTACCAGGATTTACCAGAAAATATTACCTGGTCTGGAGGGCATGCCTTATGAAGAAAGGTTGAGGGAGTTTGGGCTTTTCTCAATGGAGCGAAGAAGAATGAGAGGTGACTTGATAGAGGTGTACAAGATGATGAGAGGCATTGATAAAGTGGATATCCAGAGACTTTTTTCCCAGGGTGGAAATGGCTATCACGAGGGGGCATAATTTTAAGGAGATTGGAGGACGTTTTAGCGGAGATGTCAGAGGTAGGTTCTTTACACAGAGAGTGGTGGGTGTGTAGAATGCACTGCCGATAGTGGTAGTAGAGTCAGATATATTAGGGACATTTAAGGGACTCTTGGATAGGCAAATGGATGATAGTAAAATGTAAGGTATGTGGGTTAATTTGATCTTAGAGTAGGGTAAAAGGTCAGCACAAAAGGCTTGTACTGTGCTATGTTCTATGTTCTATAATGGGTTATTTTGCAAAATTAGAAATTAATGTATAGGGACTAATACTAGAAGTTTGGGTCTCTGGCAGAAAATAGAGTATTCATAAATGATTTTTTTCCAGATTGGTAAGGTGTGTTGAATGGGGACCCATGGGGGTCTTTGCTGGAACCTGAACATTTTACAATTTATATCAAGGAGCGTGTTGAAGACAAAGTGGCCAAATTTGCAGATGACACCAACATGGGTAAGAAAATATTTTAAGAAGTTGACATAACAATATTGCAGACTGATATTGGTTCAAAGTCTGTGAGAAACTCCCATTCCTAGACATGATGGTACAGAGAACACTGAACGGAGAATTCACCACAAAGGTATACAGGAAAGCCACACACACAGACCAAGTCCTGAACTACGAAAGCAACCACCCCAACACACACCAAAGAAGTTGCATCAAGACACTGTTCAAAAGGGCCACAACACACTGCAGTACACCAGAACAGCAAAAAGAGGAAGAACACCTATACAATGTATTCGCCAAAAACAGATACCCATCAACAGATGCCTAAGGGAAAGACAACGGAATGAGGACATGCCGCAACCCAAAGGACTAGCCACACTACCATACACCAAGAGCATTTCCGAACGGAGAGCCAGACTACTGCGACCACTAGGACTCATAACAGCACACAAACCAACAGCCACTCTCAGACAACAACTCACCAGAACGAAGGACCCAATACCCAGCATGAGCAAAACCAATGTAGTGTACAAAATCCCATGCAAGGACTGCGTAAAACACTATATAGTACAAACAGGAAGACAGCTAACGATCCGCATCCATGAACACCAACTAGCCACGAAACAACACGACCAGCTATCCTTAGTAGCCACACATGCAGATGTCAAGCAACATAAATTCGACTGGGACAACACTACTATTATAGGACAAGCCAACAGAGAACAGCCAGAGAATTCCTAGAGGCATGGCAGTCATCCACAGATTCAATCAATAAGCACATCGACCTGGACCCAATATACCGACCACTGCAGCAGACAGCTGGAACTGACAACTGGAAGCGGCAGATTCAAACCACTACAAATGCCGGAGGAAAGATCACAGAAACGCTTCACAGGAGGTTCCCAAGCACTGAGGATGTCACTTAGACAGGGGACGAAACATCTGCAACACAAATTCCCAGCTCGGCGAACAGAACCACAACACTGATATTGATAGATAAAGTGAGCGGCAGAAATATGGCAGATGGAGTATAATATGAGAAAGTATGAAGTTATTCACATTGGTAAGGTAAGGATGTCATGCTTCAGTGTGTAGGTGAGACTACATCTCAAATAATGTGTGCAGTTACACCTCCTTATTTCAGGAACCATATAAATACAATGGAGGCAGTTGGGAGGAGGTTTACAAGATTGATAGCTTGAATGAGTGGGTTGTCTTATGAGGAAGGATTGGACAGGCTGGGCTTGTTTTCACTGCTACTTAGAAGAGTGAGGAGTGATCTTATTGAAGTTTAAAAGATGTTGAATGATGTTGACAGCATGGATGTGAAAAGAATGTTTTCTCTTGTGGGGAGTTCCAAACTAAAGAATATTGTTTTGTGATGGTACTATGCCTTTAAGAGAGATGTGTTCTGTCCTGTTTCTCTTGCAGAGAGGTTTTGCCAAAGTGATTTCTCCTTCTGACAGCTAGTTGGTAAGCAGCTTTTGAGTTTTCCCTGGGGATTTTTTTATAAAGGAAGTAGGTGCAGTCAGGGCTCATATAGATCGAGGAAGGCTTTGAGTTTTGCTTCAGTTATATGAAGGTTTCTGCTGGCTGCTTCAAGATGTGAGACTGAAGTCTTAGATGAGAGGCTTCCTCTTAAAAATCAAAAGGAGCAAATTATATCTTTCTACTGCACCGGAGAGAGATAGCACATGAGAACCATAACTGTTTTGCTGGGTGGAATTTTTGCTAAAGGGTATATTTGTGTGATGCTGCCTATATTTGAACAGCTAATAATTAATGGTAAAATAGTAATTATCTTGTCAAGTATTTCAATAGAGTAAAGTTATGGCAATTCTTTATTTTTTTGCATTTTAACTGCACTGTAAGAATAAAGTGTGCTTTGATTGAAGACTAGCAGTGAACCAGTTGAATCACATATGGAACACAACACCTTCTGCTTGCCTTTAAATGAATATATAAGTTAGGGCCTAGGCTACTTCCTTACAACACTTTGGAGGGAGTTGTGATCTGGTCTGGTCCATAACAGTTTTACCATTAGGGATTACCTTGTAGGCCAGAGATGAGAGGGTTTTTGTTTCCTCTCAGTAGATTATGTTACTTTGAAACTTTCTGTTTCAGAATTTGGTGGAGGTGGGAGTCATCAAGTATTTTTAATGCAGACATAGATAGAAGCTTGTTAGACAGAGGAATCAAAGGTTTTCAGAACATAAATAGATCAGCCACGATTGTTTTGACTTCAACTGACGAAGGAGCAGTGCTCTGAAAGCTTGTGATTTCAGATCAACCTATTGGACTATGACCTGGTTGTTGTGTGATTTCTGATGATTTTATTGAATGGCCGAATAGATTGGGCCAAATATCTTAATCCGATCTATTTTCACCTAACACTTAGAGTCATTGAGTCATAGAAATGTACAGCATGGAAACAGACCCTTCGGTCCAACCCATCCATGCCGGACAGATATTCCAACCTAATCTAGTCCCACCTGCCAGCATCCAGCCCATATACCTGCAAACTCTTCCTATTCATATACCCATCCAAATGCATCTTAAATGTTGCAATTGTACCAGCCTCCACCACTTCCTCTAGCAGCTCATTCCATACACATACCACCCTCTGCGTGAAAAGGTTGCCCCTTAGGTCTCTTTTATATCTTTCCCCTCTCACCCTAAACCTATGCCCTCTAGTTCTGGACTCCCCGACCCCAGGGAAAAGACTTTGCCTATTTATCCTATCCATGCCCCTCATAATTTTGTAAACCTCTATAAGGTCACCCCTCGCCTCTGATGCTCCAGGGAAAATAGCCCCAGCCTGTTCAGCCTCTCCCTATAGCTCAAATCCTCCAACCCTGGCAAAATCTTTTCTGAACCCTTTCAAGTTTCACAACATCTTTCCGATAGGAAGGAGATCAGAATTATTCCACGCAATATTCCAACAGTGGCCGAACCAATGTCCTGTCCAGCTGCAACATGACCTCCCAACTCCTGTACTCAATACTCTGATCAATAAAAGAAAGCATACCAAACGCCTTCTTCACTATTCTATCTATCTGCGATTCCACTTTCAAGGAGTTATGAACCTGCACTCCAAGGTCTCTTTGTTCTGCAACACTTCCTGCTGTTGAAGGCAAAACCTTCACAATGAGTTACTTCCATCAGTGAGCATAGATTTCAATGGTGCTCTTCTCTGATTTTGTCCACGAGCACAATATCACTTCCTATAATTCTGTCCATATACTGCTGGAACAGATCCTGGCTGATAGATAAACCAAGAAGAAGTCTCTGGCATCATCTTCCAAATGGTGTTCTGAAAGTTGCGATTTCATGAGGTTGAATTGCCAAGTGAATTGACCAGTACCTATGTATGGCAAATTGCTTGGAGAACATTTTAACTCCAGTGAATTTGGGATTCAGTTCAAATAATGTTGAAATTGTGTGTGGGCATATTTTATGGGAAGATTAGGGTCTAAACATACTCTGATTGTGTCATCTATCTTTATCATGCTTGCAATAGAATTCATTGGTCTGTTCTGATATGCATGACAGATAACATCATTGTGTTTCATACCAAATATCTCACTCTAAAGCTTCTATTGTACATGAACACTACAGTTTTGAGACAGTCAATTGACTGAACTATATCATTTCTGAGTTGCAATACAGTGTGATCTTTAAAGTTTCCTGTGATACTAAATCTGTCTGGGTAGAATTGTTTTTTAGATTAGATTAGATTAGATTACTTACAGTGTGGAAACAGGCCCTTCGGCCCAACAAGTCCACACCGACCTGCCAAAGTGCAACCCACCCATTCCCCTACTTTACCCCTTACCTAACACTACGGGGAATTTAGCATGGCCAATTCACCTGACCCGCACATCTTTGGACTGTGGGAGGAAACCGGAGCACCCGGAGGAAACCCACACAGACACAGGGAGAACGTGCAAACTCCACACAGTCAGTCGCCTGTGGCGGGAATTGAACCTGGGTCTCTGGCGCTGTGAGGCAGCAGTGCTAACCACTGTGCCCACAGTAGTCCCACAGTAACTCAATGTAAGTATTCTTACTTTTTCCTGCTGCAATGAGTGTCTTGTTGATCTTGTGAATGGCTACAATATTGAGATCTGTGCGTACCAGTAGACTTGCAGTAGGGCAATGCTCTTCCAACTTTGAATGCCATTGAAAACTAGGAGGGTCCCAATTTTAGGAATGTCAAAATTCATGGCAACATAGACTGCGCCTCTAAAAGAAGAAGGGAGAAGATTAAATATGAGGATAATCCAACCGGTAATATAAAAGAAGATTGCAACAGAGGGCAAAGAGAGGCAGAAATGGACATTGGACCATTGGAAAATGGTACTGCAGAAGTAGTAATGGGGAACAAAGTCATAGTTCAGAAACTGAACAAGTATTTTGTGCCAGTCTTCATAGTGGAATACACGAATAATATCCCAAACATTGAAGAGATTTGGAGTGCAGAGGTGAGTATGGTGGTCATCACCAAGGAGAAGATGCTAGAAAACCTGAAAGGTCTGAAAGTAAATAAATCATCAGGATCAGATGGACTACACCTCAACGTTCTGAAGGAGATAGCTAAAGAGATAGTGGAGGCTTTAATAATGATATTTCAGGTATCACTGGAGTTGAGGACGGTCCCAGAGGAATGGAAAATCACTAATATAACCCCCTCAGTTTAAAAAGAGAGTAAGGCAATTTTGATCTGTGCGGAGAAAGTGAGGACTGCAGATGCTGGAGATCAGAGCTGAAAATGTGTTGCTGGAAAAGCGCAGCAGTCCAGCAGCATCCAAGGAGCAGGATAATCGATGTTTCGGGCATAAGCTCTTCTTCAGGAATCCCCCAAGTCCCTCCTCCCTACCTTTTATCTTAGCCTGCTGGACACACTTTCCTCATTCCTGAAGAAGGGCTTATGTCTGAAACGTCAATTCTCCTGCTCCTTGGATGCTGCTTGACCTGCTGCGCTTTTCCAGCACCACATTTTCAATTTTGATCTGTGCCACAAGCTCATTTACCTTATTTCATATATTGCATTCATTCAGATGCAACACCTTCAGCCCTGTATTTCCTATCCCTCTCCTCACTGTCATCCCTTTCTCCAGTTTGATTGAGGTTAGATTCTTAACCCTTTTGAAAATCTCTGACCTGTTTTATGTTCTGGACTCTTTAATAACGTCTCCTGAGTTCTCTTTTCTTTGCATTTCATTTCATACTTTTCCATGCAGCTGAATTCACCCCCACCTGCTGCTTTGTTTCCCATTAGCCATTATACATCTTGGAGTTTTGCCAATCTCTTTGCCCCTCACTTTTTAGTTTAAAGTCCTGTTGATAACCCTATTCACCCTTTTCACCAGAACATTGGTCCCAGCACGGTTCAGCCAGAAGATGTCCCAATGGTACAGATCCCTTCTGTTCCAGTACTGATGCCAGTCCCCCATGAAATGTCACCCCTCTTACCCACACCGCTCCTTCAGCCATGTGTTTATTTCCCCTATTCTTGCATCCCTAAGCCAATTTGCACGTGGTTCAGGTAGTAGTCTGGAGATTGTAACCCTTGAGGACCTGTTCTTTAATTTAGTTCCTAGTTCCTGATAATCCCTAAACAGGTCCTCTTTCTTAATCTTGCCGACGATGTCTGTCCTGACATGGAGCATAACAACTGGATCCTCCCCCCTCTTTCCAATATCCTTTCCAGCCAGTTAGAGATGTCGCTCCCTGGCACTTGGCAAGCAACATTCCATCCTGCTTACAAAGGATACTATCAATCTCTCTAATTGTACAATCCCCTACAACTACCACTTGTCTTTTTGCTCCCCCCATTGACTGACCTCCTGTGTCACAGTACTGTAGTCTGCTGGCTCATCCTCCTTACAGCTCTGTTCCTCATGCACACTGGAGCAAGTACCTCGTACCTATTGGACAAGGTCAAGAGCTGATGCTCCTCTATTCCTGAATACATGATCCCTCTACCTGCCTCACCTGCAGACACACCCTGCTGTCCCTGACCACTGACTGAATTTGAGGTAGTTAATCTACCAGTTGTGACCACCTCCTGAAACAGTGCATCCAGGTAACTCTTCCCCCTCCCAGATGTGCCACAGTGTTTGAAGCTCAGACACCAGCTCATCAATTCCAAGCCGGAGTTTCTCCAGCAACTGACCCTTGCTGCAGATGTGGCCATTGCAGTTCACAATCAGATCTGCCAGCTCCCCCACCATACAGCCATAGCACATCACCTGCCCAGCCATCTCCACTTAGTTAATTAATTTATTAGTCAGTTAATCCAGAATTAGTTGATTGATGTATTAATTAGTTTTGCAGGTTGTTTTCAAATTTAGGACAGATTTCTGAGGTCATTCAGGTCACATCTCCCCTGTGATATCACTTTTTCAGTTTGCTCCTCTCTGTGTGCTCCTCTCTCCGACTCCACTCTCTGGAATCAAGGCCTCGAATCCCTGAAGTAAATTAGTTTGATACTCACTGTTGAGAGTGTATTGCTCGAAAAGCACAGCAGGTCAGGCGATGCTGCCTGACCTGCCGTGCTTTTCCAGCAACACACTCTCAACTCTGATCTCCAGCATCTACAGACCTCACTGTCTCCTACTTTAAACTCACCGTGCTCTGTGTGCTCCATGTGCTCCTCTCTCTGATTCAACTCCATTGAAACAAGGCTATGTTTGGCAAGCAAGCAGTCCTGTGTTGTATCTTCACCAGGATGCATCTCATTTTTAGATATACCTAGTGCTGGTCCTAGCATCCTTCTTGCATGCTTCGCTGAACCAGAGTTAGTCCCCCATCTTGGTAATAATGACTGAATGAGGGAAATGCTAAGCCATGACACAACAGATTGTGTGTTTGAATAAAATTCTGCGAGTGCTGAATGTTCACAGCCCTTCACGGGTATGAGTTCCGAGATCTGTTCAAAATCCACTCCATTTAGCACAGTGATAGTACCACACAACACAATGGAGATTATGCTCCGTGTAAAGATGGGACTTTGTCTAGCACCCATGTCCTTTCGGACTCCACTACCTTGGTCAGCAGAGTTGCTACTGAACCCATCACAGAGTTGCACCTTACAATTCCCCATCCCGAGTACTTTGTGCAAACCTTCCACCCTCAGTACACTTTTCAATTGCTGTTCAACACACAGAAGAACTGATTCATCAGCTAAGGTGGGGCAGTAGGTGATCACCAACAGGACCTTTCCTTCCCATTTTTGATCTGAAGCCATGAGACTTCATTAGATCTGAAGTCAACGTTGAGGACTCCCAGAGTAACGCCCTCCTGAGTGTATGCCAGTGTGCTGCCACCTCTGCTGGCTCTGTGCTGGTGGTGGGAGAGGAAATATCCAGGGATGGTAATAATGGTGCCCCGGACATTGTCTGTAAGCTATGATTTCATGAGTATGACTCTGTCAGGCTGTCGCTTGAGTAGTCTGTGAGACAGCCCTTCCAAGTTTTGCCCCAATGTTAGTCAGGAAGACTCTGCAGAGTAGACAGGGATGGATTTTCCTTTATTGTTTACATGGCCTTGATCAGAGCTGGGTACATTAACCAGTTTCTTCCCTTTTCTGAGATTTTGTAGCAGTTTGATAAAAACTGAATACCTTGTTAGGCCAGTTCAAGCAGCATTTAAGAGCTGACCACATTCCTGTGCATTTGGAATCACATGAAGGCCACACCAGGGGAGAATGCCAAATGTCCTTTGCTGAAGGGGATTAGTGAATGAGATACATTTTGACAACAATCATTAATGCTTTCATGTTCATCATTAGACCTTTAATTCCAGAGGTATTGGGCCATAGAACACCACGCAGTTTTGATTGCTACCTAAACGTCTTGGATAAATTTATTGAATGGATACAGGGCATCCTTGTGAATAGCATAGTGTCTTATTTGGTGTCATAACCTTCAGGTATGGAATGCAATCAGTAAGTCATATTGCACAGGAAATTTTTCCATGAGTTACAAATAATGGAACTCAAACAGAATTACACATTCCTATCCCAGGAACAAAGCTTTGTTTTATTCTAGTAAAAGGCAAAAAAAAACAAGCTCAAGATGGATACTGTACTAATAAGACCTGTAAATTTGAAGGTCCAAGTTTTGCACACCATTTGGTCCTGAATTGCCAACTGCAAAATGGTCAACTTGCCTGAAGGTGCTAAACAAGAGACCTTCAGGTTTACCACTCAAGTGCTGATTAGACAAGACTTCATAAAAGTGTGTATATGGATTCCTAGCGATCAATTCCGTTGAAATAATGGATTGTGCTGTCTCGCACACATTACCACTTTACAGGTTAACTAAAGCATTGGAATAGAGAGCATACAAATTCACAGTATTAACAGTGGAGGACACCTAGGGAAGGAGAAATGGCCTATGTACACTGGGAGGAAAGACAGGACCTTGTTTCCTTGCACTCTCCACCTGCGGCGACTGGAGCTACTCTGCCCTGAGTCTTCCTCTCAATCCTAGACCAGTCAGTGGAAAATTGAGCAAGGTGTCTATGAGCAAGCATATCCTTTCTCCTGTGAGCTATGTAAGGTGCCCAACACAGTACAGAAGCACACTGCGTAATCTTTTTAGGGAACAACTTCAGAGAATTTCTGAAATTGGCAATGTGTCCCCAGATGTTGGAAATACAAACCAAATGTTGGGAGTGCTGTGCATGGTATCTTTCATAAAACATAGCACAGTTCATCCATCTGCAAAGCTGTCTGAATTCAAAATGAATTCCAAATAAAAATATGGTTGCTTGTGCCCTTCCTTAACTTCAATGTTATGGCTCAACTGTACGTCTCCATAATGGCCCTCATAAGATAAAATAATTGTAACATCAAGGCCAAGAAAGCACAATTCCAAATCTGTTATGCTGATAGCATATTTATTATGTTTCAGAATATTACATATGTCAGAATTCTGTTTTCAACAAGGAATTAAAAGTCTCTCATTCGCCTGAAAGATCCAACAGTTGCATTGTAGCCTCCCCAGTCACTGTATCTCCTGTATTCACCAGGTCTCATGAAGTACTGGCGCCCTCTGTAGTTGGGATGTTCATAGAAGATCCAGTAACCATCCATCACATGGCAGGAGTGGATGTCACGGTAACGGAAACGATCATAGACAGATGGACAGTCATCCATGAATTCCATCATCTGTCCTCCAAAGTCAGGCCTCTCGTAAATCCTCATTCTGTAGGAGCCTCCTCGGTACTGCAATAGAGAAAAAAACAAATTATTCTTTTACTGAATGAGATCATCCCTGGTCAGGCCAGAAATTATTGCCCATTCCTAGTTGTCCAGAGAGCAGCTAAGAGTCAACCATATTGCTTTGGAACTGAAGTCGTGTGTAGGCTGGACCATGTAAGGACAGCAGTTTCCTTCCCTAAAGGACATTAGTGAGCCAGATGGGTTTTTCTGACAATGGCAATGATTTCATGTACAATATTAGATTCTTAATTCCATTGCAGGATTCAAACCCAGATCTCCAGGTGGTTAGCTGGGTCTCAACGTTAATAGTCTAATGATAATATCACTAGGCCATCAACTCCTCTGAAATGGAACATGTGTGATGTATCTATAAACATATTTGTACCAAGTGCAGTAAAATTGTATAAAAAAGGATGTGCTTTCTACTTGTAACATTATCAGGGAAACCACATACAGTTTTAATGAAAATTCTCAAGCAAAGGCATTAAACAGCCTGTTTTGTATCAAGCTGTTCATGTCTCTTTTTGTATGTTGCAGTATTTGGTGTTTGGCTCCCAGGCGTTTTGTAATCACTGTTTTGATAATATTCAATATTGTCAAACCTTGAATAAAAATTACTGTTGATAAAAATAAAACCATGAGTGGAAAAGTTTTTGGAATGAAATTACAGTGCAGCCAGCCTTGGAACTAGAAATGGATATCCAGTTTGTGAAGACTAACTTTGGAAATATGGGAACAAAGAAACATAGTGCCCTTCAAGCCGCTTCTGGCACTCAATGAGGTCATGGCGGATTATGACCTAAAGGGTTGCTTCCAATTATTATGTCCTGGGAAAGGAGTAGAACAAAGCCTAGAGAGCATTTTGATGCAATGTTTTCTCATGAGTTGTCCAATAAGTAGGTGCAAGTATGAACATTTGGCTCCTGAAAACATTCAGGTCACATGTCTCTCACCTTTCCAGCATGTGGTTTATCATGAATGCTTAGCTACACTATTTATTATTTATTTTGTTAATACGTGTATCTATGAGAGTTTACACAGAGATTGTTTTGACTGGTCCCTGTGTTTTCTTGGGAGATGAGTCCACCCTGACTCTATCAGTGTATCCCAACTTTTCCATCCATTGTCCATCAAAGTTACAGCTATCAATCAGGCCAGTTCTGAGGAAAATCATGCATGTTACAGCAGAGGCAAATTAGTTATGAGCAGACGCAATGCAGGAATGTGGAAATGACAAACCACTTGAACCTTTTGATGAATTAAAGCAATAGGTGAATAATCCTTTATAATTATTAACCAAGTGACCAGCTCATTTTGTCTATAAGGACAACATTTGACTTACATGTGGGTAGGAGTGACATGACCTGACACAGTCATTGAATCCCATCCAGCGCTGGTAGTCAGGATACTCTCCTCTGGTCAGAACATACTGGTATCCCATGTAATTGGGTTTCTCATACACCACCCACCAGTCACTGTCAACACGGATGGAGTTACAGCGGCTGAAGTAAGGGGACAGGTCGGCACACTCACTGCTGCACTCATAGTGCCGCCCCTGGAAGTTCCTGTCCTCGTAAAAGATGATCTGTGGGCAAAGGAAATGAAACAAAATATTTCTGTTTTCCAAGTAATAATTAATAAAAGGTGACAACTATGAGGGTTAACCATACCTTTCCCATTTTGAGCTCAACGTTGGGAAAGCAGTGTCTGCACGTGCTATCACTCTGGCTGCTCTGTATTTATACGTATGAGAGGCCATTGCAGAGACTGCCTTTGTTATTTTAAACAATCTCAAGTACAGATCAGCAAAAAAATCCAAAAATGTGTTGCACATATTTGAATAAAACCCCTTTACTCAAAGCAATAGATTCTATTAGCTGTTTTTAGTTTGCTTTCATGTCGTTTCAATTGTCCTGTAGAGAAAAAAAAAGAACAAAAGATTAGGGGCGCCCTAGTTATTCTCAAAGTAAAATACACAAACAGCATTGAACTACACACTCTGATGAGGTTATAACCACATATTATTGCTTTGTTTATTATATATTTTGCATACGCCACTTTCACCAAACTTTATATCAATAGAACTATGTGGATGTTTTTGGGTTACATAATCAGCACACTTTAGTTTTAATATGATCCCTTCACCTCTTTCAGATCTGCTGCTGAATTGACCTTTAGCACAGTCGAACTGTTCCAATACCAGCCTTCAACCTTTTGCACTTTATCAACCTCAAGTGCTCTAAACCACATCTTGCCTTTCTCTAAATCGCATAGGTTTTGTTCACCTTTCACCCCTTTGCATCATGATGTGCATTGGATTCTGATTTTGGCAATATCTCGATTTCAAAGTTTTCCTTTTTATTTTTAAATTGTTCGATTTCATTTCCCTTTCCACACTGTAACTCAGATATCCAGACAGTAAATGATAAAACTGGAGGCTCGTCTTTAACTAAAATCTTTTCCTGACAAAGACATGCGCTGTATACCACAGAATCTTGGAAACATGTGTAACTGGAGGCTTTTGGTCCCATTACTGTGGGTCTGGAGTCACATGTAGGCCAGACCAGATAAGGATGGGCAGATTTCCTTTGCTAATGGACATTAGTGAACCAGATGGGTTTTTGTTTATAATAACTGGCAGTGGTTACATGATCTCCATTAGCTGGCCTTTAATTCCAGATCAGAGTATATGTCAATTTTGCTCAGTGAAAGCTCAGTATTATACATCCTATTTCTATGCTGCTGCTTCAGAATGACGAACAAGTGATTGGACTCATACATCACATCCTGTTGAGGTGGGTAGTGATTGACAGCCGTTTAAGATACACTTTTTAAAGGTACATGCACATCAAATCTCAACACCCCCATTTCCTAATAAAATGTTATCCTTAAGTAGTCAACGTTATCACATGCCAAAGAAACAAATACAGAGTAATAGGTTTACCAGCATCTAAAATGTATCAACAATTTGATTTGTTGTTGAAACATTTCCGACTGTGTTCTAGTTGCATAAGGATTTTTCAGTTTTTTCTCATTGTGGTACTGTTCAGAATTAGTATTTATTTCCTCACACAATTTGTTTCTAGATGTAAGCTAACGATTTTGACTGGATTCCAAGACACATCAGTTGGACATTGTATTCAAACTTCCTGTCTTATATTCAGATCAGTTGATATGCTCACATGCTGGTCATGGAAGTCTTTCATATCGTCCCCTCAACCACTTTCATCCAGTCATGCATTGTGTATTCCTTGGAATATCCATGAGTGAGCTAGGGCAGTATTTGTTTGCACATGCCTGCCAAATAATCTTTCCCTATCAGTTCTGTGTATAACATTTGCAAGTTCAGAATAGCTGGTCCAAACTGTGTTATGTAGCCCATTGGCTGATTATCTTTGTTGAGTTAGATAACCTTCTCCCATAATAAGCATAGGGGTTTCTTTGGTGCTTCTTGTGATCTGTGGTCCTTAGCATTGTCTTGGGGCTACTCTGCTTGCCATTTACCTCCAGGCACTGGAACCATGGTGTCCACAACATAAGATATTTGAGGTGCGTATAGTGAATTTTCATAGGGACACTTATGCGTAATGGATTCTATTCAATGTGCTTGTTATCCTCATCACCTGATGGTGTCACATAACTGAGGATTTTATGAATCTTGTTTTGATATTGTCTGGGACACTGTCTTGGTTGGTTAGAATACTGCATCTGTCTGGATTTTAGTTCTGGCTTCCCATAACATTGCACCTGAACCCTCTTCTGGAGTACTGCATGCAGTTTTGGTCCTCCTGTTCTAGGAAGGATGTCATCAAATTGGAGTGGTTTCAGGAAAGATTTACTAAGATGTTGCCGAGAATGGAAGATTTGAATATGAAAATAGACTTGAAAGGCTGGGCCTTTATTCACTGGAGCATTGGAGGTTGAGGGGTGACTGTACAGAAATGTATAACATCATCAAGAGCATAGATAAGGGGAATAGTGAAGACCT
The DNA here is from genome assembly GCF_047496795.1 of Chiloscyllium punctatum. NCBI lineage: Eukaryota > Metazoa > Chordata > Chondrichthyes > Orectolobiformes > Hemiscylliidae > Chiloscyllium > Chiloscyllium punctatum. The sequence goes on along the minus strand of NC_092748.1, from coordinate 32,936,270 downwards.
GTCCCCTATGATGGGGAGTTCAAAACTAGGGTACATGTTTTAAGGGGAGAGGAGAAAGATTTAAAAAGGACATGAGGGACAACATTTTTACACAGAGTGGTTAGTATGTGGAATGAACTGCCAGAGGAAGTGGTGGATGCAGGTGCAGTTACAACATTGAAAAGACATTTGGATATGTTCATGAATAGGAAAGGTTTAGAGGGATGTGGGCTGGATGCAAGCTGATGGTCTAGTTTAGTTTGGGAACATGGTGGGTGTCGGCTAGTTGGACAGAAGGGTCTGTTTCCATTTTGTATAACTCTATTTAATTTTTTTTGCATTGATGCTTCCAATGTCCTCTGGTGCCATATTCCTTGCAAACATCATAAAAGCTGAGCATTTTTAGGGTGCATGCTTGAGGCTGCACTACCTGCATTGCCCACGATGTTTGCCTGCATTGGCTACCATGTGAATGGTGGATAAATTATGTATAACCTGTAGGCTCTGTCAAAAGGACTGGGTGGCCATGCCATTCAGACAGCTGTCCAGAATTTTAGTGCCAGGGCTTTCATTTCAAGGAGCAATTGGGTAAGTGTATGGCACCAACCCATCTTTGACACATAAACACATCCAGGATATCACTGATACCTTTTTATCTAGATCCCATCTGTTACTGTCATTCCCTCATAATTAGCAGAGTCAAGCAACTTGCACAATAGGATGATCCATCACCACTGACTGCTCCTGGGTTTAGAACACACCTATGTTACTTTAAAAATGTTCTACATCAAATGGCAGCATTCATCAACAGAAGGGTCTTCCACTCCATCAATGATTAAATTATATCCAATCACAGATGCCAGATCTTGGAGGTCTGTGCAAGATATCCTGGGAGGTGCCATGACTCTTGTCTTACTGAGAATTGACAAGTTTCTGCCTTCTTTCAAGATCCCCAAGCTATACAGAGATACTACTGGAATACAAGGGCTGCCCTCAGCAAGCATGGCTCATGACGCCTTTATAAGACCCTCAGATTGACACAGGACTATAGTGGAACAGACGATAAGCCTGCTTAAAATGAGGTTCAGATGCCTGGACAACTTGAACATAACCTCGTAGGGCAACCCAGAAAAGTTGTATCAGATTTTTGGGCAGGTGGGGAGGGAGGGGGGGGGGGGGTCCTTGGATTCAGAGGAAATAGAGAATTGACAGCAATATTCTGAGGGAGAAAATACAGACAAGCATCAGGATGTAGACCTGTGTGAGAGAACAGTACTTCCTCAAATGTGAAAAGGCAGTGATAGTCTCATCCTACAACAACAAAATCTGAGGAAGGGTCACTTGACGTGAAACGTAAACTCTAATTTCTCTCCAAAGATACTGCCAGATCTGCTGAGCTTTTCCAGCAATTTCTGACTTACAGCATCCGCAGTTCTTTCAGTTTTTAAACATTCTAACGTGCTTCTGGAATGAATGTGCTGGGCTTGTATTTCCTTGAATTGTTTAGCATTCTGCTGTTAATTTGAGAAGCAACTCCTGCTAGTGCAGAGGACATGTGATCAAAATTACAGTAGATTTGTTTACATAGTATCGGGGTCCATCCAATCACATTGAATGTGGGAGAGTCTTTTCATGCTGAAAAGTGTAAGAAGAATCCTGGGGCTTGCACTTTGCTGTCCTCACAGTTGTTTTACCAGGTCACTGTTGGACACAGAGGGTCCTGCAGCAATTCTAAAGCAAATGATTGTAGGAAGGGTCTCTGGACCTGAAACATTGACTCTGTTTCTCTCCAAAGATACTGCCAGATCTGCTGAGTTTCTCCAGCTATTTCTGTTTTTGTTTTAGGTTCCCAGCATCTGCAGTTCTTTGTTTTTTGTTTGTAAAATGTGGCAGTCAGAAGTTAGTCTATGAAATGTCTTTGATGGAGTTCCCATTCAAGTTGAAATAACACTAAGATTTGGAAAGAATGAAAATCTGCCATTCGAACTACCTTAGACGCTGAGAATGAAGCAATAGCTTGGGAAGAGAAATGAAATTCCTAATCTAAATTCTTCAGTTCCTTGAGATCTTGGCATAATCTTGTTCTTTTTGAGACGAAGTATGGTGATGGCACCAAAAGGCAGGAAGTACTTGAGGTTGGGCCCAGAACAAGATGTCCTATGCCAATATATTCTTCTCAGCTCATTGTATAGTTCATTCTGCTATAACAGGTGTTTCGTTAACATGAGTTCACAATAACATGATTGATAAATTGGGAACACTGTTACTAAAGCACAATGTTTTAAAGCATGCATTGCTTATAACGCAATTCCGAACCCATCAGTTTAAATGGTGCTGCTATGACATGATTTTCTTAGAACACAGAATTGCAACAGAACAGAGCTACCATGTTATTGTGAAACTGATGATATATACATGCATAAATAGAATATCAAATCCATAGGCAGGCACAAAGCATGATGGTAACTGTATCCTTTAGGCTCAAACTTCCAGATGCCATATTTACCCAGATAACACTTCACATTTCTCTGCATTGAATTTCATCTGCCAAGTGTCTACCCATTTGGCCAACTTGAAGTCACTCAGCATCATCCTCACAATGCACTATTCTCCCTGGCATAGAATCGTCTGCAAAGTTAGAGAGCTTTCCCTCAGCACCTAACTCCAAATTGTTTCTATCAAGCAGATAAATCAAAGGGTTCTAACACCAATCCCTAGGGAACACCACTTGCAACTCATCTCCAATCTGAGAAATATCCATCTGTTTGCCATCTTTTAGCCAACTTCTAAACAATGCTGCCAAAAAAAACATCAATCCCAAACATTTTTCATTTACGAGCCAACTGCTATGTGTCATCGTAAAAAATGCTTTCTGAAAATCCAAACATACAGCATCCACAGCACTCATCTCATCCTTTGCCTGTGACAGCCAATGTTGCATTTCTTTCACAAAAGGACAATTGGCTATTACACATCTGCCAGGCTTTACAGTTAAAATATAAAAAGAGCTGCAACACATACTAACTCATGCATCATCAGGTCACAGGGCTTCCATCTCAACTGGGAGAACTTACACATTTGATTACAGCCTTCACCAGAGGGTTGCATTGGACAAAAACACAACTACAAATGTTGGCATTGATCAGAGGTTAAGCAGACATAATAAGTAACACTTTATTGTCTTCCACCTACTCTAATTCTATCAAGAAACACCAATCATTTGGAAATCTTCACTCTTCAAATTTCCTCAACCAAATTCTTCTTATCAGTCATGGTAAAACAGACCTTCATGGCATGAGGGACTAACATTTCAATCTGTGTTCACGAATACAAAGGACATGCTTATGTACCCACGCTAATGTCTCTTAATGCCTCTGTCCTTCTGCAGGTGAAAAATGTACACAACCAATGTGAACATACACAGACATGTGGATTGGAGGTTGGTGGGTTGGGAATAGAGTGGCTGGTATGCCTTATGTAAAGAGGACAAGGTAACAGAGTTGTCAGGAAAGTAAAGTGTCATACCAGCGCTGGTGGCGAGTATGGAAGTTTACACTCCTCAATGGATTCTGCTACTTATGTGAGGGCCACAACTCACGATGCTACCATCTCTTTTCATTTTACTTAGCAGTCTCTAGATCCCATTCCCAAACTGTGAGAAGGAAGCAGAAGAGTTCTATCCGACAGTCCCATTTCTAGTGCCACCTCTGAGGAGGATGATGTTGAACCCTCAGCAGATGCATTATCAAGGCATTCTTCCTCATTCTCCACCAGCACAGAGACATTCATTTCAAAGGTAATCTACTGAGAACACGTTCACTGTTGTAATCTGGCAAGCACCGCACTGACACAAATCTCAGTGTGAGGACAGGTCTTTATCTCCATAATGTTGATGCTGTGATTACTCCTGCAAATACCCAGATGAACAGACACATTTGCAACAGGAAAAATGAGGACAAAACAAAATAGGTCTTTCTCTCATTTAGTTATAAGTTGACTTTAACTAGTCAAAAGTGCAGTTTGGTAGATATGTCCTTCAGGACTCATCCATGCTGTTCCGTACCAGTTCTACTGAGGCACCCAAATAGAACTCCCCCGCTCAGAGTACATTCTGTGCCCTTGCATCCCTCATTTTCTCTTTCAAATATTCCTCAACATGAAGGAATATTGATTCATTAGTTGAGGTTGATGATAGATGATGGCACTGAAAATAAAGAAAGAAGAATTTGCATTTACATAGCACCTTTCGTAATCTCAGAATATCTCAAGGTTCTCCGCTTATAATAATGTATGAAATAGTCACAGAAACAGATGGCGGGAATAGATCACTTTTTAGCAAAACTTGTTGAAATAGTTTTGGTGTGTGATATGTTTTCCGAAGTGTTTTTGATTTAATGAATTACATTCTCCTGGAGAATTTCTTGTGTGCCTACCACTACCCCATAAGGCTAAAGTCATCTGAATATCTTCCCTACCCAGACCCCGACCATGCAACGTTCCGCAACTCCTTTCCAGTCACCTCTCATGCCTCCGCCAATCATATCTTATCCAAATAAATGTCTCCTCATCCCTTGGTGCTGCAGGTGGTAAATTGCTAATGACCCCACTTTCCATCGTGCCTACTGCCTTAGTTGATGTTGTTGTAGGTTCCCTCTTTTCAGGTGCTGTCTGCCTCAGTGGGGAAGGTGATACAAGTTGGGGACTATGTGTTGCAAGTTACCCCTTTTGCAGGCTACAGTTGCACTGATAGAACACTGGAACTTGTGAGGCTAAGTGAGCTGAAACAAAGCAGCCTCAGGTAATCTTGGTGCATTACTTAGCAGGGTAAAATCAAAAGATCGGCTGGTTCTAATTAATAGGATGAGCCACTTTGAGCCATACAAATCCCTGCAATAGATAATCCCCTCAGGCTCTATACCAGCTGTTCTGGATGTGTGGTGGCCCAGTCATTTTCTGCTTTTCTTATTGCTCCTTTTAATGATGATATCACTAAGATTATTGTCGTAAAGCATTCTGCATGAGATCACCAACTGCAAGTACTATTTTGCACAATTATTATTCAGACCCCAAAATTGAACAATATGATAGTGTAATGGAGAGTATTTTATTAGGATGGCAAATATTTTACAAGGACAAGCTAGAAATCCCTCATTCGCCTGAAAGATCCGATAGTTGAGCTGTAGCCTCCCCAGTCACTGTATCTCCTGTATTCACCAGGCCTCATGAAGTACTGGCGCCCTCTGTAGTTGGGATGTTCATAGAAGATCCAGTAACCGTCCATCACCTGGCAGGAGTGGATGTCACGGTAACGGAAACGATCGTAGACAGATGGACAGTCATCCATGAATTCCATCATCTGCCCTCCAAAGTCAGGCCTCTCATAAATCCTCATTTTGTAGGAGCCTCCTCGGTACTGGAATAGAAATAAGATGTTATTGTAGATATATATTTAATATCTACAAAATAGTTAGCCATTGTTCAAATGGACTGTAGGTATCATTCCCTGAAAAAAAAGAGAGACACAAACACACATGGATCGTGGTCCTCAGGTACTACCTTATACTACTCATAGGGAGGGAGAGTGAGCAGACCTCCATGAACTGCTCCAGTTTTCTCAGGGACTGAAAACACACTTGGTATTCATCTGCATTTCACATCGAGCTTACTGTACTAGCCAAATCCCACATATGGCAGTAAACAGAAAGCAAGACTGATATATTACAAGGTCCATTTGATGACATTAACCATGGGAGCAAAGCTGAGGTGACCTATTATTATCAGTTTAATAGGTTGCTGTGTTTGAAGCTTCTATATAAACTTGTGCAGCTAATCACAGAAGTGCCTGTAATAGTACACGTGAGATTAATACTAGTTGGACACAGACTGAAGTTTATCAATGTCCATAAAATTCTTTTGCAATTGCTGTCATTTTGTGTTTCTCCAAGTAGGACAATCTGTGTTTTCCTATAGTATATATTAAATAGTTAAAATTAGCTGAATTGAGTAAGCAAAAGTATGTCAATTAACAGCTTGTATTCAGTTATCCCTTAGTCCACCTGTAGATTACTTTATTGTTTCAATTTGGATGGATGCCATCATGTGGTGCACAAAGCTAAATTTGCACAACTATTGCGTTAAGAAACAAACTGCCTAACTTAATCTCAAGATCTGAAAGATGTGGATCAGTAAATCAGATCAGATGCGTGACAGACAGACAGTCTACTGCCTGCTAACACCATTGGCAGAAGTCAACTTCTGAGCTGTGGAAATAGCCAATGATTGTACAGACTTGTTGTTCATGATTTAAAATTTTGAGCATTTTGATCATTTCTCAGTGTTAGTTTGGGTCAGAAATACAAACCACCAGAAATGACTCACATATGGGTAACTGCGACATGACCTGACACAGTCATTGAATCCCATCCAGCGCTGGTAGTCAGGATACTCTCCCCTGGTCAGAACATACTGGTATCCCATGTAATTGGGTCTCTCATACAGCACCCACCAGTCACTCTCAACACGGATGGAGTTACAGCGGCTGAAGTAAGGGGACAGGTCGGCACACTCACTGCTGCACTCATAGTGCCGCCCGTGGAAGTTCCTGTCCTCGTAAAAGATGATCTGTGGGCAAAGGAAATGAAACAAAATATTTCGGTTTTACAAGTAATTATTAATAAACGGTGACAACTATGAGGGTTAACCATACCTTTCCCATTTTGAGCTCACAGTTGGTATAGCAGTGTCTGCACGTGCTATCACTCTGGCTGCTCTGTATTTATACGTATGAGAGGCCATTGCAGAGACTGCCTTTGTTATTTTAAACAATCTCAAGTACAGATCAGCAAAAAAATCCAAAAATGTGTTGCACATATTTGAATAAAACCCCTTTACTCAAAGCAATAGATTCTATTAGCTGTTTTTAGTTTGCATTCATGTCGTTTCATTTGTCCTGTAGAGAAAAAAAAAGATCAAAAGATTAGGGGCCCTAGTTATTCTCAAAGTAAAATACACAAACAGCATTGAACTGTACACTCTGATGAGGTTATAACCAGATATTATTGCTTTGTTTATTATATATTTTGCATACGCCACTTTCACCAAACTTTATATCAATAGAACTATGTAGATGTTTTTGGATTACATAATCAGCACACTTTAGTTTTAATATGATTCCTTCACCTCTTTCAGATCTGCTGCTGAATTGACCTTTAGCACAGTCGAACTGTTCCAATACCAGCCTTCAACCTTTTGCACTTTATCAACCTCAAGTGCTCTAAACCACATCTTGCCTTTCTCTAAATCGCATAGGTTTTGTTCACCTTTCACCCCTTTGCATCATGATGTGCATTGGCTTCTCATTTTGGCAATATCTCGATTTCAAAGTTTTCCTTTTTATTTTTAAATTGTTCGATTTCATTTCCCTTTCCACACTGCAACTCAGATATCCAGAGAGTAAATGTTAAAACTGGAGGCTCGTCTTTAACTAAAATCTTTTCCTGACAAAAACATGCGCTGTATACCACAGAATCTTGGAAACAGGTGTAACTGGAGGCTTTTGGTCCCATTACTGTGGGTCTGGAGTCACATGTAGGCCAGACCAGATAAGGATGGGCAGATTTCCTTTGCTAATGGACATTAGTGAACCAGATGGGTTTTTGTTTATAACAACTGGCAGTGGTTACATGATCTCCATTAGCTGGCCTTTAATTCCAGATCAGAGTATATGTCAACTTTGCTCAGTGAAAGCTCAGTATTATACATCCTATTTCTATGCTGCTGCTTCAGAATGACGAACAAGTGATTGGACTAATACATCACATCCTGTTGAGGTGGATAGTGATTGATAGCCGTTTAAGATACACTTTTTAAAGGTACATGCACATCAAATCTCAACACCCCCATTTTCTAATAAAATGTTATCCTTAAGTAGTCAATGTTATCACATGCCAAAGAAACAAATACAGAGTAATAAGTTTACCAACATCTAAAATGTATCAACAATTTGATTTGTTGTTGAAACATTTCCGACCGTGTTCTAGTCGCATAAGGATTTTTCAGTTTTTTCTCATTGTGGTACTGTTCAGAATTAGTATTTATTTCCTCACACAATTTGTTTCTAGATGTAAGCTAACGATTTTGACTGGATTCCAAGACACATCAGTTGGACATTGTATTCAAACTTCCTGTCTTATATTCAGATCAGTTGATATGCTCACATGCTGGTCATGGAAGTCTTTCATATCGTCCCCTCAACCACTTTCATCCAGTCATGCATTGTGTATTCCTTGGAATATCCATGAGTGAGCTAGGGCAGTATTTGTTTGCACATGCCTGCCAAATAATCTTTCCCTATCAGTTCTGTGTATAACATTTGCAAGTTCAGAATAGCTGGTCCAAACTGTGTTATGTAGCCCATTGGCTGATTATCTTTGTTGAGTTAGATAACCTTCTCCCATAATAAGCATAGGGGTTTCTTTGGTGCTTCTTGTGATCTGTGGTCCTTAGCATTGTCTTGGGGCTACTCTGCTTGCCATTTACCTCCAGGCACTGGAACCATGGTGTCCACAACATAAGATATTTGAGGTGCGTATAGTGAATTTTCATAGGGACACTTATGCGTAATGGATTCTATTCAATGTGCTTGTTATCCTCATCACCTGATGGTGTCACATAACTGAGGATTTTATGAATCTTGTTTTGATATTGTCTGGGACACTGTCTTGGTTGGTTAGAATACTGCATCTGTCTGGATTTTAGTTCTGGCTTCCCATAACATTGCACCTGAACCCTCTTCTGGAGTACTGCATGCAGTTTTGGTCCTCCTGTTCTAGGAAGGATGTCATCAAATTGGAGTGGTTTCAGGAAAGATTTACTAAGATGTTGCCGAGAATGGAAGATTTGAATATGAAAATAGACTTGAAAGGCTGGGCCTTTATTCACTGGAGCATTGGAGGTTGAGGGGTGACTGTACAGAAATGTATAACATCATCAAGAGCATAGATAAGGGGAATAGTGAAGACCTGTCCCCTATGATGGGGAGTTCAAAACTAGGGTACATGTTTTAAGGGGAGAGGAGAAAGATTTAAAAAGGACATGAGGGACAACATTTTTACACAGAGTGGTTAGTATGTGGAATGAACTGCCAGAGGAAGTGGTGGATGCAGGTGCAGTTACAACATTGAAAAGACATTTGGATATGTTCATGAATAGGAAAGGTTTAGAGGGATGTGGGCTGGATGCAAGCTGATGGTCTAGTTTAGTTTGGGAACATGGTGGGTGTCGGCTAGTTGGACAGAAGGGTCTGTTTCCATTTTGTATAACTCTATTTAATTTTTTTTGCATTGATGCTTCCAATGTCCTCTGGTGCCATATTCCTTGCAAACATCATAAAAGCTGAGCATTTTTAGGGTGCATGCTTGAGGCTGCACTACCTGCATTGCCCACGATGTTTGCCTGCATTGGCTACCATGTGAATGGTGGATAAATTATGTATAACCTGTAGGCTCTGTCAAAAGGACTGGGTGGCCATGCCATTCAGACAGCTGTCCAGAATTTTAGTGCCAGGGCTTTCATTTCAAGGAGCAATTGGGTAAGTGTATGGCACCAACTCATCTTCGACACATAAACACATCCAGGATCTCACTGATACCTTTTTATCTAGATCCCATCTGTTACTGTCATTCCCTCATAATTAGCAGAGTCAAGCAACTTGCACAATAGGATGGTCCATCACCACTGACTGCTCCTGGGTTTAGAACACGCCTATGTTACTTTAAAAATGTTCTACATCAAATGGCAGCATTCATCAACAGAAGGGTCTTCCACTCCATCAATGATTAAATTATATCCAATCACAGATGCCAGATCTTGGAGGTCTGTGCAAGATATCCTGGGAGGTGCCATGACTCTTGTCTTACTGAGAATTGACAAGTTTCTGCCTTCTTTCAAGATCCCCAAGCTATACAGAGATACTACTAGAATACAAGGGCTGCCCTCAGCAAGCATGGCTCATGACGCCTTTATACGACCCTCAGATTGACACAGGACTATAGTGGAACAGACGATAAGCCTGCTTAAAATGAGGTTCAGATGCCTGGACAACTTGAACATAACCTCGTAGGGCAACCCAGAAAAGTTGTATCAGATTGTTGGGCAGGTGGGGAGGGAGTGGGGGGGGGGGGGGGGGGGGCGGGGCGGGGGTCCCTGGATTCAGAGGAAATAGAGAATCGACAGCAATATTCTGAGGGAGAAAATACAGACAAGCATCAGGATGTAGACCTGTGTGAGAGAACAGTACTTTCTCAAATGTGAAAAGCCGGTGATAGTCTCATTCTACAACAACAAAATCCGAGGAAGGGTCGCTTGACGTGAAACGTAAACTCTAATTTCTCTCCAAAGATACTGCCAGATCTGCTGAGCTTTTCCAGCAATTTCTGATTTACAGCATCCGCGGTTCTTTCAGTTTTTAAACATTCTAACATGCTTCTAGAATGAATGTGCTGGGCTTGCATTTCCTTGAATTGTTTAGCATTCTGCTGTTAATTTGAGAAGCAACTCCTGCTAGTGCAGAGGACATGTGATCAAAATTACAGTAGACCTGTTTACATAGTAACAGGGTCCATCCAATCACATTGAATGTGGGAGAGTCTTTTCATGCTGAAAAGTGTAAGAAGAATCGTGGGGCTTGCACTTTGTTGTCCTCACAGTTGTTTTACCAGGTCACTGTTGGACACAGAGGGCCCTGCAGCAATTCTAAAGCAAATGATTGTAGGAAGGGTCTCTGGACCTGAAACATTGACTCTCTGTTTCTCTCCAAAGATAGTGCCAGACCTGCTGAGTTTCTCCAGCTACTTCTATTTTTGTTTTAGGTTCCCAGCATCTGCAGTTCTTTGTTTTTTGTTTGTAAGATGTGGCAGTCAGAAGTTAGTCTATGAAATGTCTTTGATGGAGTTCCCATTCAAGTTGAAATAACACTAAGAATTGGAAATAATGAAAATCTGCCATTCGAACTACCTTAGACGCTGAGAATGAAGCAATAGCTTGGGAAGAGAAATGAAATTCCTAATCTAAATTCTTCAGTTCCTTGAGATCTTGGCATAATCTTGTTCTTTTTGAGACGAAGTATGGTGATGGCACCAAAAGGCAGGAAGTACTTGACGTTGGGCCCAGAACAAGATGTCCTATGCCAATATATTCTTCTCAGCTCATTGTATAGTTCATTCTGCTATAACAGGTGTTTCGTTAACATGAGTTCACAATAACATGATTGATAAATTGGGAACACTGTTACTAAAGCACAATGTTTTAAAGCATGCATTGCTTATAACGCAATTCCGAACCCATCAGTTTAAATGGTGCTGCTATGACATGATTTTCTTATAACACAGAATTGCAACAGAACAGAGCTACCATGTTATTGTGAAACTGATGATATATACATGCATAAATAGAATATCAAATCCATAGGCAGGCACAAAGCATGATGGTAACTGTATCCTTTAGGCTCAAACATCCAGATGCCATATTTACCCAGATAACACTTCACATTTCTCTGCATTGAATTTCATCTGCCAAGTGTCTACCCATTTGGCCAACTTGAAGTCACTCAGCATCATCCTCACAATGCACTATTCTCCCTGGCATAGAATCGTCTGCAAAGTTAGAGAGCTTTCCCTCAGCACCTAACTCCAAATTGTTTCTATCAAGCAGATAAATCAAAGGGTTCTAACACCAATCCCTAGGGAACACCACTTGCAACTCATCTCCAATCTGAGAAATATCCATCTGTTTGCCATCTTTTAGCCAACTTCTAAACAATGCTGCCAAAAAAAACATCAATCCCAAACATTTTTCATTTACGAGCCAACTGCTATGTGTCACCGTAAAAAATGCTTTCTGAAAATCCAAACATACAGCATCCACAGCACTCATCTCATCCTTTGCCTGTGACAGCCAATGTTGCATTTCTTTCACAAAAGGACAATTGGCTATTACACATCTGCCAGGCTTTACAGTTAAAATATAAAAAGAGCTGCAACACATACTAACTCATGCATCATCAGGTCACAGGGCTTCCATCTCAACTGGGAGAACTTACACATTTGATTACAGCCTTCACCAGAGGGTTGCATTGGACAAAAACACAACTACAAATGTTGGCATTGATCAGAGGTTAAGCAGACATAATAAGTAACACTTTATTGTCTTCCACCTACTCTAATTCTATCAAGAAACACCAATCATTTGGAAATCTTCACTCTTCAAATTTCCTCAACCAAATTCTTCTTATCAGTCATGGTAAAACAGACCTTCATGGCATGAGGGACTAACATTTCAATCTGTGTTCACGAATACAAAGGACGTGCTTATGTACCCACGCTAATGTCTCTTAATGCCTCTGTCCTTCTGCAGGTGAAAAATGTACACAACCAATGTGAACATACACAGACATGTGGATTGGAGGTTGGTGGGTTGGGAATAGAGTGGCTGGTATGCCTTATGTAAAGAGGACAAGGTAACAGAGTTGTCAGGAAAGTAAAGTGTCATACCAGCGCTGGTGGCGAGTATGGAAGTTTACACTCCTCAATGGATTCTGCTACTTATGTGAGGGCCACAACTCACGATGCTACCATCTCTTTTCATTTTACTTAGCAGTCTCTAGATCCCATTCCCAAACTGTGAGAAGGAAGCAGAAGAGTTCTATCCGACAGTCCCATTTCTAGTGCCACCTCTGAGGAGGATGATGTTGAACCCTCAGCAGATGCATTATCAAGGCATTCTTCCTCATTCTCCACCAGCACAGAGACATTCATTTCAAAGGTAATCTACTGAGAACACGTTCACTGTTGTAATCTGGCAAGCACCGCACTGACACAAATCTCAGTGTGAGGACAGGTCTTTATCTCCATAATGTTGATGCTGTGATTACTCCTGCAAATACCCAGATGAACAGACACATTTGCAACAGGAAAAATGAGGACAAAACAAAATAGGTCTTTCTCTCATTTAGTTATAAGTTGACTTTAACTAGTCAAAAGTGCAGTTTGGTAGATATGTCCTTCAGGACTCATCCATGCTGTTCCGTACCAGTTCTACTGAGGCACCCAAATAGAACTCCCCCGCTCAGAGTACATTCTGTGCCCTTGCATCCCTCATTTTCTCTTTCAAATATTCCTCAACATGAAGGAATATTGATTCATTAGTTGAGGTTGATGATAGATGATGGCACTGAAAATAAAGAAAGAAGAATTTGCATTTACATAGCACCTTTCGTAATCTCAGAATATCTCAAGGTTCTCCGCTTATAATAATGTATGAAATAGTCACAGAAACAGATGGCGGGAATAGATCACTTTTTAGCAAAACTTGTTGAAATAGTTTTGGTGTGTGATATGTTTTCCGAAGTGTTTTTGATTTAATGAATTACATTCTCCTGGAGAATTTCTTGTGTGCCTACCACTACCCCATAAGGCTAAAGTCATCTGAATATCTTCCCTACCCAGACCCCGACCATGCAACGTTCCGCAACTCCTTTCCAGTCACCTCTCATGCCTCCGCCAATCATATCTTATCCAAATAAATGTCTCCTCATCCCTTGGTGCTGCAGGTGTTAAATTGCTAATGACCCCACTTTCCATCGTGTCTACTGCCTTAGTTGATGTTGTTGTGGGTTCCCTCTTTTCAGGTGCTGTCTGCCTCAGTGGGGAAGGTGATACAAGTTGGGGACTATGTGTTGCAAGTTACCCCTTTTGCAGGCTACAGTTGCACTGATAGAACACTGGAACTTGTGAGGCTAAGTGAGCTGAAACAAAGCAGCCTCAGGTAATCTTGGTGCATTACTTAGCAGGGTAAAATCAAAAGATCGGCTGGTTCTAATTAATAGGATGAGCCACTTTGTGCCATACAAATGCCTGCAATAGATAATCCCCTCAGGCTCTATACCAGCTGTTCTGGATATGTGGTGGCCCAGTCATTTTCTGCTTTTCTTATTGCTCCTTTTAATGATGATATCACTAAGATTATTGTCGTAAAGCATGCTGCATGAGATCACCAACTGCAAGTACTATTTTGCACAATTATTATTCAAACCCCAAAATTGAACAATATGATAGTGTAATGGAGAGTATTTTATTAGGATGGCAAATATTTTACAAGGACAAGCTAGAAATCCCTCATTCGCCTGAAAGATCCGATAGTTGAGCTGTAGCCTCCCCAGTCACTGTATCTCCTGTATTCACCAGGCCTCATGAAGTACTGGTGCCCTCTGTAGTTGGGATGTTCATAGAAGATCCAGTAACCGTCCATCACATGGCAGGAGTGGATGTCACGGTAACGGAAACGATCGTAGACAGATGGACAGTCATCCATGAATTCCATCATCTGTCCTCCAAAGTCAGGCCTCTCATAAATCCTCATTCTGTAGGAGCCTCCTCGGTACTGGAATAGAAATAAGATGTTATTGTAGATATATATTTAATATATACAAAATAGTTAGCCATTGTTCAAATGGACTGTAGGTATCATTCCCTGAAAAAAAAGAGAGACACAAACACACACGGATCTTGGTTCTCAGGTACTACCTTATACTACTCATAGGGAGGGAGAGTGAGCAGACCTCCATGAACTGCTCCAGTTTTCTCAGGGACTGTAAACACACTTGGTATTCATCTGCATTTCACATCGAGCTAACTGTACTAGCCAAATCCCACATATGGCAGTAAACAGAAAGCAAGACTGATATATTACAAGGCCCATTTGATGACATTAACCATGGGAGCAAAGCTGAGGTGACCTATCATTATCAGTTTAATAGGTTGCTGTGTTTGAAGCTTCTATATAAACTTGTGCAGCTAATCACAGAAGTGCCTGTAATAGTACACGTGAGATTAATACTAGTTGGACACAGACTGAAGTTTATCAATGTCCATAAAATTCTTTTGCAATTGCTATCATTTTGTGTTTCTCCAAGTAGGACAATCTGTTTTTTCCTATAATATATATTAAATAGTTAAAATTAGCTGAATTGAGTAAGCAAAAGTATGTCAATTAACAGCTTGTATTCAGTTATCCCTTAGTCCACCTGTAGATTACTTTATTGTTTCAATTTGGATGGACTGCCATCATGTGGTGCACAAAGCTAAGTTTGCACAACTATTGCATTAAGAAACACACTGCCTAACTTAATCTCAAGATCTGAAACATGTGGATCAGTAAATCAGATCAGATGGGTGACAGACAGACAAGTCTACTGCCTGCTAACACCATTGGCAGAAGTTAACTTCTGGCCTGTGGAAATAGCCAATGATTGTACAGACTTGTTGTTCATGATTTAAAATTTTGAGCATTTTGATCATTTCTCAGTGTTAGTTTGGGTCAGAAATACAAACCACCAGAAATGACTCACATATGGGTAACTGCGACATGACCTGACACAGTCATTGAATCCCATCCAGCGCTGGTAGTCAGGATACTCTCCCCTGGTCAGAACATATTGGTATCCCATGTAATTGGGTTTCTCATACACCACCCACCAGTCACTCTCAACACGGATGGAGTTACAGCGGCTGAAATAGGAGTGCAGGTCAGCACAGTCACTGCTGCACTCATAGTGCCGCCCCTGGAAGTTCCTGTCCTCGTAAAAAATGATCTGTGGAAAGAGATATATCTTTGTAAATTACTCATTTCTCAAACTCAGCAATACTTTATAGAAAATTCTGACAATATATAAACAATGTAATTCTTGCCTTTCCCATTTTGAGCTCAAAGCTTAGTAACTGACTGAATATTTCAGCTCCTCACACAGCTTGGTATTTATATGCTGGGTAGGAATGCCTCTCTGGGCCATACTTTTGTTATTGTAATGAGCACCATAGTTTAAAATCAGCACAAAAGCAGAAAAAAAACATGTCATGTTCATGCATTGTAAAGCAAACTATTTTAAGGCACCAATGTAGCATTGAATGTGTTTTGCCTCCATGCCATTTTAATTGTGCGAAGAAGGCAACACTACATTGAATGCCATTATGTTTCAATTACTGTATCTGCACAGAAGTTCTCGAACAGTTGTCACTGGATATTCAATCAGGTACACTTCCAAAAGGTTGGGGTAGTGACTGAAGTTGACTTTTAAACTGTTCAAAAGACAGATGTACATATCCAGAACAAATTTCTTTATTTGCAGCACTCTCCGTCATGCCTAATCTGTAATTGCCAGGGTGATTTAACTCTGTATTGTTTTCCACAATCTATTAAAGATATATCACTGCATGTATCTAATTGGCCTTGTGCATGTTATTTATTAACAGAAGTTACAGCCCATACTCAGTATCCTACCTTAATTAATGTCCATTGGTCTTGCTTCTATTTTGTTGCATTAGGTTCCAAATTTCAGTCGAGCTGAGACCATTTTGCAGTTATAAGCAGACCAATCAAAAGACAGATGATGGTGTGATTATACACATTAGAAACCTGGACGGAATTTCAAGCCCGGACGGAATTTCACATTGGCCCCAATGTCCCGTACTTCCCGCGGGAACCTGTACCCCACAACCTGAGCCGCCTCTGGAATTTTAGTTTTGTCCCTATTAAGGACGTAAAAAGGCGGGCCCTGTATAGACTGCTGCTGCACACCGTCCACCTCTTCTCCCTCATCCACCGCCCGGACACGCCTTGGCGTGCCCATTTGCTACCGGGCGGTGGGGATCCCAGTGGAGGCCTCTCTACACGGGAGTCCTCCCCCTTTCTCTCGGGGATCTGGGGTGGAGGGTGCTGCACGCAGCAGTCCCCCGCAACCACAGATTGCGGTGGTTCACGGACTCCCAGCCCAACTGCTTGTTCTGTGGTGCTGTGGAGTCCATGGACCATGTATATATTGGGTGTGGATGTTTGCACTCCCCTTTTGATTTTCTTAAAAACCTCCTCCTCTGCTTTTGGTTGCACTTCAGTCCCACGCTCCTGATCTTTGGGCATCCGGTACGGAGGAGGGAGGGCAGGTCCGAAGACCTCCTCGTGGGTCTGCTCCTGGGCCTGGCCAAACTGGCCATAAACAGGTCCAGGCAGCGGGCCGTGGAGGGGGTCGTTAGGGCCGACTGCTGCCCCTCTTCCGGGGTTACGTTAGAGCCCGGGTGTCCTTGGAAAAGGAGCACGTGGTGTCCACACAACACCCTGGAGTTGTTCAGGGAGAGGTGGGCGCCGCAGGGAGTGGAGTGTATTATTTCCCCCTCCAACTCTATTTTGATTTAATCCCTGCCCTCCCCTTCACTGTTTGATCACACAGCATTGCCCTTTGATGTGAAGGGCAGTGCGTATCACTGACCACTCAGGTGTTTCCTTTCTTCCTGGTGGTGGAAAGTGAATAAAGATTTGTGCACTTTGTGTCTCTCACTGTGTCTCACACCTGCACACACACAACATGGGTGCTGAGGGAAAAAAAGTAAGCACTACCGCAGTTAGGCGGTAGTGTGGGGGTTTAAAAAAAACAAAAAAAAATCATACACATTAGAATCCACATACTGTTGGGAAGTAGCTTGATTCTTTTAGTAATGACTAAAAAACATCAAAGTTAAATATCGCACAATACCAGGTTAGAGTCCAACAGGTTTATTTGGAAGCATTAGCTTTGGGAGCACTGCTCCTTCAGAGCGATACTCCACAACCACCTGATGAAGGAGCAGTGCTCCGAAAGCTAGTGCTTCCAAATAAACCTGTTCAACTATAATCTGGTGTTGTGTGATTTTTGACTTTGTACATCCCAGTCCAACACCGGCATCTCCAAATCATAAAACAACAGTGCAACATTGATCTGACCCTATTTGGAGAAATAAGTAATGTTACAGCAAGAGTCTGAAGCGATGGCAAATATAATATGAGAAAAATCATACTAAGTGCTAGTTAATGGTCCTCACATCAGTGAACTTAGTGTTTCTGTAGAAAAAAAGGGAGCTGATGGCCATCATTTGTTGGACTGAACCAGACACAAGCAGATTACAAGATTCAAGCAAAATGCTTCATGTGTTAAAGATCTGAAATTGAATTGCTCAAGAAACTCAGCAGGTCTGACAACATATGTGGAGAGAGAAAACAGATAATGTTTTGAGTGTGGTGTGGCCTCTTTGGAACAGATTGCGGAAACTTGGCTACAAAATAATCAGGTTTGGGTATTAAATATTGTAGGTTATGCCATATTTGAAGAAAATAGAGAGGGAAAGTGAGGGAGTTGGAGAAGCTGTGATTATCAAAGATGACTTAATGGTCACAAAAAAAGAACACAGTTATTTACAAGATAAAAATTAGAATGTATATGAATCAAGATAAAAATAATAAAGCATCAATCGCATTTGGTGAAAGATAGGTGATTAAAATAATATGCACACAACTTAGGGAAATGAATGAAATAACATACAATAACAATGTTTCATATAATTCATATAATTCATAGATTTCATATAATCTGATGTTAATTAGAGATAAAAGATAGGCACAATGGTGAAGGGATAACAGACAAGGGAATAGAATTCCTCCAATGTGTCCATAACTCCTTTTTCTACAAATATAAAGAAAAGCCCAGCAATGGAAGATTCATTAATGGATTAAAGAATGGGCAATGAACTAGAACAGACAGAGAAGTAGATGATACTTCTCAATAAAATACACGTTCAAATGATAACGGAGAATGTCTTAAAGATGAAAACCAAGTCAACAGGTTGGAATAAAAGTGACTTTAAGAGGCTAAGTTAAGTTAGTAATGTACCCAACATCTTATTTGCAAAATTAGTGAGAAGAAAAGCAGAAAATATTGTGAGAAAACGTAATTGATCTTGAGAAGGTGCTGGTAAGCTGCTTCTTGAATAGCTGGAGATCATCTAGATATACTGCCAGAAACATTTTTATTCAGAGAGAGAGGGGAACAGCAATATAGTTCCAAGTCAGGATATTATGTGTCTGTGAGACAAATTTACAGATGATGAGGTTCCCATCTATCTTTTTAGATGGCAGCAGTCTTGAGTATGAAAGGTGCTGATGTTGGAAGATTGGTGAAATACCACAGTGCATATGGGACACACAGCTGCCGTGGTGCTTTAGAGAGAATGGACATTTAGATGTTTCTGTGGTGCCAAGCAAGCAGACTGCTTTGTCCTGAATAATGTCAAGCTGCTATGCATGGTTGTAGTTATACTCATTCGATAATTATTTTACAGTATCAGCAGCCCCACAGGCAGAAATTCCCTTTACATTGTAATCACTGCCAAGATAATTTTGATGGACTATGTGCCAAGCTTCTGTTAGGTTATTAATTTTCTAAATCCTCTGCCACCATTGAAACCTCAGATTAATATGAAGATTGTTCAATTCCATGCGCAGTATCACCCCAATTATTAGATAGCACTGCCTTTCACGAGTACAGCCAGATCCTTTACAATTACAGTTCCGGTGTTTATTACACTTTCCTGATTTCCAGACATTGTACCTGACCCAACTTGCTTTTGATTGTTTGTAATGTCCATCTTGATTTAAGTAGAAATTTTTCATAATTCTGTTTCCATTCTGATTTTTAAATTAATAATATGCAATATGAATGTTAAAGGGAACAGCTCTGAAACCAGGGTTCTCCTCAACCACTTTTTATTATTGAAGTTATTATATTTTCATGACTCTCTCTGTCTCTCTCTCTCTGTCTCTCTCACAAGCATTATTTCTACCTCAGTTCATTCAGTTGTTTGTAAATCAGCATTACTCGGTGGTCACCAAAAGCAAGCAGCTTATCAAAGTCTACATAAACAATAGCATCATAAGTTTCAATATATCCCTAAAGACCTCCAATAAGGATGTGTTTATTTAATGATTGCATCTTCTTTTGTGTCAATTAATATCTTTGATTAAGGTAGTCTTTTAACAGTTCCTCCAAAACAAATGTCTGATGTATGAGCCTATAATTTATAACACTTTCCACTAATCTTAATTTCTCTCCATAATTTTGTTACAAAACCTGATTCTAAAGAATTCCTACAAAAGATGACTGATTTTCTTGAAATTTGGCTGAAGACCCTGGGTCTTACCCTGTTCCTGTTCCTTGAACAGTTTACTCAGTTCTCTTTCAGTAGTAATCTATAATCTATGCTTTGATTGAACAGTGATTGGAAGTGAAAGTAAACAGTGTAACTGCTGCTTTTCAGTTTATATCTGTGCTTTAATTAATATTGCACATACACTGATCAGAAGAGACTCAAAATGAAATAGTTGTTTCTTGTCTTCAGCAGATAAAATACCAAAATCCTTCAGTAGTAAAATGTGTCAGAGGTGTGATTACCATGCACATGATCTCACTGAGAATGTGAGATTCGGCAAGTCTTATGATCATCAACTCATATTTTAGCGTATCAGCAACCTTTGAACTATGGCTATATCAGAAATAGTGATACAACAACAAAAGAAAGAACAATTTGTAGAATTTAAAAGAGTGCTCAGGGATAGAATCGACTTTGTGGAACTGAAAAGAAATTAGTGAAGGAAGATTCCACAGTTAAATATTTTAATTTTAAAATGCATTATTAAGTGTACACATTATGTGGTCAATTGCTCATATCCTGTTGTGTAAAAATATGTATGAATCAATGGTATGACATTGTTCCTGAAAACATATGAAGATATGTAAATGATGGGCAGGAAAATACCACCTTGGGTCCTCAAACCTGTCCTAAAATTGTGATGGATGAAGTATCATAAGGGGACAGTTCCTCCCTCCTCACAGACACATCTGGCTATTCTGGCTATTGAGGGAGTGCAGCGTAGGTTCACGAGGTCAATTCCTGGAATGGCGGGACTACCTTAAGCAGAATGACTAGAACGACTGGGCTTGTATACCCTTGAGTTTAGAAGACTGAGAGGGGATCTGATTGAGACATATAAGAGTATTAAAGGATTGGATACCCTGGAGGCAGGAAACATGTGTCCGCTGATGGGTGAGTGCCGAACCAGAGGACACAGCTTAAAAATATGGGGTAGACCATTTAGGACAGAGAGTGGTGATGTGTGTGGAATGGTCTGCCCCAGAGGGCAGTGGAGGCCCAGTCTCTGGATTCATTTAAGAAAGAGTTGGATAGAGCTCTCAAGGATAGTGGAATCAAGGGTTATGGAGATAAGGCAGGAACAGGATACTGATTAAGGATGATCAGCCATGATCATATTGAATGGTGGTGCAGGCTTGAAGGGCAGAATGACCTACTCCTGCACCTATTATCCATTGTCTATTGTCATATTCTCTATCACCTCCTCCTCTCTCCAACAATCCACTGGAACACCACCATTTATAGTCCACTGTCATTAGAAACTCATGGATTCAAACCTTCTCATAACCTTTTAACTTTTCTTTCAGTTTTGAAGTTTTTTTTCCGAAGAAATGTCAGAATCATAATCAAAAAGTGCGGCACTGGAAAAACACAGAAGGTCAGGCAGCATCCAAGACCAGGAGAGTCGAGAGTCGACATTTTGAGCAAATGCTCTTCATCAGGAATGTTGCAAGGTGAGGGGCTCAAGTAGGCTGAGAGATAGATGGGAGGGATGTGTGACTGGGGAGAAGGTAGCTAGGAATGTGATAATATGTGTGATGAAGGTGGGGGGGGTGATGGTGATAGGTCGGAGTGGAGGGTGAAACAGATAGGTGGGAAGGAAGATGGACAGGTAGGACAGTTCAATAGGGCGGTCCCCAGTTGGAGGGTTGGATCCAGGATGAGGTGGGGGAAGGAGAGATGAGGAAACTGGTGAATCCAAAATTGATTTAGTGTGGTTGGATGGTCCCTAGTGGAAGATGAGGTGTTCTTTTTCCAGGCGCTAGGTGGCTAGGATTTGGCAGTGGAAGAGGTCCAGGCCTTGCATGACCACCGTGGAGTGAGAGAGGGGAGTTATAGTGATGTCAGAATCAGAATCAAAGCTGACCTCCATCAAATGCTCTGAGAAAAGGTTATAATCCTGTTAAATTAACTCAATATACGTTCTATGGAGTTGTGAGAGAAAGTGAAGTTACACTAAGTGATGCATAAACATTCCAGTTAAGATGTTTTGATTATTCTTCCAGATTTCCCTTAGCTAACTAAAATGATATAAAAATCTATTACAATGATACATAAAATTACAAGTTGATTTCAACACAGAAGGAAGTCATTTGATTGCCATGTTTGTACAAGACTGAGAGGCACCATTTTTATCCCAAACTTCCAATCAAGAGCTCTGAGACAGTGAGTGGAAACTTCTCAGGTACTTAACACTTTGGTAAGAAAGTTGCAATAATTGTGAGAGTTTGTCAGTGAGGTGGTTGTCAACATCCAGATTAAAGTGTCCCATTTTCCAACCAATTATGGAGCACCAAGAAGAAAGTCTCATTATTGAGCAGCAAGAGGCCTAATTGCACACATTATCATACACTAACATCTCACTATTATTTCAGCTCACCTCACGTATAAGCACATTCCCATTCTTCCACCTACAATGCCTGATATAAAATCAGAACAGTTGAACTCTGGCCCTCCATCTTTGGAGATAAGTCCCCAACATCTCAGGGCCTACTCCATGGGCAATAATGGCATGCACCAAGCATCCACAGGTATTGGCACCAGACACGTACCAGCTGCACTACAACCACATGACACATCTTCAGTCCATGTACAATATGATGCTGCACTTCAATGCTGCAATTTGGAGCACCTCAGTACCTTCCATTGTAATGCTGCTGTCAGGATACTGGGACAGGAACACGTATCATGGATTTGACCAAGGTGCATCTCAGGGCTCTTTGCTCGTTCTCTTAGCCCTCATTAACTTTGCACTGCCATGGACGCACTGTGCATTTCTGCCTTGTGTTTTTATGCTTTTCCCTCTCAGCCATATGTTAAAGGCTCACAACACTTATGCCCTGCCTTGCCTCTTAGTGCCACAAGACCAGGCAGGTGTCATAACTTTCAGCAATGAAGAGGTTGGACATGTTGACATACGTCACCAGACTACATCAGTCTCACATCTGTATCATGTGCCAGGAGTATATGCAGCAAGACCAATATGTGTGCATTAACCAAATGGCCATGTCGCAAAGTCGAAGTGGAATAGTCTTCCATCAAATCACGAAGATGCCCTTCAGCGATAGATTTCCAATGCAATCAGTCGGGGTGGCCTCCAACATCAGTCTAGGGGCATGGTCATGGTCACTTTGCCACTTGGGGCTGGCAGAGGTCAGCTTGCTATCATCAAAAAGGGGCAAGGAGCTCAATGTTGGTCTCTTCACCACCCATCTTGACTTTCTTTCTGCCTGATTATGAGCAGTTTCTCTTGGAATAAGAAAAAGAGAGGGTAAAGAGGAAGACTTTTGGAAATCTGTCAGTTTTGCCAAAAGAGCCAAGGCAATCTGCAATTAATGTAACCACAGAACTAATGAGGAACAAGAAGCCATCCCTCTCTCAAATCCGGTTCTACTCAGAAACCTTCTCTCTCTCAATGCCTGTTCTTTCTAGAAACTTTCTCTCTCAAAGCCTGTTCTACTATTGAGGTTACCTACACAAATAACTTCAAATATTCAGCTATAGAAACTATTGCAACTGATAATTTTGAATTCAAATATCTAACCTCTTCCCCTCTCACAAAGAGAATCTGCAGCAAGTAATGAACAAATCTGAATTTCAACTTGATAAATATGTTTTATCTGTAATGACTTTTAATCTTTGCATTTACATTTTACCTAATAACTGTAATATATTTTACTTATTAGCAATGGTTGGATAAGAAACTGACCTTCATTCTCACTTCAAACTGAAGCTCTGCTGCTCTGCATTGGAACTCTGCTCTCCAATCTTTTGCATTGGAACATTAAAAAAAAGAAGCTAACGAGCAATACAAATTGGCAGTTGGTGGAGCATGTTCTTGTGCTGTGATTGTGCCTGGCACCATTGCAGCCTAGGAAATCTATCCCAGATCCCAAACCCACCTCAGATACCGATGTTCTACTTCCTGTCACCTCTGGTGTGCTGCTAATCACCTCAGATCAGTTGCCTGTATTTCTAGATACTTCTAGGAGAAAGTAGGGCCCGATCTTTGGGTGACCATCCTCCAAAGTGGACTTCAGGACAGGCAATAACGCAAAGTGGCCAAGCAGAGGCTGATGGCTAAGTTCAGTACCCATGGGGATGACCTCAATCGTGACCTTGGGTTCATGCCACACTAGAGCTGATCCCACTGCACTATACACTCTCTCTCTCTCATACACACACAAGTGCACACACACTCTTACTTACTCAGATCTTTTCTCATACATAAGCTCTCTCCCATACACACACATAAATTCCCCACACTCACACCCACACACGCACCCTCTCACAGGCTTACCCCATCACACTTACACACATACTTTGCAAAGCTTACACGTATGCAAACACACACCTTCTCACGTGCACTCACACCCACACGCACACACTCACATGCATACACTCACCCCATCTCCCCTGCACACGCACACATAAAAGGCTATGGGTTGAATTTGTATCTGCAGAATTATATTTGCAAATATGTTCTATTTTGCTCAAAAAATGCATAACCTAGAGTCAATCCATGTAATATTCTATAAATCCCACTTTAGAAATAGAACCAGTCTGACTCAAGATTGGGGGAGGGACAAACTTTAACCGTGCACCTTTAATACATTGTCTGAGCTGACATTATTTTGAGAATGTGACTTAAAGGAAATTCTTGAATTTGCATATTAAAGAACTGAAATGAGCAATACCATTATAAAAGATGAAAGACTTAATCTAGGTTCATCATTTCAACTGTATGACACTGTAATCTTTTGCTATACATTCTGTGTCTTATGATCCTGTTTCACAGCTACCTGATGAAGGACTACAACAAATTTTTAATTTTGTCCACCCCAATCCAACACCGGCTCCTCCAAATCATAGCCTCAACAAGACTTTGAAAATGTTTATCACATTTTCTCTGAATTGTCTTTACTTTAAGAAGAACAATTCTAGCTTCCCCATCTACCCATGCAACTAAAATCCCACGCTTAAAACTATTCTCCTGAATCCTTTCTGCAACATCACTAAAGTTAAAAATGCTTCCTCAAGCATTTTACCCAGTATAAAAAGTAATACTCCAGGTTAGACTAAACAATGCATAAACTATCAACCTTTTTATAAACCTTCTGATGAATCTGCCTTTCTGGTCACTTTTTCAATCACTACTGACCCCTTCAATAATTATTGCTCATATGTTTCCAGGTCTAGTAGTTCCTGCACTTCCTTTAGAATTGTACATTTTTTCTTTTTTGAATTGATTCCAATCATTTGTCCCACCAAAGTCAATCAATTCACCCTTCTCGGGATTGAATATCCACCCATCTCACCTATCTACCCACACCTTCTTAAAGTCTGTAACCACTCTCCTCACAATGTAAAATACTTCTGAGTTTATATGATCTGCAAAGTGTGAAATTATACTGTGCAAACCCAAATCTAGTACATTATTATATTTAAAGAGAAGTTGTCAAAAACATCTGAATATCCTTAGTGCATAGTTTCAGGCAGTCTGAAAAAATCCTGTGCACTATGACCTTCTGTTTCCTTTAACTTTGCCAACTTCATATTGATTTTGCCACTTTCTCTTATTTTTTTCTGTCAATTTTAGCTTTGCTGCATGTCTAATAAGTGTTATTCGTCAATCTCTATTTGGTACTTCACATAGACCATATCAACCACATTCCACTCATCAATCGTCTGTGTACTTTAACCAATAAAGTTCAATCAAGATAGATAAACATCCGTCACCTTTAACATACTAATGCTGCCTTCTTTTTCTATTTATGTATAAGTGCCAAGCGACTGGAAATTGTACTTCAAATAAGCTAAGTATTTTGCTGCCACTAAGATTAAACAGATTATCCTTTAGATGCTGGATTTGCACTTAACCCCATTTTTTGTCAAAAGATGCACCATTTGCAACTCTTCAGTTCTTTGTCACTGTTTCTGGATCTAAGGAGGATTGGGTGGGTATAGGCAGTACCATCACGAATTCTACCCTTAATTCCCTTGGCATTCTCATTACGATTGTGAGATTCATTCTCATTTTCACCAAGTCTATATATTAAATTAACAATGACATGAGCAACATTCATTGCTAAATCTGCATATATTTGTTAACTGAGAAAAAAAGATGTAAATTAAACAACATGAGCCATCAATATTGAGAATTCCATGAGAGTTGTATTGATCTCCACAGAAATACTTAAATGAATGAGAATAATACTGTGAAGTTCAGAATGTTTTATTATTTTTAAGAATATTCAGCAAAATAAAATCATATTTATCAAGAGCAATCTAGAAGTCTCTCATTCGCCTGAAAGATCCAACAGTTGAGCTGTAGCCTCCCCAGTCACTGTATCTCCTGTATTCACCAGGTCTCATGAAGTACTGTCTCCCTCTGTAGTTGGGATGTTCATAGAAGGTCCAGTAACCGTCCATCACATGGCAGGAGTGGATGTCACGGTAACGGAAACGATCGTAGACAGATGGACAGTCATCCATGAATTCCATCATCTGTCCTCCAAAGTCAGGCCTCTCGTAAATCTTCATTCTGTAGGATCCTCCACGGTACTGCAAAAGAGAGAAATGAAACATCGTGAAGCAGCTATAATTGTATCTATTATGAAAAATAAATTGTAAAGTAGTTGCATGCTGCTTGTAAAATTGGCAGCTATTTTGATGAAAATTCTCCACCCGAAGCATTAAGCAGTCTTTTTTGCTTCTAAATATGGGCAGGACTATCGTATATGTTCAACACTTTTTTGGTTTTCATGGATGTTCAGCAGTATGGTATCAATTTTAGTTCTCAATTGTAAGAGCTGCAGCATTTTGGATTGAAATTCTACTCAAGACAACTGTGAGAAGTGGAAACCAGCATGTGGTATCTGAATACTGATGTAATATCCAGCTGATTATTCACATTTAATGGGAAGACAGTGAAAGGACTCAACCCTTTGAATCTCTTCCAACATTTCATGAGATCTTGTCTGATCTGTCACCTAAATCCCCGTGTGGTGTGTAGTGAGTTACTCTTGGCTGCACTACTTAGGAGTGAAGTAAAAGAAAGTCTGGGGCCCTTGTCCATGCAGTTTTTTGTGGCAGGTTGCTCAAAATGTCATGTTATCTCTATCTAGCAAATGTTTGAATTCTGGAATCATTCAAGTCAGATTTCAAACAGGTTTCCAAACCTTGATTAATTTAAGTATTCAGGCAAACTATTTCTTTATTTTAAGGATCATTTTACTAGGGGCTTCCTCAGAGATTGTGGTGCTGGAAAAGCAGAGAAGACCAGGCATAATCCAAGGAGCAGGAGAAGGGCTTATGCCCGAAAATTCAATTCTCCTGCTCCTTGGATGCTGCCTGACCTGCTGTGCTTTTCCAGCACTACACTCTCGACTCTGATCTCCAGCATCTGCAGTCCTTACTTTCTCCTTGCTCAGAGATTGTTTTGACTGGTCCCTGCGTTTTCTATGGAGGATGAATGGAAATCTGCCCATTCCCTGATCAATGTATCCAGCAGTTCCATCGATTTCTCACAAAAGTTACAGCGATAAATCAGGTCAGTCCTGAGGAATTGTTAGTGTGAATGATATGGCATTGACAAACAATTAAAACTTACAACTTTCAAGTTTAGATGAATGATGAAGAATTTGATGAAAGGAAAGTGGGAATGCAAAACAATTGGAATAGCTTTGATTCAATCCATAAAGGATAAAGAAACCAACAATTACAAACACAAATTGATTGACCTGTTCATTTTGTCTGGAAAGACAATGAATTTATGACTCACATGTGGGTAGGAGCGACATGACCTGACACAGTCATTGAATCCCATCCAGCGCTGGTAGTCAGGATACTCTCCCCTGGTCAGAACATACTGGTATCCCATGTAATTGGGTTTCTCATACACCACCCACCAGTCACTGTCAACACGGATGGAGTTACAGCGGCTGAAGTAAGGGGACAGGTCGGCACAGTCACTGCTGCACTCATAGTGCCGCCCCTGGAAGTTCCTGTCCTCGTAAAAGATGATCTGTGGAAAGAGATAGATTTGTGTTATAATCTTGTCAAGCTAGGAGGTATGTAATGAACAATTCCAAACAAATTCTTAAGTTTCTCTTGCCTTTCCCATTTTGAGCTCTGTTTGCTGAGTAACTGAGCGAATGTGTCACTGCTACCCACAGCTTAGTATTTATAGGTTGGTCAAAAATATCCCCCCTGGCAAGACTTTTGTTAATTTAATGATTGCAACAGCACAAATGCCACAAAACTCATGACATATGCACTTTCTGTTTGAAAAAATATTTTAAGGCATTTGTACGTCACCGGTTGCATTCTGCCTCCATATGATTTTAATTGTGTGAAGAAGATAACAATGGGTTACATTCCCAATGCTATATCTGCATAGAAACTCTCGAACAGTTCCCATTACCCAATTGCCCAGCTCAATTTCCAAAAGGTCAATGTCATGTCTAAAGCTGACTCCAAATTTGGTTAAGGTGCGGATGTACATTTCTGGAAGCGATTGCTTTACAAAGTGATATATGCAATTGCTGATTTATAACTGACAGTACATAGACCTTAAGCATTTATCATTGAATATGATTGCATGGTGAAATTACAATGCAATGTTGAGGAATGATGTTTATTAAAACTGATTACAGTCCATACCCATTTTCATGGATTAATGAGTGTCCTATTGTTGCATATTATCTTTCATTTAGTCCTAAATTTCAGCTTTGCTGAAACCATATGGGTGCAGTAAGCAGAGGGGAAGGGGAGATGGACTCTTTCGTGGTTATGAAAAGAAAATCAAGGAGAAAAGATACATGAATGAATGAGTGAATGAATGATTTTATTGTCACATGTTTTATAGTGAGAAAAACAGTAAAATACAGTGAAAAGCTTTTCCACTGTTACCACGATCTGGCACCATTTTGAATTGTTTAAGAATAAGGATAAAAAAACAAGTGAATGGTTCCTTCTCAACAGGAATCCAACATTGGTTTTGCAGGTGTCATGTATTCAATTCCAGGAGACATTAGGCTCAGAAAGAGAAATTGATATAGAATCATTGAAACCTCTGGTGTGGATCATGGTCATTCATCTCTTTGTGCCTGCTCAGGTTTTTGAAAGAATTATCCAGTTCAGCACGACCCTTTATAATTAATCCAAATTACTGTGGGTGCTGGAAATTTGAAGCAAACACAGAAAATGCGAGATAAACTCGAAGTTCTGTAGAGATATTTTAAAAAGACACTTTGATAGTAGCGGAGAAGGGATGAAGGGAAAAATGGTGTGGGGGCCTGATACAAAAAATAATGGGTTTGTTAATGGTGGTGAAAGAGAAAATAATGGGTTTGTTAATGGTGGTGAAGGAGTGAAGTACAACTTCATTAAGGTGTTAAAGGGAGGGAATGGGTCTTCCCTATTGAGAGGAAAGTAGGCAAGACATAAGGTTTGTTCTTCATTTTCTTACATTCTCCACTTTCTGCTCCCTCCTCCCCACTTCCCCTCACACACCCACCCCCACCCCCATATAAACCAGTCTTGCTTGTGTCTTGTTTACAATACATCGAGTAGAAAGGGCCTAGACTCTCCCTTTTTGGACTCCTCCTCAATCCTAAATGGCCAGCCTGGTATCCTCAGACTGGTTCTGGATTTCCTCATCGGGAGTCTTCTGTCAATTCCTGTTAGAATTTTGTGGGATTCTCCAAGCTCCCCCTATCATTTTGCTAAACTCCAGTGTACATAGTTCTAACCAATCCAGTCTCCCTTCATACATCAGTCCTGCTGTCACAGGAGTCAGTCTGATAAACCTTTGATGCTCTCCCTCCATCGTCAGGACATCCCCAGTTATTCAATACTCTCATACTCATTGCAAGGGGCTTTTCCTTTCTGCCTTAGACTGAATATTCAAAACAGTGTGGTTAAATCCATTAGGCCTATATACTTCAAACTTCATGTTTTATATATAACCTGTGGCTACAAATATGGGTCTTAACTGATGTGGGACAGACTCCCTTCCCTTCTATCCCATTATCAATATCAGACTTTGAACCAGTTGAGTAATGAGGTTTGTATCAGCATTTCTCAAGGATGTTCCTTTATCAAACTGTCTCCATATGAGCAGCAGTTGTATTTTCACTTCTTATTCAACAGGACCTGTCTGTATGCATTTCACAAGACCTTTTGTGTTATATTGTAGTCTCATAACCTTGGATATAGTCCTTCTATGAAAACATCTAATTACTCCAGCTTAAAGTTTGACTTGAAACAGCCAACTGTGCAAGCTGCTGTTTCAGCTAACAATCTTCCTCAGCTATTTCATGTCAACTGTCAACCACTTTCAGCCATCTTGTGCTGCCTCAGCCATGGACAGCCCAATCAGATGATATTGCAGGGAGATAAGGAAAAGGAGAAATCTAAACGCACTGAGCTGTACTAGCAGAAAGCTAGCATGGTTACAATGGGCTGAATGTCTTCCTTGGGTTCTGTAACTATTCAATAATTTTTTATGATCTGCTACTAAAACCCTTCCGCTTTGTTAACCCCAGGACTTGGCTATGACAGTATGATCCTGGCTGGCCTCCCACTTTGCACCAGCTGGATATCTGAGGTCAGCCAAAAATCTGGGTTTCTCCAGCACTTGCTATATACTTTTCAGATCTCAAACATCTTCGGTTCTTTTATTTCATCAAAGTTTTTACACTTATTTTCAAATTCCACAAAAGCCTCACACTTCCATATCTCTGTAATCTTGACTTGCCCTACTACCTCCTGAATACCTCTACTCAGTCAGTTCTGGTCTCTTGAATATTCCAGATTGTGATCATTCTATAAATGGCAGCCATGCCATCAAGCACAAAGGCCTATGTCTGAAATTTGCTCTCAAAAGTTCATTCACATCTCTTCATTAAAGCTACTTAGAGTCATAGAGATGTACAGCATGGAAACAGACCCTTCGGTCCAACCCGTCCATGCCGACCCAATCTAGTCCCACCTGCCAGCACTCGGCCCATATCCCTCCAAACCCGTCCTATTCATATTCCCATCCAAATGTTTCTTAAATGTTGCAATTCTACCAGCCTCCACCACATCCTCTGGCAGGTCATTCCATACATGTACCACCCTCTGCGTGAAAACGTTGCCCCTTAGGTCTCTTTTATATCTTTCCTCTTTCACCGTAAACCTATGCCCTCTAGTTCTGGACTCCCCGACCCCAGGGGGAAAAGACCTTCTCTATTTATCCTATCCATGCCCCTCATAATTTTGTAAACCTCTATAAGGTCACCCCTCAGCCTCCGACGCTCCAGGGAAAACAGCCCCAGCCTGTTCAGCCTCTCCCTATAGCTCAGATCCTCCAACCCTGGCAACATCTTTGTGAATATTTTCTCAACCCTTTCAGGTTTCACAACATCTTTTCGATAGGAAGGGGACCAGAATTGCACGCAATATTCCAACAGTGGCCTAACCAATGTCCTGTACAGCCACAACATGACCTCCCAACACCTGTACCTAATACTCTGACCAATAAAGGAAAAATATCAAACGCCTTCTTCATTATCCTAGCGACTCTACTTTCAAGGAGCCATGAACCTGCACTCCAAGGTCTTTGTTCAGCAATACTCCCTAGGACCTTACCATTAAGTGTATAAGTCCTGCTAAGATTTGCTTTCCCAAAATACAGCTCCTCACATTTATCTGAATTAAACTCCATCTGCCACTTCTCAGCCCATTTTCCATCTGGTCCAGATCCTGTTGTAATCTGATGTAACCCTCTTCGCTGTCCACTGCACCTTCAATTTTGGTGTCATCTGCAAACTTACTAACTGTACCTCTTATGCTCGCATCCAAATCATTTATATAAATGACAAAAATTAGAGGACCCAGCACCAATCATTGTGGCACTCCACTGGTCACAGGCCTCCAGTCTGAAAAACAACCCTCCACCACCACCCCCTGTCTTCTACCTTTGTGCCAGTTCTGTATCCAAATGGCTAGTTCTCCCTGTATTCCATGAGATCTAACCTTGCTAATCAGTTTCCCATGGGGAACCTTGTCAAATGCCTTACTGAAGTCCAAATAGATCACATCTACTGCTCTGCCCTCATCAATCTTCTTTGTTACTTCTTCAAAAAACTCAATCAAGTTTGTGAGACATGATTTCCCATGCACAAAGCCATGTTGACTATCCCGAATCAGTCCTTGCCTTTCCAAATACATGTACATCCTGTCCCTCAGGTTTCCCTCCAACAACTTGCCCACCACCGAGGTCAGGCTCACCGGCCTATAGTTCCCTGGCTTGTCTTTACCACCTCTCTTAAACAGTGGCACCACGTTTGCCAACCTCCAGTCTTCCGGCACCTCACCTGTGACGATTGATGATACAAATATCTCAGCAAGAGGCCCAGCAATCACTTCTCTAGCTTCCCACAGAGTTCTCGGGTACACCTGATCAGGTCCTGGGGATTTATCCACTTTTAACCATTTCAAGACATCCAGCACTTCCTCCTCTGTAATCTGGACATTTTGCAAGATGTCACCATCTATTTCGCTACTTTCTATGTCTTCATATCCTTTTCCACAGTAAATACCGATGCAAAATATTCGTTTAGTATCTCCCCCATTTTCTGTGGCTCCACACAAAGGCCGCCTTGCTGATCTTTGAGGGGCCCTATTCTCTCCCTAGTTACCCTTTTGTCCTTAATATATTTGTAAAAACCCTTTGGATTCTCCTTAATTCTATCTCATGTCCCTGTTTTCCTCTTAAGTATACTTCTACTTTCTATATACTCTAAGGATTCACTCGATCTATCCTGTCTATACCTGACATATGCTTCCTTCTTTTTCTTAACCAAACCCTCAATTTCTTTAGTCATCCAGCATTCCCTATACCTACCAGCTTTCCCTTTCACCCTGACAGGAATATACTTTCTCTGGATTCTTGTTATCTCATTTCTGAAGGCTTCCCATTTTCCAGCCATTCCTATACCTGCGAACTTCCTAAAATTGACACCTTTGAGCATCTTTGTGGTCATATGTCCTAAAAACTTTTTATATGATTCAGTGGTCAATATGTTTAAAAACGTTTACAAGAGATCTTTGGATATTTTCCTTAACTGCAGACCCTACAAAATGGCAGCGTGTTGTTATGGCTGCCCACAGGAGAAATTTTCTAAAGCCTCATCTAATTTTGCTTGAAATGTGCACCTTTGTTTCACATTTCCTGGGAAAAGTGGAAGGTTAAAGAATTAATTACCTTGGTACATTTGCTCCTCATTCGTAGTGAAATATAATTTCAGTGTTTGCTTTTTATTGAAGTCACCAATCAAATTGTTATTGTCGTACTGGTTCACTTGGTATGGCTTAAAGATCTTTAGATGCACCAAAGTCCAACTGCAGAGGTGTACCAAAGGCCTCTGAACCAAAGGGAGGCCAAATCCAGAGCTTCATTATAAATTCCTGCACAGTGTCTGCCAAGTCCTTCTCAGGCATTGTGCAGCAGGGAATGGAAGAACCAGAATGTAGTGTTATGAAGGTGTGGGTGTACTGTATCTTTAAGAGAGTTAAAAGCTAGCAGAACTACCTGACAGCACCAAGTGTTCTGAACAAGAAGCAATGTAACATTTGGTCGAACTGCTGGATTAGCTGGGTTGCCTAGAGATGACAAAACAAATCCAAATTTGACCAGTCATTTTAAATTATACCCCCCAAAAAAACAAACTCCAATCAAGTTTGAATTGAGTATATTGACAATCCAAAAAGCCAAAGACACAATCCAATGCTTTGGGGTATAAGACAGGGAAAAATTGAAAAGTTCGGGGAGAACTGCCAAAAGAGCAACAGATGCAGGCTGCTAGTAAAACCTCTATGAGAGGTACCTGTCTACAGAAGGAGTTTGTACTGAGAAAAAATCATCGACACCAACCTAGAGAGTAAATCTACAGAGTAAGATATGACAGCTGGCTGGCTTTGAAATTCAAATTTTTTGGTAAATCTTACTCGATGGTTTTATCGGACTAGTATTATAGAAGGGAAAGTAAACGATAGATGAGAGGACAAAGTTTTAAATTGTTGTTAGTTAATTATTCATTGTTATACTTTAAGAAATAAAGTTGGTCATTTTTACTTTAATTAGTTCTTGGCCTTTTGAATTTTCCCAGATGACTGCATGGGATAATTTTTTTTTCTGTGTTGCTGGCTTAGATTAAGCAGGAGGGTTTACCCCATGTCATAACAATAGCATGTTCCATTTTTATTTATTTATTCATTTTGTGAGATGTGGGTATCCCAGACTGGCTGGCATTTATTGCCTGTCTCTAGTTGCCCTTGAGGAGGTGGTGATGAGCTGCCTTTTTGAATCACTGCAATCCACCTGCTGTGGATTCAACCACGATGCCATTAGAGAG
This sequence comes from Chiloscyllium punctatum, assembly GCF_047496795.1. Taxonomy (NCBI): domain Eukaryota; kingdom Metazoa; phylum Chordata; class Chondrichthyes; order Orectolobiformes; family Hemiscylliidae; genus Chiloscyllium; species Chiloscyllium punctatum. The sequence continues at coordinate 32,901,823 of NC_092748.1, read as the reverse complement.
GAAATTCCAGGCTTTTGACCTACTGCAAATGAAAGAATGGGGATATATTTCCAAGTCAGGATGATGGGTGGCTTGGAGGGGAACTTTCAGGTGGTGGTATTCCCATCTATCTGCTACCCTTATCTATCTGATGGGAGTGGTCATGGGTTTAGAAGATGCTGTTGAAGAATCTTTGGGGAATTTCTGTACTCCGTCTTGTAGATAGTACGCACTGCTGTTACTCAGCATCAATGGTGGAGGGAGTGCAGGTACACATAAATTTATAGCGTAAACATTGGAAGTTGTTAGATCCCATAACCTGCAAAATGCCTCAAGCAAGTTGGAAATAATCATTGAGGCGGGTTCAGCTTGGATCATGAACAGTTCCTGCTTATTGTCTGCAGAAACTCCCAAAAACATCAACAGGCGATGGTACTGGTGGGCCATTTACAATGCTTCCTACTTGACCCTGGCATTTTCTCCTTTTTCAATTACTGACTTTAATGATCATGTCACTGCAATCACTGAGGTAAAGTATTCTCAATGAAACCACCAGATACCAGCATTATTCTGAACTATTTTAATGAGGAGCCAAGAATGAGTGAATTGAAAAGAAGACAGGGTCATAAAGCATATTTTATTATGTTGACAAATAATTCAACAAAATAAAGTAATGCATTATAGTTGCAAACTAAAAGTCCCTCATGCGCCTGAAAGATCCGATAGTTGAGCTGTAGCCTCGCCAGTCACTGTATCTCCTGTATTCACCAGGTCTCATGAAGTACTGTCGCCCTCTGTAGTTGGGATGTTCATAGAAGATCCAGTAACCATCCATCACATGGCAGGAGTGGATGTCACGGTAACGGAAACGATCGTAGACAGATGGACAGTCATCCATGAATTCCATCATCTGTCCTCCAAAGTCAGGCCTCTCATAAATTTTCATTCTGTAGGAATCTCCTCGGTACTGCAATAGAAAGACATGAAAGATTTGTGGTGCAGCTACAAATATATCTACAATCGATGCATATGTGACTGGTGATATTTCATGCATACAAACAGAACTATATTGATAGCAGTAGACACCTTAATGTACTTCTGTTTGCTCTTGTGGGAAAACCTTTTTTCAAGTGCAAGCAGTTTTCTCTCTTATGTAAACTTTTCAATATTTACAGTTAAATGAATGGGATGAATATAAACATCTCCATCGACAAGTTTTATGACTCAGGTTTTATCCAATTTGGCCTTGTTACATTCTGCTATGTCAATATGTCAATTTAACTTTCAGTTCGGAATATCAGATTTGTTATTTGTAAATGTTTCAATTATATCCCAGATGATCATCAGCTTTGCAACAGTACATCAGCATATGACGGACTACTATCTTCCCAGTTTGCACAAGTGTTGACTGAAGAACTACCTAGATAATAAGTATAGTAACAAAGTTACGGCAGTGACAGAAACACAAACTAGTGAATTGGTAAATCAAACTGGTTGTGTCACAGTCCACTACATATTATCATCATTGATGAAAATTAAAATCAATCCTGTGAAAATAAAGATCTCCTTTACATCTCATTCAGAAAAACCCAAATGTTGAGTGCATTAATCATTATCTCAGTGTCAGTTTGATCAGAAAATACACACCACCAGAAATAACTTACGTATGGGTAAGTGCGACATGACCAAATGTTGTCATTGAACCCCATCCAGCGCTGGTAGTCAGGATACTCTCCCCTGGTCAGAACATACTGGTATCCCATGTAATTGGGTTTCTCATACAGCACCCACCAGTCACTCTCAACACGGATGGAGTTACAGCGGCTGAAGTAAGGGGACAGGTCGGCACAGTCACTGCTGCACTCATAGTGCCGCCCCTGGAAGTTCCTGTCCTCGTAAAAGATGATCTGTGAGGAAAGAAACAGGTTTGTAAATTCATGATTTCTCAAACTTTGCTATTCCTAATGGAAAATTTTAATACAACATGTGAACTCAAGATAATCCTTGCCTTTCCCATTATGGGTTCAGAGTTGGCTTCGTAACCGAATGTATTACTGCTTCACAGAGCTTGATATTTATACACTGCGCTGAAATGCCACACTGTGCATTTTCTTTAGTTATTCAAACCATTTCAATGAGTTGAAACCACTACAAATGCTGCATCACACATGACTTATACAGTAAATGCAAAGAGAACATTCAAAAGGCACTTTAGTATTGTTTTTCAGTGTTTTGCTTCCATTTCAATTTAATTCTTGCATTAAAGAAGACAACAATACACTGGAGGCCGTTGTGCACCCGATTCTATGCTTTCACTGCAATTCTCAGTGTCATAGCATGTTCAAAAGGATATGTTCCCAATAGTTCATTATAATTTAATAGGTCCAGTCTCAAACTGGTTAACACATAGGCATGCATGTCTGGAGCAGGTTACTTAAATTATTACTCTGTAAGTAAGTTTGTTTTGATGTGTAACTGTTAATGTATTTTCATTCCAAATTAATCATCTACTTGAGAACTGCTCGAATTATATATGGTATTTTTTCAACATATTATTGTATACTTTTGGTTCCATATACTAATGTACATCCTTTTGTTACCTATTATTTTCTCCTTTGCTCTTAATTACACATTAGTTGAAGGGAGATTTGAATAAAAAACAAAACAACAAAAGGGCAATGTTAGTTTGATGGAAGAAAAATTCAGAATGTACATACATGGGGACAACAGATTGGATTATTTACTGCTTACAAAAAGGAAAGAGTGAAGAAAAAGCTTTGGAGTATCTTAATTAAAGAAGTACAGATCAACTAAAATCTGGTACATTATTGCCATGATCACAAATTTGGTTACCAGAACTGACATCTTTAGCTCAAAAGGTAAACATAGAATCATTGAATCTGGCAGCACAGAATGTAGCCATTCATCCCATTATAACTACAAGTAGTTATATTCATCTGCTCTTTTCACACAGCCCTGTAATTCCTTTACCTTTTCATGTGTGATCAAAGGTCCCCCTGCTCCCACATCTGTATCAGAGTTTATATTTTTCTTTAAAGTTGGGACCTATTACTGAAAGTTCATACATAACCTGGCCTGCATTCTGGCATCCTGCATCAACTCTTGAAAAAGAGTCAGCGTTGGAAATGTTTGCATTGCCAAGCAAAAAGGGGTGCCATCATTTAAGAAAGGTGGTAAGGAAAGGCCAGTAAAATATAGACCAGTGAGCTTGAGATCGATGGGAGGTAAGTTGATGGAAAGGATTCTGAGGGACAGGATTTGCATGTATCTGGAAAGGCAAGGATGGATCAAGATAGTTAACACTTCTTTGTGTATGGGTGATTGTGGCTCACTAATTTGATTGAGTTTTTTGAAGAAGTGACAAAGAAGATTGTTGAAGACAGAGCAGTGGGCAGGTGGTATTCAGGAGGTGGGGAGGCTGCAGACAGATTTGGACAAGGTTAGGAGAGTGGATAATCAGTGGCAGATGGAGTACAACGTGGGAAAATGTGAGGTCACGCACTTTGGTCGGAAGAATTGAGGCAGGAATTATTTTCTAAATGAGGAGAAAATTCAGAAGTCTTAAGTGCAAAGAGGCTTGGGAGTTCTAGTCCAGGATTCTCTCAAGATAAAATTGCAGGTTGAGTCATTGGTTAGGAAAGCAAATGCAATGATGGCATTTATTTTGAGAGGACTTGAAAATAAAAGCAGAGATATACTTCTGAACATCTACAAGGCTCTGCTCAGACCGCATTTGGACGATTGTGCTCAGTTTTGGATCCCATACCTCAGGAAGCATGTACGGTCCTGGAACGTGTTCAGAGGAGGTTCACAAAAGTGGTCCCAGGAATGAAACGCTTAACATATGAGGAATGTTTGAGGACTGTAAATCTATACTTGAGGAAGTTTAAAAGGATAAGGGGGGATCTAATTGAAACTTACAGAATACTGAATGGCCTGGACAGAGTAGATGTTGGGAAGATGTTTCCATTGGTGTGAGAGACTAGGAGCCAAGGGCATAGCCTTAGAGGAAAGGGAAGGCCTTATAGAACAGAGATAAGGAGACATTTCTTCAGCCAGACAGTGGTAAATCTATGGAATTCATTGCTGCAGAAGGCTGTGGAGGCCAGGTCATTGGGTATATTAAAGACTGAGATGGATAGATTTTGAGTATCGTGGGAATCAAGTGTTATGGGGAGAAAGCTTGAGAATGGGTTGAGAAACTTATCAGCCATGATTGAATGGCAGAGCAGACTCAATGGGCTGAATGACCTAATTTCTGCTCCCATGTCTTATGGACATTTTCTATGTGAATTTGCATAAGGCCTTCAAGAAGATTCTGCATGGTAGAGTGTTTAGCAAGGATAGATCAAATGGAGTCAGGGAGAGTTTACTGGATTAGTGGTGCTGGAAGAGCACAGCAGTTCAGGCAGCATCCAATGAGCAGCGAAATCAACGTTTCGGGCAAAAGCCCTTCATCAGGAATAAAGGCAGTGAGGCAGTGAGCCTGAAGCATGGAGAGATAAGCTAGAGGAGGGTGGGGGTGGGGAGAGAGTAGCATAGAGGACAATGGGTGAGTGGGGGAGGAGATGAAGGTGATAGGTCAAGGAGGAGAGGGTGGAGTGGATAGGTGGAAAAGGAGATAGGCAGGTCGGACAAGTCAAGGAGGCAGTAACTGAGCTGGAAGTTTGAAACTAGGATGAGGTGGGAGAAGGGGAAATGAGGAAGCTGTTGAAGTCCACATTGATGCCCTGGGGTTGAAGTGTTCCGAGGCGGAAGATGAGGCGTTCTTCCTCCAGGCGTCTGGTGGTGAGGGAGCGGCGGTGAAGGAGGCCCAGGACCTCCATGTCCTCGGCAGAGTGGGAGGGGGAGTTGAAATGTTGGGCCACGGGGCGGTTTGGTTGATTGGTGCGGGTGTCTCGGAGATGTTCCCTAAAGCGCTCTGCTAGGAGGCGCCCAGTCTCCCCAATGTAGAGGAGACCGCATCGGGAGCAACGGATACAATAAATGATATTGGTGGATGTGCAGGTGAAACTTTGATGGATGTGGAAGGCTCCTTTAGGGCCTTGGATAGAGGTGAGGGAGGAGGTGTGGGCACAGGTTTTACAGTTCCTGCGGTGGCAAGGGAAAGTGCCAGAATGGGAGGTTGGGTCGTAGGGGGGGTGTGGACCTGACCAGATAGTCACGGAGGGAACGGTCTTTGCGGAAGGCGGAAAGGGGTGGGGAGGGAAATATATCCCTGGTGGTGGGGTCTTTTTGGAGGTGGCGGAAATGTCGGTGGATGATTTGGTTGATGCAAAGGTTTGTAGGGTGGAAGGTGAGCACCAGGGGCGTTCTGTCCTTGTTACGGTTGGAGGGGTGGGGTCTGAGGGCGGAGGTGCGGGATGTGGACGAGATGCATTGGAGGGCATCTTTAACCACGTGGGAAGGGAAATTGCGGCCTCTAACTGAACTCATCTCTACCTACCTTGACACTGTCCTATTCCCCCTCGTCCAGGAACTCCCCACATACGTTCGAGACACCACCCACGCCCTCCACCTCCTCCAAGACTTCCGTTCCCCTGGTCCCCAACGCCTTATCTTCACCATGGATATCCAATCCCTCTACACCTCCATTCGCCATGACCAGGGCCTCCAAGCCCTCCGTTTTTTCCTCTCCAGACGTCCCCAACAGTACCCTTCCACTGACACACTCATTCGTTTGGCCGAACTGGTCCTCACCCTTAACAATTTCTCCTTTGAATCCTCCCACTTCCTCCAGACCAAAGGCGTAGCCATGGGCACACGTATGGGCCCCAGCTATGCCTGTCTCTTTGTTGGCTATGTAGAACAGTTGATCTTCCGTAATTACACCGGCACCACTCCCCACCTCTTCCTCCGCTACATTGATGACTGCATTGCCGCCACCTCGTGCTCCCGCGAGGAGGTTGAGCAATTCATCAACTTCACCAACGCATTCCACCCTGACCTTAAATTTACCTGGACTATCTCTGACACCTCGCTCCCCTTCCTGGACCTCTCCATCTCCATTAGTGACGACCGACTTGACACTGACATTTTTTACAAACCCACTGACTCCCATAGCTACCGGGATTACACCTCTTCCCACCCTATCTCTTGCAAAAATGCCATCCCGTATTCCCAATTTCTCCGCCTCCGCCGTATCTGCTCCCAGGAGGACCAGTTCCACCATAGGACACACCAGATGGCCTCCTTCTTTAGAGACCGCAATTTCCCTTCCCACGTGGTTAAAGATGCCCTCCAATGCATCTCGTCCACATCCCGCACCTCCGCCCTCAGACCCCACCCCTCCAACCGTAACAAGGACAGAACGCCCCTGGTGCTCACCTTCCACCCTACAAACCTTTGCATTAACCAAATCATCCACCGACATTTCCGCCACCTTCAAAAAGACCCCACCACCAGGGATATATTTCCCTCCCCACCCCTTTCCGCCTTCCGCAAAGACCGTTCCCTCCGTGACTACCTGGTCAGGTCCACACCCCCCCTACGACCCACCCTCCCATTCTGGCACTTTCCCCTGCCACCACAGGAACTGTAAAACCTGTGCCCACACCTCCTCCCTCACCTCTATCCAAGGCCCTAAAGGAGCCTTCCACATCCATCAAAGTTTCACCTGCACATCCAATCAACCAAACCGCCCCGTGGCCCAACATTTCAACTCCCCCTCCCACTCTGCCGAGGACATGGAGGTCCTGGGCCTCCTTCACCGCCGCTCCCTCACCACCAGACGCCTGGAGGAAGAACGCCTCATCTTCCGCCTCGGAACACTTCAACCCCAGGGCATCAATGTGGACTTCAACAGCTTCCTCATTTCCCCTTCCCCCACCTCATCCTAGTTTCAAACTTCCAGCTCAGTTACTGTCTCCTTGACTTGTCCGACCTGCCTATCTTCTTTTCCACCTATCCACTCCACCCTCTCCTCCTTGACCTATCACCTTCATCTCCTCCCCCACTCACCCATTGTACTCTATGCTACTCTCTCCCCACCCCCACCTTCCTCTAGCTTATCTCTCCATGCTTCAGGCTCACTGCCTTTATTCCTGATGAAGGGCTTTTGCCCGAAACGTTGATTTCGCTGCTCGTTGGATGCTGCCTGAACTGCTGTGCTCTTCCAGCACCACTAATCCAGTATTTGATTTTCAGCATCTGCAGTCATTGTTTTTACCTCAGGGAGAGTTTGCCATTTGGATACAAAATTGACCCGAAGGTAGGAGACAGAATGCGGTTGTTGAGATTTGCTTTTTGGACTGGAGGCCTGTCACCAATGGTCTACTGCAAGGTTCAATGCTGGGTCCACTGCTTTTTGTCATGTATATAACTGATTTGGATGTAAATATAAGGAATATGGTTAGTAACTTTGCAGATGACACGACAATTGATGGTATAGTGGACAGCAAAGAAGGTAATGTCACAGTACAACCATAATCAGATTGGCAAATGGGCCAAAGAGTAGTAATTGGAGATTAATTTAGATAAGTATGAGGTGCTACATTTTGGGATGGCAAATCAGGACAGGACTTACATGCTTCATGTTAAGGTCCTGAGGAGTGTGGCCGAACAAAGAGACTTCAGAGTCAGGTTCATATTTTGTTGAAAGTTGATTTGCAGATAAACAGGATAGTGAAGAAGGCGTTTGTTACACTTGCCTTTATTGCTCAGTGTATTGAGTAAAGGAGTTGGGTGGTTATACTGCGGCTGTGCAGGACATTGGTTAGGCCACATTTGGCATATACCATTCAATTCTGGTCTCCCTGCCATAGTAATGATGTTGTAAAACTTGAAAGGGTTCAGAGAAGACTTATAAAGATGTAGCCAGGGTTGGAAGATTTCAGCGATAAGGAGAGGCTGAATCAACTGGGGCTATATTTCGTGGAGCGTCAGAGGCTGAGGGGCAACCTTATAGAGGTTTATAAAATGATGAGGGGCATGGATAGGGTGAATAGTCAAGATTGTTTCCCCAGAGTAGAGGAGACCAAAACTAAAGGACATAGTTTAAATTGAGAGGGGAAAATTAAAAAGGGACCCGAGGGGCATCTTTTTCACACAGAGAGTGTGCATATATGGAATGAACTGCAAGAGGAGATGGTGGAGACTAGTACAACATTTAAAAAGCGTCTGGATAGAAAAATGAATAGGAAAGGTTTAGAGGGATATGGGCCAAATGCTGGCAAATGGGACGGGATTAGTTTAGAATATCTGGTTGGCGTGGACAAGTTTGACCAAAGTGTAGCAGCCTCCTGTATAAAAACAAGGCTCATCTACACACCTTTCTCTTAGAACCACTCTTGAAGTCATCTGAAGCTTTCTGAGGAGACCAGCATAGTGAGAGGCAGAGACCAGCTGGCGATCCAGAGAAAGGGAGAGGGCAAAAGCAGCTTCACAGACCCAGAGATAGGACCATAGAGAAAGCAACTGCATCAATTTATAAGAGACTTGGAAAGTATTGTAATCTTAAGAGGCCAAATAAGATTGGGGATAGTATGTTTAGCATTAAAGATTATTGTATTTGTGTTTCTAATAAAGTGGGAATGTTTTGATTTGGAATCAGCTTGTGTCATATTGATTTGACCATTTTGGTATTCTTGGTCCACCTGGCCAAATTCAGTCCTAATAATCTGGTCAGATTTATCTGTAACTCATTTAAAAGGAACCAGACAACAGAAAGGTCTGTTTTCATGCTGTCCATCTCTCTGACTCAAGGACTCTAATAGTTTTCAGGAAGTGAGGAAACAGCTCCCACCTTCTAAGATGTTGGCACAATATGATTCCAAATGAGATCTGGGATTAACATGCAATGCTCTCCCCCGTAGAGTTTAGGGGTTACATTAGCTCAGAGATGGCGCAATGGAGAGGGACACTCAATGCATCCAAAACTTTGGCTAATGTGCCCAGATAGAGTAGAAAGGATTGGCAGTCATATTTGGAGTCAGGAAAAGTTCCAACATTACCTTTATGAAAATTTGAAACAATAACAGACAACAAAACCCTGCTAGGTCTACTTAAAGAGGGCAAGGCAGTGCCATCCATAGCTTCAGGCAAAATTCATCAGTTGACTCTAAGATTAACTGCGTTAGAACACTGTCCGGGAGGTCAAATAGCAAACATGGATGTATTGAACTGCCTCCCACTGGCAGATAAAAAGCACATGGTACCACCACTGGAAGAGTCCATAGGGATGTTAAATTTTCTGGACACACTTCCAATCACAGCTGACAATGTCAGACATTGGACACAGAAAGATCTGCTCCTGACATTTTAGAAATAGCTGGTGATGATGCGAGAATCCAATGGATCCTGAGAGACAAGATCACTGTATATTCTTGTGGAAAGCAAGAGTGATCGTCTTGAGCAGAGGTCACCATGAGATACTGGCTGAATACAATACTGGTCATCCAAGGGGTTTCCAAAATGAAGATATTGGTGAAAAATTATGCCAGGTGCCAAGATTAGGATACAGACAGAGCCATGTTGGTGGGGCAGAGCCCAGAGTGCCACCATGGACAAATATTACCACCAGCAGCTCTGCCACATTGTTGGGAATGGATGGATAATCCCTGGACGCAGTTAGACATCAATTATGTTGGTGCATTCATGGACTCAACGTTCTTAGTAATTGTGGGCGGCCACTCAAAATAGCTGGACATGCATAGTGTTCGTGCATAAAACACAGTGACAAAAAACAAAAATTGTGCACATACTTTTCGGTACAGGGACTTCTGGAAGTTAGGTCACAGATCACTGGTCAGCGTTTGCCAACAAGAAATTTGAGAATTTGCTAAAGTTGAATGGGATTCATTATTTAAGGACAGCTTCATATCATCCATCATCCAATAGTCAGGCAAAAAGAGCAAACTTTGAAGCTGACCCACTGGTAAAACACCACAGGAGAAACTATGAAATTACTGCTTCATGAGATATAGAACTGCTCCGGTTTCTATTTGATTATAAGACTACCCCTCATGCAACTACAAGGATAGCTTCAATAGAGTTGCTAATGGGGAGAGAAGACTCCACATCAAGTTTAAACTGATCTTCCTGGACCTGGGGGGCAAGGTGAAATGGCAGCAGGAACGCCAAAGATGAAAACAAGACTCCACTAAGTGACAGACAGTTTACTTTAGGGGATGAAGATTGGTGTAGGAAACACGAGAATGACCCTGCATGAGTAAGAGATGGTAGACGTGAGATCAGAAGCAGTTACATGCAAAGTTCAAGTCAGCGTAATGGTCCTGAACATAAGTGAATCATATGAAAGTTGCAAACTCGTAAATGATGCAGGAACAAAGCATGCCCAGCTCCTCGACAGCCTTTCCAACTGTTTTGAAACCCATGGGTTTTCCCTCTTCCTCAGGTGTTGAAGATAGCTCAGAATCTGAGATGGACACGGTGGATATTGCCACCTCAGCACCTTTGCTGTCTGAAGCAGAGAAATAATTTCTTCTGAGATGCTCCAGAGGGGAGGCCATATTGGATTTGGTACTCGGTAACGAACCGGGACAAGTGGTGGGCTTGTTAGTGGGTGAACATTTTGGTGATGGCGACCACAATTCTGTGACTTTCACCTTGGTTATGGAGAGAGATAGGTGCGCACAACGAGGAAGTTTTTACAATTGGGGGAAGGGAAATTACGATGCTGTAAGACAGGATTTGAGGAGCATACGTTGGGAGCATAGGCTGTCAGGGAAGGATGTGGTGGAAATGTGGGACTTTTTCAAGGAGCAGATACGACGTGTCCTTGATATGTATGTACCGATCAGGCAGGAAAGAAACGGTCGTGTGAGGGAGCCTTGGTTGACGAGGGAGGTTGAATGTCTAGTAAAGAGGAAGAAGGAGGCTTACATAAGGTTGAGGAAACAAGGTTCAGACAGAGCAGTGGAGGGATACAGGATAGCCAGAAGGGACCTGAAGAAAGGGATTAGGAGAGCTAAGAGAGGGCATGAAAAATCCCTGGCGGATAGGATCAAGGATAACCCCAAGGCATTCTATGCGTATGTGAGAAACCTGAGAATGACAAGAACGAGGGTAGGTCCGATCAAGGACAGTGGTGGGAGACTGTGTATTGAGTCGGAAGAGATAGGAGAGGTCTTGAACAAGTACTTCTCTTCAGTATTTACGAACGAGAGGGACCGTATTGTTGAAGAGGAGAGTGTGAAATGGACTGATAAGCTAGAAGAGATACCTGTTAGGAAGGAAGATGTGTTGGACATTTTGAACAACTTGAGGATAGACAAGTCCCCCGGGCCTGACGGGATATATCCTAGGATTATGTGGGAAGCAAGAGAGGAAATTGCAGTACCGTTGGCAATGATCTTCTCGTCTTCACTGGCAACTGGGGTGGTACCAGGGGACTGGAGAGTAGCGAATGTTGTGCCCCTGTTCAAAAAAGGGAATAGGGATAACCCCGGGAATTACAGGCCAGTTAGTCTTACTTCTGTGGTAGGCAAAGTAATGGAAAGGGTACTGAGGGATAGGATTTACGAGTACCTGGAAAGACACTGCTTGATTAGGGACAGCCAGCACGGATTTGTGAAGGGTAGGTCTTGCCTTACAAGTCTTATTGAATTCTTCGAGGAGGTGACCAAGCATGTGGATGAGGGTAGAGCAGTGGATGTAGTGTACATGGATTTTAGTAAGGTATTTGATAAGGTTCCCCATGGTAGGCTTATGCGGAAAGTCAGGAGGCATGGGATAGAGGGAAATTTGGCCAATTGGATAGAAAACTGGCTAACCGGTCGAAGTCAGAGAGTGGTGGTAGATGGTAAATATTCAGCATGGAGTCCAGTTACAAGTGGAGTTCCGCAGGGATCAGTTCTGGGTCCTCTGCTGTTTGTAATTTTTATTAATGACTTAGAGGAGGGAGTCGAAGGGTGGGTCAGTAAATTTGCAGATGATACAAAGATAGGTGGAGTTGTGGACAGCGAGGAGGGCTGTTGTCGGCTGCAGAGGGACTTAGATATGATGCAGAGCTGGGCTGAGGAGTGGCAGATGGAGTTCAACCCTGCCAAGTGTGAGGTTGTCCATTTTGGAAGAACAAATAAGAATGCGGAATACAGGGTTAATGGTAGGGTTCTTGGTCAGGTGGAGGAACAGAGGGATCTTGGGGTCTATGTACATAGATCTTTGAAGGTTGCCACTCAGGTGGATAGAGTTTGTAAGAAGGCCTATGGAGTATTATCGTTCATTAGCAGAGGGATTGAATTCAAGAGTCGTGAGGTGATGTTGCAGCTGTACAGGACTTTGGTTAGGCCACATTTGGAGTACTGTGTGCAGTTCTGGTCGCCTCACTTTAGGAAAGATGTGGAAGCTTTGGAGAGGGTGCAGAGAAGATTTACCAGGATGTTGCCTGGAATGGAGAGTAGGTCGTACGAGGATAGGTACGAGAGTTCTCGGCCTTTTCTCGTTGGAACGGCGAAGGATGAGGTGGGACTTGATCGAGGTTTATAAGATGATCAGAGGAATAGATAGAGTAGACAGTCAGAAACTTTTTCTCCGGGTACAACAGAGTGTTACAAGGGGACATAAATTTAAGGTGAAGGGTGGAAGGTATAGGGGAGATGTCAGGGGTGGGTTCTTTACCCAGAGAGTGGTGGGGGCATGGAATGTGCTGCCCGTGGGAGTGGTAGAGTCAGATTCATTGGCGACCTTTAAGCGGCATTTGGATAGGTACATGGATGGGTGCTTAATCTAGGATAGAAGTTCGGCACAACATCGTGGGCCGAAGGGCCTGTTCTGTGCTGTATTGTTCTATGTTCTATCTATGTTCTATGCTCCAGGTGCAAGAGGTGAGCTACAGTGCATTACACAGTGTATGTATCAGAGGCAGGGTTGGAGGAAGCTGACCCACTGGTAAAACACCACAGGAGAAACTATGAAATTAAGAACCGGCCGATATCCTCAGACTCAGAGGGGGAGGGCTATAGCGATTGTAACAAAGTCAGCCAGGTGGCCGTCATTGAATGTGAGTTCCCTGATTGAGGCTGTTAATCTGGTCCAATCAGGAAGCCCTGGCTGACAGATATAAACAGGGGTACCAAAGGTTCAGTTCACTCTGAGAGCGGCTCTGAGGGAGCTGAATCAGTGTCACGGACTCTCCATGTGTAAACAAAGGGTGATTTGGTGATTGGATACCAACCTCTGTGGAGGTATTACAACTAGAACAGTAACATTGGAGCTGCTAGATCCCATACCTTGCAAAATGCCTTCAGCCTCAAATTGGAAATAATCATTATTGAGCCAGGTCCAACCTGGGTCTTGAACAGTTTCTCTCTTATTGACTGCAGAAACTCCAACAACATCAGCAGTCGATGGTACTGGTAGGTTATTCACAATGCTTCCAACTTGACCCTGGCATTTCCTAATTTTCTAATTACTAACTTTAAAGTTGATCCTGTCACTGAGACACTGTGGTAAATACTCTCCATGAAGCCACCATCCAGCACTATTTTTAACCAATTTAATGAGACCCACTAATAAGTGAACTGCAGAAGAAGACTGTGTAGCAAAGAATATGTTATTACATTGACAAATATTTTAACAAAATAACGTCACATGTTACAGACTCAGACTAAACGTCCCTCATTTGCCTGAAAGATCCGATAGTTGAGCTGTAGCCTCCCCAGTCACTGTATCTCCTGTATTCACCAGGTCTCATGAAGTATTGTCGCCCTCTGTAGTTGGGATGTTCATAGAAGATCCAGTAACCGTCCATCACATGGCAGGAGTGGATGTCACGGTAACGGAAACGATCGTAGACAGATGGACAGTCATCCATGAATTCCATCATCTGTCCTCCAAAGTCAGGCCTCTCGTAAATCCTCATTCTGTAGGAGCCTCCTCAGTACTGGAATTGACAGAAACAAAAGATTTGTGATGCAACTAAAAATATACCTAAAATCGACATAGGTGGGACTGGTGTGATATTTCGTGCATACAGACAGAATTATCAGTAAAAATCTTAATGTATTTCTGGTTGCTCTTGTAGGTAGATTTTTTTTCAAGTGGGGCCAGCTTTCCCTTTTCTGTAACCTTTGCAATATTTACAGTTAACTGAATGGGATGAATACAAATATCCCCATCGACAATTTGTACTGAGTCACATTTTAGACAATTTGACCTCGTTACATTCTGCAATGTCAATATGCAAATATGTCTTTCAGTTCGGAATATCTGATTTGTTATTCATAAATGTTTCATTTATACCCCAGATGATCATCAGCTTTGCAACAAGTCAGTATATGCCGCATAACGATCTTCCCAGCTTGCACAACTATTTAGAACTACCCACAAAACAAGTGATGTTACAAAGTGACAAGGGTAGTTGTTACCTTTTGGGCAGCAACAGAAATGCAACTTAGTGGATTGGGAATTGAATTTGCGCATGTGATTGTCCAATACCTATTACCGTTTCAAAGAAAATTGAAGTCAAACCTGCGAAAATAAACATCTCCTTTACACCTTATTCAGACAAACCCAAATGTTGAGTGCATTAATCATTATCTCAGTGTCAGTTTGATCAGAAAATACAAACCACCAGAAATAACTTATGTATGGGTGAGTGCGACATGACCTTTAAACAAATCATTGTTTGCAGCAAACTGCCCAGCCTTCAGGACAACATGGACCATAGCCCTGTAACCACTATAAGATGTGTCAGAGTGTCAACACGGATAAAACCATTACACGTGGGGACACCACACAACGTGTACGCGGCCGGTACCTACGTGATTCGGCCAACGTTGTCTATCTCATACACTGCAGGCAAGGGTGCCCTGAGGCATGGTACATTGACTAGACCAAGCTGATGCTATGACAATGGATGAATGGACACCGCATGACAGTCTCCAGACGGGGGTGTTCCTTGCCAGTTAGGGAATACTTCAGCAGTCAGCGACATTTTGCTTTGGGTCTTCAGGTGAACATCCTCTGAGGTGGACTTTGGGGCAGGTAACAACACAAAGTGGAGAGCAGAGGCTGATAGCCAAGTTCGGTATCCATGGGGATGGCCTCAACTGGGACCTTGGGTTCATGTCACACTACAGGTGACCCCACTACACTACACTCTCTGTCTGTCTGTCCCTCTCTCTCTTTCACACACGCACACTCTTACACACTCACACACTCACGAGACCCTCTCTCATACACAAGCTGTCTCTCATACACACACACACCCCACACTCACTCTCACACAAACATCCTCTCACAGGCTTATGCCCCATTACACTCACGCACACACTTTATCAAGCTTTCACATACGCAAACACGCACTCTCTCACATGCACTCACACTCACACGCGCACACTCACACGCACACGCTCATTCTCTCTCTCTCATGCATGCACACACACAAACACATGTAAGTCTATGGGGTGAATTTGCATTTGCAGAATTATATTTGCAGATGCATTCTATTTTGCTCAAAAAATGAACAATCTTCAGGCAGTCAATACATGTAATATTTTGTAAATTCCACTTTGGAAATAGAATCAGTCTAACTCAAGACTGGGATACAGACAGTCTCTAACCTCACATCTTTAATGCATTGTCTGAGTTGAGATGTCACATTTTGTAATAAAACTTTAAATTATCTCCTGAAGGTGACTTAAAAGAAGTCCTGGGATTTAAATATTAATGAACCAAAGCTGCAACCCATTCTAAATGAAGAAAGACTTAACAATCCAGGTTTGTTCAATATATCACTGCATGATACTGTAGTCTTTTGCTATAAATTCTGTGACTTATGATCTTATACTCCACAACCACCTGATGAAGGAGCAGCACTCTGAAAGTTAGTGCTTACAAGTAACCCTGTTGGACTATAATCTGGTGTTGTGTGATTTTTAACTAGATTTAAGGTGAGAGGGGAAATATTTAAAAGGGACCAATGGGGCAACATATCCATGCAGAGGGTGGTGTGTGTATGGAACAGATGAGGAGGTGGAGGCTGATACAATTACAACATTTGAAATACATTTGGAAGGGTATATGAAAGGGAAGCATTTAGCAGGACATTGGCCAAATGCTGGCAAATGAGATGAGATGAATGTAAATATCTGGTCAGCACAGACCAGTTGGATCAATGGGTCTGTTTCATTGCTGTACATTCCTATGACTTTATGACTGTAACATCCTATCATCCTGTAAGGAGTTGGCATGAAATGATCACAAGCGAGATCTGGGATTGACATGCAATGCCTTCCCATACATCATCAGGATAGCATTACCTTAGTAGCATTTGTGTCCCCATAGAGAAGAAGTCCCAATAATGTATGAGTCATAGAGTCATACAGCACAGAAACACAGCCTTTGGGCAAACCAGTCCATGCTGACCATAACCCCAAACTAAACTAGTCCCACCTGCCCACACTTGTCTCATACCCCTCCAAATATTTCTTAATCATGTACTTATCCAAATGTTTTTTCAACATTGTATCTGTATAGAGGGCTAGGCTAATGCTTATTGCCCATCGCGCATTACCCAGAGGTCAGTTGAGAAGCAATCACATTGTTGTGGGTCTGGAGTCTCATATCATCCAGACTAGATAAGGATGGCAGTTTCCTTCCCCAAAGGACATTACTGAAGCAGATGGGCTTTTCCCCTGACAACTGACAATGGCTTCATGAGACTCTTAATTCCACCTTCTGCCATGGCAGGATCCAAACCTAGGTCCCCAGATCATTGTTTAAGTCATATAGTCTGAGGATCATAGAGATGTACAGCATGGAAATAAACCCTTCGGTCCAACTCGGCCATGCCCAGATATCCTAACCTAATCTAGTCCCATTTACCAGCACTTGGTCCACATCCCTCTAAAACCTTCCTATTCATATACCCGTCCAGGTGCCTTTTAAATTTGGTAATTGTACCAGCCTCCACCGCTTCCTCTGGCAGCTCATTCTATACACGCACCACCCTCTCTGTGAAAATGTTGCTCCTTATGTCATCCCATTTCCCCCCTCCATTGAAGCAAAATGCTCAGAGACTCAGTGTAGTTTTACCTCCTTCATCTTTATTCCAGGCCCTGGAGGGAGAGAGAACAATCGCTCATGTACATAGGGACATGAGTTCATGGTCTTCTCTGAAATAGCAGTTTTTCAATTAACTATATAGTCATTTTACAGGGAGGAACATCCAGATAAGGCAACATACATATTGATTGGGTGATAGTTACAATCAGTGAGCATCAACCATCTGCTGTTACACAATGAATGTTCTAAACGCTGTCAACTGGCTTCACATAATGAATACTTTTCCCCTTGTTAAGTGATGTTGCATACTAAATGCTTTGGATATTGTTAACTGGCTCTATATAGTGTATGCTTTTCCACCTTGTTAACCCATTACCCTTGCCTGCAGCATCCCATTGTTAACTGTAAGTTCTTATCTGATCTGAGTCATGCTCAGCTGAATCTCTTGTTTCACAAAACTCAGAAGTTAACTCTTTCCCTGCCTGCTTATGCCCTATGCACATTCTCATTCCCTCCTTTTATCATTTCATGATAACCAATGGCATTACCAGCTTTCATAACACTCTTACAGCCTGTATTTAAGCAAGTTATTGACACACATCATACAATGATTATAACAACAAAAAATACCATCTGTTACAGTAAATAGCATTTGAAGAATCCTCCCATGTGGAAAATAAATCACAAGTAAAGTTCTTATATCCACAGTCCTTAGTGACCACTCCATGCCCTGCAAGTCAAGTGGAAACGAGCCAGTTCTCCAAACTTCTCCTTCAGTAAAGTCTAACCTGAAAACAAAATCCATTCTGTCCTTGCACACCACTCCATGGAGAATCTGAATTCTTGGATAAGGGCAGTTAAATACAACAGAAGACTGACAAGACTTCTATCCTTCCAAAGATGCTTCAGGTGGAGGATACCAGTACATCTGAGTGTGCAGTGCAGCAGCTGCAGCAGCAGGCTAGGTGAATGCAGCATTCTCTGCTGCTTCCGAACCCGCTGTGCTGTTAAATGTAACAAAGCCAACTGGCTGTTGTGATATTAGCTTGATCAGTGAACCTCCATATCCCTTAAATGATCGAAAGACAAGGTAAATCTCAAATGGTTTGATGTCTATAGGAAGGCCACTGACAAAAAGCACACCTCTTCATTGTTGTTATTTTCTTCACTTTGCGTGCTCATTTGGGGAGCTGATTGAATCCATTGGATCAGGTTGTGAAGGGGTGGGTGGTGGTCTGAAAGTGTGCTTTACCTGTGAATGGAGAAACTCGAGAGATGATGTTAGCTGCTGAAAGTATATTTGCGTTTCCTCTCTCATTCCTTCCTAGCCAAGGTAGTTATCAGTATGAAGACAGTCTCACATTTAACTACACTAATTTGTGTCTGCTATTTCAACTTCCTTTGGGTTCTTGAAGTCTGTTACTCTGTTCATTATTTATCCCATTATCAAGTTTTATACAATCCAGAAACTTCTAAATTGTACTGCCTAAGCGAGTTAGTCAATTATAAACAAAAATCAATGGTCCTAAAATCAAATCCTCGGGTGCCTCCATCCAGCTTATTCAAAAATTATTTTCTTTTAGCAAGTTGATACTTGGCTGATGTGAAAGCTATCAGGAAAAGTATTTCAAAAATCTGGAACAAAAGGAAAACAACAAAATGCTTCCTGTGCTTTAGCAATTGAAGAGGCAGATTCAGTTCAGATTTGAATCTGAAATATTTGTGGGAAACAATTGCTGAATATATTAAACTATTTTCTCTAAATGAAACTTCCCAAATAAAACAATCAGAATTACATTGGCAACTGTGGTAGACATGATTTGGAGATGCCGGTGTTTAACTGAGGTGTACAAAGTCAAAAGTCACACAATACCAGGTTATAGTCCAATAGGTTTATAGAGTCATAGAGATGTACAGCATAGAAACAGACCCTTCGGTCCAACCTGTCCATGCCGACCAGATATCCCAACCCAATCTAGTCCGACCTGCCAGCACCCGGCCCATATCCCTCCAAAACCCTTCCTAATCATATATCCATCCAGATGCCTCTTAAATGTTGCAATTGTACCAGCCTCCACCACATCCTCTGGCAGCTCATTCCATACACGTACCACCCTCTGCATGAAAAAGTTGCCCCTTATGTCTCTTTTATATTTTTCCCCTCTCACCCTAAACCCATGCCCTCTAGTTCTGGACTCCCCAACCCTAGTGAAAAGACTTTGTCTATTTATCCTATCCATGCCCCTCATAATTTTGTAGACCTCTGTAAGGTCACCCCTCAGCCTCCGACGCTCCAGGGAAAACAGCCCCAGCCTGTTCAGCCTCTCCCTATAGCTCAAATCCTTCAACTCTGGCAACATCCTTGTAAATCTCTTCTGCACCCTTTCAAGTTTCACAATATATTTCCAATAGGAAGGAGACCAGAATTGCACGAAATATTCCATGTCCTGTATAGCCGCAACATGACCTCCCAACTCCTGTACTCAGTACTCGGACCAATAAAGGAAAGCTACCGAACGCCTTCTTCACTATCCTATCTACGTGTGACTTCACTTTCAAGGAGCTATGAACCTGCACTCCAAGGCCTCTTTGTTCAGCAACACTCCCTAGGACCTTACTATTAAGTGTATAAGTCCTGTTAAGACTTGCTTTCCCAAAATGCAGCACCTCACATTTATCTGAATTAAACTCCATCTGCCTGATCAATCACCTGATGAAGGGACAGTGCTCCGAAAGATAGTGCTTCCAAATAAACCTGCTGGACTATATCCTGGTGTCGTGTGATTTTTAACTTTGGTAGAGATCAACATTCTTTGAATTTGTAATATGAAAAGGGCCAATGAAGTCTTAACAATAATTAACAGAATTTAAACAGCTCAGCCTCAAGTTCTGATATTCTCTAAAATCCAAACGAAACATCACACTCAAAATGCACTCTCTTTTTCTGAACACTCAAAACACAGCAGCAAAGATATTTTAACACAGTACTCTCCTCTGGCTAAAGAATGACCACTGACCCCACCGGTTTTTTTTAAACAGGCAGTATAGAATTTCAGGACACTCAATCAATTTATTTTAAAGTTACAAGTTTGATAACTTAAAAGGACATAATGATGTAAAATTTCAATGTAAGAACAAAATCTGCCCCATTACACGGCCTGAAAAACACATTGAATTGAGATCCTGATTCAAACAAGGTAAAACAGTTACTTAAAAGGATTTTCTGAAGCAGTATTTTAACAAACTAAAATTTTGAAACATCAAACACTCTCAGCTTGGCACAATTTACATGGAAACTTTCCTTTTTCAACCCAAGTATTAGTACAACCTTAATTTCAGTGTTTCTTGATTTTATTTGCATCCTCTCACTGACATTACCCTTATAAAAAGAGAAAGCCCTTGCAGCGGACCACTTGGCACTGCAATCCAAGCCACTCTCTTCCCCCAGAACGAAGAGTCATAGAGCCTCAAATTTCACCACTTGGGGACTTTAACCCCTTTCTTACTTTATTCCTCATGAGGACTCGAACCCCACTCAAACAGAAAAGAACCCAAATACCACAGAAAACTTGAACCCCAATTTAACACAGAAAACTTGAACTCCAATTAAACACAGAGAGCTTGAATCTCACTTAAACACAGAGACCTCAAACCTAGCTTAAACACAGATAGCTCAAACCTCAGTGCAGTGCGGAGGATTTGAACCTCAAATCAACGCACCCAGTAGACTCGAACCGTAGTAACGCGCAGAGGACTCAAACCTTAATCACATCCACCCAGGGGACATTAACCCCAGTACCGTGCAGAGGACTCGAATCTCAATTATACCCACCCCAGGGGATTCAAACCCCAGTACCGCACAGCGGACTTGAACTTCAATCACACCCACCCCAGGGGACTCGAACCCCAGTAACGCACAGAAGACTCGAACCTCAATCACACCCCCTCCCCCAAATGCAACACAACAGACTCGAACTTCTACCAGCCAGCGTGCTTGAGAAACTGTGTCTCTCTACTGAACTAATTACCATTTGAGTAGTCCATAGAGTAGAGAGCGAGCAAAGGGACCATCACCAGCAGACAGGAGTATTGAGAAGGACCAAAGTTTAAAATGTTACCTTGTGGGCTCGTCCAACTCGAGACATTGATGTTCCGGGTGGCAGCTGACACTGTCCGATTGTAACTATTCGTTTGGATCCTGCCGACTTCGCCAATATTGTTGTCCCATTCCCCCCTCAGATGAAGCAAAATGTTCAGAGACACAGTATAGTTTTACCTCCTTCATCTTTACTCCAGGCCCTGGAGGGAGAGAAAATGATCGTCCATTTGCATAAAGTCATGGGATCCCGTTCTTCTCTAGAACAATAGTTTCTCAATGAACTATATAGTCATTTTACAGGGAGGAACATCCAGATAAGGCAACATACATGTTAACTGGCTGATGGTTACAATCAGCAAGCATCAACAGTAAAGATTAAGCCATCTGTTGTTACACAATGAATGTTCTTCACTCTGTTAACTGGCTTCACATAATGAATACTTTTCACCTTGTTAACTGACGTTGCATACTGAATGCTTCCGATATTGTTAAATGGCTCTACATTGTGAATGCTTTTCCACCTTGTTAACCCATAACCCATGTCTCCAGAACCCTATTGTTAACTGTATGTTCTTATCTGATCTGAATCATGCTCAGCTGAACCTCTTGTTTCACAAAACTCAGCTCTTTCCCTGCCTGCTTGTACCCTATACACATTCTCACTTAGATCCCTTTTACATCTTTCCCCTCTCGCCCTAAACGTATGCTCCTTAGTTCTAGACTCCCCCATCCCAGGGAAAAGACTTTGTCTATTTATCCTGTCCATGCCCCTCAAAATTTTATAAACCTCTATACGCCAACCCTCAACCTCTGATGGTCAGAGAAGACAGCCCCAGCCTATTCAGCCTCTCCCTATAGCTCAAACCCTCCAACCCTGGCAACATCCTTGTAAATCTTTTCTGAACCCTTTCAAGTTTCACAACACCCTTCCGATAGAAAGGAGACCAGAATTGCACACAATATTCCAAAAGTGGCAAAACCAATATCCTGTACAGCAGCGACATGATCTGCCAACTCCTGTACTCAATACTCTGACCAATAAAGGAAAGCATACTAAACGCCTTTTTCATTATCTTATCTGCCTGCAACTCTACTTTCAAGGAACTATGAACCTGAACTCCAAGGTCTCTTTGTTGAGCAACACTCCCCAGGACCTTACCATTAAGTGTATAAGTCCTGTCCTGATTAGCTTTTCCAAAATGCAGCATCTCACATTTATCTCAATTAAACTCCATCTGCCCCTCATCAGCCCATTGGCCCATCTGATCAAGATCCCATTGTCCTCTGCGGTAACTTTCTTCGCTGTCCTCTACACCTCCAATTTTTGATGTCACCTGAAAACCTACTAACCATGCCTCCTATGATCACATCCAAATCATTTATATAAATGATGAAAAACAGTGGACCCAGCACCAATTCTTGTGGAACACCACTGGTCACAGGCCTCAAGTCCGGAAAGTCTCTGGATTAATAGTCTAGCAATAGTTTAGCATTATCTCCCTGGATCAGCGTAACAATGTTGGTCTCTTCACTTAGGAAATGATAGAATTTCTTTAGAAGCAGTTCAGAGATGGTTCATGTATCTGATTCCTGGGATAATGGGTCAGTACTCTTATGAGGAAAGGTTGGATAGGTTGCACCTGTATTCATTGCTGTTTAGAAGAGTAAAGATGATATTGTCCAACCATAACTCCTGAGGAGATTTGATAGGGTGAATGTTAAGTGTATGTTTCCCCTTGTAGGTGCGACTCCAATGAAGAAGCACAGTTTAAAAATAAAGGGGTTCCCACTGAAGACATAGTTGAAGATTTGGTTTTCTCTCAGAGGTCAGTAATCTGTGGAATTCTCTTCCTTAGGGAGCACAGGAGGCAAAACCATTGAATACTTTTAATGCTCAGTTCGTGAGATTCTTGACTGACAAAGGAGTCAAAGCGTAGATGGGAAGGTAGGCACCGTTCAGTTATGATCTTATCAACTAGCGAAGCAAGCTCAAGGGCCATATCTTCCTCATCCTAATTGATCCGTTCAAAGATTGTTGTGTAATGTACCCAAAGTCAGAGATGATATGTAGCTATAAGTGGAAATTTCTGCTGAGAAGGACAAAATAGATGGCCAAGCAATACAGGCAGGTTAATGGAATATGAACAAGGTGGCAGATGCAGTTTAATGTGGAGAGCTGTGACATAATTCACTTTGATGGTAAGAATAGAAAAGCAGAATAATGTTAAAATATGTCAACCTTCTAAAATTTGATGTTCAAAGAGACTTGTGTGTTTTTGGAAAAGCAACACAGAAAGTTAACATATACGTGCAGAAATTATTTGGAAGGCAAAGGGCACATTGACTTTTATTGCAAGAAGGTTGGAAATACAGGAATCAGAAGTCTTGTTACAATGAGATGGGCCATTTGTAAGAACATACCTGGAATATTGTATGCTGTTTTGGTCTCCATATCTAGGGAATGATATACTCCAATGGAGGTGGTACAGTGAAGGTTCATTGACTTGGTTGCTAGAATGAAGAAGTTGCACTGTGATGACAAGCTGAGTAAAGTGGGTCTCAATTCTCTGGACTTTAGAAGAATGGGAGATTATCATTGAATTATTGTAGAATCCCTACAGTGCGGAATCAGGCCATCTGGCCCACCAAATCCACACCGACCATCAGAAGAGCATCCCACCCAAATTGACTCCCCCACTCCATCCATGCAAACCTACACCCCTACCCCCATAGGTAATCCATCTGCATGCACCCAAGACTTTAGCTAATGCAGAGCATAAATACAAACCAATTAGAGAAGGAGGGTTTGGCAGTCATATCTGGAGTCAGTCACCAATCCCTTTACAAAATATTTGAAACAATAATAGAAAACAAAACCCTGCGCCTCTACTTAAAGAGGATAAGGCAGTACCAACCATAGCTTCAGGCCAATTTCAGCAATGGGCTTTAATACTAAGTGCTTATACTTACAAGTTGGAGCAAGGTTCACGAGGCCACTTAACAAATTTGGATGTTATGAACCACCTCTCAATGACAGATACAAAACACATGGTGCCACCACTGGAAGAGTCCATAATGGTTTTAAATTTTCTGGACACACTAACTGTCACAGCTGACAATGTCAGACTTTGGACACAGAAAGATTCTGCCCCTGATTAAATTGAAAGAGCTGGTGGTGCTGGGGAAGCCAAAGGGCCATCACACACAGAAGTGATACCTTTTTGGGCCCTGAGAAACCTGATCACTGCAGAGGAGAGCATATTATTGTGGGGAGCAAGAGCGATTGTCCAGAGTACAGGTCGCCATGAGATACTGGCTGAATACCATCCTGGTCATCCAGGGGTTTCCAAAATTAAGATGTTGGCAAGAAATTATGTCAGGTGCCAAGGTTTGGGTACAGACATAGCCGCACTGGTGGGGCAGTGCCCAGAGTGCCATCAGGGCAAAGTTATAACCAGCAGCTCCCCCACATTTGTGGGAATGGTACAGTAAACCCTGGACTCAGTTACACATCAACTGTGAAGGCCCTTTCGTGGGCTCAATGTTCTTAGTCATTGTGGAGGACCACTCAAAATAACTGGGTGTGCATAAAGTTCATACATAAAACACAGTGACGGCAATACAAATATTGCATGCATCTTTTTCAATATGTGGACTACTGGAACTGAGATCACAGATAATGGGACATCATTTACCTGCAGGGAATTTGAGTTACCCTAAAGTCGAATTGGATTTGTCATATAAGGATAACTCCATACCATCCATCATTCGATGGTCTGGCAGAAAGTGTAGTCCAAACTTTGAAGGTAGGCTTAAAGAACCAGCCTACTGCTTCATTAGATACAAAACTGTCTCAGGTCCTATTTGATTACCCCTCAAATAAATATTAGGATAACTCTAGCAGAGTAGCTCATGTGAAGAAGACACTGCACCAGGTTAAGTCTGACCTTCCTGAACCTGGCGGTGAGGATGAAACAGCATCAGGAAACACTAATGCTAGATACTTCAGGGGAAGAAGGTTGGTGTAGGAGCCACAGGAATGGCCCTGCATAGGTAAGAGCATGTCAACGCAAGATCGGGAACAGTGACGTAAAACGTTCGGGTCAGTATGAAGGTCCTGAACAAGCACCTGGACCACATGAAAACTACAAACGTGGAAACAGTGCGGAACCAAAACATGACTGGCTCCTCTACAACCTTTCTGATTGTTCTGAAACCTGTGGGTTTTCCCTCTCCATCTGGTGTTGAAGACACCTCAAAATCTGAGATGGACACAGTGGATATTGCCACCTCAGCACCTTTGCTGTCTGAAGATGAGAATGAATTTCTTCTGAGATGTTCCAGGTGCAGGAAGTGAGCTACAGTGCATTACAGGGCGTATGTATCACAGGCAGGGTTGGAGGAAGCTGACCCGGTGCTAAAATGTCTCTGGAAAAACTACGAAGAAAGAACCAGCTGTACTCTTAGACTCGGAGGTAGTAATCTTAATAAGGTCAACCACATGGCCATCATCGAATGTGAGTTCCCTGATTGGGGCTGTTAACCTGGTCCAATCAGAGAGCCCTGACTACCAATGCTGGATGGGATTCAATGACAACATCAGGTCATGTCGCACTTACCCATACGTAAGTTGTTCCCAGTGGTTTATATTTTCTGATCAAACTGGGATAATGATTCATGCACCCAACTTTTGGGTTTGTCTAAATCAGGTGTCAAGAAGATTTTTATTTTCACAAGGTTAATTTTAACTTACGTCAATGATGGTGACAGGTTTGTCACACCCAGTTGGATTTACAAAGCCACTAAGTTGTGTTTCTGTCTCTGCCAAAAGTTAGTAACTGCCCTTGTCACTTTGTGTAATTATACTTGGTATATAGTACATATGTGCTCAATTCTGGTCTCCCTCCTAACAGAAGGATGTTGTGAGACTTGAAAGGGTTCAGAAAAGCTTTACAAGGATGTTGCCAGGGTTGGAGGGTTTGAGCTATAGGGAGAACCTGAGTAGGCTGGGACCTATTTCCTTAGAGTGTCGGCGGCTGAGGGGGGATCTTATAGAGATTTATAAAATTAAGAGAGGAATAGACAGGATAAACAGTCAAGGTCTTTTCCCCAGGAGAGTGGATTCCAAAACTAGAGGAACTCGGGTTAAGGTGAGAGGGGGAAGATCATAAAAGTACCTAAGACCAACCTTTTCACACATAGGGTGCCGGAGGAGGTTGTGGAGACTGATGAAACATTTAACAGGCATCTGGATGGGTATATGAATAGGAAGAGTTTATAAGAATATGGGCCAAATGCTGGTCAATGGCACTAAATTAATGCACAATATCTGATTGGCAAGGACGAGTTGGGCCAAAGGGTTCGTGCTATACATCGCTCTGACTCTGTTAGTCTAATAGTGAAGTGAAGAAACAGCAATCATCCTCTAAGGTGCTGGCACACAATGATACCATGTGAGTTCTGGTAAGGACATGCGATGCCTCCCTGCACAGCATCAGGGTAGCATTGCATCATAGGTGGCCCAATGGAGAGGAATGCTCAATCACATATGCATCCCAGGATTTTGGCTATTGCCGAGCGGATATATGCCCAGACACAGGAGGAAGTTTTGGTGATCACATTTGGAGTCAGGAAGTTCCGCCAATATCTTCACAGATGTAAATTTGTAATAATAACCAACAAGAAGCCAATGCTAGATCTACTTAAAGAGGACAAGGCAGTGCTGCCTATAGCTTCAGGCCAAATTCACTGATAAGCTCTATTACTAACTGCGAGTAATTGCAAGTTGGAACACCACTGGGAGGCGAAGTAGCTGCCTCCCACTGGCAGATACACCCCTGGTGCTACTGCCACTGGAAGAGTCTGTAATGACTTTAAATTTTCTGTACACGTTTCCAATCACAGCTGACAATATCAGATTTTAGACACTGAAAGATCCGCTGCTGACAAATCTGAAATAGTTGGTGGTGATGGGGGAAACCAAAGGGCCATCACAACTAGAATTGATATCTTTTCAGATCCTGGGAGACCAGATCACAGTAGAGAATGGTATGTTATTGTGGGGGGACAACAGTGATTGTCTCAAGCAATGGTCGCATTGAGATTCTGGCTGAATACCACCAGAGTCATCCAGAAGTTTCCAAACTGAATTTATTGGCAAGAAATTATATCTAGTGGCCAGGATTGGATGCAGACATTGCTGCATTGGTAGGGTATTGCCCAAAGTGCCACTAAGGACAAGAAATTACGGCTAACACTCTTCCACATTCATGAGAATGGCCAGGTAAACCATAGACTCAAATACAGATCAACTATGCAAGTCCTTTCACAGACTCAATGTTCTTAATCATTGTGGATGGCCACTCAGAATGACTGAACATGCATAGAATTCATAACTGCATTCATCTTTTGCAATAAACAAACTCTCGGAAGTGTGGTCACAGATGATGAGCCATCGTCTACCAGCAGAGAATTTAAAGTATTTTGTAGAGTCAAATGATATTTGTCATATAAGGACAGCTCCGCACCATCCATCATGCAATGGTATGGCAGAAAGAGCAGTCCAAACTTTGAGGGCTGCCTTGAAGAAGCAGCCTACAGCTTCACTCAATACCAAATAGTCCCAGTTCCTAGTTGATTATTGGAGCACCCCACTTGCAGCTACAGAGATAGCTCCAACAGAGTTGCTAATGGGGAAAAGGCACAGCATCAGGTTAAATCTGATCTCCCTGGATGTCGGAGAGAGAGTGAAACTGAACAGGGAGCACCAACGCTGACACAAGACTCCTCTTAGCAAGAGAGACAGTTTAGTTCAGGGTGACAAAGTTTGGTGTAGGAACCACAGGAATTGCCTTGTATGGGTGAGAGACAAGGTTGACGCGAGGTCAGGTCCATTGATGTATAACGTTCGGGTCAGTGCAATGGCCCTAAACAAACATGTGGACCAGCTGAAAGCTGCAAACTCACAAATGGTGTGGGAGCACAACATGCAGGCTCCTCAAAGATCTTTCCGATTCTTCTGGAACCCATGGTATAACAAGTGTAGAAGATATTTCAGAATCTAAAATGGCCTTGATACCTTTGTCACCTGAAGACGTGAATGAATTTCTTCTGGGATGTTGCAGGATGTTTCAGGGACAAGAGACATGGCACTGTGCATTACAGGCCGCAAGTATCCAAGGCAGAGCTGGGGGAACCTGACCCGGGGCCAAAATATCCCAGGAGGTGCAACAAAAAAAGAGAACTAACCTTCGTCCTTGGAGTGAGAGGGGAGGGCTATAGTGACTGTAATGGGATTGGCCAGGTAAACCCTAGGTCGACTTATGCAAGTCCTTTTCCTGGACTCAATCTTGGTCAGCCAGGTGGCTGTCATCGAATATGAGTTCCCTGATTGAGGCTGCTAATCTGATCCAAACAGGGAGCCCTGGCTGACAGATATAAACAGAAGTGTCAGAGGTTCTATTAACTCTGAGAGCTGGCTCTGAGGGAGCTGGATCAGTATTAAAGGTTCTCCACGTATAAATAAAGGGAGATTTGGCGACAGGATACCATACTCTGTGAAGTTATTACATTTAGAGCAAAAACATTGGAAGCTGTTAGATCCCATAAGCTGCAAAATGCCTCAAACCTGAAGAAAGTTGAAAATAATCATTACTGAGGCAGATGCAGCTTTGGCATTGTACCTTTGCTGTCTCACTGACTGCATACATTTCAAAAAACATCAACAGCGGGTGTAATGGTGGCACGTGCAAAATGTTTCCTTCCTAACCATTGCATTTTCTCCTTTACTATTTAATGACTTTAATGATGATGATGTCACCAAGATCTCTGTGATAAAGTGTTCTCCATGAAACCACCAGATACCAGCATGCTTTTGAACTATTTTAATGAAGACCCAATAATGAGTGAATTAAACAAAAGTACAGTATCATGAAGGGGTGTTTTATTATTTTGACAATTAATTCAACAAAATATGGTAATACATTACAGTTGCAGACTAAAAGTCCCTCATTCGCCTGAAAGATCCAATAGTTGAACAGGTTGCTCCCCAGTCACTGAATCTTCTGTATTCACTGGGCCTCATGAAGTACTGTCGCCCTCTGTAGTTGGGATGTTCATAGAAGATCCAGTAACCGTCCATCACATGGCAGGAGTGGATGTCACGGTAACGGAAACGATCGTAGACAGATGGACAGTCATCCATGAATTCCATCATCTGTCCTCCAAAGTCAGGCCTCTCATAAATCTTCATTCTGTAAGAGCCTCCTCGGTACTGCAATAGAAAGACATGAAAGATTTGTGATGCAGCTACAAAAACATCTACAATCAATAAATGAGGGACTGATGATATTTCATGCATACAGACAGAAGTATACTGACATCAGTAAAAATCTTAATGTATTTCTGGTTTCTGTTGTGAAGAGACTATTTGTCCAGGTGGGGCCAGCATTCCCTTTTCTGTCATCTTTTCTGTCATTTACAGTAAGATGAATGGGATGAATGAAAACATGTCCATTACCAGGTTTATTGTGTTATATTTAAACCAATTTGGCCTTGGTACTTTCTGCAATGCAATATCAATATGCCAATTAGACTTTTAGTTCTGAATATCTGATGTGTTATGAGTAAATGTTTCAATTAGATGCCAGCACCAAGCTGTAGTTATATGATGCATAACGAACTTCCCAGTTTGGACAACTATTGACTGAAGAATTACCCATACAACAAGTGCAGTTACAATTTGACAAGGGCAGTTACTAATTTTTGGCAACAGCAGAAACACAATTTAGTGGATTGCTAAATCAAACGGGTCTGTAACTGTTCATTACCTGTTACCGTTGAAGAAAAATAAAATCAACCCTGTGAAAATGAAGATCGCATTTACACCTTACTTAGACAAATGTTGAGTGCATTAATCATTATCTCAGTGTCAGTTTGATCAGAAAATGCACACCACCAGAAATAACTTACGTATGGGTAAGTGCGACATGACCATATATTGTCATTGAATCCCATCCAGCGCTGGTAGTCAGGATACTCTCCCCT
The DNA here is from genome assembly GCF_047496795.1 of Chiloscyllium punctatum. Lineage (NCBI taxonomy): Eukaryota > Metazoa > Chordata > Chondrichthyes > Orectolobiformes > Hemiscylliidae > Chiloscyllium > Chiloscyllium punctatum. The sequence goes on along the minus strand of NC_092748.1, from coordinate 32,871,711 downwards.
GGTCAGAACATACTGGTATCCCATGTAATTGGGTTTCTCATACAGCACCCACCAGTCACTGTCAACACGGATGGAGTTACAGCGGCTGAAGTAAGGGGACAGGTCGGCACAGTCACTGCTGCACTCATAGTGCCGCCCCTGGAAGTTCCTGTCCTCGTAAAAGATGATCTGTGGGGAAAGAAACAGGTTTGTAAATTCACAATTTCTCACATTTAGCCATTCCTAATGGAAACTTTTAATACAAGATGTGAACTCCTAATAATTCTTGCCTTTCCCATTTTGAGTTCTGAATTGGCTTCGTAACCAAATGTGTTACTGTTTGACAGAGCTTGGTATTTATACGCTGGGCTGAAATGCCACACTGAGCATTTTCTTTTGTTATTCAAATAATTATAATGAGTTGAAACCACCACAAAAAAAACTGCATCACACATGACTTATACAGTAAATGCAAAGAAAACATTGAAAAGACACTTCAGTATTGTTGATAGTGTTTTGCTTCCATTTCATTTTAATTGTTGTGTGAAAGAAGATTACAATACATTGGAGCCTATTGTGTTCCCTATGCTATGCTTTCACTGCAATTTGCAGTGTTATTCAAAAGGTGTGGTTCCCATAGTTCAATGTTGTTGCCCAGCTCCTGAACTGGTTAACACCTAGATATGCAGGTAAGGTGGAAGTTGCTTAAATTATGACTCCAAAGGTAAGTTTGTATTGATGTATTACTTCTGTGTATTAATTCCAAATTATTCATCCAAGTTCAGAGATCTTTCACTCATCACATTTATTTGAGAACAATGCTACTTATAGCTCTGATGATGTATTAAGTTGTGTTATTGTACACTTTTGGTTCCATGAACTAAAATGCACATCCTTTTTCTCTCTACTATTTTTCCCGTCTAAATGACACATTAACTAATATGAGATGCCCAATGTTTTTCGTCATTTATATAAATGGTTTGGATGTGAACATATGAGATATGATTTGTAAGTTTGCAGATGACACTGAAATTGGTGGTATAGTGGACAGCGAAGAAGGTTCCCTCAGAGTACAATGATGATCTGATGGACAAATGGGCTGAGGAGTGGCAGATGAAGTTTAATTTAGATAAATGTGAGGTGGTGCATTTTGGAAAAGCAAATCAGGGCAGGACTTATACACTTCATAGTAAGGTCCTGGGGAGTGCTGCCGAACAAAGAGACCTTGGAGTGCAGGTTCATGGCTTTTTAAAAATAGAGTTGCGGGTAGACAGGGTAGTGAAGAAGGCATTTGTACGCGGGCCTTTACTCTTCAGTGCATTGAGTATAGGCTTTGGAAGGTCATGTTACAGTGTACAGAACATTGGTCAGGCCACTATTGGAATACTGCATTCAATTCTGTGTGTCCCTGCTACATGGATGATCTTGTGAAACTTGAAAGGGTTCAGAAAAAATTTACATGGTGTTGCCAGGGTTGGAGGCATTGAGCTTCAGCGAGAGGCTGAATAAGCTGGGGCTGTTTTCAGCAACTAGAAGAAAGAGAGGACTGCAGACCCATTGATTCCCACAACTAAAATGACTACACCTCGTCCCATCTACCTCCCACAAAAATGCAATCCCTTACTTCCAATTCCTCTGCCTTCATCGTATCTGCTCCCAGGAGGCGCAATTCCACTCCAGGACAGCCCAGGTGCCCTCCTATTTCAAGGGCCACAATTTCCCCTCCCACTTTATCAACAATGCTCTCCAGTACATTTCCTCCACTTCCCGTACCTCCACCTTCGAACCCCGCCTCTCCAACTGCAACAAGGATAGAACCCCGAGTCCTCACCTTCAACCCCACTAATCTCTAGATAAAGTGCATCATCCTCCATAATTTCTGCCACCTACAGTCAGACCCCACCAGTAAAGATGTGTTTCCCTCCATACCCCAATCTGTGTTCTGCAGAGACCATTCCCTTGTTAGGTCCAACCCCCCCACCAACCCACCCTCCACTCCTGGAACCTTCCCTCGCCATCGCAAAAGATGTAAAACCTGCATCCACATCTCACCCTCAGCTCCGTCCAAGGCCCCAAATGATCTTTTTATATCCAGCAGAGATTCACCTGCACATTCACCCACCATATCTACTGCGTCTGTTGCTTTCGAAGTGGTCTCCCCTGCTTTGGGGAGACAAGACACCAATTCATAGAACAATTGAGAACATCTCTAGGCACCAAACAACCCCACCACCCTGTGGCCGACCACTTCAACTTCCCCTCCCATTCAGCCAAGGGCCTGCAAGTCCTGGGCGCCCTCGACCATCAAATGTAAGCCGCCTGGCGAATGAGAGAAGAACGCCTCATCTTCCACTGAGGGACAGCATTACAGCTATACTGAGGGTGGGATTCCCGGAAATACATGCAGGGACGTTATTTGGGTTGAACTGAGAAATAAGAAAGGGATGATCACCTTACTGGATTTGTATTATAGACCCCGTAATTGCCAGAAGGAAATTGAGAAACAAATTTGTAAGGATGTCTCAGTTATCTGTAAGAAAAATAGAGTGGTTATAGGAGGGGACTTTAACTTTCCGAACATAGGCTGGGGCTGCCATAGTGTTAAGGGTTTATGGAGTCATGGAGTCATAGAGATGTACAGCATGGAAACAGACCCTTCAGTCCAACTCGTCCATGCCAACCAGATATCCCAACCCAATCTAGTCCCACCTGCCAGCACCTGGCCCATATCCCTCCAAACCCTTCCTATTCATATACCCATCCAGATGCCTTTCAAATGTTGCAATTTGGATAGGAACTTGTGAAGTGGATACAGGAAAATGTTTTGATTCAATATGTGGATGTACCTACCAGAGAAGATGCAAAACCTGACCTACTCTTGGGAAATAAGACAGGGCAGGTGACTGAGGTGTCAGTGGGAGAGCATTTTGGGGCCAGCACCCATAATTCTCTCAGTTTTAAAATAGTGATGGAAAAGGATAGACCAGATCAAAAAGTTGAAGTTCTAAATTGGAGGAAGGCTAATTTTGATGGCATTAGGCAAGAACTTTCAAAGGCTGATTGGGGCCAGATGTACACAGATAAAGGGACGGCTGGAAAATAGGAACCCTTCAGAAATGAGATAACGAGAATCCAGAGAAAGTATATTCCTGTTAGGGTGAAAGAAATGACTGGTAAGTATAGGGAATGCTGGATAACTAAAGAAATTGAGGGTTTGATTAAGAAAAAGAAGGAAGCATATGTCAGGTATAAACAAGATAGATCGAATGAATCCTTAGAAGAATATAAAGGCAGTAGGAGTTTACTTAAGAAAGCAATCATGAGGGCTGAAAGGAGACATGAGATAGCTTTGTCAAATAGAGTTAAGGAGAATCCAAAGGGTTCTTACAAATACATTAAGGACCAAAGGGTAACTAGGGAGAGAAGAGGGCCCCTCAAAGATCAGCAAGACGGCCTTTGTGTTGAACTGCAGGAGATGGGGGCGATACTAAAAGAGTATTTTATGTCAATGTTTACTGTGGAAAAGGACATATAAGATATAGAATGTAGGCATCTTGAAAAATGTCCATATTATAGTGGAGGAAGTGCTGGATTTCTTGAAACAAACAAAAGTGGATAAATCCCTAGGACCTGATCAGGTGTACACTAGGACTCTGTGGGAACCTAGCGAAGTGATTGTTGGGCCTCTTGCTGAGATATTTGTATCATCTGTAGTTACAGGTGAGGTGCCAGAAAACTGGAGGTTGTCTAACGTGGTGCGACTGTTTAAGAAAGGTGGTAAGGACAAGCCAGGGAATTATAGACCAGTGAGCCTGATGTCGGTGGTGGGCAAGTTGTTTGAGGGAATCCTGAGGGACAGGATTTACATGTATTTGGAAAGGCAAGGACTGATTAGAGATCATCAACAACTTGATTGAGTTTTGTGAAGAAGTAACAAAGAGGATTGATGAGGGCAGAGTGGTGGACATGATGTATATGGACTTCAGTAAGGCATTCGACAACGTTCCCCATGGCATATTGGTGAGCAAGGTTAGATCTCATGGAATACAAGGACAACTAGCCATTTGTATGCAGCACTGGCTCAAAGGTAGAAGACAGAGGGTGGTGGTAGAGGGTTGTTTTTCAGACTGGAGGCCTGTGACCAGTGGTGTGCCACAAGGATCGGTGCTAGGTCCCCTACTTTTCTTCATTGATATAAATGATTTGGATGTGAGCAAAGGAGGAATAGTTAGTAGGTTTGCAAATGACACCAAAATTGGAGATGTAATGCACAGAGAAGAAGGTTACCTCAGATGACAACGGGATCTTGATCGGATGGGCCACTGGGCTGAGGCAGATGGAGTTTAATTCAGATAAATGCGAGGTGATGCACTTTAGGAAAGCAAAGGTATACACTTAATGGTAAGGTCCTAAGGAGTTTGCTGAACAAAGAGACCTTGGAGTGCAGGTTTATGGCTCCTTGAAAGTGGAGTCACAGGTAGATAGGATAGTGAAGAAGGCGTATGGTATGCTTTCCTTTATTGGTCTGAATATAGAGTGCAGGAGTTTGGAGGTCATGTTGCGGCTGCACAGGACATCGTTTCGGCCACTATTGAAATATTGCGTACAATTCTGGTGTCCTTCCTATCGGAAGGATGTTGTGAAATTTGAAAGGGTTCAGAAAAGATTTACAAGGATGTTGCCAGGGTTGGAGGATTTGACCTATGAGGAGAGGTTGAACAGGCTGGGCTGATTTTCCTGGAGCATCGGAGGCTGAAGGGTGACCTTATAGAGGTTTACAAAATCATGAGGGGAATGGATAGGATAAATAGACAAAATCTCTTCCCTGGGATGAGGGAGTCCAGAACTAAAGGGCACAATTTTAGAGTGAGAGGGGAAAGATATAAAAGAGATATAAGGGGCAACGTCTTCATGCAGAGGATGGTACATGTATGGAATGAGATGCCAGAGGAAGTGTTAGAGGCTAGTACAATTGCAACATTTAAGAGGCATTTGGATGGGTATATGAATAGAAAGGGTTTGGAAGGATATGGGCCGGGTGCTGGCAGGTGGGACTAGATTGGGTTGGGATATCTGGATGAGTTGGACCAAAGAGTCTGTTTCCGTTCTATACATCTCTGTGACTTTATGACCCTCCAACCACATGGAATCAATGTTGATTCCAACAGTTTCCTCATTTCCCCTCCCCCCACCTTATCCCAGATCAAACCCTCCAACTTAGCATTGTCCTCTTGAACTGCCCTATCTGTCCATCTTGTTTGCTATCTTATCCGCTGCACCCACCCCACCAACCAATTACAATTTGCCCCCACCTGCATCCACCTATCGCCTTCCCATCTACCTTCCCCTAGCACCACCCCCACCCTCCTATTTATCTCTCATCCCCCTTCCCCCTTCATATTTCTGATGAATTGTTTATGCCCAAAACATTGACTCTCTTGCTTCTTGGATATGCCTGACCTGTTACCTGCTTTTCCACCACCATACTTTTCAACTGGAGCTATTTTCATGGGACCATCAGAGGATGAGTGGTAACCTTATGGAAGTTTATAAAATCATGAGGGACATGGATAGGGTGAATAGTCAAGGTCTTTTTGCCAGGATAAGAAAATCTAAAACTAGAGGGCGTGGGTTTAAAGTGAGAGGGGAATGATTTAAAAGGGGTCTAAGGGGCAGCATTTTCATGCAGAGGATGGTGTGTGCATGGAATGAGCTGCCAGATGAGGTGATGGTGGCTGGTACAGTTACAAAGTTTCAAAGACATGTGGTTAACTATATGATTGGAAAAGGTTTAGCAGGATATTGGCCAATTGCTGGCAAATTGGACTAACTGAATGTAGAATATTTGGTCTGCACGGACGAGTTGGATCATTGGCTCTGTTTCCATGGTGTACATCCCTATGACTTTATGATTGTGACAGCCATCAGGGACGTGAAGAAACACCAATGATCCAAGTGTTGGCGCACTATGATCACAAGTGAGATCTGGGATTGACATGCGATGTTTCCCCATAAAGCACCAGGATAGCATTACCAGGCAGCATATGTGGCCCAATAGGGAAGAACACCCAATAATGTATGATCCAGGAATTCAGTTAATGCAAAGCATAAATACGGTCAGTTAGAGAAGGAAGGTTTGGCAGACATTTTTGGACCCTGCCAAATTCCACCAATACCTTTATGATGAGCTTGCAACAATAAGGGACAACAAAACCCTGCAGGCTATATGAAGAGGACGACACAGTGTCACTCAAACCTTCAGGCCAATTTCAGCAATGGATTCTAATACTAAGTGCTTATAATTACAATGTGAAGCTCAATCCAAGAGGCCACTTAGCAAATTTGGATGCATTGAGCCACCTCTCGCTGGCAAATACAAAACAAATGGTAGTGCCACTGGAAAAGTGTGTCATGGTTTTACATTCTCTGGACCCACTTACAGTCACAGCTGAACAATGTCAGACTTTGGACACAAAAAATTCCGCTCTTGACAAAATTGAAACAGCTGATGGTTACCAAAGGGCCGTTACAATCAGAAGTGATACCTTTTTGGACACTGAGAGACCAGATCGCTGTGGAGAGCAAGAGTGATTGTTCTAAGCATAGGACACCATGAGATACTGGCTGAATACCACCCTGCTCATCCAGGGATTCCCAAAAAGGAAAATATTGGTGAGAAGTTATAGCTCAAATCCTCCAAACCTGGCAGCTCCCCCATATTAATGAGAATAGCTAGGTAAATCCTGGACTCAGTTAAACATTGACTATGAAGACCTTATCATGGGCTCAATGTTCTTAGTCATTATGGAGAGCCACTCAAAATAGCTGGGCATGCAAAAAGGTCATACATAAAACATGGTGGCAACAATACAAATATTGCACACATCTTTTTCAATGCATGGACTCCTGACAGTGATGTCACAGATAATGGGGCATTGTTTGCCTGCAGGGGATTTGAGTTTTCCTGAAGTTGAATGGGATTTGTCACATAAGGATAGCTCCATACCATCCTTCATCCAATGGTCTGGAAAAATAAGCAGTCTAAAATTTGAAGGTGGTCTTAACGAAATAGCCAACTGCTTCATTAGATATAAAACTGCTCTGGTTCCTACTTGATAATAGAACCACTCCTCAAACAAATACAGACTTCTTCATGCGGGTTAAATCTAATCTTCATGGACCTTGGGGAAGGAGGGTGAAATAGCAGCAGGAATGCCATTGATGGACACAAGTTTCCACAACTTGAGAGCAACAGATTACTTCAGGGATGAAGTTTGGTGTAGGAGCCATGGGAACAGCCCTGCATGGGTAAGAGCATGGTGAACGTGAGATCAGGAACAGTGATGTATAAAGTTCAGGTCAGTGCGATGGTCCTGAACAAGCATCTGAACCAATATGAAAGCTGCAAACTCGGGAAAAGTGTGGGAGCAAAACATATCCAACTCCTCAACAGCCTTTCCACCTGTTCTGAAACCCATGGGTTTTTCCCCTCCATCAGGTGTTGCCACCTCAGCACCTTTGCTGCCTGACGAAGAGAATGAATTTCTTCTGAGATGCTTCAGGTGCAAGGGGCAAGCTACAGTGCATTACACATGTATCAGAGACAGGGTTGGAGGAAGCTGACCCACTGGTAAAACACCTCAAGAGAAACTATGAAATAAAGAACTAGCCGATATCCTCAGACTCAGAGGGGGAGGGATGGAGTAATTGTAAGGAAGTCAGCCAGGTGGCCGTCATTGAATGTGAGTTTCCTGATTGGGGTTGTTAACCTGGTCTAATCAGGGAGCCCTGGCTGACAGATATAAACAGGAGAGTTAGAAGTTCAGTTCACTCTGAGAGCTGGCTCTGTGGGAGCTTGATCAGTGTCAACGACTCTCCATGTGTAAACAAAGGGCGATTTGGTGATTGGACACCAGCCTTTGTGATGTTATTACATTTAGAGCAGATACATTGTGGCTTTAGATCCCATAAGCTGCAAATGCCTCAAGCCTCAAGAAAGTTGGAAATAATCATTATTGAGGCAGGTCCAGCCTGGGTCTTGAACGGTTTCTGTCTTTTTGACTGTCGAAACTCCAAAGAACATCCGCAGCCTATGGTACTAGTGAGCCTTTGACAATGCTTCCTACTTGACCTTGGAATTTTCTCCTTTTCAAATTACTGACTTGAATGATGATGATGTCATCAAGATCACTGTGATCAAGCATTCACCATGAAACCACGATTGTGAACTATTTTAACGAGGACCCAATAATGAGTGAATTAGACAAGAGTGCAGTGTCATAAAGTTATTTTACTATTTTGACAAATAATTCAACAAAATAGATTCATGCGTTAAAGTTGCAGACTAAAAGTCCCTCATGCGCCTGAAAGACCCGACAGTTGAGCTGTAGCCTCCCCAGTCACTGTATCTCCTGTATTCACCAGGCCTCATGAAGTACTGTCGCCCTCTGTAGTTGGGATGTTCATAGAAGATCCAGTAACCGTCCATCACGTGGCAGGAGTGGATGTCACGGTAACGGAAACGATCGTAGACAGATGGACAGTCATCCATGAATTCCATCATCTGTCCTCCAAAGTCAGGCCTCTCATAAATCCTCATTCTGTAGGAGCCTCCTCGGTACTGGAATCGAGCGAAATGAAACATTTGTGATGCAGCTACAAATATATCTACAAACGACACGTGCAACTGGTGATATTTCGCATATACAGACAGAAGTATATTGATATCGGTAAAAATCTTAATGTATGTCTGGTTGTGAGGAGACAAGTGGTGCCAGTATTCCCTTTACTGTGATCATTTCAATATTTACTGTAAGATGAATGGGATGAATATAAACATGTCCAATGACAGGTTTTACTGAGTCATATTTTAATCAATTTGACACTGTTACTTTCTGCAATGTTAATATAGCGATTTGACTTTCAATTCTGAATATCTAACTTGTTACAAGCAAATGTTTCAATTATATCCTAGATGATCATCAGCTTTGCAACAAGCCATCAGTATATGAGGCACAACTAACTTGCCAGTTTGCTCAACTATTGGCTGATGAATACCCATACAACAAGTGCAGTTACAAAGTGACAAGGGCAGTTACTAACTTTCGGCAGCGACAGAAATCAAATTGGGTTTGTGACAATCCTCTACCTGTTACCATCACTGGGGAAAGTTAAAAACAAACCTGTGAAAGTAAAGATGAAGTTTGGAGCTAATTCAGACAAACCCAAATGTTGAGTGCATTAATCATTATCTCAGCGTCAGTTTGATCAGAAAATACAAACCACCAGAAATAACTTACGTATGGGTAAGTGCGACATGACCAAATGTTGTCATTGAATCCCATCCAGCGCTGGTAGTCAGGATACTCTCCCCTGGTCAGAACATACTGGTATCCCATGTAATTGGGTTTCTCATACAGCACCCACCAGTCACTCTCAATATGGATGGAGTTACAGCGGCTGAAGTAAGGGGACAGGTCGGCACAGTCACTGCTGCACTCATAGTGCCGCCCCTGGAAGTTCCTGTCCTCGTAAAAGATGATCTGTGAGAAAGAAACAGTTTTGTAAATTGATAGTTTCTACACTCGGCCATACCTAATGGAAACTTTAAATATTATATATGAACTCAGAATAATCCTTGCCTTTCCCATTTCCAGTTCAGATTTGGTTTAGTAACTGAATATGTTAATGCTTCACAGGGCTTAGTATATATATGCTAGTCAGAAGTGCCTCACTGAGCATTTTTTTTTTGTTATTCAAATAATTGCAATAATTTGAAACCACCACAAAGACTGCACTACACATGACGTATACAGTAAATGCAAAGAAAACATTTGAAAAGCACTTAAGTATTGTTGATAGTGTTTTGCTTCCACATCATTTTAATTGTGCTGTGAAAGAATGCAACAATACATTGGAGCCTATTGTGTTCCCTAAACTATACTTCCACTGCAACTTTCAGTGTTATTATACGTTCAAAAGGACATGTTTCCAAAAGTTCAGTATTATTACATAAGTCCATTCCCCTACTGTTTAACACATGGACATGCCCATCTGGAAGAGGTTGCTTCAATTATTACTCTAGGTTGGTTTGAATTAATGTATAACTGTTAATGTGTTTTAATTCTAAGTTATTCATCCAAGACCAGAAGACGTTTAAACTCGCCACATCGATTTGAGAACAATACTATTTATAACTATGATGATGTGTTGTTTTCATCCTCAAATGTACATCCTTTTGTTACCTACCTTTTTCTACTTTGTTCTGAATTACACAATAGAAAGGCAGTGCTAGTTTAATGAAAGCTCAATTCAGAATGTGGGGACAGCAGCTTGGATTCTTTACTAGGAAACCAGTGAAGGAAAAGCTGTGGGATACCCTAAATCAAGATCAACTATAATTTGATGTATTTTATACCATGATCACAAATTTGGTTACCAGAACTGACATCTTTCAACTGAAAGGAAAAGATAAACATGGAATCAATAAACCTGACTGCAAAGAATGTGGCCATTCATCCCATTATAACTGTGCTACTCTTTTAAAGAGAACCTCAAGTCATTGCACACCTCTGCTCTTTTCACATAGCCCTGTGATTTTCTGACCTTTTCCTGTTATGTGTCCAATCCCCGTTTGAAATTTGCAACTGAATCTCGCTTTCCACCTCTTCAGCTATTACATTCCGGAGTAAAACAATGTCTCAGATCGAGTGTATTGCTGAATCCAGACAATGGAGCAGACAATCCATGAAAACTGGGAAGGATTATTAATTCAGCTTCTTCAATAGTTCAGTGACAACTATTTTCCCCAGAGTTAGCCAGCATCAGGACATTATCCATTATATATGGGACTGGAATTCCATGGAATTTGGTGATGTGCATCTGTGAGAATTTTCCCAAATCCTTCACTGTCTTTCTTTCACAATTGGAAGCTATTTTCTCATCAATCAATTTAGTAATTGTATTACACATCTCTGGAGCATGGGACTTAAACATGGGCTGCCTGGCACAGAGGTAGGAATACTTTATCACAAGGACCCTTCATACATCATGGAACTATTTATGGGCTAATTTGTTCAAGATATAGGTAGTCATGACAGATTGCTTCGAAGCAGACTCCAATGGCATTGTGGTAGTGTCGCTGAAAACAGGAGGCCTATTCTCAAGCCTCAGTGGTGTGTCTGAACATATTGTTTAAAGGCTCCTTCGGTAACACCTTCTAAACCCACGATCGTGACATTTAGAAGTCAAGGGCAGTAGAATCACGAGGGCACTACCATTTGCTGGTTCCCCTCCTAGCCACTTATCATCCCATCTTAGAAATGTATTACCATTTCTTCATTGTTGCTGGATCAAAATCCTGAAACTCCATCCCAAACAGAATTGTAGGTTTATCTGCAACACAGCAACTCCAGCAGTTCACCAAGGTAGCTCGATGCCATCTTCTCAAGGACAACCAGGGATGGGCAATAAATGCTGGCCAAACCACTGAAGCCCACTCACGGAAATGAAAAAAAAAGAAAATTTGCCAAATTGAACAATGGAGCATTGATCAGGCAGTGGTTATTTCACAGGGAATATAAACATTTTTTCATGTAACTCTCTTTTGCATATCTTGGAGAAAAGGTAGAAACGGCTTGTGTGAGGTTTGGGAATAATATTAGAGGCAATTCCAAGAACATTTCAAGATGAGTTTGAGAAATGTTGAATCAATGATGTCTGCATACTTGAGCAGTCAGGCACTAGCTTGGAGGGAAATAGGAGAGGGTATCCAGAGAGCCAGGCATTCAGCTACAGCCAAGAGGAGCTCACTGACACAATTCCACTAGCACAAATTTCTCTTTTTCTCACTCACTAGTCTTTCTCTTCATGTGGACCTTGACTATCAACTTCAATAACTCCCCGCCAAGAACAAGGTCAGAAAGACATGGTCCTAATCTTGAGAGGTTTTAATTTTACATATTGAGTGATGAAATCAGTGGGCAAAGGTAGCCCAGATAAGGCCTGCATTGAATGTTTTCAAGATGATTCCTTTCTGCTGCAGGAGGGAGTGCCAGCAAGCTGGAGGACAGCTAATGTAATATCATCATTCAAAAAGGTAGTACTAAACTAGGAAGCTACAGACCAGTGAGTCTAACATTAATTAGAAAGAAATTCTGAACCACAGAATTAATCTCCATTTGGAGAAATAAGGGTTAATCAAGGATAGTCAGCATGGCTTTGTCAGGGAGACACCATGCCTAACAGAGTAGATAGAATATTTTTGAGGGACTGAATAGGTGTATAAATGAGGATAGTTTGGTTGATATAGTTTACATGTACATCAGTAAGGTCTCACATGGAAGACTGGTTAAGAAGCTTAACCATGGGATCCAGGACAACTTGGAAAATTAAATCCAAAATTGGCTGAGTGCCGGGAAGCAGAGAATGATGGTCGAAGGGTGTTTGTGACTGTGTCCAGTGGTTTATAACAGGCTTTGATGCTGGGTCCCTAAATGTGTGTAGTTTGTATTAATGATATTGAAGTAAATGTAGAAGAATCATCAATAAGTTCGCAGGTGACAAAAAAATTGGGGATGTGGTAAACAATGATTAAATTACTTGCAGTGTGGAAACAGGCCCTTCAGCCCAACAAGTCCACACCAAACCTAACTTACCCCTTCACCTAACACTATGGGCAACTTAGCATAGCCAATTCACCTAACCTGCATATCCTTGGACTGTGGGAGGAAACCAGACCAAGCCCACACAAACGGGGGGAGAACATGCAAGCTCCACACAGACAGTTGCCTGAGGTAGGAATTGAACCTAGGTCCCTGGTGCTGTGAGGTAGCAGTGCTAACCACTGTGCCATCATGCCGCCCTAGCTACTCTGTTCGGCATGGTGTCTCCCTGACAAAGCCATGCTGACTATCCTTGATTAACCCTTATTTCTCCAAATGGAGATTAATTCTGTGGTTCAGAATTTCTTTCTAATGATGAGGAAAGTTTTGACCTACAAGCCACAGCAAGTGGACTGGGCAGATGAGCTAAGCAGTGTCAAATGGAATTTATTCATGCAAAGTGTGATGTACTTTTGGTGGACTAACAAATCAAATGTGTACAATCCTAAGTACAGAGATCAGAAGGAAGTCGACATGCATCATTGAAAACAGGGAAGGTGGTCAAGATAGCAAATGGGCTACCTACCTTTTTTAGTTAAGGCATTGAATACAAGAGCAGGGAGATTATGATGGAGCTGTATGTGATGTTAGTTAGTCTACAGTTAGGGTACAGTGTGCAGTTCTGGTTGCCACCCTGTAGGAGCGTACTTGCAGAAAAGATTCACCAGGATGTTGACTGAACTGGAGTGATTCAACTATGAAGGGAGGCGAGATTGGCTGGGATTATTTTCCTTACAGCAGGTAGATGGTGAAAGGATGTGATTGTAGTGTGCAAAGTTCTGAGGAGCATAGACAGACAAACAGAAACTTTTCACCATAGTCAATAACTAGCAGACATATTTTTGGGTAAAAAGCTGAAGGTTTCACAAGATTTGAGGAAAAATGTCTTTTCCTCACTGAGTGAGTTGTGAGTATTTGGAACTAACTGCTTAAAAGATGCTGACTCTCCAACATCTGCAGTCCTCACTTTCTCCTAGTTGCCTAAAAGAGTTGTAGAGGCATGAAGCCTCAAGACATTTAAGAAGCATTAAGATGAGTACTTGTAATGCCATGATACATAAAGCAGCAGGCCAAGTGCTTAGCATAGATGGAGGTTCAATGGCCAGCACAGACATTTTGGGCTGAAGGCCTTCTTCCATGCTGTAAAAACACTGTGACTTTATACCTATATGGTATGTTTTGAAGCTAACCAGAGAGGAGGTTATATTAGACATGCAATTGTGTGATGAGATAGTTTTAGTTAATGATCTAATAGTAAAAGCACCCATAGGTAGCAACAAACAAAATACATAGAGCAAAGCTGGCTAAAGTGTGATGACAAATTAAGCTAAAGGATTGGTCATTAAAGATGCAATGGGAGACATTTAAGGGGACATTTCAGAATACATGACAGACACATTCCAACAAGTAAGAAAAATTCCAACAGACATACTCAGCATCGGAAATTAACTAGAAATGTTGAGATAGTATCAAACTAAAAGAAAATGCATATCATTGTGCAAATTTGCAATATGTTAGGAGATTAGATGAATTCGAGAAAAGCAAAAAATGACCAAAAAGATTTATAGGTGGGGAAAATAACAAAATATGAGAGAAAGCTAGCCAAAAATATAAAAACAGATGGTAAGCATTTCTGATACTATTAAGGCAGTAAGAGTGAATAAGGTGAGCATTGATTCTCTGGAAAATGAGAATGAAGAATTAATAGTGTAAAGTAAGGAAGTGGAATATGATTTGAACAAGTATTCTGTGTGAGGCTTCATTGTACAGGATAGTAATAACATTCCTGTGGCAGTAATAAATCAGGAAATAGAAGGGAGGGAGGAACTCAGGAAAATCCAATTCACCAAAGAAGTCGAAGTGGGCTGGATCTGATACTTTTTGGATGCGTGTGAATTGTGTTAAGACTTTTAGAGAGATTCTCTCCCTGAGGCCTAAGTAAGATTTCTTGTCTTATCTTACCAAATTCATTTCACTAATTGAAAACAAAAATTGCTGGAAATTACAACAGGTCAGGCAGCAACCATGGCGAGAGAGCAAGCTAATATTTTGAGTCTAGGTGACTCTTCATCAAAGCTGACATGACCCTGGGTTGCCTGATTTGACTGAGGACAGCTGTCAACTATGATAAGCTTTCTAGCTTTATGTTTGACAAGGCACGACAGAAGCAATATGAACCTGATATCTGTCTCTGAACGGGTAAAGTGCAAAAAGACAATACACGGCAATGGTGAATTGGAATACTGTGAGCATCCAGAGAGCTTGGAGGTACAGCTGGGTGCATTATGCGAGCTGGGATACATGCTCCTGAGTGCACAGTGTCCTTGCTCTGCATTACAATGATAGTTGCTAGTACAGCCCAAGTGTTGCCTTAATTCGCCAGGTTTCATGAAGTACTGCTGACCTCTCAGCTTTGCATGTTGTTGCCCTGACAGGTTTGCATCTCTACCATTACCATCATTGTAGGGGCTAACTTCTGTCAGTGAAGAGAGTACGAGAGCATGCTGGGAGCAGCACCAGCATTCAACAGAGAAACAGAGAGAAAGAGATAGAGTGTTTTGATGAAAGGCCTTCGACCTGAAACATTAAATCTGTTTTTGCTACAGATGCTGCCTGGCCTGTTGAGTTTTTCAGCATTTTTTTTTTCTTAAGTCATACGGACCATTTTGCACTATCCCATAAGGTCAAAATTCACGTCTCACTGTTTTGTTTTCAAATGTTCTTGTGATTTCAGGTGCCCCATCAATCTATGGGTTGATGATCATAAGGCCAGCTGCAAGTTCTTCAACCACTGCATGGTGGCTCAGTGGTTAGCACTGTTGCCTCACAGCACCAAGGACTCAGGTTCAATTCCCCATTGTGGAGATTGTGTGGAGTTTGCACATTCTCCCCATGTCTGCATGGGTTTCCTCCAGGTGTTAAGTTTCCTCCCACAGTTCAAAGATGTGCCGGTTAGGTGAATTGGCCATGGTAAGTTAACCATAGTATTCAGGCATATATAGGTTAGGTGCATTAGTCTGGGTAAATGTAAAGGAATGGGTCTGAGTGGGTCACTCTTCAGAGGGGTGGTGTGGACTTGTTGGGCCGAAGGGCCTGTTACCACACTGCAGGGATTCTATGTTTCACAAACAGATGTGCTAACGTATATCAGGATTAATACAACTTCTGTATATTTCCAGTTCTCTGGGTGAGGAACACGTAAACCTCAACGATCAGCAGCTCCAGAGTCGTGGAAGGCGATTTCAGAAATGAGGATATGATGCAGAGGACCTAAGCTAGTAATCCCTGTTACATCTTACTCCAACTTTAGCTCTTGATTTTTTAACTTGATGTGTTGCACCAACAATTTTTTCACTCTTGGGAATAGGTGTCACTGGGGGCTTGCCAGGAATTAGTGAACTGAATGGCTTGCTAGGCAATTGAGAGTCATCTATATTGATATGGGTCTGGAGTCACATGAAGGTCAGACCAGGTGAGGATGGCAGATTCCTTTTCCTCAAGGACATTAGTAAGCCAGATGAGCTATTCCCGACAATGATTTCAGGGTCATCAGTCAATTGTTAATTCCACATTTTTTATCTTATTGAATTCAAATTCCACCATCTGCCATGGTAGGATTCTAACTCTGGTCCCCAGAACATTAGCAGAGTTTCTGGAGTAATAGTCTTGCAGTAATACCACGAGGCCATTGCCTCTCCTATTTAGAGTCATAGAGCTGTACAGCACGGAAACAGACCCTTCGGTCCAACTCGTCCATGCTGACCAGATATCCTAAATTAAACCAGCCCAATTTGCCGGCATTTGGCCCATATCACTCTAAACCCTTCCTAAAAAAAAGCAATATGGTTTTGTGCAGGGGAGATTGTGTCTTACCAACTTAATAGAGTTCTTTGAGGAAGTGGCCAAGTTGATAGATGAAGGAAGGGCTGTAGATGTCATATACATGGACTTTAGTAAGGCATTTGATAAGGTTCCCCATGGTAAACGAATGGTGAAAGTGAAGTCACATGGTGTGCAGGGTGTTCTCGTTATGTGGATAACAAACTGGCTGAGCAACAGGAGACAGAGAGTAGTAGTTGAAGGGAGTTTCTCGAAATGGAGAAAGGTGACCAGTGGTATTCCACAGGGATCAGTGCTGGGGCCAGTGTTGTTATGAGATATATAAATGATCAGGAAGAAGGCACTGTTCGTATGATCAGCAATTTGCAGATGACACAAAGATTGGAGGAATAGCAGAAAGCATAGGGGACTGTCAAAAAATACAGGAGGATATAGATAGACTGGAGAGTTTGGCGGAGAAGTGGCAAATGGAGTTCAATCCTGGCAAATGTGAGGTGATGCATTTTGGGAAGTCTAATTCTAGAGCAAACTATACAGTAAATGGAAGTGCCTTGGGAAAAGTTAATGAGCAGAGAGATCTGGGAGTTCAGGTCCATTGCGCCCTGAAGGTTGCTGCGCAGGTGGATAGAGTGGTCAAGAAGGCATATGGTATGCTTGCCTTCATCGGATGTGGTATTGAGTATAAGAGCTGGCAAGTCATGTTAAAATTGTACAAGGCATTGGTTCGGCCGCATTTAGAATACTGTGCACAGTTTTGGTCACCACACTACCAAGAGGATGTGGACGCTTTGGAGAGGGTGCAGAGAAGGTTTACGAGGATGTTGCCTGGTATGGAAGGTGCTAGCTATGAAGAGACGTTGAGTAGGTTAAAATTGTTTTCATTAGAAAAAAGAAGATTGAGGTCTACAAAATCATGAAGGGTATAGACAGGGTAGATAGCGATAAGCTTTTTCCCAGGGTGAAAGATTCAGTAACGAGAGATCAAGCTTTCAAGGTGAAAGGTGAAAAGTTCAAGAGAAATAGATGCGGCAAGTACTTTACACAGAGGGTGGTAGGTGCCTGGGACATGTTGCCAGGAGAGGTAGTAGAAGCAGGCACGGTAGATTCATTTCAGATGCGTCTTGACAGATGCATGAATAGGTTGGGAGCAGAGGGATACAGATGCTTAGGAATTGAGCGACAGGTTTAGACAGTGGATTTGGATTGGCTCAGGCTTGGAGAACCGAAGGACCTGTTCCTGGGCTATAAATTTTCCTTGTTCTTTGTTATTTTGTTTATGTACGCATCCAGATGCCTTGTAAGTGTTGTACAAGGCATCTGGATCCAGCCTCCACCACTTCCTTTGGCAGCTCATTCCAGACATGCACCAGCCTCTGCGTGAAGAAGTTGCCCCTTATATACCTTTTATATCTTTTCCCTCTCACCCTAAACCTACGCCCTCTAGTTCTGGACTCCCCCACCCTAGGGAAATGATCTTGTTTATTTACCCTATCCATGCCCCTCATGATTTTATAAACCTCAATAAGGCTTTAAGTTTTGCTTTCATTCCTTCGTATATTCCATGATAGCGATTTTTCTGTTTTTATTTTCCCTAGCACATTTGGCTACACTTTATTGCCTAACTACTTTTCAATTTTTTGATTTTAGATTTATTACAAAATAATCTAATATTTACCTGCTTTGCTCTCCTTTCCTCCACATTAGTTTGTACAAATGCCTCTGCTCATGATTAATATACATTTAGTACTTTATTGCTTGCATTCTTAAAATTAAAATTACATTTCCATATATAGTGTGACTGACTACAGTCCCTGCATATTATTTGCTCATGTTTTAAACAGAACTTTGTTAGAAATATCATAAGTTATAATAGCCTACAGCAAATATGTAAGTTGTAATTTGTCAGTTAGAAATAAAAGTGATGTTACTTGTTTTGGAAAAACTATTGAAGATTTAGCAGTTTGAAATTCCAGCACGTTTGTAATTACTCCTACATAAGGGCTCAAAAATAGAAATCTGGTAGATGACAGATCTTTGGATAGTTTTCTTGTGCTACAAAGATACGTGTTCTTTTGGAGCTGTGTGCATAGTGAAGCTTGGCTTAATTTTTAAAAATAACTTTAACTTCTTTATGTCAGTTTTTAATCAAAGGTAAAAGATTACTTACAGATTAGAAACAGGCCCTTCTGCCCAACAAGTCCACACTGACCCTCCGAAGAGTAACCCACCCCCCTACATTTACCCCTTCACCTAACACTATAGGCAATTTAGCATGGCCAATTCACCTAACCTGCACATCTTTGGACTGCAGGAAGAAACCCACACAGACACGGGGTGAATATGCAAACTCCACACAGACAGTGGCCTGGGATGAGAATTGAATGCAGGCCTCTAATGCTGTGACATAGCAGTGCTAACCACTGTGCCACCATGCCATCCATTAGGCCACTGTGCCACATCACTTTTAATGTCAATTGGTTTTATGAGGTCCTCATTCACGGTGTTTTACAATGTCATTTTTATCTTCAGCAGGTAGGTACCTCAAATCTCCACAGTGCATTTTATTTGTTCATTTCCACAAGGCCATATGAATGAGAGCTGAGACAAAGTGATGAAATATTTTGTCTGTGAACCCGTGATATCTGTGCAATTTTCACTAGAATTCAAAGGTAAAAACACAAAATGGTAGAGCTGCCACATCCAATCATGAATGGCGGTGGACAATTAAGCAACTCACTGTAGGAGGAGGCTCCACAAATATCCCCATTTTCAAAAATGGAAGAGCACAACATATCAGTGCAAAAGATAAGGTTGCATTCACAGCAACCGTCAGTCAGAAGTGCCCAAAGGATGATCTTTCTCGGCCCCTTCCAATGGCCCCCTGCGTTACAGATACCAGTCTGCAGCCAATTCAATTCACTCCACTTGATATCAAGAAATGATTGGAGATACTGGATACTGCAAGACTATGGGCCCTGACAATATTCTGGCAATGCTGCTGAAGACATATACTCAAGAACTTGCTGCTCCCTTAGTCAAGCTCTTCCAGTACAGTTACAACAATGGTATCCATCCGGCAATGTGGAAAATTTCCCAGGTATGTCCTATATGCATAAAGCAGGATAAATCCAATTCAGACAATTACCAACCCATCAGTCTACTCTTGATCATCAGTGAAGTGATGGAAGGTGCCATGGGCAGAGTTATCAAGTAGCTATTAATAATCTGCTCAGTAATGCCCAGTTTGGGTTCCACCAGGACCTGACTTCCTCACAGCCTTGATTCAAACATGGACATAAGAGTAAATTCCTGAGGTGAAGTGAGAGTGACAGCCCTTGACACCAAGGCCACACTTGACTGAGTGTGGCATTAAAGAGCCCTCATAAAATTGCAATCAATGGATATCAGGTGGAAAACTCTCTTCTGGTTGGAATCATACTGACGCATAGCAATATGGTTGTGGTTGTTGGACATCAATCATATCAGCTCCAGGCTGCCTCGACAGGAGTTCCTTCGGGTAATGTCCTAAACACAAACCATCTTCAGCTGTTTCATCAAAACCCTTCCCGTCATCATAAGGGCAGAAGTGGGGATGTTTGCTGATGATTGCACAGCGTTCAGCACCATTCATGACTGCTCAGATACTGGAACAGTCCACCTTCAAATGTAGCAAGATCTGGACAATGTCCAGGCTTAGGCTGACACGTGGTAAGTAACATTTGTACCAACCAAATGCCAGGCAATAACCATCATCAAGAAGAGACAATCTAACTGCTGCCCTTTGACATTCGATCGTATTACTATCACTGAACCCCTCACTATCAACATGCTTGGGGTTACCATTGCCCAAAAACTCAACTGGACTCACCATCTAAACACAGTGGCAACAAGAGCAGGTCAGAGGTCAACTATCTTGACTACTAGTTTTGGATTGTCCCAGGGCTGAAAACATTATCTCCACATATACTGTGTAGAATCCACATTTGTTCAACTATATTTCTGTATTTTATATAAAATCCATTGCTGCTATATACAATACATGTCACTTAGTGTGTTAAGTGTAGATAATTGCATTCGTAGAAACAAATCTTTATTACTGTTATAAATATAGTGACAGGTAGCGATATACCACAAGCAAAGGCTGGGCTTTTAAGTACAGATGGTACCCCATTTGCTGGTCAAAGAATCAGAGGTATGTCCACTCTCATTGGCTGTAGAAACCACACCTCAATCCTTTCATGAGCAGCTTCATCATTGTCAACAGTCATCGTTTCTGTTCTTCTGAGACAATGTGTCCCTTTGCCAGTGGGAGCAGTAGCCACTGTTGATGGCCACAGGCAGACCAGAAGCCATCAAAGAGGCTCAGAGAGGCAAATATGTTCAAATGTTGGCAAGACCAGCCAGGCAGGCCATAGTGGGGTGAAGGTGAGTTGCAAGGGCAGAGGCATGGTCTACCAGCAGGGGAAGAACTTAAGGTTGGGGAACCTTAACTAGACCACACATTGACTGTGAGCTGGAAGCAAGCCAACTGTACCCATAGGGAAGACAGCACATGGGGTGTATTTTAACATGGTGGCAGTTGGAAGAGGCCATTAAAATGTCTTTAACTGGCATTGCACACTCTCCCACTGAATTGATAACCTTCCACTACCTACCTCTTTCCAGGCTGAGCATAACAAAGCTTTAGAGCTGCGAAATGTGTTGTGGGAAAAGCACAGCAGGTCAGGCAGCATCCAAGGAGCAGGAGAATTGACGTTTCGGGCATAAGCCCTCCTTCAGGAATGCCATTCCGGAAGAAGGCCTTATGCCCGGAGCATCGATTCTCCTGCTCCTTGGATGCTGCCTGACCTGCTGTGCTTTTCCAGCAACACATTTCTCAGCTCTGATCTCCAGCATCTGCAGTTCTCACTTTCTCCATAACAAAGCTTTAGTCCACATGAAAATTGCTTATGGTCGATATCGATAAACTTAATTGACCCATAAGCTATTATTTCCCCGTCTTCCATTGCAGTGAAATATACAAATCAGCAAAAGTAACTTACCTGTGGGTGGGAGCGACATGACCTGACACAGTCATTGAATCCCATCCAGCGTTGGTAGTCAGGATACTCTCCCCTGGTCAGAACATACTGGTATCCCATGTAATTGGGTTTCTCATACAGCACCCACCAGTCACTCTCAACACGGATGGAGTTACAGTGGCTGAAGTAAGGGGACAGGTCAGTACAGTCACTGCTGCACTCATAGTGCCGCCCCTGGAAGTTCCTGTCCTCATATAAGATGATCTGTGGAAAGATATGTTGCTGCAAGTTTATCATTTCTCTAGCCAGTTGATCCTTGAGGACGAAATCAAATGAAATGCAAAAACACAGAGTTTTGCCTTTTCTATTTTGAATTTACAGTTGGTTTACTAACTGACTGAATATTACACTGCTTCACAAAGCTTGGTATTTGTACAGACTGGGCAAACTGCCTCATTGTGTTGTACTTTGCTATTCCAATAATTCAATCCTGAAAAATCAGCTAAATTCACAAGGTGCATGTTGTATTGATGGTAGTTAAACACTTCAAAGACATTTCATGTATTTTGATTATTTTCCATTTGTCTTCATGTCACTTTAATGGTTGTTGGAAATGTTGTCTGAAACAGTCCTACCTCCTAAATCACCCAGATCTCTTTAGTGTAATCACCTGCTCCCAAATGGTAAAGATGAGGCCATGGATATCCAGAGAATCTAACTTTGGAAATGATCATGTCCATTCCTAGTTGATACATAATTGTAAGGGGATTTATGTCCGAGATTCTTCAATCATCTATTCCCAAAACCTGTCATGTAGTGATATCGTGTATGGCATTAATCTGCTGATGTTGATATTATGAGTGATGGTTATTGACACAACTTGCACACCATACTTGTTTCATGCAGTCTAACCAGAGTCCTGCATACAAATGTACTGGATTGATTTGATTTAAAATTTAGAGACAACTAAGAATAAATATGGGAACATATAAGATAACAATAGAAAGTTAAGATGTCAAGTGACAGAATTAAAACAAACTTTTTAGCTATATTAATCTGTGGGTAACAGGATGAACGTCTCATGCTATTGACAATATGTAAGATAATGTTAAAACACATACACACACTCATGCTCTGTAAGCCAATGTATTATTTACTCTTGTGTCACATTAATCATTTTGAAACATGTGTCTGTGCTTTTATTTTTCTCTGCTATTGAAAGTAAACTGGCTATGGTAAAGTCATTGTGCTCTGGTCTAGTCTTCTAGTGATAGAATGAAACATTGAAGATAAGCTTCCTGATTGAGGAACTGAGTAATGAACATGAGGACATGAAGGCAAGATTGAAAGGCAAAGACAAGCCAAAGGTTTTTGCTAAAAGCCTGTAAAGTAATTTTAAGCTGTGTTGGAGCTGTCAGTGATCCGTGCCCCATTGTTTCTGTAACGATAAATATGTCTTCTTCACTCAAACTTTGGAGATTAGAGGTAATTCTCCATATAGCCGCCTGTGTTTCTTCAAGCATAACACTGAAAAGGAAGACCAGAGAAAATAATGGCTTCATACAGGATAGTGATACAATTAAAAGCCAACTAAATTGGCTGAAAATAGATGAAAATCTTAAATGGTACATTGTCATCGCTGGGAAATGGTTTACAAAAAGACATCAAAAATAAACTCACTGAAGATGGATAGATAAGCTTTGCCAACTGCTCTAAAGACATATCAGGAAATCTGAGGGTGGATTGACCACGTGACACAGACCCTGACTCATGGGATTTGTCAGCAGCCAGTGACATTATGTGAATCTGTACTATTGTTAAATATTAACATGGTTGTAAACATTGAGATCATTTAGACTAAGTGAAGAGGTTTTACAAATAGAAAGTTAAACATCAGGAAACAGCTGGCTAGGACAAAAAATACTGGATAGATGGAAAACATCAGAAATTGGACAAAGGGAGGAAAGATACTGGTGTGCAGCAATACAATGAACAAAGAGAAATCCTCTCATGGAATATTGTTAATTATTGTTAGACCCCAAGGCTAATATGTTCAGAGAAATAACTTGGAAAAAGTGAGATTGTTTAATTTTCGTAGTATTCACAGTTTCACTTAAACATCACTGTTTTGCATCCCTTTAGAGAAAACAAAGACCCAAACAACTAACTTTATTGAATGACCACCAACAGAAGGAATTACCAATACCTTTTATAATGTTGACTTTATTGTTGAATAGGAACAAATATGGATCAAGTATGAATTATCAAGCAAATGATACTTCATAAAAAAAACAACATACAACAATAGATTTCATCTCCAGGTTTGGTTATGACTGCCATCACCAGGGTAAGAATTTGACAGTCCTGACAGTTATGCTATCTGGAGTTCCTTTCCAACCAACTAACCAACAACCTGACCCCAATTCACAGTTTGGTCACTCATGTTGAAACACTTAACTCTTTAGAATCTCTGAGCTGTTCCACATTGGGCACATTTAAGCCAGTTCATGCATTGTATCTAAACGCTTCCTTTTCGTTTCTTGTCAAATATCAAAATTTGCTCAGTTCCTGAGAGAAATTTATTTCTGCTCCTCACAAGAATTTTGTATATGTTCCTCTTTCTGTCTTTCTCTGCTTTCTCTTTGTGTGTGCATGTGTATACTAATTGTCTTCTTTATCTAATGCAACTGTTTTTGATTTAACAGCAATAACTTCTTTGTTTTCTTCTCTATGTCTAGCTGGATGGCTTTTGTGTCTTAACTTCCCATTGGTCTTGGTCACCAGGTTTCATGGAGCAGTGTTTCTGAAGAAAATTGTAATTGATCTATTTACAATTGATGCAAGTTCCTAAAAGTAATTTCCAAATGTTGTTAAAAACAATTATAGATTCCATCGACTATTTAAATAAGTTATAATTTTTTTCCATATGCATGTCCAGCAGTCTCTTAAATGCCCTTAGTGACTCTGCATCCACCACCACCGCTGGCAATGCATTCCATGCATTCACAACTCTTTGCATAAAGAACCTACCTCTGAAGTCTCCTCTATACCTTCCTCTTAAAACTTTAAAACTATGACCCCTTGTGGCAAAAAATCCTGCCCTGGGGAAAAGTCTCTGGCTATCAACTCTCATTACCTCGTAAACCTCAATCAGGTCATCTCTCCTCCTCTTTCTCTCCAGAGAGAAAAGTCCAAGCTCAGTCAACCTCTCTTCATAAGGCAAACCCTCCAGTCCAGGCAGCATCCTGGTAAATCTCCTTTGCACTCTCTCCGAAGCTTCCACATCTTTCCTATAATAGGGCGACCAGAATTGGATACAATATTCCGAGTGTGGTCTCACCAGAGTTTTATAGAGCTGCAGCAAAACCTCACAGCTCTTAAACTCGATCCCCCTGTTAATGAAAGCCAAAACACCTCATATGCTTTTTTAACAACCCTATCCTCTTGGTTAGCAAGTTTGAGGAATCTGTGCACTTCAACACCAAGATCCCACGGCTCCTCCACACTGCCAAGAATCCTGACTTTAATCCTATATTCAGCATTCAAGTTCAACCTTCCAAAATGCATCACTTTGCATTTATTCAGGTGGAACTCTATCTGCCATTTCTCAGCCCAGCTCTGCATCCTGCCAATGTTGTTCTGTGGCCTGCAATAGGTCTCGATACTATCAACAGCAATTCCAACTTTTGTGTCACCAGCAAACTTACTAACCCATCCCTCAACCTCCTCATTCAAGTCATTTATAAACATGATAAAGAGCAGACGCCTACGAACAGTGCCCTGTGGGACACCACTCACCATTGACCTCCAGGCAGAATACTTTCCATCTACAAACACTCTCTGCCTTCTGTCAGCCAACTAATTCTGAATCCAGACAGCCAAATCTCCCTGCATCCCATCCCTCATGACTTTATAAATGAGCCTTCCATGGGGAACCTGATCAAATGCCTTGCAGAAGTCCATGTAAACCACATCCTCTGCTCGACCTTAGTCAATTTGTCATTGTCACCTCCTCAATAAGATTTATGAGGCATGACCTGTATCTCACAAAGCCAAAGCCATTCTCACCCATATGCCTATCCAATGACCATTTCAATGCCCTTAAAGCTGATGAGTCTACTACTGTTGCAGGCAATGCGTTCCACGCCCCTACTACTCTCTGAGTAAAGAAACTATCTCTGACATATATCCTATATCTATCACCCCTCAATTTAAAGCTATGTCCCCTAATGCTAGCCTTCACCATCCGTGGGAAAAGGCTCTCACTGCCCACCCTATCTAACCCTCTGATTATCTTATATGTCTCAAATTAAGTCACCTCTTAACCTTCTACTCTAGCGAAAACAGCCTTAAGTCCCTCAGCCTTTCCTCTTAAGGTCTTCCCTCCATACCAGGCAACATTCTAGTAAATCACTGAACCCTTTCCAAAGCTTCCACATCCTTCCTATAATGCAGTGACCAGAACTTTACGTAATACTCCATATGTGGCCACACCAGAGTTTTGTACAGTTGCAGTCATAAAGGATATAAAGGAGTTCTGTTATAAAGGATAACACAAGCATTCGACCATCTGCTCAAAAAGCCTTTTGGAGGCAAGTTCCCATCATCAGTTGCGTTGTTAATGACCTTTTGTCCATGATAAGGACAAAGTTGAGGATGCGTGCTGATGATTGTAGTGTTCGAGAACTATTCACTACCCATCGGATACTGAAGCAGTCATGTTCCTATCCAAGAAGAACTCAACAATTAAGCTTGAGTTAAAGTGTAGCAAATAACATTCATATCGCACAAGTTCCGGACAATGATCACCTGAAATAAGAGAGAACCTAACCAATTTATGTTGGCATTCTACATCATTATAATCTCTGAATCCTCCACTAACAACATTCTGGGTTTTGGGTTACCATTGAACAGAGACATAACCATAATTAATATTAGCTGCATGAACAGGTAAAAGGCTGAAGATCCATCACAATCTTATACGTTTCAATTACATTAGCCTTTACTCTTTTAAACTCCAACAGACATAAGCTCAGCCTAGGCAAAAGTGAGGACAGAAGATACTGGAAACCACAGTTTAGATCAGAGTGGTGCTGGAAAAGCACAGCAGATCAGGCAGCATCCAAGGAGCAGGAAAATTGACGTCGATTTTCTTGTTCTTTGGATGCTGCCTGACCTGTTGTGCTTTTCCAGCACCACTCTGACCTAAACACAAGCTCAGCCTAACCTATCTTTTATCATAAGACAACCTGCCCATTCCAGGAATCAATCTAGTAAAGCTTCTCCGAAATACTATGAATTCATTTACATGCTTCTGTTAATGAGGTGAGCTTTACTGTAGACAGTACTGTCGACAGTTGATCTCGTCAGTGCCCTGTATATTCATGTCCTCTGTATGTTTGCACTCAATTCCCTTAACAATAGATTATAAACTCTACAAATTTCCTAATTAATTACTGTACCTGCATACTACTTTTGTGATTTATGAAGTATGATACTCAAATCCCACTGCATGTCAGAGTTCTGCATTCTCGCTATTTAAATAATATGCATCTTTTTTATTCTTCCTGCAAAATAGACAATTTCACATTTGACATTCACAAATTAGGATTTGAATGCATATACATTCACAGCTCCAAATAATTATACAACACTACTTTTCTAGTGATGAAATTTCCCTAAACTTGCTTTAATTTCCTAATTTCTTGTTTCTGGGATGTTACTTGCATCTTCTGTGCTGAATACTGAAGCAAATATTGGTTGAATTTATTAGCCATCCTTCGATTTACTATTAACAATTCCCCAAACTTACTTTCTACAAGATCAATGCTCACTTTGTTCACTCTCTTTTAAATATTTATAGAAACTCTTGTTATCTTTTTGTATATTTCTGGCTAGCTTTTTCACATGCTCTAACTTTTCCATCCTTATTAATTCTTTCAGTCAGTCCTTGTTTATTAAAACATTCTTCCCTATCCTTTGACCTGGCATCTCTCTTTCCACAATTAGATGTTTTTGATGTTGATACAAACTTTAACTTTTCTAGTTAACCATACATGGTGGGTCCTGTCCTTTGAAATTTTTCTTGCTCCTTGCTATCATTTCCTGCATTACAACAGTAACTCCATTTCAAAATTTCAAACTTTCATGTGTTAATGAATGGAGTTTTACAAATGCAAGTCTTCACTTACTAAAAGAAATTTCAGTGTTACAATGAATTAAGAAAGTAGAACTACATGTTTGGATGTTTCAAAGGTGGGCTAAATAGTCTACCTCTGTACTGTGTTCTTTTCTAAATTAATGAAACAGGCAGCCATATGTTATGATTCAAGTATGTGTTCCATTTACAGTTTTAAAAAGAATTATTTGTAATTCAAGACTGTTTGCTTCCAGTTATTTCATGCAATATTGAGCAGCCTGCTTTGTTATGGTCAGGGTCTGTCACGTAGGGAGTGATAAACTGACCAGACAGCTTCAATGGATGGTGAGAAAATGAAAGGAAGATATCCACAAAACCTCTGACTTAGATCACAGCTACTTGAGCAGTTGCAAAACACTTAATTTATGTTTAGTCCAACTATTTGTTTCATTAACATTAAGTAAATCTCTCCTCCAATCTGACTGGATTTCATAGATTTTAGCCCTTTGAAAAATGAACTAGATGCTCCGGGGCGGGATATATTGTAGGCTAAAGTAAGGCTTGGAGTATATTAACCGAGATATATTGAGATCTTGCCAATCATCTAAACCTTTCTTTGATTATCTTGCATATGGTGGTGTAAAGAATAAATCTTACATTGCTATCTGCCCTAACCTCGTATTCAATGCAAACTCAGGACTGACTCAAACTATGGGTGCATTTGCCTTCCATCTTTCAAACTTAGACGTTATGAGGAACAGAGCTTCTTTCTTCAACCCTTTAGTGAAGCAAGAGTCCTGATTTGTAGGGAATTTTCATTAAATTGGTTGTTTAACTGCTAATGTTTTAGACATAATTTGTCTGGAATTTTCAAATTCGCCACCATGGAATGGACACCAAGACAGGATGTATAATGAGCTGAGGAGCTGTCTATCGTAACCTTGTTTTTTGTATCACTTTGAATATATCTCTCAACTATTGTCTCAGTGATTCTGTCTCCAGCCCACACAATATCTTAGAAAAAGTTCCTGGAAATCCAAACACAAGGCAATTGAGAAAAACAGTAATGAATGCATGTGTATTTATTTGACCAACACATATGTCACAAAAAATATTTTTGTCAAGAGCAATCTAGAAATCCCTCATGCGCCTGAAAGATCCGATAGTTGAGCTGTAGCCTCCCCAGTCACTGTATCTCCTGTATTCACCAGGCCTCATGAAGTACTGTCGTCCTCTGTAGTTGGGGTGTTCATAGAAGGTCCAGTAACCGTCCATCACCTGGCAGGAGTGGATGTCACGGTAACGGAAACGATCGTAGACAGATGGACAGTCATCCATGAATTCCATCATCTGTCCTCCAAAGTCAGGCCTCTCGTAAATCCTCATTCTGTAGGAGCCTCCTCGGTACTGGAATAGAAGTAAGATCATGTTAGTGAGAAAAGTATCAATTAAATATATAAAATATGTGAAAAAGTGAGCTCGTTTATTGAGAGTAAAGCTGAAACAATTCAATATCAGGTGTATGGACCATATTCTCATCTGGTTATAATTGTTCAACTTTGTGCAATTTTATATAAATTGAAAAGGAAATATTGGTCACATATAAGACAGGAGTTTCTTTGCATTTGTAAATGTCTAATGTGCTTTTTCCTTCAGTTTAATATTTTCTCATGTGTCCAGAGATGATTGATGCGGGAATGAATATTCACATTTGATGACTACCTTTGGGCTGTTTGTGAAATGAGCACATCATGAGTTGCATGATCTTCCTGCTGAACTTTCATTCATTGTGTAAGTGGACCCAAGCTAAGGATATCTTCACAGATAATGCTGTGATGGGAGTTGGTCTAATTCACTCAATGTGACCAGTGTAGTTTGAAATACATTAACTTGATTGCCTGTGTTTGTGAGGAATGGGCAGTTTTTGAGGGCAATATATTGAAAACAATAGAATAATTAGACAGATTTACGTGCAGCGGTGGGGATTCTTGTTGGGCCATGTGACTATTGGAATGTTATTTTTATGTATTGCTGGTGTAATGTGAATCATGAACGATGTTCTCTGAGCTGCACTCACACTGGAAATATGAAGCACATTTCAATAACAAACTTCAATTATGTTGCAATAAAGCAAGCTCTAACATAAAAGCAATCTGGAAAGGAACACTAATATTTTGCTGTAGGATCTATCCAACAGCTTCTTACCCTTAACCTAGGCTCTAGATCCTCAATCCATGGGCTCCTTTTAAGAGAAACAATATATTTAACACGAATGTTTACCCCTGCTGCAGTTCTGTAGCATATTTAAATAAAGCTGCTTATAGGTATAATGAAGTGGTAGAAATATCAAAAATAGAAAGGGTACTATTCATGTGTTTAAAGGAAAACTCAATAACTGCATGAAGGTAATAGAAATGGAAAGATGTGTGTTGGTTGCAGAGATGTATGAGCTTATTGTGGATAAGCATAATCGGAGAGATACAACTGAATAAACTTGTTAAACTGAATGGTCCATTTCTATGCTATGAACTCTCTGTAAATAATTTACTCAATTATAGATGTGCTTCATCTTTATCTAATAGCATTTAGGAAGTACAGGTTTATTCAATCTCATTTTTATTCCCAGACTTGAAGCCAGATACGTGGCAACCTAAGAGCCAACATTAAGCATTAGCACTCATTATCTTTCAAGGTCCAAATTCAAGAGGTCGTGACCACAAAGACGATGGAGTCAGACAGGCACCCCCACACTCCTTCGGCTAAACGGCAGCTTTTCATCAAACAAACAAGTCGTGTTGATCAAATGCATTGGATACGGCAGCCAGTTAAGAATGCCTCACAATACAACTTCCTGGCACAGAACTAAAACAAAGTTTTAAGCCCTTCATTCACATTTTAGGTAACTCTAGTCCTTTTTCGGATGGCCACCTGTAAAACTTGAAATATTAGTTGAGATGCACTGGGTACCTTTTTTTTTCATCTGATGCATATTTATACTCATAAAAACTCAGCTTTATCTTTGCAATTGATACACATATCAAGTGTGAAAAATGGAAAAGCATCCATCTGCTTTACTCTCTGCACATTTTCTGAACTTCAATCTGAGTAGAACATGTGAACAACCAAATTATATAAGGGTTGAAGTCATATGATCCAATGCTATCATGGAATCCCATCTAATAAATCCCATGCACTGAGTAAACAATAGAGGAGCAGACAGTTGCAAATATAAATCAGTTTTTAAGCCCATTTATTCCAACAAGGACAATGAATGACTTACGTATGGGTGGGAGCGACAGGACCTGACACAGTCATTGAATCCCATCCAGCGCTGGTAGTCAGGATACTCTCCCCTGGTCAGAACATACTGGTATCCCATGTAATTGGGTCTCTCATACAGCACCCACCAGTCACTCTCAACACGGATGGAGTTACAGCGGCTGAAGTAAAGGGACAGGTCGGCACAGTCACTGCTGCACTCATAGTGCCGCCCCTGGAAGTTCCTGTCCTCGTAAAAGATGATCTGTGGAATATAGCACAGTATAAATTATTGGACTTGGAAATCACGATTCAGTCATCAGAATTCTTGAATGATGTAAAAAAGTCAGACTTGTTCGTACCTTTCCCATTGTGAGCTCACGGCTAGATGAGTAACTGATCTAACTTTGTAGCATTATCTACCGCGTGGTATTTATATGATGGACAAAATGGCCTCTCTACTGTATACTCTTGTTATGCAAATAAATTGGTGCTGAACGACAGCAAAAAAAGAATAATGGACATCACTTGACATGTAGCTTGACATGTGACTGATTCTTTCAAATGTGCTTCCACTTCATTTTAGTTGTTGTTTGAAAATCAAGGGGGAAGAGTCTGTTGTCTGTTCAACATTTGAACAGTTCTGAAAAAAAAACACAGAAAAAGGTTTCAAGATTTTAATTTCAAAGCATAATCAGCTCAATCAGTTCTGAAATTAATCAAAAGTGATGAAACAAAAGTTGCAATAGCTGTTGTGGTCATTGTTGTAAATGCTTTAATTTATATTACAACTGTAAAGAGGGTTGCTGCTCTGTAAGGTGCTCATTAAAATGGTCTTTGAATGAAGTTGAAGCATTTTGCAGGTAAACTGCAGGAACAGCAATGACTTACTTCTACTGTATGAATCCATCTCTGATTTTATTTTTTCCTGCTTATTGCTTTCCTTGATGAGGTGTCTCATAACAAACTTGTCAGCAAATTGGAATGTCATGGAATGAATTGGGCAATGGAACATGGGTGGAAAGTTGGCTGAGTGATGGGATACAGCATGCATGCTAACTGGCTGTTTTTCACCCTCGAGGACGTTGCGTTCGGGGGAACCCTGGGGGCGCTATCAGGAACTTGCTTGACTTCTTCAGTACCAATGACGTATACTTCAGTGTACAGGGCATAATTTCAATATTTTCCAATCAAACCATGGTTGTGAATGTTGTGGAATGTGAGAAGAAATATGTTAAACTTCAAGTGAAATTACTTAGGCTGGTGAAAAGTGCTGAACAGGGTGATGGAATTTGATGTAGTGAAGTGTGACTTGAATCAATTCAACAGGAGGACTGAGGAGAGGTAATAAAAAATAAAGCGTACAATGTTTCAGAGGATGCAAGAGCAGGACAGGCCCATATGTGCTCAAATCCTTCAAAGTGGTAAGTCTGGTTGAGAAAATCATTTGTGTTGATTCTCGGGGGTTTATAAATATGAACGATGAGTATAAAAGTAGGGAAGTAATGATGAACCTGTATAAACGTTTGGTTCCTCCTCAACCAGAGGATCATGTCCAGTTTTGTTCCCTACACTGGAGGAAGAGTGTGAAGGCATTAAGAGTGGCTGCAGAGAATATTTGGGATCATGGGTCCAAGAATGAGGAGCTTCATATATATAGATTTGAGAAGCTGGGGAAGTTCACTGCGAAGAGACAAACAAATCATGCTGGGCATAGACAGAGAGTATAAAATGGAACTGTCCTTATTGCTTTTGCACTACTAGAGGGCACTGACTGGATGAAGGTGACTGGTGAAAGAAAGTATAATGGCAAGAGCGAAAGGTGTTTTATATAGCTAGCAGAATAGAAGCAAATTCATTTTGAGATTTTTAAATTATTTGTCATTAATAAAAAATTACAAGTCTCCAGGGTTGTGACTCTCTGTGTTGCCCATGCAGAGAATAGACACAGAACAGTCAGTGCTGCAATAGTTCTATGGTTCCATGAAATCATGCAGCTTGAAATCTGGTGGTCCAGCTCTCAGAGTAACTGCCATTGACGCCTTCAGTCTCTGGCACTCCACTGTGCCAACTGTTTTTCTACCAATCTCACGAAATCAAAAGGTGGCTGCTGGGTTCCAAGATGCCATCTGCTCATGACATGACTGATGATTCCAGTATGTGGTCCATGCGCACATGTACAATGTGTAGACTATGTAAGCCATGCTGCCACCCAGAAGGACTGGGTTACTGTGCTGAATCCGTGCTGCGGCTGTGTGGATCATTCTTCATGATCCTGCACAGTAATTCTCAGGATACATGGTGACCTGCTGTATAACTTCGCCCTTATAAGCAAACAACACACTTGACTCACTCTACATAAAAGAACTGCGGATGCTGTAAATCAGAAACAAAATCAGAAGTTTCTGGAAAAGCTCAACATGTCTGGCAGAATCTGTGGAGAGAAATTAGAATTTGCGTTTCGGGTCGAGTGACCCTTCCTCAGAATTGACCTGGAATGTTAACTCTGATTTCTCTTCACAGATGCTGCCAGACCTGCTGAGCTTTTCCTGCAATTATTATTTATGTTCACTCACTCTACACACAGATATTTAACAAAAATAAAGGTGAAAAGTGAGAGAAAGAAAAAACAAGGTAGGGAGGGTTGTTCAAATCTGCCCGAAAAGGTAGATGCAGAATACATGGGCTATTTTAAAAGGCAATTGAGCATGTACTTGAATGATATTAATTTTTAGGGATCAGAGGAGATTGTTGAGGAGGGTAAACTGAATGGTGAGTTGGCAGAGGCTGAATGAATCCAGTACCTTCCTGCTGTGCAGTCAGATTGCATGATTCTCAGAGACTTTCAATACTGAAGCTTTTCACTTACGATGAGCAGACATCATTCAGTTGTTGCTTTCTTATGGTTCCAACAAAACCATGGGAGGTGACATGGCTCCCCCCTTCGGTCACACCAACTATCATCTTTTCAGTGAGTGGCTATAACACTTCAATTGAAATGTGATCAATCAGATTAAAATAAAGGAGCCAAATTGCAAAGTTTTTTTTAATTTTTAAAAAAGAGGAATTTTATTATGTTCGACCAGAAAAGGAAAAATCCAAACACAACATCAAGGCGCTCACAAACAGCAGGATAAAACCTCAAAATGAAAGGGAAGGGTATCTATACAGAGTGAATGTTGATATTCAAACTTCTTAAATTCTTTGCATTATGAGGGTGAGTGTTGATTGTGTAGTTGCCTTGTTTCTTCGGCTGTGGCGAAGTTTTGCACTTAGTGGCTGTGCTGGGTTGCTTTTTCATAGAGCACTGAATTTTGAATAATGAGACTGAGGGAGAGAGAGAGATTTTCAGCGCTCAGGTACAAAACTTTTCTCATTCTCTCTACTTTGCTGCATTAATGCAAGCAGCTGTAGATAAATGTCCATTTGTAACCTGCTGAGTCAGCTCATTGTTTCTCCAAGATAGTTAACTGGCAGGCAAGCACTGAATAGCCCAATCTGAAATTATCATACTTCTAGAGTCATAAGATCTATGGCAGGAAACAGATGTCCAACTTGTCCATGCCAACCTGACATCCTATATTAAGTTAGTCCCAATTGCCAGCATTTGGACCATATCCCTCTAAACCTTTCCTATTCATATACTCATCCAGATACCTTTTAAATATTATAATCATATCAGCCTCCACCACTTCCTCTGGCAGCTCATTCCATATACGTGCCATCCTCTGTGTGAAAACATTGCCTCCTAGTCCCTTTGATATCTTTCCCCTCTCACTTTAAACCTATGCCCTCTTGTTTTGGACTTACCCACCCCAGGGAAAAGACTTTGCCTAGTTATCCTATCCATGCCCCTCAAGATTATATGAAGTCGTCCCTCAGCCTCCAATGCTCCAATTTAAATAGTCCCAGCCTATTCAGCCTCTCCCAATAGCTCAAACCCTTCAACCCTGGCAACATTCTTGTAAATCTTTTCTGAATTAAATGTGAATGAAATAAGTTGCAAATTTATTGGTCGTGATTATTTCTTGGATTGATTGTCTTTAGATCAATGGGGATTTTATTGCAGCCAAGTTATGGTAATCTCACCCTGATTTCACTTGATTAGATTAGATTACTTACAGTGTGGAAACAGGCCCTTCGGCCCAACAAGTCCACACCGACCCGCCGAAGCGCACCCACCCATACCCCTTCCCCTACATCTAACACTACGGGCAATTTAGCGTGGCCAATTCACCTAACCTGCACATTTTTGGACTGTGGGAGGAAACCGGAGCACCCGGAGGAAACCCACGCAGACACGGGAAGAATGTGCAAACTCCACACAGTTAGTCGCCTGAAGCAGGAATTGAACCCGGGTCTCTGGTGCTGTGAGGCAGCAGTGCTAACCACTGTGCCACCGTGCCGCCGTGACTCATTGGTCAGGTGATCACAGCATCTATGTTTGGCCATTAGTCATTCTACTTAAAGACAGTATTGTCTATCACGTCTGCAACAATATAACGTTGGATGCTGAACATTCATAAAATGCTACAATGCAGATACAGGCCATTCGGCCCATCCAGAGCCTCCAAAGAGCATCCCCCCCAGATTCCACCTCAGCCATCCTTGTAACCCCACATTTCCCTTGGCTAATCCACCTAGCTATACATGCTGGGACACTATAGAACAATTTTAGTACAACCAATCCACCTAACCTGTGCAAAATTGGACTGTGGGAGGAAGCTGGAGTACCCAGTAGAAACCTACACAGACACGAGGAGAATGTGCAAACTCTATACAGACAACTTGATAATTGCACAGTTGAATTCATATTTGTCATTATTAAGAGGTGACCTGATAGAGGTTTACAAAATCATGAGGGGCAATGGATAGGGTAAATAGATAAGGTATTTCCTCTGTGGGGCGGGGGGGGGGGGGGGGGGGGGGGTGAGGTGTAGATTCCAAAGCGAGAAGGCATTGGTTTAGGGTGAGAAGGATTTATAAAGGACTTAAGGTGGAACATTTTCACACAGACGGAAGTTGGCGTGTATGGAAGGCATCTGGATGAGTATTATGAATAGGTAGGGTTTGGAGGCATATGGGCAAATGCTGCCAAATGGGACTAATTTATTTAGGATATATAGTCAGCATGATCGTATGGACCGAAAGATCTGTTTCCATGCTACATATCTCTTTGACTCTATGACTCTATTTAGGACAAGAGACATCTTGCATTCCTCTTTGTCTGTGTTCAACACAATATATAATCATTGAATTCACTGTCGGACAGATGGCAAGGATTTGAAGAGGTGCAAAGAAGATCCATTAGAATTGTACAAGGACAGTGAAAATATAATTACTAAAGACTAAAGGTGAGTGAATGTCTGGGTTAATGGGATCTAGGTGGGTGAGGATAGGTGAGGTAGACGATGTGGGTAATTGTGTCAGTGATTAGGTGGTTAATTGTCGAGGTGGGTGAGGTCAATGAAGTGGGTAGATGAAGTGGCAAGTAGATAGCTCAGAGACGAAACGATTTGTTTTGCTGGAACAGAAGTCATTTATCTGTCATTGCAGCACTAATGGGCCGAGCAACAGCAGATGGAGTTTAATTTAGGTAGATGTGAAGTGCTGCATTTTGGAAAAGTAAATCAGAGCTGGACTTAACTACTTAATGGTAAGGTCCTGGGGTGTGTTGCTGAACAAAGAGACCTTTGAGTGTAGGTTCACAGCTCCTTGAACATGGAGTCATGGGTAGGTAAGATAATGAAAAAGGTGCTTGGTATGCTTGCCTTTATTGGTCAGAGCATTGAGTATAGGAGCTGGGAGGTCATATTGCAGCTGTACAGGACATTGATTAGGCCACTTTTGAAATATTGCGTCAATTCTGGTCTCCCTGTTATAGGAAGAATATTGCGAGTATTGAAAGGGCTTGAAAACAATTTATCAGGATGTTTCCAGGGTTGGAGAATTTGAGCTATAGGGAAAGGCTGAATAGACTACAATTATATTCCCTGGAGCATCAGAGGTTGAGGGGTGACCTCATAGAGATTTATAAAATAATGAGGGGCATGGATAAGGTAAATAGGCAAGGTATTTCTCCGGTTAGAGAATGGAGGCGGTAGGAGGGTAGGTGTGTGGATTCCAAAATGAGAGGGCATAGGTTTAGGGTGAGAGGGAAAAGATTTAAAAGGGACTTAAGGGGGAACGTTTTCACACAGAGGGAAGTAGGCAT
Source organism: Chiloscyllium punctatum (assembly GCF_047496795.1). Taxonomy (NCBI): domain Eukaryota; kingdom Metazoa; phylum Chordata; class Chondrichthyes; order Orectolobiformes; family Hemiscylliidae; genus Chiloscyllium; species Chiloscyllium punctatum. The sequence goes on along the minus strand of NC_092748.1, from coordinate 32,834,598 downwards.
GTATGGGAGGCATCTGGATGGGTATTATGAATACGAAGGGTTTCGAGGCATATGGGCCAAATGCTGCCAAATGGGACTAATTTATTTAGGATATGTAGGCAGCATGATTGAATGGACCGAAGGGTCTGTTTCCGTGCTATATACCTCTTTGACTCTATGACTCTGTTTAGGACAAGATACATCTTGCATTCCTCTTTGTCTGTATTCAACACAATATATAATCATTGAATTCACTGTCGGACAGATGGCAAGGATTTGAAGAGATGCAAAGAATGGTACAAGGACTACAGAAATATAATTACGAAAGACATTTGCAACTAGCTTTCTGTAATCTTTTGCAATAAATTCTGTGTCTTATGATCTTATACTCCACAACCACCTGATGAAAGAGCAGTGCTCCAAATGCTAGTGCTTTCAAATAAACCCCTTGGACTACAACCTGGTGTTGTGTGATTTTGAACTTTTGTTTAAATCAGTCTGCTTCTGTGCATGATGAGAAAATGAAAAGGAAATTTCTGTCTAAACTTCCTTCGTTTGGAGTTTTGGACAGCAGTCAGAATTATGGATGTTGCAGCATCAAGGAATGAAGCAAACTTAACATTTATGGTGAATGGAACTTTTATTGTGTCCACGCTATTCTTTTATTAGTATCAAGTAAAGCTCTTCTCTGTCGAACAGAGTGCAGATCAGATCTTGATTGGATAGTATACAGGGGGGGGGATGAGTTAAAAATAATCTTGATCCAAAGTGCCAAATGGAAAAGTACTGAGATGAGACATTTGATCAGGATGTCTGAGTATGAAACAATCAAGAACCCAGATGTATTAAGGTCTTAGTGTTCAATGCAACTTTTGTCAACCAATTCATCATGTGTTCATACTCTATTCAAAGTTCTCTGCCCTAATTTTGAGTAATTTCAAACCCAGATCACGTAGACCATCTGCTGTTATTTCATGAATATTTACATTTCACATTTTATACTCTAGAAGTTTAAGGAATGGAACTTCTGGCTCTCTTTAGAGAGGAGACTCAGGGAATTAGATTTGTATCATTGTGGAATTGGTTAATCCAATTGTCAATGATGTCAAAATTGTCAATTTTAAACTTTAATTCTGAGGAATGGAAAATGGGTCTGGGTGTATCTTCCCCAATATGTCCCAAATTTGATGTTCATCATTCGGCACATCAGGGTAAGGTTTACACTTTGATACTTACACTGTTCTATTCAATTTCTTAACAGGATAAAAAATGTCCCTAACCTTCCTAACACAATCAGTTGAGAGAGACAGCAGTAAATTTGTGCGTATTTATTCTGGTTAGACTTATGTCAGAAAAATTGAAATGCTTTTGTCAAGAACAATCTAGAAATCCCTCATGCACCTGAAAGATCCAACAGTTGAGCTGTAACCTCATTGCCTGTAACCTGTATTGCCTGTATTCACCAGGTCTTATGAAGCATTTTCACTCTCTGTAGTTGGGATGTTCATAGAAGATCCAGTAACCATCCATCACATGGCAGAAATGGATGTCATGGTAACAGAAACGATCGTAGACAGATGGACAGTCATCCATGAATTCCATCATCTGTCCTCCAAATTCAGGCCTCTCATAAATCCTCATTCTGTAGGAGCCTCCTCGGTACGGGAATACAAAGAAAATATAAGAGTATAAGAGTTAGGAGCAGAAGTCGGCCATCTTTCGCTTCAGGCAAACTTTATCATTAAATACGATCTTAGCTGACCTTCTACTTCACCACCATTTTGCTGATGCTTTTAATATGTGGAAATCAGTCAATTTCAGTCTTGAATAAACACAGTAACTGAGGTTCCACAGACCTCAGCAGCAAATAATTCAAAAGGTTCACCACTATCTGAATGAGGAAAATCCTCAATATATCAGTGGTTATGGCTTGCCCCATATTCAGGCCCTGTGTCTTCTGTTTCTAGACTCCCCAGCCAGTGGAAATATCCTTCCAGCATGTACTTTGCCGATTACTGTAAGAATTTTCTATGTTTGAATGAGTTCACATTTCATTCTCTAAACTTTAGAAAATGTAGACACAGTCTATTTAATCTTTCCTCATATGACAATCCCACTATCACAGGAATTAATTTTGTAAGCATTTGCTGTGATCGCCTCTATGCAAAGTATATCTTTCCTTAGGTAGGAGACCAATACTCCAAATATGGTCTCACCCAGTTTCTACGCAATTACAGAAAGGTATCCTTGATGCTGTACTCGTAATAAGTCAATATACCATTTGATGTTCTGACTGGTTGCTGTAACTTCAAATTAATGTTCACTGATTCATAATCTTGAACTCATAGGAACATTTGAAATTCAATACTTCCCAGTCTCACACCATTTAAGAAACACTCTGTACTTCTGTTTTTTTTCCCACATCCCTTCAGGAAAACCTAATATTTCTCCAGATTGTATCCATTTGACAATTTCTTGCCTTTCCACTTAACTTGTCCAAATACACCTGAAGCGTTTTTGCAGGGTCCTCGGTTCCCACCAGTTATGTGTCATATCCAAACTTGGAAATGTTACAGGTTATCTTCATACAAAAATCATCAAAATACAGTTTGAAGTGCTGAGACCCAAGAACTCACCTTTGTTCTGCCTCATTAATCACAGCATGTCACTCAGAAAATGGCTGATTTATTTCTACCGTCCACTTTTTGTCTTCAACCAGTCTTCAGTTCATGACAGTATATTTTCACCATTCCCATGTGATCTTGTTTTGTTGGCCAATCTCTAACATGGGACTTTATGGATGGCCTTCTAATAATGTAATCTACCAAACCCAGTTTTTTTCCTTTGTTCTCTTTTACTGAATTTGAACTGCTCCTGATCTCAAATGCTCCGAGTTAAAACCAGAAAGCAATAACTATACTAACTTGCATCAATAGTTCCTAGCCAATAGCCTCTTAGTCCAAACCTACATTCAAAATGTCCAATCCAATAATATCCTTTCTAGGTCAAAACATGTATTTAATATGATCAGCTCCAGTTGTGAATGTGTAGTATATTTGAACTGATCTAAGTAGACAATGTGAAAGTGTGAATGATTATCAGAAACAAATAACATGATGAAAATATACTTCAGGAAAAGCTATACGAGTGTACAAGGGTTAAAAAAAAAAGAAAAGGCAAAGTTAGATGAATAGATGCAGAGAAATATTCATATGCAATGTGTTCATAACATCTGAATACACTTGTGCAGCTGAATGGCCCATTTGGGTGAATTCAATTCAATTTAATTAAGTTATTTAATCATAGTCAGATGCTCATAGACATTTACTAATGGCATTTCTGAGGCACAAATGTAATTGGTGCCAATTTTGTTCCCAGAATTACAAGTGGATAGGGCACATCATAACAATCACAATTAAGCACACAGAAGTGGATTAGACTGGGAATGGGGGAACCCAAAATTATGTAAAGGTTGCAAAAGGTTCAGATCACAAAGACCATGGATTCAGACAGACATCCCAATATCGTTTTAGCACAACTGGCAGTATTTCCTCAAAATAACTTCCTGTCGGACACTGCTTAGGACGGTGTTCTAAGAATCTATCATAATCCTGTTTGCTTGGTGGGAAGTGAAATGTAACCATAGGCCACTCACTTACATTTAAAGTAATTCAACCCCGTTTATCATGGTGACCAACAATGCCTGAAAAATTACTTCAGACAATTTCAAGATGCAATTGTTCAAATTGCTATCGGTCAGCTGTATGTTTTCACTGTTATTGCCAATGAGAAGTGTGAAGAAGAGAAAAACATCCCCAAATGTAACAGCTTTGCTCAATGGCAATTTTTAAGACTTCAATCTGTGATGACAACATAAACATGCAACTTACATATAGGTAGGAGTGACATGATCTGACACAGTCTTTGAATCCCATCCAGCACTGGTAGTCAGGATACTCTCCCCTGGTCAGAACATATTGGTATCCCATGTAATGGGTTTCTCATACAGCACCCACCAGTCACTGTCAACACGGATGGAGTTACAGCGGCTTAAGTAAGGGGACAGGTTGGCACAGTCACTGCTGCACTCAAAGTGCCGCCCCTGGAAGTTCCTGTCCTTGTAAAAGATGATCTATGAAATGGCACAAAATAAATTAATGAGCTTGAAAATCAAAATGTAATGTGAAAAACATCTAGCATTATGTTTAAAATTAGACCTGTTCTTACCTTTCCCATTTTTGAGCTCACAGCTAGGTGAGAAACTGATCTCCCTTTGCAGCATAATCTACAGCAACGTATTTATATGATGGACAAAATGGCCTCTCTACCGCAGACTCTTGTCACGCAAATGGTTTGGTGTGAAAGTCATCAAAACAAAAGCAGTAATGGACATCACTTGACATGTTGCTTGATATGTAACTGATTCTTTCCAATGTACTTCCACTTCATTTTAGTTGTTGTTTGAAAACAAAGGGGGAAGAGTCTATTGCGTGTTCAACATTTGAGCAGTTATCAAAAAAATCAATGGTCACAGAAAACATTTTCAAGGCCTTCAAAACATAAACAACTAGATCAGCTCCCAAATTAATCAAGAGAGGTGAAACTAAAACTGTTGTGATCATTGTTGTAAATACTTACATTTAGATTAGAACTGAAATAGATTTGCTGATCTGTTTGGATCCAATTAAAATGCTGTCATAAAGTGGAGGTTGACCCCCCTCTGAGAACTAAAACTTAAACACCCAAAGAGGAGCATCTCACCCTATAATCTGTAAAACAGAGCATGAAAAGTGGCGTAACCTGTTTTTGAGCAACTTCTAGTAGTTAAATAGAATAAATCCCTAACACTCACTTTAAAATCATGAAGTAACAGTTTATTTATCTAACTCTAACAGCGAACAATTTGACTAAACTATTAACAAACTGAATAAGTCCTTCTAACTGCTGATTATTCCTGAATAAAACAAGATTCTAATGGTATACTGTTCCAACAAATAAATGTCCCACTCATATAACAAAAAAATTAAATTTGGTCTCTCGAAATTACAGCCTGGTAATGTGTCTTCCAAAATGTTCTGTACCTTTTCTGTCAATTCTTCTGTCAGGAATGCCTTCTCCATCGTTGGTACCATTGTTATTTCGATGGTGCTTTTTCTAATACTTAGCGGAGGCTGTGAGGACAAATAATTCTTTTGAGAGAGAGAGAGCTGAGGGCCGTTAGCTCTGGCGGATGGCGGTCTGCTCTGGGGTCTTTGTCTAACTCCCCCCTTCTTTATTATCCATGATGACATATCAATATTTCTGACAATGGGATTGGTCTTATGTTGTCAAAATCATCCAATTTAAATTTAATAGTTTTGTGGTATCTAAGTACCTGGTTCAAATTAACTGGATAACTTCAAAAGCCTGCTGTCTTGGTAAAAACTGCTGCTTGGCCTACTAACTGTACAACCTTTCAATACACACGTTTCAATTTGGGTACTCTTTGTGCACCTGCAAACTTTCAAGCTGCTGCTCACAGACATCCATATTAAATCTCCATCTTCTTTTAATGGACTACGTAATGCTTTCCCCATTTTACAATTTTGCAAACACCAAATTCTAACTTCCTGTCTTCCAATCTACCCAACTCCACAACAGCACACATTATCATAACATTTGAATGAAGTTGGAAGAATTTTGTAGGTAAGTCGATGATTTTTTTTATTGTATGACTCCATCTCTGATTTTATTTTCTATTGCTTATTGCTTTCCTTGATAAGGCGTCTCATAACAAATTTGTCAGGAAATTAGAACGTCATGGAATTAAATGGACAGTGGAACTTGGGTGGAAAGTTGGCTGAGTGATGGAAATCAGAATGAATGCTAACTGGCTGTTTTTGATATTAGAGAATGTTATGTTCTGGTGATTTCCCCACTTCTCCTGATCAATACCAACTGCCTACACTTTCATGGACAGGGCACAATTTCAACATTTATAGATAATGTGGAACGTAGATATACTGCGAACGATGAGAAGGATCATAGAATCACAGAGGCATAGAGTCATATGGAAACAGACCCTTTGGTCCAACCAGTCCATGCAGAACATAATCACAACTAAACTAGTCCCACCTGCCTGCCCCTGGTCCATATTCTCCGAACCTTTCCTATTCATGTACTTACCATGTTAAACTTCATCAGTACATGTATGGAATGAGCTGCCTGACAGCTCATTTAAAAGGTGTCTGGATGGGTATATGAATACAAAGGGTTTTGATGGATATGGATCAAGCACTAGCAAATGGGACTACATTAGGTTAGGATATCTGATTGGCATGGACAGGTTGGACCAAAGAGTCTGTTTCCTGCTGTAGATCTCTATGACTCTGTGGTTCTATGCTGGTTGAATGGCTGATGAAATTTAATGCAGAAAAGTGTGAAGTTAACTAATTAGACAAAGAAATAAGGAGAGGTGATATAAATGAAAGGTACGATGCTAAGTGGATGCTAAAACAAAACAGCCCTGAGGGTATGTTTGAATAACACACATGGTTTCCCAGGCTTGTGAATATGGGTGATGGGTATTTAAAAAAAGAATTAATGATGAATCGATATAAATGCCTGGTTTAGCCTGGATTAGCCAGAGTGTTGTGTCCAATTCTGTTCCCTACACTTCAGGAAGGATGTGAAGGCATTAAGAGCAGCTGCAAAGAATATTTGGGATCATATGTCCATGAATGAGGAATTTTATATTGGAGAAGCTAGGAATGTTCAACCATGAGACAATTCAACCATGCAGGGCATAACGAGAATGTACAGATAGAAGCTATGCTCAATTGTAGTAGGTGGAGAACTAGAGGATACTAATTGAAGATGACTAGCAAAAGACTTCACAAAGACACAATGAGTAGTTAGAATCTGGAATGCCGTACCTTGAGACCAGAATGGGAGCCAATTCATTTGAGATTTTATAATTGTTTGCCATTAACAAAAAATTGCAGGGCTCCTGGGAATTGCTGGAGGATTGCAACTCAGCGTGTTGCCCATGGAGAGAGTAGACACAGAACAGCAGGACAAATGGCCTCATTCAATGCTGTAACTGATCTATCATTTCCATGAAATGGTGCTGCTAAGGGTCTGGTGAGTAGTGTCTGTCAGTGATGCCTTCAGTCTCTGGCACTCCACTGTGCAAACTGCTTTTGTATCCATACCAGGAAATCAAAAGGTGGCCGTTGGGTTACAAGCTGCCATCTGCTTACGACATGAATGACGATTGCAGTACGCAGCCCAGAATGGACACGTGGTTTATCTGGGTCATATATTTCCTTCTCATTCACTTTTGTCACATGAGTATCACTGGTTGGGATCACATCCCTAATTGCCTTGAGAAGATGATGATGAGCCATTGGTCTGGTCTTGGATCATAACACTTTCCTTGATTAGTTTAAAATAAATGGGTAGTAACTGCCATTCAAATGATGTTTTGGAATATATTTTATTAATATTTATTTTCTTTCTCAGCTGTGTACTATGATTGAACACTCCACAGTGCATTTTAAATAGCAAACACAATCCGGACAGATCCCACAGCTTTCTCAGCATCTCCTCCCAGATATTAACAGGTCATTGAATCTCACTAAACTTCACCAGCGATTGTGGTTCTTCCATTTTGTTGATCTGGCCTTGAAACTCCCTGTCAATAGCTGCATCGTCAAGGAGATCTGAAATAATTGTGCCTAATCTAGTCGATCCCGCTCTGTTCCTGTGTCCTTCCTTCCCTTCACACCAAAAATTGCACTCCAGCATTTATTCACAGGCACAACCCCAGGTTTTCACCAAAAGCCAGCTTCACCAAGCTAAAACTGCCCCTGAGTATTCCCTGAGATCCAGTCTTGCTTAGTTGTATCAAACAGACACTTCTTATGTCATTTCAAAGCTGCACTGATGCATTCATGCTCATGTTCTTCTACTGAGCCATTCCTGACTTTTCCCAGTATAGAGCCAGGGAGTTTCATACTTTCTGAGCTCTCCTGCACTTTATCTCAGTCCTGACTGTAACTTTCAATTGCACATTGATCCCTTGAAGTTCTCCTAATTTATTTTCTCTATCAGCCATTCAAAACAGAGCCATTCAAATGCTGCTGCCTTCCCCCTGCAGGCCAGCTAAAAATCAGCACTGCTGACATGGAATCTGCCCTTTCTCCAATTATCCATCTCCTTAGAACTGTATTGCAGTGACCACAAACTGCCCTGAGAGACTAACTGAAAAGAAGCCATTGCCCTATCTCGGAGCAGCAATTCTGCTACTTGATTACCCTGGAACTCTCTGTACTGCTGAATGTTACAGCATTCACATCTTTATGAATGTTTACAAAAAAGGATTCATCACAAATAATATAAACTTAATGCCAATTGGTGTGTGAATGCTGTTTTGTTTCAGCTCTTATGCTTCATTCATTTGAAATAAATCTCTCTCAAGGGGAGACTCTGTCAAAATTTGACTGTGTTTCATAGATGTGCCTTTACAAAATTGTGCAGGAACCTAAGTGATCGACACGCGAAAGGCTCTGGGGCTCAACATTATTGAGAATGTCTGAGCTGAGAGAGAACGTGGAATGTATGAATCCAGATCCACAATACTGAGACCTCAAAGTCATGGTAACTTCCTTCATTAATGCACTGAATAAAACTCCAATGACTCTCTTCACTAAAGTTGTGATAAAATGTAAACTCAGAACAGCATAGCAACCTGCTGTTATGGACGGGGTATGTGTTGATTGTTAATGCTTTTGAATTTCCACATTTTGTACTCTGAAAGTTTAAGGAATGAAACTTCTAGATCCATTTAGAGAAGAGACACAGGGAAGTAGATTTAAATTAAGGCGGTACGGTGGCACAGTGGTTAGCACTGCTGCCTCACAGCGCCAGAGACCCGGGTTCAATTCCCACCTCAGGCGACTGACTGTGTGGAGTTTGCACGTTCTCCCCGTGTCTGCGTGGGTTTCCTCCGGGTGCTCCGGTTTCCTCCCACAGTCCAAAGATATGCAGGCCAGGTGAATTGGCCATGCTAAATTGCCCGTAGTGTTAGGTAAGGGGTAGATGTAGGGGTATGGGTGGGTTGCGCTTCGGCGGGGCGGTGTGGACTTGTTGGGCCGAAGGGCCTGTTTCCACACTGTAAGTAATCTAATGGAATTGGTTTATCTAATTGTCAATGGTGTGGAATTTTGAACTTAAATTCCATGGAGTGTATGAGGTGGAAATTTGAGAATGACATGAGTGAACCTTTAAATCTATATGGATTTCCTGCTGCGGTTAGAATGAGGTAGGAAGTTTTAGTTAACTTCATGAAGAATAATCATAAAAATCAATCAGGAGTAATTTTCCATTTACTCTCATTCAAAGAAATAGGGCAAAAAAAAAGTTATTAAACTGCATCAAAATGCTCGGATGCTAAAGCAGCAGACAGACTGAGCTTCTGTGAGAATGCAATGTAGCTGAACCAGCATGAAGCCAGAGGCCTTATTTGGAAATGGAACATGAAGATTACCCTGTCCACACCAAGTAAGACAAAGCAATGGGGTGTAATCAAGGATGGGAGCGAAGCATAAGTTTCAGAGAGGAGTTGGATGGCACCTGGGAAGATGGGAAGTGGTGAGACCTGGGGTAATAGGTGCCTTACCACTTTTGGAATGGAGGAAAAATAGGATATTTGTCTAAAAGTGACCATTTTGGAATTTGACCAATGTACTATGTATGTGACTTACAATGTAAAAATACCTGAGGAATCCTCATTGGGTTAGAGTGCTACCTCAGAGCCTTTTCTGGAGTGGACTCTCCCAACACTGGCCGAATAAATGAATATTGACTTGTACCTTGAGACTTCAGAAATTATTCTATCAAATAATCTGCCCACCACAAATAGAAAACGATACTGGGCGCATCACAGACAAACAATCCCTGATACGTCATAAATTTGGCTTAAATCATCATGGACATCAGCTAAAGTCACTCTCTCAGATATTCTTTTGTTATTCTATTCAATAACAGGATAAAAAAATGTCTCTGACAATCCAAACAAAAGTCAACTGAGAGCAACAGCAGTCAATTCATGAATATTTATTCTGCTCATATGTATGTCAGATAAACAAAGCCATGTTTGCGAAGAACAATCTAGAAATCCCTCATGCGCCTGAAAGATCCAATAGTTGAGCTGTAGCCTCCCCAGTCACTGTATCTCCTGTATTCACCAGGCCTCATGAAGTACTGTCGCCCTCTGTAGTTGGGATGTTCATAGAAGATCCAGTAACCATCCATCACATGGCAGGAGTGGATGTCACGGTAACGGAAACGATCGTAGACAGATGGACAGTCATCCATGAATTCCATCATCTGTCCTCCAAAGTCAGGCCTCTCATAAATCTTCATTCTGTAGGACCCTCCTCGGTACTGGAATAAAAATGAGATTATGTTAGTGATGAAATGTGTAAGAAAGTAACTGGCTGGTTAGAAGGGATCATTTGAAGGAACGTTTGATTAATATTGAGAGTAAAGCTGAGATAACTCAATGTCATGTCCAGGACATTTGGATTGAATTCTCACCTGATTATCACTGTGCTTCCGTGTGTACATTTGTAGGATGTAAAGGAAATGGTGATCACAGCGAATGTAAGGCGAATGTATTTGACTCATGCAGACTGTAGGTTTCATAAACTTAATAAAATTCCATTTTATTTTGTTCTGATTAATATTATTTCATTCCTATAGATGGGTGACTGTGATGTGGTGATGCTGGGGTCTGGGGTGGACAAAGTCAGAAGGCTCACGGCACCAGGTTATAGTAACTTCACTGGACGAGGGAGCAGCAAAACAAGAGCTTGTGATTTTAAATTAACCTGTTGGACTATAACTTGGTGTCATGTGACTTCTGACTTTATAGATGGATAACGCAGGAATCAGAATTCACACAACCTGACTATTTCACTTCCCTGGTCTTTTTGTGGAATCAGCACATCTCAAGCTTTAATTGTATTTTGTTGAGCATTATTGTACTCGCTATATATGTAAACTCAAGGTATAAGGGCAACTTAACCGATGATGGGATGACGGAATGGGTGCAGTTCACTCGACTGTCTCTGCGATGGTCTGGAATATATCAGTCTGATCTGCTTTGTGAGGAATGGGAATAGTTTACCAGGACAATAACCAGAATGACTTGGAAACAACAGATTTGAGAGAAACAGGTGGAAGTATATAATAACAGATGATGGATGCAGATAGGTGCTAGAATTACATACCATGAGGACTGAATAGACTTATGGCTTTTCTGTATTATAAACTCCATATTAATCTCAGATAGATTATACTGGTTTTTACATGTTAAGGATCCATTCATATTTTGGGTCCATCCTCATAGACAGTTGGCAGCAACTAAGTGAACCTTCACTGGCCTGAAAGTGAGTCTGACAAAGATTCATTTTATACACAGCCACCCTCAAATGGCAGTTTGCATTTTTGAAGGGCACAGGATGACAGCTAAAGCAGACACCAGGAATTGGAAAGATAGAGGGGTGTAGTGGTGGTTGGCGGGCGGGGGGGGGGGGGGGGGGGGGGGGCGGGGGGAGGAGGTGGGAGTAGAGAAAATACCAAAGTGCCATCACATGACTGTGGATTAAGGCCAGAACGCCTTTCTCTTCCGAGTACAACAACAACAACTTTCATTAAGCATTACTGTTCGTCAGTAGTCACAACGGCCACGTAAGAATCGATTACAGTCCATCTTCGCTTGTTAGCTCCTCACTTGCGTTTCATACAGACATTTGATAGTTACAACACCAACGGAGGCCATTTGGCCAATCGTATCCATTGCCAGCTCTCTGTGAGCCTTTTGCCTTTAGATAGTTAGCCAGTTCCACAATGAAAATCCTGCTTTAATCTGCCTGCACCACACTCTGAAGTAGTGCAATCAGATCTTAATGTCCTGCAGTGTAAAAATATTTTCCTTGTCTCACCACTGTTCCTTTTAACAATTCAGTTTGTATTGGCATTCCCTGGTTTGTCACAATTACACCAATGAGAGCAACTTCTCCCTATTTTAATCTATCCTGGCCACCTCTAGGTGTTGAACACCTCTTTTAAATCGCCACATGGAGTTTCTTTATTCTAAGGGGAACAATCCCAACTTCTCCAATCTCTCCTTGCCCCAACTCTCAACTTCCTCTGCCACTTTCAACCTACACATATACCTCCAACTCCCTCTGCCAAGGCACCTTTTCAGGTAGTTCATTCCAGATTTCATCTGCGATGTGTCCAACCTTTACACCAGCCTGTGTACTTGGAAATCTAGCACTTGCTCTGCACAGTTCTCATTACTTCCAAGTTTTGTGTCATCTGTAAATTTTGAAATTGTGCCCTGCACACCCAAGACTTAGTCACTAAAATTTAAATCAAGTAAAGCAGTGTACCTTCATATTGGGAAACCCAAACTTACACTTTTCTCCAGTCCAAGTGTAAGGTTGATCCAGACTCTTTGTTTCAGGTTATTCAGCCATGTCAAGTGAAACAACCTTTGTTTTGGATGGCCACCAGGAATGTCTGAAACACTTCCAATATGCCATTTAAACTGAAAGAAATTCCAGTTTCTACTGTACTGATTTGGGCATGTATGAAATTGACTGCATAGTTTTACTGTTATTACAAATACTTGGTGTGTAAAACACAATAACATCCTCAAGTTTAGTTGCTTAGCTCAATGAGCATTTCCTTGATCTCAGTCTGAACAGAATGCATAAACATCCAACTTACCTGTGGGTAGGAGCGACATGATCTGACACAGTCATTGAATCCCATCCAGCGTTGGTAGTCAGGATACTCTCCCCTGGTCAGAACATATTGGTATCCCATGTAATTGGGTTTCTCATACAGCACCCACCAGTCACTCTCAACACGGATGGAGTTACAGCGGCTGAAGTAAGGGGACAGGTCAGCACAGTCATTGCTGCACTCATAGTGCCGCCCCTGGAAGTTCCTGTCCTCGTAAAAGATGATCTGTGGAGAGACACAAGAGATGTTAATGAGCTTGATAATCAAAGTACAATATTAAAAAACTATAGCTTCATGTACAAAATCAGACCTTTCCCATTTTGAGCTTGAAGCTAGTTGAGTCACTGATCTAACAGTCAACATTATCTCCAGTGTAGTATTTATACACTGCATGAAATTGCCCCGCTACTCCAGACTCTTGTTATGCAAATGATTTGGTGCTGAACATCAGCAAAAAACACATCACTTGACGTTTTGCTTGTCTCATGACCAATTCTTTTCACTTCGCTTTCACTTTTCATTTTATTTGCCATGTGTAAACAAAGTGGGAGGGTCTACTGCATTTTCTATACACTAACTGCTTTGTAACAACAGTCAAAAAAATTCATTTGCCAGAACTTACTTCCAAAGTTACCAATCTAGCTCAGTTCCCAAATTAGCTAAGATAGGGGAAACCAAAACTGCACCGTTTAGCTCACGACCTTACAGACTTTCAGTTACCGTTCAATGGTACACCTATCCCTCTGACTGACAAAACTTCAAATAAGGTGCATATCATTGAGATAATGTATGTAAAATAAGAGGGAAGAGCACAGTACATAATGTGGCAGAATACCAAATAAGATTGTTGCATTTTAAACTCTCAGCTAAATTTTACCAGAAATCAGATAAGTGTCGAGGCTTCTCTGCATAAGCACTCATGTGTTTTCTCATGCTAAATTCTGAAACTCATCTCCTTCCTGATGTACAGTGCACTGCTCTCCCTATCTTCCCTCTCACCAGGGGGCAGAAGTGCTCACTGCTGCCAAGACCTCCCAGGATTCCCAGAGCTGGCACCATCATTAGAATGCCATTTTGCATCAGATCAAGCACTGTCTGCTCGGGCCTGTCCTATGTATGGCTCTTGTGCATGAAGAATTACCCCAGAGATGTCGGACAGAGGCAAAGTTGCCACCCTGATTTGCTGGAACCCCTAGTGGACACCAGAATGGATTAGAGAAGGGTTGTTTGCTTTTCTCAACACTGGTAGAGAAGACCATGCCAGCCTGGTATCAATTTTCTACCCAGGTCAATGCAATGTCACCAGTCTGGAGAAATGCCCAGCAATGCTGCAAGAAGGTCAATCAACTTCTCTAACCTGCAAGTGTCATCATTTTCCCTCGGCCACTTCATACTCAATCTATTTCTACTGCAGTACCCCCCTCCCACTAAGGCTTATGGGTCTATCCCTATCACTATTGCATAAAACGTCTTCCCTCATTCCGCATTGGCTATTCACCCACTACCTTTTCCCCATCTGTACCAGATGTAAGAACTATTCCAGCCACCATCATATCACTCAATCCCTCCCTTTGCTGAAAACACTAGGTCCTGGCAACCAAGTGACAGCCATTCAGTGAGACGCTCCCATTACTGTCACTGTGAATGTATTCTGAACAATCCAAATTCCTATCCATATTTCACAACTTGTTCTCTCTTTTCTCTTAGTGGAATCTGCACAGTCTCTGCCATCATAGAGTCATAGTCATCACGTGATACAGAAGCATGCCCTTTGAACCAACTCATCCATGCTGACCAGGTTTCCTGAACTGAACTAGTACCATTTGCCTGTGCTTGGGCCATATCTCTCTAAACCTTTCCTATCCATGTACCTGTCCAAGTGTCTTATAAACGCTGTCATTGTACCAGTCTCCACCACTTCCTCCGGCAGCTCTTTCCATACATTCACCACCCTCTGCGTGAAAAAGTTGCCCCTTAGGTCCCTTTTAAATCTTGCCTCTCTCACCTTAAACCTATGCCTTCTCGTTTCAGAGTCCCCTACCCCGGGGAAAAGACCTTGGCAATTCACCTTATCAATGCCCCTCATGATTTGATAAACTTCTAAAAGGTCATCCCTCAGCCTCCTACACTCCAGGGAAAACGTCCCAGCCTACCTAGCCTGTCCCTATGATATAAACCTTCCAGTCTCAGTAACATCCTTGTTTGTCTTTTTTCCACTCTTTCCAGTTTAATAACATTCTTCCTTTTGCAGAGCAATCAGAATTATACTTGGTACTGTAAATGCGGCCTCACCAATGTCTTGTACATCTGTAACATGGTTTCCCAAGTCCTATACTCAGTGTTCTGACCGATGAAGGCAAGTGTGCTAAATGCTTTCCTCCCCACGCTGTCTACCTGTGACTCCACTTTCAAGGAACTGGGTTCATCTTGTCAAATTTTGGCCCCTCACTCATGGCTCTGATGATGCAAATATCTCTGCCAGGGGTCCCGCAATTTCTTCCCTCACTCCCCACAATATCATGGGATACACATAATCATGTACTGGGGATTTATCTACCCTCATGCTTTTCAAGACCTCCAGCCCCTCCTCTTCTGCAAATTGAATTATTTTCGAGACATCATTATTTATTTCCCTGAGTTCCATTTTAAGAGACTCAAGGTGTAATTCACATCATCTCAGCGCTCTAACTCTCATTGACCCCCATCTCTAACCCATAGCGTTAGTGCATTCGCCAGTTCCTGGGAGCAGAGACTCCAAGGACCAAGCAGTGTCCTTTGACTGGACGGTATCAACATAAACCCCAGACAGGACCTGCATGGAAAGCTGATGTCAAGAGGCCATTCTGTATCCATTGTTAGCCCCAGTGGAAGGAGGTGCTCCATTGCAGATGCGCAGAGTGTCATCACATACAGATTTGACTTCCCCCTCTGCTCAGACTCTACTATCATCACCCTTCTCTCATCAGTTCTGTATGCATTGTAAGACGAGTGACTGTTGCTCGGATGCATCATAAGGGCATTCATGGCTGGACATTCCGTAGTTCCACATCAGGTGAAGGTAGGTGCTAGTCCTAGATGTGTTCCTCATCTATTCATGTAGCAGCCCTTAGCACAGTAGGCACAGGGCCAACCATATCTTCTGTGCTCAGATCCACTGGGGTCAGATCCAATGGATCGAGAGTGAGGTGCTGGAAAAGCACAGCAGGTCAGGCAGTATCCAAGGAGCAGGAAAATTGATGTTTCAGGCAAAAGCCTCAGGAATGAGGCTTGGAGACTAGGGAGTGGAGAGATAAATGGGAGGGGTGGGTGGGGCTGGGTGGAAGGCAGCTGAGAGTGCAATAGGTGGATGGAGGTGGGGGTAAAGGTGACAGGTCGGACCTGCACTTGCACAAATGTCATTTACTATATCCGTTGCTCCTGATGCAGTCTCTCCTACATTGGGGAGACATGACGCCTTCTCGCAGAGCGCTTTAGAGAATATCTCCAGGATACCCGCACCAACCAATCCCACTGCCCTGTGGCCGAACACTTCAACTCCCCCTCCCACTCCACCAAGGACATGCAGGTCCTGGACCTCCTCCATCGCCACTCCCTCACCCCCCCGACTCTTGGCGGAAAAATTCCTTATCTTTTGCCCCAGGATACTTGCATCAATGTGGACTTCACCAGTTTCCTCATTTCCCCTTCCCCCACCTTCCAGCTCAGCACTGCCCTCATGACCTGTCCCATCTGTCCATCTTCCTTCCCACCTGTGCGCTCCATCCTCCCCTCCGACCTATCATCTTTACCCCCACCTCTATCGACCTATTGTACTCTCAGCTACCTTCCCTCCAGCCCCACCCACCCTCCCCTCCCATTTATCTCTCAAAGCTTCATTTCTGATGAATGGCTTTTGCCTGAAATATCAGTTCTCCTGCTCCTCAGGTGCTGCCTGACCTGCTGTGCTTTTCCAGCACCACACTCTCGACTCTGATCTCCAACATCTGCAGGCCTCACTTTCACTCAGTTCCAATGGGCCCATGTTGGCAATATCAGCAACAAAGCAGCTCATCAGTCATGTGATCATTCAGCAGTCACAGCACACAAAACAACATTCAATCAACATCTTCCAAACACTGGGCATGAGTCTAACACAGTGGGATACCTCCACTTGGACATTGCACATTATGACACTGATTCAGATGTCTTTTGCTCAAGTCTTTTGGTGCACATGCAAAAAGAGGTTTTATCTCTGGCAGCAATTCTGAGGTCCTGTATCATACTCCCAACTCCTTCATTAACCACAAAATGCAGTGTGGCATGCAGGATAACAGTGTGGGGGTTTTACAGTCTAAGGAGTGAAGTGAACAGTTCCTGCGTCTTGTGCAGGCTATAGGACCTTGGAAGGTGATTGCTAATTTGGCAACTAGAGTGAATATTTCCAAGTCACAAATCATTGTTAATGCCTCTCAACCAACAGTAGGATTGATTCATGATGTTGAATGATGTTATCAACAGTGTCTATGGCCAAGACTTTTACTTGACACAGTCAGAAAAGGTGCTTGGCTCACACACAGCATTTTGTGTCTTTCACCTGCACTGAATGGGTATGTACTTAATGCTATTGTCCTTTGAAGGGTCTTGCATCATACGAAAGAGAAACCTCTCCCTTAGAGAATGAAGCACTTACTCGACCCATTCTGGGTGTGGTGGTAGCCAATTTCTTCTCCATTACACACGCATTGTTTAGATAAGGGTGGAAGGCAACACAGGGGTCAAATCTTCATATACTCCTTAACCCAGCTTTGATCTCCATCACATTCCCACGTGACCAATTTGTTTAACTTACCACTTTATCACCTGATCACCCCCCCCCCCCCCCCCCCCACCATGTAGCTCCATGAAGAAATGAACTAAGATAACTGATATTCAAAGAAAAGGTGTTTTTTTCATGCTCAGAAATGCTTTAGCAATTTTTAAAAAAATCATAGTTTTTAGCAACAATCTAAAGATTCCATCAGTTGAACTGTAGCCTCCCCAGTCGCACTATCTCCTGTATTCATGGGCCTCATGAAGTACTGTCACCGTCTATAGTCAGGGTGTTCATAGAAGATCCAGTAACCATCCATCACATGGCAGGAGTGGATGTCATGGTAACGGAAACGATCGTAGACAGATGGACAGTCATCCATGAATTCCATCATCTGTCCTCCAAAGTCAGGCCTTGTTCTAAGAACAAACAACAAAAATATTTTACAGCCCGGGAACAGGCCCTTCAGCCCTCCAAGCCTGAGCCGGTCCAACTCCACTGT
The DNA here is from genome assembly GCF_047496795.1 of Chiloscyllium punctatum. Lineage (NCBI taxonomy): Eukaryota > Metazoa > Chordata > Chondrichthyes > Orectolobiformes > Hemiscylliidae > Chiloscyllium > Chiloscyllium punctatum. The sequence goes on along the minus strand of NC_092748.1, from coordinate 32,816,527 downwards.
CTAAACCCATTGGCTAATTCCTATGCAATAAATGGAATTAATGGCAATAAACCAAAACAAATCAAATCAAATCATAGTGCCTACCCTGGAAGTTCCTGTCAAACATGACCTAAAAAAAATAGAAGTTTAAAAATCAATTTCTTAAAATTAGCAAATGATTTTAATATAACAAAATGTGAGTTTACCTTATCATTCCCATTTTTGAACTCACATTACTTCACACAGATTGGTATTAACTGAACACATTTACTTTGGCAATGCTTTGTCATTGTAATATTTCAGGACTGAAAATCAGCAAAAATGAACAAAACATGTGTCGTGTTCACGGTAGAAAACACCTGAAACATATAATGTCGCAACCATTCTTTCCCTTTTTGCTTGTGTTGCATGAACAGGAAAGGGAAAATGGGTGCTTTACTTTTCCTGCATCAGACTCCACTTTACTGTTGAAAAGAAATATTTCAGTAAAGTCACTAAATTCTATTTGCAACATTGCATTGCATCTCTGAAAACACTCAAATGTGGGACAAAGAAAATCGACTGCAAGTTATGTTGCTTTCGCTGTTCCAACCATTCAGCTTGACACTTAGCTGCAAAACCAAGGGTGACTACAGTGGCTCAGTGGTTAGCACCACTGCCTCAATATATCAGAGGCCTGGGGTCGATTCCGGCCTGGGATCGCAGAGTTTGCATGCTCTGTGTCTGTGGATTTCTGCTGGGTGCTTTGATTTCTTCCCACAGTCCAAAGATATGCAGGTTAGGTGGTTTGGCTATGCTAAATTGCCCCATAGTGTTGAGAGTATACAGACTTGGCAGGTTAGCCATTGGAAATGTAGAGATAAGGTGGAGCTGGACCTTGATGGGATTCTCTTTCAAGGGTCAGTGCAGACTTGATGGACTGAATGGCCTCTTTGCACACTGTGGGGATTCTATGAAAATCTACCAATATGATATTGAACAATGTAACAAAGTATGAAGTTTGAAATTGTAGGCAGGTTCACACATCATTCATAGTTTGGAAAATTATATTAAAAAAAAGACTGGCTGCCAAAAGAATATGTATATCATTGCAGTGGAAGCTCCAGCCGTAGTGTTGAATCGGATCTTTAAGCGCAAAGGAAATCAACAATACTCGAAAAAATCAGTTTGAACTGACAATAATCAGCTTTTATTGATAATACTGCAGTAATTATGGCTAAAACTTGAGAGAGGAAGAAATACAAGTTGTTCTCAATTTCTCTTCCAAGTTTCACGCCTTTACAAAGGAAAAAGTAACATTTATATACTTCAAAATATGCTGAGAAGTGACAAATTATCATGAAATGCCTATTATCCACTGAACTTTAACCTTCTTGGTTTTCTGAAACATTATTCATTTGCGTCATTCCATAACTTTCTTTCTGTGTATGGGTATTTTGTTTAGACTAAAATCTGCAGTTCAAAATATGCAAGGAGTCGTTAAGAAGATTACTGAACTATTACCAAAATTGCAGAATTTGTTTACATTCAGCCTGTCATGAATGCTGTTTCTGACCTTTTGCTACAGTCCTTGTTAACTTATTGATCTGTAACCCTGAAGTATGGCCAATTTTTCCTATCATGCAATGTTAAATGTTCCCTACAAGACCACAGTAGGTGGTGACAGTGAGGGAGCACACTTAAGCAGGGGCACTCAAACCGTTGTGCTGAGATCTCCATCAGTAGGTGGCAATGTTGAGGAAGGATAGCTGCAGCAGTCAAATGGACTCTGTCTGGGAAAATGTCTGTCTTTGAATGAAAGAGGCCTCATGGGAAAGGAGCAGACAAACAAAGGGCTCTTCAATCCCAAAGTAAGCCATAGATTTTATTCTGTATAAATACTTCCCTATTAACCTTAATTTCCCTTCAAGTTTATAATTATTTGATGCCAATGGAATAATGAATTCCTGTTCATGATCTTTGGGCCACCTGTGTGTTCAAATCTTATGTTATATCATCAGGATTGATCAGCTTAGATTTTAATGATATTTATTTTGCTTAACTAAACAACCAAGTTTCGAGTTACATTTAATCTATGCTTCCTTGAGTTAATGAGTTAATGACACTCCTACACATGCAATTACCAAGTCTTTTTTTTTGCTTTTTCTAACTGCTCTAAAATGAGAAATTTGAAAGCTGAGGATTTATAAGGAAAGCAACATGTTTGAGAACAGTTGTACTACCTACAAGGCATAGGTCAGGAATGTGATGGAATACTATTCATTTGCCCGGATGAATGCAGTCCCAACAATACTCAGGAAACTTCACAACATTCAGGACAAAACAACTTGCTTGACTGGTACCTCAACTCTCACTTCCAACCTTCACTCCCTCTTCACTGACATACAGTGACAGTTATGCGTACCATCCACGTGATGAATTACAACAGCTCACCAAGGCTCCCTCAACAGCACTTTTTGAAACTGGGAGCTGTAGGAAACCCACTTGAGCTCTCCCTCATTAATCTATCTGCCATGATGTATCTATCCATGATAGTACTGTCCGGAATGTCCACTGTGTAATCCATGTGGACGCTAAGTCACATCTTGATAGTAAGGAATTGACAAGCTGAGGATTATTGCAGAGAAGTGGAGGTCAGCAGCAGACCAGAAAGGGACTCAGGCCAAACAAGAACAGGATTTTTTTTGTAGTCTGTACATAAGTAGGATGAAAGATAGGAGCAAAACAAGACTTCATACTCTATTTAGTTAAGTTGTTTTAGAACTCACACATTTAGATTTGCGCATGCTGTATGATATAGAAAATCCTAAACCCTCCAATAGTCTGCGTGACTGTGTGTGCAGGAGCTGCTTCCAGCTGGAACAACTCAAATTCCCGTGCTGGGGCAGCTGGGAGCACTAAGATGCATTCATGAGTTTGAGGGGTTCATGGATAATTCCTTTTTAGGATGTGATCACCCTGCAACCTAAGCAAGTGCAGGCAAAGAGAGAATGAGTGACTATCAGACTGAAGAAAGGGGCCAGGCAGGTGGTGAGGGGATCTCTTGAGCCTTTTGCACCTGGAAACCCTTTTCCAGCCATGAAAATCAGTGAGAGTGACAGTCCCTCTGTGGAGGCCAGCCAGACGAAGGCCGTTATACTGTGGGTGGTTCAGATAAGGTGCAGAAGGGATAAGGTGGTAGGGGGTTTGTTAGGGCGGGGAAGAGGCAGATGCTTTTGCAGCAGTAGATATGACTCCATAATGATATGTTCTTTCCAAAGTCTGGAATACATTTCATTTAAAAGTACAGATTCCCACAATATAAGCATGCAAAATATGCTAAATTCCTGTCTTTTGTCACAACATATCTAGATTGAGTTGTGGGCACCACCTTGTAAGAGTTCTGGAGAGTATAGTGGAGGGCAATGGTGTCATGTGGGTAGTAGTGATTCACAAGATGAAATGATGGAATGGATGAATAATGAATGGATGAATAATAACACATGTTGTGTTGTCTAAAACTTGTATTTAGACTCTTTGAGTCATAGAGATGTACAGCATGGAAACAGACCCTTCAGTCCAACTCGTCCATGCTGACCAGATATCCCAATTGGATATAGTCCCACCTGCCAGCACCCAGCCCATATCCCTCTAAACCCTTCCTATTCATATACCCATCTTAAAGTCTTTCAAATGTTGCAATTGTATCAGCCTCCTCCACTTCTTCTGGCAGCTCATTCTATACACTCACCACCCTCTGTGAGAAAAAGTTGCCCTTTAGGTTTCTTTTATATCTTTTCCCTCTCACCCTAAACCTATGCCATCTACTTCTGAACTCCCCAACCTCAGGGAAAAGACTTTGTCCATGTCTTTTCACGTCCCTCATGAGCTCAGAAATGGACTGAGGAGACCCAAGAGGGGGCATGATAAAGGCTTGGCAAGAAGGATTTGGGAGAACCCAAAGGCATTTTACTCATATGTGAGGAATAAGAGAATGATCAGGGAGAAGGTAGGGCCGATCAGGGATAGCGTAGGGAACTTGTGCATGGAGACTACGCAGGTAGGGGAAGCCCTAAATGAGTCTTTTGCTTCGGTTTTCACGAAGGAAAGGGACCTTATGAATGAGAACTTCGATGAGCTGGCATATAGGCTTGATCAGATCAAGAGTGATGATGTTCTCCTGCTCCTTGGATGCTGCCTGACCTGCTGCGCTTGATCAGATCAAGAGTGATGATGTTGATGCGCTGGAAATATTGGCAAACATTAAGATTGATAAGTCCCCAGAGCCAGACCAGATTTATCCCAGGTTGCTCAGGGAAGCGAGAAAGGAGGTTGCTAAGCCACTGGCAAAGATCTTTGCCTCCTCACTCTCCAAAGGAGTCGTACCGAAGGATTGGAAGGAGGCGAATGTTGTTCGTCTTTTCAAGAAGGGTGATATGGAAATCCCTGGCTATTATAGACCAGTCAGTCTTACGTCTATGGTCAGCAATGTTCTGGAAAGAATTCTGAGGGATCAGATTCATGACTATTTGGAAAAGCATAACATGATGAAAGGCAGTCAGCATGGCTTTGTCAGGGGCAGGTCATGCTTCACAAATCTTATTGAGTTCTTTGAGGAGGTGACAAGACAGGTTGACCAAGGTCAAGCAGTGGATGTGGTGTATGTGGACTTCAGCAAGGCATTTGATAAGGTTCCCTACGGTAGGCTCATTCATAAAGTCAGGAGGTTTGGGATACAGGGAGACTTGGCTATCTGGATTCAGAGTTGGCTGGCTGACAGGAGACAGAGAGTGTTTGTCGATGGAAAGTATTCTGCCTGGAGGTCAGTGTTGAGTGGCATCCCGCAGGGCTCTGTTCTTGGGCCTCAGCTCTGTGTAGTTTTTATAAATGATTTGGATGAGGGGGTTGAGGGGTGGGTTAGTAAATTTGCCGATGACATAAAGGTTGGAGGTGTCATTGATAGTATTGAGGGTTGTTGCAGGCTGCAGCGCGACATAGACAGGATGCAGAGCTGGGCTGAGAAATGGCAGATGGAGTTCAACCTGGATAAATGTGAAATAATGCATTTTGGAAGGTCAAACTTGAATGCTGAACATAAGATTAAAGACAGGATTCTTGGTAGTATTGAGGAACAGAAGTTCAAGTGCATAGATCCCTCAAAGTTGCCACCCAAGTGGATAGGTTAGTGAAGAAAGCATACGGTGTTTTGGCTTTCATTAACAGGGGGATTCAGCTTAAGAGCCGTGAGGTTTTGCTGCAGCTCTACAAGACCCTGATGAGATCACACTTGGAATATTGTGTCCAGTTCTTGTGGCCCTATTATAGGAAAGATAAGGAGGCTTTGGAGAGGGTGCAAAGGAGGTTTATCAGGATGCTGCCTGGACTGGAGGGCTTGTCTTACGAGGAGAGGTTGACCAAATTTGTGCCTTTCTCTCTGGAGAGAAGAAGGAAGGGAAGTGATCTGATCAAGGTATACAAGGTAATGAGAGGCATGGATAGAGTCAATAGCCAGAGACTTTTCCCCAGGGCAGGATTGACTGGCACAAGGGGTCATAGTTTTAAGATATTGTGAGGAAGGTATAGAGGAGATGTCAGGGCTAGGTTCTTTACACAAGGAGTTGTGAATGCATGGAATGCGTTGCCGGGGTGGTAAGGGAAGCAGAGTCATTTGGGACATTTAAGTGACTGTTGGCATGCACATGGACAGCAGTGAATTGAGGAGTGCATAGGTTAGGTTTTTTATTTAAGATTAAGAATAATCCTCAGCACAACATCGTTGACCAAAGGGCCTGTTCTGTGCTGTACTTTTCAGTGTTCTATGTTCTATGATTTTATAAACTTCTGTAAGGTCACCCCTCAGCCTTTGACGCTCCAGGGAAAACAGCTCCAGCCTTTTCAACCTCTCTCTTTAACTCAAATCCTCCAACCCTGACAATATCCTTGCAAATATTTTCTGAACCCTTTCAGGTTTCACAACATCCTTCCAATAGGAAGGAGACCAGAATTGCATGCAATGTTCCAAAAGTGGCCAAACCGATGTCCTGTACAGCTGCAACATGACCTCCTATAACTCCTGTACTCAATACTCTGACCAATAAAGGAAAAATACCAAACGCCTTCTTCATTATCCTAGGAGTCATGAACCTGCACTCCAAGATCTCTTTGTTCAGCAACACTCCCCAGAACCTTACCATTAAGTGTATAAGTCCTGCTAAGATTTCCCTTCCCAAAATGCAGCACCTTGCATTTATCTAAACTCCATCTGCCACTCCTCAGCCCATTGGCCCATCTGATCAAGATCCTGTTGTAATCTGAGGTAACCTTCCCCACTGTCCACTACACCTCCAATTTTAGTGTCATCTGTAAACTTACCAACTATACCTCTTATGCTCACATCCAAATCATTTTTGTAAATGATGAAAAGTAGTGGACCAGCACCAATCCCTGTGTTTTTCTTGAGTTTTGAAGCTGAGGCATTCATCTTGTTGCGGTTTAATGATTTAACCAGGAAAATATGATGGATTAAATAGTCAGATGGTGTTCAGAACAATGGGATATTCTTAAAATTAGAGTTATACTGTTGAGGAATGATGACAAACAGCACTTTCTCACACCAGTGCCAATCATAAACCACCTTTTTTTATCTGTATTTTGGCTGGGTTTGTTGAAAATGTTTAAACTCTTAATAATAGATTTGTATAATCAGGTTATTGTAGAATATAAAAGCAAAATACGATTCTGGAATTAAAATACAGATTGGCCATAATATAATCAATCAGCAGAAAACGCTCAGAGATTATGGATTTGCAATGTTGACTGTGCTTCCTCTCCACTGATGCTGCTAGACCGCCTGAGTTTTTTCAGCAATGTTCTGAAATCAAGATACACTTTAACCATAACATAATGGAACAGGTTGAAGGAGCAGAATTGACTCCTGTCCCTCTGTCCCAAGGTTCATCATGGAATATGGATTGAGAGAGCTAAAAAGTATTGAAGTGCTGTTGAATGAATGCTGGAGTACTCTTAGGAAGCTGAATGGCCCACAAATGTGTACAACTACGTTATGTCAATATGATGCTGAGGAAGACATTGTTGCTCATTGCCCGTGCTCCCTGTTCTCTGGGATGTGATCACATGGAAACCTGCTGCTGTGTTCCAGAACAGTGCGTGATCGCAGTGTAAATGACCAGGAGTTTACCAAACACAGCATCATCAAGGTGTGACCCTTGACCCATGCCATCACAGAGCTAGTCTCACCATCACAAAGTGTATCCTAGTGATATCAAACATCACAATGTGTTGGTAAACTGGATACATTTGAGGCAAGGCACTGCACAAACAGTTCAAAGGAAGGAAATGGAGGAGCAGCCGTGAAAGTTAGGAATTGGAGGATGGTATATTTAGACCCGAATGTGGTAATTCTAAAGATCTCAATAATTATACTTTCTGAAGCCCAAAGCTTCATCAACCAATAGAGTCATAGAGAACTATAGCACGGAAACAGACCTTTTCGGTCCAACTCGTCCATGCCGACCAGACATCCTAAATTAACTTAGTCCCATTTGTCAGTATTTAGCCCATTTCTCTCTGAACCCTTCCTTTTCATGTACCCAAATGTTGTAATTGTACCAGCCTCCACCACTTCCTCTGGCTGCTCATTCCATACACACACCACCCTTTGCATGAAAATGTTGCCCCTTAAGTCCCTTTTAAATCCTTTTCCCGTTATCCTAAACCTATGCCCTCTTGTTCTGGGTTCCCCCGCCCAAGGGAAAAGACATTGTCTGTTTACCCTGTCCACATCTCTCCTGATTTTATAAACATCTGTAAGGTCACCCCTCAGACTCCAACACTCCAGGGAAAACAGCCTCAAAATAAAAAGATGCCGGTAATGAAGTATTTATCTAATTTGAAATATGGTTTTCTTGTTACAGTTTAGAAGGAGCTGTTGTATTTGTGGTCACAAGTATACCTTCCGTGTTGTTACTCACAGATAGTCAGGTGCCAGGAACTAAGATCAGATGGATCTCTGATGGTTTATCAGTTTCACTCTTAACTTCAGTCTTCAGAGTCCCTGACTGAGTATCTCACTGCCAGTTTATAAGGTTGGTTCATGTGCTGCTCTATGTTGCTAAATGTAGATACTAAGCATCACACCGCATCTAACAGATATTAAGAAATTTGAGGAGGTTGCTAACATGCTGGAAGGGGAGTCCCTATAGAAGTTTCCTATTTAGAGATTATGAAACTGTTGAGATAAAGAAGACTTTCCCTGAATTCTGTGCATACAGCTGCTTAACATTATCACTGGATAGTCATAGAATCCCTACAGTGTGGAAACAGGCCATTCTGCCCTACAAGTCCACAATGACCTTCCAAAGAATAACCTATACAGACCCATTTCCTTACTACTCTCCATTTACCCCTAAATGATGCATCTAACCTACACATCCATGAACACTATGGGCAATTTAGCATGGCCAATTCACCTAACATGCACACCTTTGGATTGTGGGAGGAGACCAGAGTACTTGGAGGAAGTTCATGCTGACATCGGAAGAATGTGCAAACTCCACACAGACAGTCACCCAAAGCTGGAATCAAACTCGGATCCCTGGCACTGTGAGACAGTTGTGCTAACCACTGAGCCACCATGCTACCCCATGAGAGTGTGGAGACACAGAAGAGTTTCCCTGAAAATTGTGCATACAGCTGCTTAACATCATTGGTAGATCTCCTTGGTATTATAGGCATCAGTCTGAAGGGGTGGGCAGGAGTTACCAGCTTTCACTAGGCCTCCAGTTTTACTCTCCATCCCTGGTTCTGTTGTGTAAACTGAATGTACATAGTGGAGCTTATTGGACTGGTTTCTCAAGCAAGCCTGGTCTCCCAGGCTACAACATGTTGAAAAGCGGCAATCTCAACAAAACTACAGCACATGGGCTTCAACTCTATGCAAGACTTACCAACAACCTCCCCCCCCCCCGCCACCAACCCCACCCCCCACCCTCCCCAAAGCCCCATCCTTATTTAATACCGTCACGCAGTAACTGGGAAGAGCATACAGATAATAAAATCTCACAGTTCCACAAACCGTCCATAAAAGTAGACACATGTACAAAATCATAATGAGACTGCCAAAATGACAATTTCCCTGACTGACAGCTATTCTGGACAAAAGCAAGTTACATCAGGCTTTGTCCATAATAATTAACTTTTTAACAAAGACTAAGAAACTCATTGTTGTTCATTGCCCACTCTCCCTGTTCTCTGGGATGTGATGATATGGAAACCTGTTATTGCCTTCTAGCATTTAATTCCTAAAGAGAAAAGGAAGGCCAGGAGCTCACCAAATACAACTTCATTGAAGGCCTTTTTGAACAGAGTGGTCACACAGTAATATCCCAGAGCTAGCTGCACCCTCACAAAACTTACACCAATGAGATATCACAATACATTAGTAAACCAGGTAAACTTTGGGACTGGATGCTGCACAAGTAGAGTAAGTAGGAATGAAGATCAGTACCTGTTACTAACAGGTATCTATCTGGGAAAGAATGTGATTGGCTTGAAGAACTGAACAGGTGTAGAGGTCAACCAATCAATTGGATGGAAAGTTGTGGATCTTAAGAGTTTGTCGGAACATTTTATTTAGAATTGTAACTTGTGAAGAGCAATAGAAAGCTTTCATGATGAAACAACATCTTCCATGTCAGTGCTCATAGGCGGTCAGTTGTCTGGACCCTGATCTCTGATAAATTAAACCCACAGTAAGGTTCCTCTCCAGAGATCTGTACAACCATCTCACTGAGTTTGGTTCTCATGCTTAATCTCAGCAAATGACAGAAAGGAAAATATCTGCTACCAATCAACTTTGTACTTCTTTAAAATCCCCAATTATGCACATGTCGGTCACAATTAAGACAGCTCTAGCATTAACATTATAGAAGGGACGTGATAGCACAGGTGAGGGTGCACAGCAGATTTACCAGGATGTTGAGTGGGCTAGAGGGTTTCGGTTATGAAGACAGGTTGTTTTCCTTAGAGCAGAGGAGATCGAGGAAGGACATGATTGAGCTGCATAAGATTATGAGGGGCATAGATAAGGCGAACACAAAGAAACTTTTCCTCTTGATGAATGAATCAATAACTAGGGGCATAAAATTTAGGTAAGGGGTAGAAGGTGTGCAAACGATATGTACAAACTTTTCTTACATAGAGAGTAGTGAAAATCTGGAACTTACTGCCTCTAAGATTGCAGCATCCATAGTGCAGGAAAGTCGATGTTTCAGGCAGGTGCACCTCAGATGCTGCCTGACCTGCTGTGCATTTGCAGCACCTCTCTAATCTTGACTCTAATCTCCAGCATCTGGAGTCCTCACTTTCGCCTGCCTCTAATATTTGCAGAGGCAGAAGTTCTCATAACACTTCTCAAGTGTTATGTGGTCCGATCAGGCATAGTGGAGGGAATTTGTACTTCGAGTTGGAGGAAGTAGGGGAGGTCCTCAATAAATACTTTGCTTCAGTATTCACTACTGAGAGGGACTTTGGCATTTGTGAGGACAGCGTGAAACAGACTGATATGCTCAAACAGGTTGATGTTAAGAAGCTGGATGTGCTGAAAATTTTGAAATTCATGAGGATAGATAAGTCCCCTGGGCCAGATGGGATATTCCTTAGGTTATGATAGGAAACATGGGAAGAGATTACTGCACCTTTGGCGATGGTCTTTGCATCTTCACTGTCCACTGGAGTAGTACCAGATGATTGGAAGGTGGCAAATGTTATTCTCTTGTTCAAGAAAGGGAATAGGGATAATCCTGGGTTCACAGACCAGTCAGTCTTACGTCTGTCGTGGGCAGTTTATTGGAGTGGTTTCTGAGAGACAGGATTTATGATTACTTGGAAAAGCATAGTTTGATTAGAGATAGTCAGCATGGCTTTGTGAGGGGCAAGGGCACTCATTCCTGATGAAGGGCGTTTCCCCGAAATGTTGATTTTCCTACTCCTCAGATGCTGCCTGACCTGCTGTGCTTTTCCAGCACCACTCTAATCTTGACTCTAATCTCCAACATCTGCAGTACCCACTTCTGCCTTTGGCAGGAGCAGGTCATGCTTCACAAGACTTAATGAATTCTTTGAAGAAGTGACAAAACACATTGATGAAGTGGAAGTGTTGTACATGGATTTTAGCAAAACATTTGATAAGGTTCCCCATGGTAGGCTCATTCAGAAAGAAAGGAGGCATGGGATACAGGGAAACCTGTCTTCCCTGGCCCCCAACGCCTCATTTTCACCATGGATATCCAGTCCCTCTACACCTCCATCCGCCATGACCAGGGCCTCCAAGCCCTCCATTTCTTCCTCTCCCGATGTCCCCAACAGTACCCTTCCACCGACACACTCATTCGTTTGGCTAAACTGGTCCTCACCCTTAACAATTTCTCCTTCAAATCCTCCCACTTTCTCCAGACCAAAGGGGCAGCTGTGGGCACACGTATGGGCCCCAGCTATGCCTGTCTCTTTGTTGGTTACGTGGAACAGTCGATCTTCCGTAGTTACACCGGCACCACTCTCCACCTCTTCCTCCGCTACATTGATGACTGCATTGGCGCCACCTTGTGCTCCCGCAAGGAGGTTGAGCAATTCATCAACTTCACCAACACATTCCACCCCGACCTTAAATCCACCTGGACCATCTCTGACACCTCCCTCCCCTTCCTGTACCTTTCCATCTCCATTAATGATGACCGACTTGACACTGACATTTTTTACAAACCCACCTACTCCCACAGCTACCTGGATTACACCTCTTCCCACCCTACTCTCTGCAAAAATGCCATCCCGTATTCCCAATTCCTCTGCCTCCGCCGTACCTGCTCCCAGGAGGACCAGTTCCACCACAGAACACACCAGATGGCCTCCTTCTTTAGAGACCACAATTTCCCTTCCCACGTGGTTTAAGATGCCCTCCAACGCATCTCATCCACATCCCCCCCCCCCTGCCCTTACAGGCCACCCCTCCAACCGTAACAAGGACAGAACCCCCTGGTGCTCACCTTCCACCCTACCAACCTTCGCATAAACCATATCATCCAACGACATTTCCACCACCTCCAAACGGACCCCACTACCAGGGATATATTTCCCTCCCCAACCATTTTCACCTTCTGCAAAGACAGTTCCCTCTGTGACTACCTGATCAGGTCCACGCCCCCCAACAACCCACCCTCCCATCCTGGCACCCACCCCTGCCACCGCAGAAATTGCAAAACCTGCACCCACACCTCCTCCCTCACCACCATCCAAGGCCCTAAAGGAGCCTTCCACATCCATCAAAGTTTTACCTGCACATCCACCGATACCATTTATTGTATCCGTTGCTCTCGAAGCGGACTCCTCTACACTGGGGAAACTGGATGCCTCCTAGCAGAGCGCTTTAGGGAACATCTCTGGGACACCCACACCAATCAAACCCACCGCCCCGTGGCCCAACATTTCAACTCCCCCTCCCACTCTGCCGAGGACATGCAGGTCCTGAGCCTCCTCCACAGCAGCTCCCTCACCACCCAATGCCTGGAGGAAGAACGTCTCATCTTCCGCCTCGGAACACTTCAACCCCATGGTATCAATGTGGATTTCACCAGTTTCCTCATTTCCCCTTCCCCCTCCTCACCCCAGCTCCAACATTCCAGCTCAGTGCCGTCCCCAAGACCTGTCCTACCTCACAACTTCCTTTCCACCTATCCACTCCACCCTCCTCTCTGACCTATCACCTCCACCCCCACCCCCATTCACCCATTGTACTCTTTGCTACCTTCCCCCACCCCCACCCCCCCTCTCATTTATCTCTCCACTCTGCAGGCACCCTGCCTCTATTCCTGATGAAGGGCTTTTGCCCGAAACGTCGATTTTTCTGCTCCTTGGGTGCTGCCTGACCTGCTGTACATTTCCAGCACCACTCTGATCTTGACTCTAGGGTTGTTAAGAAGACTTATGGTGTATTGGCTTTCATTAGCAGGGTAATTGAGTTTAAGAGCCACGAGGTTATGATGCAGCTCGAGAGAACCCTGGTTAGATCACACTTGCAATTTTGTGTTCGGTTCTGGTGCCTCATTATAGGAAAGATGTGGAAGCTTTAGAGAGTGTACAGAAGAGATTTACCAGGATGCTGCCTGGACTGGAGGGCATTTCTTATGAAGAAATGTTCAGGAGCTTAGGCATTTCTCGTTGGAGCATAGAAGAGTGAGAGGCGACTTGATAGCTGTGTACAAGATGTTGAGAGACATAGATAGATTGGATAGTTAGAGATGTTTTCTCAGGGCAGAAATGGCTATCACAAGGGGGCATAATTTTAAGGCGATTGGACGAATGTTTCGGGGAGATGTCAGTGGTTGGTTATTTACACAAAGAGTGGCATGTGTGTGTGGGAATGCACAGCCAACAGTGGTAGTAGAGTCAGATGCATTAGGGACATTTAAGCGACTCTTGGATAGGCACACGGATAATAGCAAAATGAAGGGTATGTAGGTTAGTTTAATCTTAGAATAGGATAAAAGGTTGGCACAACATCAAGGGCCGCAAGGTCTGTACTGTATTGTACTGTTCTATGTTCTATGTAGGCATTTAGTTCTGCATTTGCGATGCCGAGGCATACAAGTTATGGTCGAGAATATGGTGCTGGAAAGGTACAACAGGTCAGGCAGCATCTGAGGAGCAGGAGAGTCGATGTTTGGAGCAAAAGTCCTTCATCAAGAATGAGGCCTCATTCTTGATGAAGGACTTATGCCCAAAATGTCGATTCTCCTGCTCCTCGGATGCCACCTCATCTGCTGTGTTTTTCCAGCACCACACTCTCAACTCTGATTTCCAACATCTTCAGTCCTCACTTTCGCCTTATACAAGTTTATGGGCCAAATCTGGATAATGGGATTGAAGAGTTAGCTGGTTGTTTTTGATTGGTGTTGACATAATGAGTCAAATGGTGTTTTTCTGTGCTATAGATCTATATGACAGTTTCTGTGATTCTAAAAGACAAACAGTTCAACACATCCGCTATGAGTGGAAAAAATATAGGCAAGCTAAAAAGAATGTAGTTAGAGACAACAAAATTCTGAAGATCGACTGTCCAAAGCGCAAGCAGTTACCAATTATTCTTTGATTAGATATTTGATGAAGCGGACCTAGGCACAACCTTGTTTTAGGACTCTTTCTTTTTCAGCTTTCTTTGCTTTCCTGTCTTTTTCAAATGGATGCTTTCTATTTGTAGGCTCTGAACGTTGCACTCACTGCTGTATAGCCAATTACAGCTTTTAGAACTCAGTAGCTCAACAAATCAGACAACTGTTGCTAGGTAGCATTTCTTTCACACAAAAGGCTCTCGGTGCATCAATCATGAATTCTTCCCTTCACTGTTCAAACAGTAACATTGTATCGCAAAGGAGTAGCACTTCATTTTCAAATTGCAAAATCTCCTGTTTTTTCAGCTATGATCCAAATTCCATTTCAGTCTATTGTCCCAAAGAAAACATAAGTAATCTTTTATAATGCCAACCCAGCATCGCTCCATAATTCAGCTGCATAATAACCCAAAAGCAAAAAAGGCAAGCAGTGCTTCAGAAGTGTTGGAACCATCCTCCACCAAGAGTAAGGGCTACGGAACATTCGCATCATTGCTCATTGCCCTCAAGACCTATTCTGTGCATGTTAGCAAGGCTTTGTGTTCAAATTCATTCTGGCATTGTGACCTAAATGAAACCCAAGGTGGCTTACCCAACCCTTTCTGCAAAGTGAAACCTTTTACAGTATTCGGGTAAGTTGGATGAACTGTGATATCACAGAGGGAATGCTAACTCTCATGTAAGACCAGAAGACATAGGAGTAGAAGTAGGAGACAGGTCAGCTGATGCTGGAGATCAGAGTTGAGAGTGTGGTGCTGGAAAAGCACAGCAGGTCAGACAGCATTCAAGGAGCAGGAGAGTCGACGTTTCGGGCATAAACCCTTCATCAGGAATGAAGCTGGGAGCCTCTGGGGTGGAGAGAAAAATGGGAGGGGGGTGGAACTGGGAAGAAGGTAGCTGAGAGTGCAATAGGTGGATGGAAGTGGGGGTAAAGGTGATAGGTCAGAGAAGAGGGTGGAACGGGTAGGTGAGAAGGGAGGACCTGGAGTGGGGCTGGAATTCGAGGTGGGGGCAGAGACAGTGGCTTGAGTGGGCATGGTTATGGGATCCGTACTGCCATTCAGCCCATTGAATGCTCCACCAATCAATTATGGATGATAGCAGTTAGGAACAGATATGCTTTGTGAAGGGAACATGAACAGCTGATACTGGGAAGGTTGCTGCTGTGAAAGGTTTGTTGATATATGTTGCCAAGAGCTGTTGATATGACTGATATTAGGTGTCATATTGGGATAGAGTGAATGGGTATGGACAAAGGCTGAGAGGGAAGATATGAAAAAGTGAATAATCAGCTTTACAGATTATCCAGAAACACAGAGGGCAGCTTTAAAACTTGGACAATGAAGGCAATAAGGTGCTAAAGAAATTCCTCAAAGATGATTTGAGTAAGTGGCTTTTGAGACATAAACTGTGAAGCGATCTGAAGATGTTATCGGTTTTCTAACTTCAAAAAAAGGGGAAGTCCCTTTTAATACTAAGCAGGCACAAATACCATTACAAGGAAGGGAAAAAAACAATTGGACATCATGGTGATTCAGTGGTTAGTACAACTGCCTGACAGTGCCAGGGGTCCATGTTTGATTCCACCCTCAGGTGACTGTGTGGAGTTTGCACATTCTCCCTATGTCTCCCACAATCCAAAGATGTGCTGGTTAGGTGTATTGGCCATACTAAATTGACTACAATGCCTAGAGATGTGTAGGTTGGATGGATTAGTCATGGGAAATGCAAGACTACAGGGAATTGGTATTGGTGGGATACTCTTCAGGGGGTTGGTACAGATTGGTAGGCTGAATGGCCTGCCCCTGCACTGTAGGGATTCTATGAACAGCTTTTCCTCCTAGAATCTATTCAATTTTTACAGTTTAAATGATTTCACTATATAGAAGGAGGTCATACAATAAACACCAATTGTACTTGTTGCAATCCAGTATTTTCTGTCTCTAATTTCTGCTTCTGCCACAGGTACACAACTGGTGTCAGGATGAGTGAACTAAATGCAGTTTCTGTCAAACAGTCCATAGACATGATTTGAGAAACAAAACAACAAAAGCAAGTGGATCCAAACAAGAAAGAGTTAGTTCCTACCAAAAAAACAATCAATGCCAGTGGTCATATGATAATAATGGAGCAATGAGACTAAAACTCTCCTCACATTATCGCACTGTATCCCATCCATTTCTCAATGTCAGCTCTACATCCTTTACTTTATTTTTTAATTCACAGTTAATAACCATCCCCATCAATCTTTCGGAATGCCTTGTTAAATGGGATAGTTGAGGGAAACACTGTTCAAAACATCCTTCAGGAAGAATGTGGATCAATATTTGAAGTAGTTGATTAGGATGCAGGCTGCCTGCAGCCATTGGGAGCTGTGTTCTGGACATTGGGACATTTATCTTTAACATCAATGCCACACTTCATTCTGACATGGATTTCCATTGTGCATTGTATAATTCCAACAACCGGTCAATGCAGGCTGGATATTCCACACCAAGTTGCCATTTTGAACTAACCGTGCTCACATTTCAGTCTCAGTCTGACACTACTTGGAGCTAACTACAATGTCACAGGTTAAGGATAATCCAAATGATCATCCCTAAACCAACGTTCACCCTGTGATGACACAGGAGAGTCTCAAGGAGAGAGAATTGTTGCAGTCCTCTGAGTTTAGTCAAGACCTCCAAGAGAGGAGCAGTGTAAAAGTCAGATGCCATAACATTTCTTCTGAAAGTTACGATGACAGCTTGACAGAAATATCTGAATTCATGGAAATCCGATCAGGATTAATCAATTTGCCAGAATTAATGAATCAATGTGCATTCACAGCCGTCAAAATTCACCAGAGCATGAAGAACAAGAGGAGCTGGAAGTCTAACACCAGCAGCAACAGCAGGAGAAAATCCAGTAGCAACAGTAGCTGCTTCTTCCCCTCAGCCACATGCTGCTCCACAGGACAGAACTGATAGACACTGAGACCCAGCTGGGAGTAAGGGAGATCTCTCCCACAATGAGGTTGACAGACAGAGAATTAGTTCTTCCAACCACTCTGAGCACCAGAACCAGGCGATGAAGCTGCATCAGGAGGCTCAGGCTGTCATGATAGTTTATTGCTGGAACCCCCCTTCCCCATGGGTAGTAGTAATTGAGGCACGCTGCATGAATTTTCTTTGGCACCGGATGATAGTAGTCTTCTTGGAGTAGGAGAGGTCAAAGGTATTTTGCAAATACTCGCACCAAGCTGGTCCACACAGGATCTGAGTGCATGGCCAGGAACTCCAGCTGGGCTGGGCACTTTCCACTGGTTCATACTCAAGAAGGCTGATCAAACATCTATAGTAGTGACTCTGGGTATAGGCTCACCCAAGGCTATTGGGGCCAGTAACATCATTTCACTGTCCTTCTGGTCAAAACGAGCATAAAATGCATTGAACTCATTGGGGAGGATGTGTTGTTGCCAGCGATTCTACTTAACTTTGCTTTGTAGTTTTGGAATGTTGCATAATCCTTGCCAGAATGAATGTGTGTTCATGCGGTTAGTCTGTGACTCCCTTTGCCTGGTATTGTTTCTTGGTATCACTGATAGCTTTGCGAAAATCATATGTAGATTTCCTGTTTAGGTCAGGGTCACCTGTCTTGAATGCCTGAGATTTGGAATTCTGTAGAGAGTGGGTCTCCTGTTTCACCTATGGCTTCCAATTGGGGGACACTTGGATTAACTTCTTTGGTACACAGTCCTCGACACACTTACTGATGAGGTCAGTAACGGTGGTGGCATAATGATTAATGTTGGCCATTGAGTTCTTGAATACAGATCACCGACTCTAAACAATCATGTAGGAGCTGATCTGTTGCCTCAGACTAACACTGCACTACTTTCTATACTGGGTCCTCACGTTTCAAGTTCTGCTCGTGAACTAGGAGAAGGAGCACAGTCTGACTTTCCAAAATGTGGGCGGAGAATAGAATAGTAGGTATCATTGTTAGTTGTGTCGCAATCATCAACTATGTTTGGACTTCTGGTGGGACAGAAGATGTGTTAATAGTATTCTGAATGATGGAGCATTGAAGTCACCAGCTACAATGAATAGGGTATTCCATCTCAAGGCTATTTGAAGCAGTGTATACTTTGTCGAGGGTGCTTTTTTGCTTCCACATAGGGTAGATGTAAACCACTGTCATGATAGCGGAAGTGAACTTGCATAGCAGGTAATGTTTTATTTCAATGCTTTAATTAAATTTCTAACGTGTGGAAGTAAACTTGGAAGGAAAATTATTGAACTGTGTGTGGTCTGGTTTGTGCATGGATCCTAGAGAAGAACAAATGGAGGACAAACTGAATTTTCTAATGGGACATTGCAATTTGGGGATTGTGAATAGATTCAGCTACTGACTAGGTGAAGTCCCTGAGCCACACTCACCAGGCAGGGCCCAGATAAATGCACAATCTGCAGAGATAATTAGACTTTACTATCCCATTATTCTGTACATTTCTATTGCATCCATCAAGTTGTTCTATTTAGTCCACATCATTTCACACATTATTGTCCAAACACTTAGAAATGTTTAGACCATAGTCATTTAGGGAAAATCTGAGGCTGCAGGAGAGTCACAAGATTGTTTAACCTGTCTAAACTGCCTGAAATTAGTAATATTCACTTAGGAGACATCAACTTTTCATTTAAAGGACAATAATGACCCCACACACTCCACATGTTACCATGTTCCTCCAAATGTGGTGACTCTGTGACAAGTTGCTCGATTTTGTATCTGACAGGAGAGCTGTCGGGACTCAATTGCTGGGGGATAAATAACAGAACATGCAAGCCAAGACTTGATAATTTTATCAGGTTTTGCAAAGAAACACAATGCATAGCAGAAGCTCTCTTTAACCCTATTCCTAGTTAAAAAGTGATTTTAATCAAACTGTTATGACACACTTCCAGTGCAGGTGGAACTTGAACACATACTACCTAAAGGCAAGGACATTATCACAAGACCCACTGCTCCTAGGTATAATCAATCTGTTAGACAGCTCCAGGACATATGGGATTTAAAACTGCACCTTCTGGTCCAGGTATAATGATATTGGCACTGTGCCACAAGACCCAAATAAAGTGATCAGTCTATGTGAGTGTTATGACCCCCACTTCGATGGTCATCATACTCTGAAGTGGGACTGGGACCAAGCAGTTCTGGCTTGGAGGTAAGGAGACTACTGCTGCACCACAGACGAGCACAAGGCCATCTGGAATTAATACCCTTCAAGTGAATGTAATTAAACATCGATTAATGTACAACTAAATGATTCCCTTTCTTCCCTTTACACAAAAGCAAATAGACACCCAGTGGGACAGGGGAACTTACCAGAGGGAGAGATGGAGGTGTCTGGGTATGGTTGTGGGAATGATACTGTTAGGCTGTTGTGTAATTAGTCTTTGGATAGTTAGATAGACAGCCTTCTTTCCTTTGGAAAAGAGACAGCTGGCTGATATGAGTATTAAAGGTTATTATAGGTGTTCAGTAGTTTGTACATGGACATGATGTTTACACTTGTGGGCAGGACTAGAACTTGGGAGGCCACAAAAATGAGACTATCAGTCATAAATCCAATAGGGAGTCCAGGAGATGTTGCTTTTAACTAAGTCCTGACTCAATTGGTGGTATTCCTGTTTCTGAGCCACAAATTTCCATGTTTATGTCACACTCCAGGGCTGAAGCTAAAAGCAAGGCTGACATTCCTGTTGTTATGATCCCAGCAGATATCGTTACGTTGCAAATCACATTCCAGACAAAAACCTTGTTTCAATATTGCGATTTGTTTAGATTTAAACATAGTGGTCTCTCCGTTAAACATAAGCTGCAGATTTTCCTTTGTCAATAATACAGAAGTTTGTCAACAAAAGAAGTGAAGATGAAATTGAAGAATCCAAACTTTCTACTGGGAATACAAATTCAAAATGTTTAAATACAGAATAAAAGTAGAATCCCACCAACCCCAAGCACTCCTTTGTAAATTGAAAAGAAACAGCAGCTTTTAAATGATACCAAAAGCACCACTTGTACCATATTCAAATCAGTATGTCTAATACCTTGATAGATTTAAGCTACTTGTCACTTCAACTTTTACACTGGAACTGCAGATAGCTTTTTCCTGTTAAATGTAATGAGAGCTCGGAGCAACCTCTTCAGGGTTTTATCTCAATACTTCTGACAAACACAAATTCCTCACTCTAAGGTAACCAAGTTCAATATATATATATTTTACTTCTCTGTAACACCAGTCCACAAAACCATTCTATTCCAAGGATTTCACAGAACTGCCCAACTCAAAGTCGAAAGTGAAATTAAAAGTCAAAAATGAATCTCAAAGTCTCTCTCAGCTGTAGGTGCTATAGAAAATAAAGAGATAAGGGCATGAGAAGGGTTAAACATGAGGATTGGTGGAATGTTACAAGGATCTGTGGAATACTACATTAATCAGGTATAGAACAATGGTGGTATAATTATGTTCGTTAGGTAATATAATTAGGTTAAGTACCAATGGCAGCATCAATCAGGTTAATCAAAGCACATGACATATAAGTAAATGTTAGCATGATGTAATAGGGTCAACCTAAGGCTGAAGACCATGTGGCAGATGTAATAGTAAATATCTATTCATAATATAACAGAGTAAGATTGAGCTTGGAGTAGGGAAACCATTGTGGCAGATGTCATAAACATAATCACTATGTTATGGATTAAGTTTGAAGTAGGAAAAACCCATAGTGGAAGAAGCAGAGAGGTAACAGGAACTAACATCATTGGTTTGTTGCATAACTGCAGAAAGATAGCCCTAACACAATTGGACATGCTGGTAAACTCAAAGAAAACATGATAACTAAAAAGTATTTTTAAAAATGGACCCCGAGATTCAGGGACAATCATGAATTCACTTTCTGGTTGTCACAGCTTTTGTTTGCAAATAAAAGATCAATTTCTTGAAGAACTCACCACATCGCCTGGTAATTCTCCATGATAGTGCTTCCCTATAGCTTCAAAAAAAAATTTCGAGAACTCTTTCACAAACTTTGAGGTCCCATTATTTAACTTACAAGGTCGTAAACAATCTAAATCAACAAAAGTCTTTCTTGTGACGCACAAAATTTATTCACTCTAAAACCAGCACTCAAAAAACTGTTCTAAAAAGGAAATATTTGCAAATTAATTACTAACTTCAGGCATACTGAAAACCCATCAGTTACTAAATCAAAACCCAGAAACCACAACTTACACATATCACATGAAAAATCATTCACATATTTCCCACAGTTTACAGCACCTTTACCAAAACTTACGCAGCAACAAATATCACAAAAAAATTGTCATGGTCATTTTGTAGTCTATGGGCGCTAACTGAGTGTAAATTGGCTGTCACATTTCCTACATTACCACACGACAAAAATGTTTCAATGACTGCGAAGTACTTTGAGATATCTGATGGATGTGAAGGACACAAAGTGTGAGGAAGTTCTTTAGCGAAGTCTGCAGTCTCAGGGCATGATAGATGTAAGAGTTATTTTCATGAAGTTTCTAAACTCCAAGAAGCCGAGTTATTTGTCATCTCAGAGGCCAGAAGTAGACATTTAAGATGTGAGGAAGTTAATTTCTTTTGGCTTTTCAATTAAATATAATGCTTTATTTTATGGTAGTGCCACTTGTAACAAAAGACTGAACACTGTCACCAATGTTCATCTTAGTAATTAAAGTGAAGCAGAATTAGTGCATACATTGTACACTAATTGCTGCTTTCTGTGTGAAAAGGAACTGATGTATTTGAATCATTCTATTTTTGCTGATATCTTGCTGTGCAGCTTGGTAAATTGATCTGTGAAGAACATTTTGTGTCTCACTGTTTAAAGGAGGCAATTTCTACAGTGAATGTCCTCAAGGACAAAATTATTTTTCTTCATTGGAAATGAGCCTTATTGGGAAAATTAGCAAGATCAACCAAACACAATTTTATTAATCTATATATTTCTTATGTACATTTTATGGACAGTGCAGTGTGATTGCTTACCTCATCCTGAAACTTGTAATCATACTCCAGACACAATACAATTTTAGAGTTTACATATAAAGCAAAAGTTATAAGTCTCTGCTGCGTTCTGTTCTACAATCTGCTGTCAAACTGCCCAATAACTGAGGTATTCGCAGTTCAGTTGTTCAGAGGTAGTTGTTGATCCCTGTAATTAACGTGATATTTGAAATACATAGTTCTACAGAGTTATTTTCATAAGTAATTTGATCTCCTCCTGACACAACAATGGAACAAAATATAACTCCATGATAATATATATATCAGTGCTATGTACATTCAAAGGAGATGTCTGTAGAGATCTTTAAGCTTTGATGTTTGGTGGAAGGGTTTGAGAAATAGCGAGGACCTCTGTCCCACCTGCTGTCACCCACCATCATCCCACCAACTGCATGGAGAGGTAGCATGTTTCACATCGGCAGATACTGGTGAAGGTTCTCTTCCTGATGGGGACAACACCAGCACATCCAGGGTGATATTGCAAAGGGATTATAATACCTCGCTAGACATTGACTCAAAGGTTATTTAGAAGTTCTAACTAAACTGCAACTCATGCTTTGATTGGTCCAACATAAATGAAGGTTTGTCAGGAACATCACCAGACAATATTCCTTATAACCCCTCACCTGCCATTGTACCACAAACCCCATTTACAGAACAAGGTACCTTCCCCCTCACTTCCACCTCTGGGAATGACAATGAGATGCTACATTCTCAACATCTTAATCAATAGATGGTGACCCATACTGCTTGCTGCTGGAGCAGTTGGTGTTCACAATACAGTTTAATGCAGGGACACACAGAGACAGAAAAGGTCTGCTGTAGTCTGAAATCTGATTATATTTCTCACTAGATCCTTGCAGTGGTAATCTATAAAGTAATTTGTGGGCAGCACAGTGGCTCAGTGGTTAACACTGCTGCCTCACAGCACCAGGGACCCGGGTTTGATTCCAGCCTCGGGCAGCTGTCTGTGTGGAGTTTGCACATTCTCTCCATGTCTGCGTGGGTTTCTTTCAAGTGCTCTGGTTTCCTCCCACAAAGATGTGCCAGCCAGGTGAATTGGCCATGCTGAATTGCCCATAGTTGCATTGGTCAGGGATAAATATAAGGTCTGGGTGGGTGGATCTTTGGAGGGTCGGTGTGGACTTATTGGGCCAAAGGGCCAGTTTCCATACTGTATTTACTTAAACTAATACTGCAAAGTGACAGGAAGAAAAAGCTACATTGCAAACATCATGTATGGAGTCACCTCAAATTCAGCAGTCATTATGGGCAAGGCTGGTGCTGAGCTGCACAATAATTTGCCTGTGGAGTCTTTACTGCATCTATTGATCCATTTCTTGGTCTGCAATTTATTAATCCATTACTCCCGGGGCGGTGAAAATATCTTTGTATGAGTTTGGATCCTCCTCTTTGTGACATTGTGTTTAACTGACCCCGTTGTGACCTGCCCATTTGTTCCCTCTCCTATTAAGTTACAAATAACATTGGCCAGTGTTTTCCAGGGCAGATTCAAACACCTCTAACGCATCACCTTGTGAATTCCACAGAACCATTCATAAAATGTGTGTGCACACACATACGCAAGCGCGCGCACACTCACACACACCTTTCATGATTAAATATAGAAACACATAAATGAAACTGCACAAATACATCAAAATAAAATTCACAGCCATGGGTGATTTGTTTTGATTTTAGTGTCCTCTGGCAATTGTAAATTAGAATCAGTGCTTCATTATCCTATACATAAAATATATCTATATTTGTACAATCCAATGATGGGATCATTTCGACTTGAAGCAGAATTTTATTTTTCTGAAAAGGTTCCATTAAGGTATTTCTAGTCATTGGCTGCTAATTAACTGGGATTATTATGTGGATATTAATTGTAGTAGAATTATCAGTGCTTTCACATTGCCTTTGTCCATTCAGGAGATGTGTGCTTTCCTGACTGAGTAGCATTTATTGTCCAACCATCATTGCCCTTGAGAAAGTGATGGGAGCTGCCATCTTGAAGCAGCACAATCCATTTGGTACAGACAGACTCACACACCTGGAGATGTGTGAGGCTTTGTGCTGTCTTGGACTGGAGCGCAAGGACTGTAAATTGAGTACATTTTTCATTTTTCCTTTTGATTACTATGATGCACTTTTTTAAGTAGTTGATGCCAATTCTTTAAGTATCTGTACCTAGGTATCATCTAACTAAGATAGCGGGGTGTTGCTCCCAGTGATGTGCTGTTGCATGTCGCAAGAACATTCGCCTAATAATATGCTGACATATCGTATGATGTGAAGAGACCAATTGACATCAATTGGAATCTTTTGGAATATGTCACCTTCCAATAGTTACATCTTATATTCTCTTATATTTGTCCTCAGAAGCTTTATTGAATAGATAACCATCAATGTAGATAGAAGGCTATATTAGTGATTGTAGTAGCAACTATGTTTTCAAATAACAGGTCTAGATATATAACCATTAGCAAAATGCTACTGATATAAACATTGGAAAATAGTGTACTCTGGGACCATATATCAGTTAATATAAGATATATTTATTGACACACTGTGTCATGACATCAGATCATACTCCTGAATTACTTATGTATATGTTTGACTTCAAGTACAACCAGTGCTTTTTTTTTAAGTCATACAAGCCCAAAGATGGCTAGGGGAGGCTAAATTCAGCGGCTGTGGAATATCCTGGTGTGAACTGCAGTGATTCACAAGAGGAATTATGTAATACCACACTCAAATAAACTTCAGCCAACCACATTTCAAAGACAGTGATTTCTGAAGTGTTGTGTCCCAGATTACCAATATGATATTAGTTGGGGATATTATTGTTGGAGCTGTTGAAATCAGGTGTGACCAGAATTAATTGAACTCCGATATCCTGAAAGGTTTTAGAGCTGGAGGTGATCTGAGAACTGTGGAGGGGCAAGGCCACAGGTGAACGTGAAAACAACAATGAGAAGTTGTTTGAATTGGAGCCAGTTGCCAGAGAAAAGTATAAATTTGGTAACTAGGGAGTGTGCAGTGGGAACCAAAGCCAATGGTGTCAATTTCACTGATTATTCCATAAGAAATAGGAGTGTGAGTAAGGCCATTCAGCCCATTGAGTCCACTCTACCATTCAATCATGCCTGATGGGCATTTCAATGCCACTTACCACTCTCTCCCTGTACCCCTTAATTCCTTGAAAGATTGAGAATTTATCAATCTCTGCCTTGAAGATATTTAACATCCCGGTCTCCACTGAGCTCCATAGCAATGAATTCCTCAGGCCCACCACTCTCTGGCTGAAGAAATATCTCCTCAATTCCATTCTAAATTGACCCCCTTTAATTCTAAGGCTGTGCCCACGAGTCCTAGTATCCCAGCCTGATGGAAACAATTGCCCAGCATCCACCCTTTCTAAGCCATGCATCATCTTGTACGTTTCTATTAGATCTCCCCTCAACCTTCTAAACTCTAATGAAGACAACCACAGGATCCTCAGCCTTTCATCGTATGCTAGGCCTACCATTCTAGGGATCATCTGTGTGAATCTCCGCTGGACACACTCCAGTGCCATAATGTGCTACCTGAGGTGTAGGGTCCAAAACTGGACACAGTATTCTAAATTGAGTCTAACCAGAGCTTTATAAAGTCTCAGTAGCACATCACTGCTTTTACATTCCAACCCTCTTGAGATAAATGACAACATTTCATTTGCTTTTTTAACCATGGACTCAACCTGCAAGTCAACCTTTAGAGAATCCTGGACAAGCACTCCCAGATCCCTTTGTATTTTGGCTTTATGAATTTTCTCACCGTTTACAAAATAGTTCATGCCTGTGTTCTTTTTTCCAAAGTGCAAGACCTCACATTTGCTCACATTAAATTTCATCAACCATTTCTTGAACCATTCTGCTCAACTGTCTAAATTTTTCTGTAGCCTCCCCACCTCCTCAGAACTACCCGCATGTCCGCCTAACTTCATATCATCGGCGAACTTTGCCAGAACTCCCCCAGTCCCTTCATCCAGATCATTAATATATAAAGTGAACAGCTTCAGCCCCAACACTGAACCCTGCAGGACCCCACTTGTCACCAGCTGCCATTCCAAAAAAGAACCTTTTATCCCAATTCACTGCCTTCTGTCAGACAGCCAATCCCTAATCCATTCATTGAAGGAAATTTCAGCTCATCTGTTCCTGGATGTCAGATTAACAGTCTGATAATTTATAAATGATGGAGAAGTCAAGAGAAGTGGTAATGCACAGAGCTGGCTATTGTCAACATACCTGTAATGAACCAATGTTCTGTTTAAAGATGATTTCACCAAAGGGCATCATGTAGATGAGAAATAGGACATGCCATAGTCTGAGACAGTTAGACTATGGAGAAGGATGTTGTGCCTTGAGATATTGAGTTTAAAACTGTCTGTTAATCGTTGGACTGCATGATCAATGATGTCAGATGACATGGGAAAGGGAGCTGCTCGATGAAGGCTCGATGATGTCTCTGGTGTTGTATGTAGTTGATAAATGTTCATCTGTTTGCAATAGTTCATTGTCCAGACCTCATATCTCTAAAACCTCAGAATCAACCATTCTCAAATACACCAAATTCATAATGTTCAGTTCTGAAATATTATTAAAACTTTAATTCTATTTCTCACTCTATAGATGCTGCTAGACCTATTGAGTTTCATCATTTTCTATAATTATTCAATTTCCAGCAATTCTAATATTTTGCTTTTAATGTAATAATACTTTATTCTGATCATGACAAGATAGTCATGCCTTTCCCACATGTACATCCTCAATCTGTATGAAGATAGAAGGAGGTGGGCCATGTCCAAATTACAAATCACAGTAACATGAATGCACAGAACACCAATTATGATAAAGTTCAGTTTTTTTGATTTGTGTGACTTAGCCTTGCATAGCAATACAAAATAAAAACCAGGCCACATGGCTCCATATCAGTTGGTCAACTTAAACAAAAGTCTTTTCTTTGGAGAGATTCCTCTTTCAGACAGGGTCCGAGTCTTTGGTTTATATTTTTGCAGAAAATTAAATTGGTTCACTGACTTTCAAGTACAGAGTGATAAACTTTGAGATGGGTAAATGAATGGCTTCTTTACTTTCATTCACATAGAACCATCCGTGTTTGTTCACTGGGTATTTAGTTAATTATTATTCATGTTTTTTTTTAGCATAGTAGCATTTCGAAAATGAAATTCTACAAATACCGTCTCATTATTCAGTGAAAACAATTTCATCAAATCTCAAAGCACAGTAGGTAGCTATGCATCCGTGAAATACAAGATGTCCAAATAGCTCCCCAATGCAACACCCTAACTGAGCAGCAAGCACTAATGATTTGGTTTCAGTTGATCATCCATTAAGCAGATTCAATAACTTCCTAATCTATATCAAGCATGAGCAATAGTTGCTAAGCCAGTATGATTGCAGAGTGTTACAGGTGAACAAGCAGCTAGTGGTCATTGCTGAAGCTTCAGATTGAAATTCTATCAGGATAACTTCTGTCACAATATTCACAACTTTCAACAAATATGGAGCACTGATTTCATATTTCTAGCAACACCAGAAGAGATCATTAATTAGTGTTGTTCCTTAGATAAGCTGCTCTGATGTTAATACCTTTGGAGATATGATTAAGCTCTGAAGCTAATACATTTGGGGATATGATTAGCTAATGGATTTTGAGTTTTTGAGTTTTGAGATCAACTGAGGGCCATCACTATAAATAAAATAATTTTTCAGGAGCTAGAAAATCAGGCTGCTTAGAAAAGACATTGAACATGATAAATTAATCAGTTCAGCAAATGTCTCATCATGAGAGGAACCTGCAAGGGGCACTTCTTATTAACAGTACAATATTAGGGCTAGTCACTTAAAATTGTTGATTAATTGCAAATTAACTTCTGCATGATTGTACTATTGCTTTTAAACTGTTTTCTACTCTTTGATGGAATGTGAACTGAGCAGAGCCTTTTTATATAGAAGCACAATTTCTGTGATTTGATGATCTGGGATTTGGGGCCATTGCCTCCATAAAGTCAATTGTTAAATGCAGCACAATTGAACTAATCCCAATACTGAGTCTCATGTCCTCAACTTAACTCTAGTTCGGCCTCCTCTACAAAATAACCTTTACAAGCTGTAATTTCAAAGGTATCTTATGGTTTTTGTATTTGTACAGCTATGCAGATGAACTTCTGATGTAGGGCGTTACCTCACTGTGACTTCAGTAGTCATGTGATAGGACTGTGCTACAAGGTTGGGATTGTATAGCTCACAGAATACAGCTCGGCAACCTTTTCCTTTGTTGCTAAATATTGTTTAGAAGCAGCCCAGAAGTCTGATCTGAGCTAGTGGAAGGTACAGAAGACATCATACGATATTATAGTATCAGCAATCACAAATGTATCCTGCTCCTATATCAGGAAATACTCTTCTCTCATATTTCTAACACCCTGTAACAAGAGGCAAGAAAGGCTGGGTATGCAAATAATCAATCTTTTCCTAATCTCTAGCTTCTAAGGATTGTCTGGCTATCACAGTATCACTTGTTTTTTGTGGATTTTCATTTTTACCATTGCAACTGTGATCCTTCAACCAAGGCATGTGTGAACTTTATTCTACTTTAAGCCACACCAGTGATGTGGAATTGAAACTTTCAACTTCTTTTAAGAGTAAACATCATAAATTAAACTGGTCTACACTATCTTTTGTAAAATTAGAGCATTTTATAGTTAGTTGGTTTGCAGATAATAATTCATTGAAGTCAATTGTAAAGTAAGAGATGTCCATTTGTCTTGTAATTTAAGTGTCAAAGTCCATTCAATTGCTAATGATCAAATAGAAGCTATTTTATTTAGGTTCTGAAGTGATTTAAACAAAGAAAATCAAATATTTCAACAACAATCTAGAAATCCCTCATGCGCCTAAAAGATCCGACAGTTGAGCTGTAGCCTCCCCAGTCACTGTATCTCCTGTATTCACCAGGTCTCACGAAGTACTGTCGCCCTCTGTAGTTGGGATGTTCATAGAAGATCCAGTAACCGTCCATCACATGGCAGGAGTGGATGTCACGGTAACGGAAACGATCGTAGACAGATGGACAGTCATCCATGAATTCCATCATCTGTCCTCCAAAGTCAGGCCTCTCGTAAATCCTCATTCTGTAGGAGCCTCCTTGGTACTGCAATAGACAGAGGATCAAGATGAGATTAGATTCCCTACAGTGTGGAAACAGGCTCTTCGGCCCAACAAGTAACCCACCCAGACCCATTTCCCTCTGACTAATGCACCTAACACTATGGGCAAATTAGCATGGCCAATTCACCTGACCTGCACATCTTTGGACTGTAGGAGGAAACCAGAGCACCCGGAGGAAACCCACGCAGACACAGGGAGAATGTGCAAACTCCACACAACAGTCGCCTGAGGCTGGAATTGAACCTGGGATCCTGGTGCTGTGAGGCAGCAGTGCTAACCACTGAGCTACTGTGCTGCCGATTACAATTTTCTTCAAATATATAGTCAGCTCCTATATTGCAAAGATAACAAGTTCTGGAAGCAAGAGATTCAGATCCAAATCCTTTCAATCAAGGAGCAGCTGAGCATGCAAATCTTTTTAATTGTTTTTTTTAGCTAACTTTAGAGGCTCTGTACTAAGTTATTTCCTTAAGTTCGATGTGGTTAGACATATTTCTTATTGTGAAGGTGATCCTTCAGAATTCAAATAAGGGGATGTAAAACATAACCACAAAGCTACGGACCACAAATATAAGATTCATTCATTGAGTACTGCCCAAAGGCAGCTGTCAGTGATAGTTTGCCATTGCCTTCCAGTTCTTAGGAGCAGGGTGAGGAGGAGACCCAAATTTATCTCACTTGGATTAAAAACTGAACCCTGTACTAGCCATTGAGACAATTGAATTGACCAGCCACTAGCAGACTCAACAATGAATTCTGGATTATCACCTTTACCGAGAGGGTGGTTAGAATGTGGAAATCATTGCCTTAAGGAGTCACTGAGATGTATAGCATGGATACATTGAAGAAGATGTTAGATAAATGCGTGAGGGAGACTGGAACAGAAGGATATGTTGATGTTGGTTGATGACGAAGTTCAGGAGTAAGGCTCCTGAGCAGCATAAACAGAACATTTGGGTTAAATGGCCTGTTTCTAGCCTGTAAACAGCATTTAATATATATGAAGTTAGGAGCACTGATAACATGTGTTAACAGATTCTAATTAAGCCATCCACTTATCAGCAGATGAATGTATAAATTATAACAATGCAATGCAATGCAATTCAATCCTTTCTTCTGGATATTTGATCCATATGTACGATTAAGTTATCCTATCGAATGATTGGGTTTTTTATGGGTGTGGACTTAGATCTGTAATGCCCTGGGAGGTAATACTAAGGAGCCAAATGTTCTTCTGCTCATGTTGGAGACACCTTGATGTTAAGAAGGACATTCACACAGGCATTCCATCCCTGCATGTGAAGCAGATCAATTACTATTTCCAACTGATGTGACGCTCTGTTTCCACAAAACTTCATTCAACAAGTACACATACCACTTAACAAATATCACATCTTCAGCTGCTAAAGAGCCCAAACCAAAGTTACAAGAGTTAAGCTTCCAATTTACAAATAAAGCTATTTTGAAGTATTTCAACAATTGCAAATCTCTGAATACATGATGCTGAGTAAGACAAGGTCACAATAGAAACACAGGCAATTGAATTATACAGATGTTTTCACAATGTGTTAACAATCTCAGTACTGTAATAAGCATAGAAGTCAATTTCTGATCCTCTTGATAAGAACCGAGAGTGTGGTGCTGGAAAAGCACAGCAGGTCAGGCAGTATCTGAGGAGCAGGAGAATCGATGTTTCCGGCATAAGCTCTTCAACAGGAATCCTGATGAAGGGCTTATGCCCAAAACATTAATTCTCCTGCTCCTCAGATGCTTGCCTGATCTGCTGTGCTTTTCCAGCACCACACTCTCAAATCTCATCTCTAGCATCTGCAGTCCTCACTTTCTCCTTCTAGTTAAGAACACCCAATTCAACAAATGATGGGGAGTGTTAAAACTGTTTGATGCTGACAAAACTGACAATAAATTTTCATCAATAAATATTAACTTACCTGTGGGTAGGAGCGACATGACTTGACACAGTCGTTGAACCCCATCCAGCGCTGGTAGTCAGGATACTCTCCCCTGGTCAGAACATACTGGTATCCCATGTAATTGGGTTTCTCATACAGCACCCACCAGTCACCGTCAACACGGATGGAGTTACAGCGGCTGAAGTAAGGGGACAGGTCGGCACAGTCACTGCTGCACTCATAGTGCCGCCCCTGGAAGTTCCTGTCCTCGTAAAAGATGATCTGTGGGAAGGTATATGCTCGATTAATAAACTGTGAAAGTAGAAAGTAGCAAACAATGGATAATAATGCAATAATTCTTACCCTTCCCATTTTGAGCCCACAGTTAGCTGAGGAACTGACTGATTGTAGCCCTGGGAAGCCAGTTGATATTTATATGCTGCGGTACATTTGCCATTCTAATGATTCAGAACTGAAATTCAGCAAAAGTGCAACAAAACACATGGCTCACTAATGTAAAGAGAACAATTTCAAAGACAAATGAGGTGCCATTGATTCTCTCTCTTTGCCGACACATAATTTCATTGTTACTTTACAAAGAAGAACAGTGAACGAGATCATTCCATGCTTTCTGTGCCCTGGTTCTGCTGAACCTTCGGAACAGTCACAATTCTGAAACAGTTGTGTATGCAATGTGACAGCGTCACCCGCTGCTGAAATGACTAAAATGGGGACTAAACTATCCATTAAAACATAGTTCCATGATACATGGTAGAAAATCAGTGTTGTATAGCTATATTAGAAATGTTTAATGTGTAATTTCAGAAAGTGTCAGAGTTTTATGGAAAAGTGCTCAAAGCATTATGCAGGATACATTGGAACAAAAAAAAAGAAGCTCGAAGCAAGATTAGGCTGTTCGGTCCATCAAGCCCTGCTTCAATGTTCACTATGATCATGGCTGATCTCAATACCGTATTCATGATTTCTCCCTATGTCCCTTGATGCCTTTACAATCCATGTATCCAAATTAATTGTCATTTTTATCCCTCCCTTGTTACCGAACTGCTGTAACTCTGAGTGTCACGCACTTTCCTAGCTCCATAGTCTGAAATTGATACCCATCTCCAATGCCCTTCTCTTCCATCCTACCAACCTTCCCATTTGACCAAACAGTCTCCATTATTTCTACCAGTGTGATGCCACCAGCAAACACATCTTCCCTTCTTTCAGTGGGGCCAATTTCCTTCAAAGCACCTTGGCCCATTCCTCTATCATACCCAACATCCTGTTTCACTGCCATAACACTCTTCTGTGCAAGAACCGCAAATGTAAATCTTGTGGTATGACTTCTCCTTTCCCACTATCCCACACCATCATGTCCCTCCAGGTTAAACTGCAATTATAGAGTCATGTAGATATACAGCATGGAAACAGACCTTTTGGTCCAACACGTCCATGCCCACAAGATATCCTCAATTAATCTAGTCCCATTTGCTAACCATTTGGCCCATATTCTTCTGAACCCTTCCTATTCATATACTCATCCAGATGCCTTTTAAATGCTATAATTTTACCAGCCTCCACCACTTCCTCTGGCAGCTCATTCCAAATACGCACCACTCTCTGTGAGAAAATATTGTCCCATAGATCTCTTTTTAAATTTTTCCCATCTTACCTTAAACCTATGCCCTCAAGTTGTGGACACCTCATCCTGCAAAACACTCCATATAGACAGTATGATCATCAGAACCAGGAAAGGGAGTGGTCTGTTCAGTCTCTCAAGCCTGCTCTACCATTCAATAAGGTTATGGCTGACCTGACATTCCTCACACCAACTTCCTTGTGTTTCCCCATAGGCTTTAATTTTCCTAATGATCACAAATCTATCTCAGTCTTAAATATACACAAGGACTCTACCCCCACAGCTTTCTGTCGCAAAGAGTTCCAAAGACACACCCTCTGAAAGAAAGAATTCTCAGTCTTACATTGACATCCCTTTATTATGGGACTTCACTCTCTGGTCCTAGATTCTCTGATGAGGGGAAACTTCCTCTCAGCATTTACCCTGTCAAGCCCCTCAAAAATCCTTTGTGTATCCATTATGCTTACAACTGCTCTGGACACTTTGGTCAGAATCAGGTGAACTAGAAGATTCTGTCTCTTATGGAGTAAGGTTGTGGAATATAAGGAGCTGCAGTAAAGTCCTCTACCAAGGATGAGAGCAAAAGTGTAACCATTCCAGTGAAGGAACAATGGACTGGTGTGAGTAAGTTCAAGAGCCGAAGTGGAACTGAACCTTCCAAACTGGAGACAACTAGAGAAATGGTCCTTAAGAACTGCCTGAAACTGCCAGGCATTTCCTGTCTAACTAGATAACTAGATTGCAGTTCTAAGGTTTCATTTCTGAGTATCACTCTTAATCTAAATTTTCACTTCAGAAAACCTTAACAGAAATTTCAATGTGTATCAACTTCTCTTACAATCAGGTATCATTTCCTCTCCATGTGTCATTTTACCCTGTGCAATGTTTAAATGTTTACTTATATAAATTACTAATGACAAACTCCCCCAAGATGCAATTCTAGTTCTGCTCTCTGCTACAAAAATTAAATCCTATTCAAAGCAACCATCTTACAACTGATTGACAGATATTTGCCACTGTCAGGTAGTTTCTGTCTAACTAGGTCAGAATCAGGTGAACTAGAAGATTCTGTCTCTTATGGAGTAAGGTTGTGGAATATAAGGAGCTGCAGTAAAGTCCTCTACCAAGGATGAGAGCAAAAGTGTAACCATTCCAGTGAAGGAACAATGGACTGGTGCGAGTAAGTTCAAGAGCCGAAGTGGAACTGAACCTTCCAAACTGGAGACAACTAGAGAACTTTCCACTTGAAAGTTCAATTTCAGAGTTTGACTTTTAATCTGTCTTTCAACCTGAGAAAAGCATACCAACAATTTCCACGTGAACCAAATTTTCAACATTCTAATGTATGTTTTATAAAATTGGATACATAAATATCTGGGATAAAATATTTTGGGAGGGAGAATAATAAAAAAATGATGGGACCATTCTTTTAAGATCATTTATTTATCACTTTCATTCAGAATCTCCATTTCTACTCAAAAGAATTTAAATTGGAACCTTCAGATTTACAAGCAAAGCTTATACCAACAAAGTCAGTTCTTTGTCACTTTATTTGTACTTCCAAACCAATAGTCAACTCTCTCTACGTTTAAGTAATGCTTCCAAAAACAGTTATTTGTTGTTCCAGGTAAATTGTATAGACCCTGAAATTTGGAATCTCATTCAACATGTGATATGTCATTCATGGTAGTAGTTCATTATAAAGTTTAAATTAGTGATTCCAATCACTGCCAGCAACAAAGCAATCTCACTCACTGCTGAGCTCGAAGAAAGCTACCCAACAGTCATTTTGAAGTATTCTCACAGACAATCAGAAAGTAAAATCAGAAAGCAAATCAGAAAGTAAAAACCACAGAATATCTTTACTTTTAATTTAACTGCTCACAGACAGGAAAATGAATGATTCAGACTTATTGATGGGATTAAGGCAGAAGCTAAAATATTATAAACAATTTTAAAGAAGTATATCATTTTAAAGATATGTGAGTATTCAAACGTAA
The DNA here is from genome assembly GCF_047496795.1 of Chiloscyllium punctatum. Taxonomy (NCBI): domain Eukaryota; kingdom Metazoa; phylum Chordata; class Chondrichthyes; order Orectolobiformes; family Hemiscylliidae; genus Chiloscyllium; species Chiloscyllium punctatum. The sequence continues at coordinate 32,781,516 of NC_092748.1, read as the reverse complement.
TGCAGAAATTTGACAATTAATAAGTATTCATCCAGGGTCAGTGACTGTTTTAGCAGTTATTTTCAATTTAATGTGACATTAAATGACCAATTACTCCTCATGACACAAAATGTAACTTATTTTTACTATTAAACAAATACTATCAGAGTAAAAGTTCTCATCAGATCAATATTCCTACTTGGTTGCATTCTTGGTGATATCACCAACTCAGGTGCTGAGGAGGCAGAGCATCACTTGCAGCATCTTCTGGATTTCTGCTTTTAACTGTGCAGGCCCAAAAAGTTACTCACAGTTTCACTGTCATTACTACCACAAAATAGAAGCAATTGTCTCCTCTCAAGCATTCAAAGGAGAACAGCAGCAGGAATGTATCAGGTCAACAAATGTTTAAAGGATGGTGCGATATTCCAGGTATTATAAATCTAAGCTCAAAGTATGGAAACAAAGAGGTAAGCCTGGAAGACTCATTGTATGGATGGTTTGCAGACAGAAAGTTGTGTTCACTTTTGTCTGTCTTATTTTTAAAAATGTATCAAAACTATGGAAAATGAGAAGTTTAACATTATGGGATGCCTGTGAGGTTTTCGATATGAAGAGTAACAAAAGAACCTGGGACTATTTTGTTTGGAGCAGAGAAGATAAAAGAACATCTCTTAAAGATCTTTTAAGGTAGATAAAAGAAAACATGTCCATTATAGTGAAATGGAGGTCTTTAAAGATCATCAGCTAAAGTACATAAAGGGAAATTAGAAGAGTATTTCATTTTATTTAAAGGAATGTTGAAATATGAAATTCCCATTTGCAATGTCAGTACATAGTAACAATTAAATAATCTTCTCATACAAGGTCCATATCGAGGACATAATTAAGGGTGATTCTCCTGGATTGTTCTCAGATGTATTGGATCACCAGTTGGGTGGGTAATTCCAATATAGATGAGACCCCTAACCTGCTCATTCTCCAGGACATTCAGACTGTCTGGGTCTGCACTTAAAGAAATGTCCCAATTGCCACTGAGAGATGCATTGATAGTCTAGGATGGTGATCCAAACAAAAAGAATCATAAATCAAATCAATCACAGCAAATGCTTGGCTGCTTAATTATTCCATCTTGTGTAAAAATGAGATTCTGATTCTGTAAAGTAAGTCTGTATCATTTTACTGAGCTCCCTGAAAAACGGTAATTACCAAACTGTTCTGTCAGAAAAGAAATCAAACAATTGAGCTTCAATATCATGACAAATGAAATCAAAATTTATTTGTAAAATCCATACTTGATGCAGTCCAGATGTTTTGTTAAAATGTTGAAAACCAAATTTGGCTTCGAGTTTCTGGCATCAGTAATGGCATCAGATAAAAGTATGGGAATGGAAATTAAGCATGGATGCAGTAATTGGAAAAAAGTACTGAGGAGAGTGATGTAGTTGGAAAGTACTGCTGAAAAGAAAGAACTAGAAAACGTGAGACCAGCATTGTCAGATAAGGCAGAAACATCAAGAAGAGAGGAACAATAATTGCACAGTAATAAGAGGTGGATACTGAGGTGGATGTGAGGGATGACAAGGACGGACAAAATCAGGAACCAATATATTGGGCAGACAGTGAAGATTGTGACAGCATCAAAGAAAGTAGCCGAGAAGAAAATGAAATGTTGTGATCGTCGGATGTGGAGAGAGAAGACATATGAAGATAGGACTTCAAAAAGTAAGGAGAAGAGGAAGGTTAAAGATTTGATGGAAGGTTGTGGCTTGAAAGATGTAAATGCAGTGGGATTGAAAGAAGAATGAATCACTGATAGGGCAAGGTGGAGAAGGGTCATCAACTAATCTTCTCATGATCAAAAATAATATGGGGAAAGCTGAAAGAACAAGAGGTGAACATCAAATTTAGATACTAGCCTGACCTGTAGTGATTCTGATTTTCTATTTATTTAAATCAATATAGTATGTTATGCGGAGCTTTGCACTATAACTAACTACTGATTTTTTTATTTAAACATGCAACGATTGTGTTGAAAATTGATAGTAGCTGTTTTCCATTATTTACTATGAATCAGCTGAGTTGGTATTTCAAACTACCTGTCTTATGTACAGAAGTTATTTCATTGTTCACTTTAATGATATTCATTACGTCATTATCTCTGGCTAAAATATTGTTCATGAGACATACTCTGTACCCCAACTATTGTTTCCAAGAGATTTGAAAATGAACAAAGATATCAAAATGCATCAACAAAAATGCAATTTATTATATTTCAGAATATTACAGCAAAAGAATTTTATTATTTTCTTCAACCACCTAGAAATCCCTCATGCGCCTGAAAGACCCGACAGTTGAGCTGTAGCCTCCCCAGTCACTGTATCTCCTGTATTCACCAGGCCTCATGAAGTACTGGCGCCCTCTGTAGTTGGGATGTTCATAGAAGATCCAGTAACCGTCCATCACGTGGCAGGAGTGGATGTCACGGTAACGGAAACGATCGTAGACAGATGGACAGTCATCCATGAATTCCATCATCTGTCCTCCAAAGTCAGGCCTCTCATAAATCCTCATTCTGTAGGAGCCTCCTCGGTACTGGAAGAGAAATAAGATCATGTTTGTGATGAAGTTGTAAATATAGATTTAGTGTCCATATATTTATTTACAGAAAAGGGTGGAATTTGATATTAAATAATTAATCAGATTTGTATAGATAAATAAAGCTAAAGCAGAAAAGTAAATAGCAGTGCCCAATTCAACTGTTCCATTTTAACTTATGTACCATGCAGTGTACCACTATTATATTGTAAATGGTAAAGTGTTTGCACAAACTTGAATAAAATTAATCTATTTTAGTTGCTGAACAGAATTAAATTGTAGTTATTTTTATTCTTGCGATTGATGGATCGGTGTGTACACCCCCAATGAGAGTCAAGTTCAAAAGAATCATCCTCCCCCCGCAAAAGGGATTCCCTTAAAGATTCCTCCCATCCATCACCATAAGAAGCTAGATATTAAAACAGACTCAGTGGATAACCTTTGGGTTTCTGTACCCTCATTACAATATTGAATCTGGTTGAGTACCTCACTGGGAAACTTTAACATTTTTTGTAGATCTAGACAGGCAAAAACTGAAGCTGTGGAAATCTCCAAGGTAATGGTTATTCTGAGTAGACATCCTGAATTGCTTCCATCAAACAAAACTCATGTGACCGTGTAAAAATTCCACAATTTTCATATTTCATTGGTAGCCTCAATGGCCTCTTCCCTTTGCTGAAGGCTATTGGTTGCTGTAACATCTTGAAGCTTAAAAATGTTTGCTTGCTAACCATCCTTCAGATCTCAAGTGGAGGTCAAGGCTCAGTTCCTAGTGTTCACCTCTTTCCCGGTTATATCAATGATTCCATTAAAGGTATGGGATGTGAATTTGTTGGCAAGGCTGGCAGTTATTGCCAAAGCCAAATTGTCATTGAAAAGATGGTGGATAGCTACCTACCTTTCGTCTTGGTGGTACTACAGAAAACCTACCTGTATATCTTCACTATTTATAACACTAAGGACAAATAATCAGAGAAAATATGCTGGTACTAATGACAGGAAGCTACCACAGTCCCAAGAGCTGACGATAATGCTTAATTCCTTGTGCATTATTAGTGCTGAACATATAAACCACCCAATTATTAATTACATATAGGTTTAGTGATATGGCCTAATGAAGAAAACACATACCTGCTTTTTCTTGATGTTATTGACTATTTTTCATATATTATTGTCACAAGGTTCAACAACTGCAGAATTATAACTTACATGTGGGTAGGAGCGACATGACCTGACACAGTCATTGAACCCCATCCAGCGTTGGTAGTCAGGATACTCTCCCCTGGTCAGAACATACTGGTATCCCATGTAATTGGGTTTCTCATACACCACCCACCAGTCACTGTCAACACGGATGGAGTTACAGCGGCTGAAGTAAGGGGACAGGTCGGCACAGTCACTGCTGCACTCATAGTGCCGCCCCTGGAAGTTCCTGTCCTCATAAAAGATGATCTGTGGGGAAAGAAACATCAATTTCAGTCATTCATTTACGAAATGTAGATATTTAGTGAATGATATAAAATTGAAATGCTTGATTATACATCACAAAAACTGTAAAAAGTCATCTTGCCTTTCCCATTTTGAGCTCACAGTTAGCTTTGTAACTGAATCCCTCACTGTCCCACACAGCTTGGTATTTATAAGCTGAACAGAAATGCTACAATGGACTATACCTTTGTTATTCCAATGATTGAAGGGTAAAAATCAGCAATAAAAGAAACAAAGCACCTCACATGAGTTATAAATACATACCTGAAAGACAATGATGTGTCATGGATTTTTTTGAACTTGTTTGCTCCTCATTTCCCTCGTACTCTGGTGGAGTGGGTTTGGGTTTTAGGGAGAAACTAATTATGAAATCCAGTGTATCTCTGATAGTCTGGTTTGAATGCTCTTTGGACAATTGTAACTGTAAATCAGTATCTGACAATTGTTTCAGCAATTGCATTATAACAATATTAGACCTGATAGAGAACCTAAAGAATACCATTAGAATATCAGAACAGACGTAGGCCATTCAGTCCATCAAAGCACCACCTCTCAACTGGAACCATGTCAATCAGACTCTGCCTGGCATTCAATGTCCAACGCAACTGAGCTCTATGATAGACAAGGACAGTCTCCCAGCATAATTCCTCTGAGAGTAGATGGGGGTCTATAGAATAGACAGTGCTCCATTCCCCAGTTGGCAGTCAAACAGACCCTTGGCCGTGAGTGCCCCAAATGAACGAATGACAACGGACACACTCCTGCTCTGTATGGGGCCTGTACTGGTGATGGATGATTTGCTGTCTACTGACAGATTGTGGCTCATTCTATGATGATGCTGTACACCAGGCTCCACCCACTTTCCAACCTGGCCACTTGGTCCAATGATCGGCCCTAAGATGCTGCCTTCTCCAGTCTGGGAGCTGGGAACCTGTCCTTGCATGCAACGTGTCGGTGCAGCAGCCTCTCAATGCTAGTTGTCAGTGCACGCGGCAATACAGGTCTGCAATACGTAAGCTGCAACTGGATTGGAGAAGTGTTCATGATGGTTGTTGGAAGCTGGAATATGTCAGATGCTATTGTCTATAGATGAGGCATGCGTGTGGTTAGGATCCTAACCTGAGATGTGTGAGGTGCTCAGCAACATGGAGGCTCATCATAACCAGCTGTGTGCCTGTTCTGACTTCCATGTCAAGAGTTCTCAATGTCTAGTTTGTTTGCTGTGATTGTTAAGATAGGAAGCTGAATGTAAATGAGTTGAGTTGCAGTGTTATTGAGGGATGGGATTTTTTAGGGGTCTGAACAAAGGGCCTACGCTGAGAGTCATTGCAGAATCAAATGAGAATTCTGACAAGCTGCACCTCAGCATTGGGAGCACCTTGCTGTATCTTTTGCATTTCTGTCTGGGAATGAAGCAGAGATTTAACTAGGCAGCAGGGAATTACTGCTTTTGGTAAAGGTGTCATTAACCTTGCAACCAGCCTGCATAATATCCAATTCATACCTTACAAGATATGCCAATCAAATTAAACATTGGGAACTTTTGATTTGGAAGTCAAAAGGGATACCAACTGTGCACTTAGATGACAGATGAACCTCTGAATGATTTCTGTGCAGCCCACTAACTGATCTATTCCTAATCCTGAGACTGGTTGAACCTGATGTGCAAGACTGAGTGAGACCCACTTCCCAGATTGTAAGATCACAGATCCCCAGATCCCCACAGGTCACACCAAACATGTGACTGAATGTAACCAATCCCTTGGACTGAGATCAGCAAAGGCCCTTGATTGACTGTGGCTGTACCCTTAACTGACCAGAGACTCCTTGACAGGAATAAGGACTACTCCCCTGAGACTGTCTGTTTGCAGTGTGTTTTTTGGCACATGCTGTGGGTATGACACTAACACAACACTTTGTTGTACAGTGATATGTCTACCCCTTTTGATTGGTTGGAGCTGACAAATGTGACAAGTTGCTTGACTTTCAGTCTGTGCTACACAACAAAGCAAGACAGAACTGTTGTGAGCTACAGGTAAGTTCTGATTAAAACTGGAATGTGCCAAAAGGTAAGGCAAGACATGCCAGAGGTGCTGTGAGCATCCTAGTAATTGCAAAGTGTGTGAGTGCTAAGAAAGCAAACTAATAGCCCTGAGATACACCTCAATGGTTGCATGTTCCTGCACACAGAGCATTGCATGGCACAGCATTGCAATGTATCTATGAGCTACAAATTGCACAGTACCCCACCTGACCTCCATTCTCAGTGAGTGGGAAACATGTCATAATTACCTGGTGAGGTCGGTGTTTTACTGACTCCAACCTTGGTGAATGGAGGGTGTAAATGGTCACTGCCCATGATCCGTGCCCTGAGGTGTTGGGGAAAGCTGACCAAAATAGAAACCTGAAGAAAATGCTGGTGAGCTGCAACCAACAAGTGCCTGCTCCGACTTTCATGTTGGGAACCAGCACCATCCAATTTCTCTTGACACCTGGGAGAATAGCGACCCCCATTAAAATGAGGCACGATGAGGTAATAATGAGGTGGGAAAGTTAAACACCACAAAATTGTACAAAACAAGGATAACGAAGAAGAAAGTGAAAGGTGAGAGTTAACGTGTAAATAATCTTAAAATGGGCAGTTAGAGCCTCTTTAAATATATAAATAGGAAGCAAGAGGTAAAAGTGAACAAAAGCCCCTTTGAGAAAGAGGCTGGGGAAATACTAATGGGAATCAGGAAACAGGCTGCAGATGTTGTTGTCCTGCTCCAATTGTTCTGGACTTGTGTCCTTCTTCCAGACATACGTCGATGGTGTAATCTTTAGTCTCATTCAAGAGTACCTTTCGGAAAGGTTGGATGGGTGTCGAGTCAATTGGGCAATTCCATCAATCTTTCAGCTAACTTCAATAAAATCATATTTCTGACCTTCACATTGACATCCGCCCATGAACTAATTAATATTGTCACCTGCTGCTGTTGGCAGGAGCTCAGCCTAGTTATCCTGAAGCTGACTCGAATCTTAATCTAGTTTTCTAAAAATCGAACATGGTTTTAACATCTCTATAGGTGTCATAGAAATATCAGATAGTTTGGTTATTCACAAACTTTTGACTCCTAGCATGGTAAGAAGTTTCACTGCTTGCCTTCCATCATGAAGTATCTGTTGATCAATGAAGTGAGGGCTCATTTTCTCTTTGAAAACTGAAGTGCCCTTCCATGTTCAGATGTTTTCTTTCAGCCCATTGTAGGCTGCTGTTTTACAAATTACAAGCAAATAAGGGATCTATGTTTTGGTATATTGTTTTCTTTTGCATTTTTCTCCTCTTGTTTTTCTCCTTGCTGCTGCTTCAGAGATTGTTACTTTTGAAAAAAATTGGTATCTCTTTAAAAAGTAATAGAGGAGGTACTTGAGTGTGGTGTGGCACTAAAAGTATATTGGAGAGATGGCACACACAACTGGGAAACCTCAGATTCTGTTTTCATGCCACTTGCAAAGGAATTGGAATAGTGCAATCAATTCTTTGTGGACAATTAATGGTTTTTCTTTTTGGGCTACACTGTCTATTTTACTTAGTGATTACATTTTTGAGAAAGAGTTGTTCCAGGCCTCTGGAAATTGCTGCTTTTTAAATTGGTCACACCATGGCTTCCCATTTACCTCAAAGAGTTAGAGAGAGCACTCACAACTGTGTTTACATTGCAATTGATTTGCTTTTGCACAGGGTAACCTTCAGTCCTGGTCATTAAATGCAAGCTTCAGGTATAAATTCAAATATATGATGGGGAAGACTGTTTGGAAAACAACCTTTCAGAACCGTTGCTACTGTTATCTTCCTTCAGCCTTCAGTACCAACTTGTTGTCACTAGTTTTTTATGCCTGATTGCAGTCATTAGCATCCAGTAGCCACTTGCTGCCCCATGAGGAGTTGTGGTTTTCTAAATGTTAGCCTCCTTAAATAGAGTCATAGAATCATGGAGTCATACAGCATGGAAACAGACCCTTCGGTCCAATCAGTCCATGTCGAAAAAAATCCCAATCTAAAGTAGCTTTACCTGCCTGCTCCTGGCCCATGTCCTTACAAACTTTTCCTATTCATGTATCCATCCACATGTCTTTTAAACATTGTAATTTTACACACATCCATCACTTCCTTGGGAAGTTCATTTCACATGCTAACCACCCTCTGTGTAAAAACATTGCCTCTTTTGTCTTTTCTAAATCTGTCTCCTCTCACCTTAAAAATGTAGCCCCTCGTCTTGAAATTTTCCATTTTAGTGAAAAAGCAATTACCATCAACTCCATCTACAGCTGTAATTATTTTATAAACTTCGAATTGGTCACCTCTCAACCTCCTACACTTCAGTGAAAAAAATTCCCAGTCTATCCAGCCTTTCTTTCTAACTCAAATCTTCCATGGCCAGCAACAGCCTGGTAATTTTTGTTATGAGCCCTTGTCAGCTTGATGATATACTTCCTTTAGCTGGGTGACCAGAACTGGACACAGTACTCCAGAAGAGGCCTCACTAATGTCCTGTACAACCTCAACATGACTTCCCAACTCCTAAACTCAAAGGACTGAACAATGAGGGCAAGTGTGCCAAGTGCCTTTTTAACCACCCTGTCCAAATGTATCACAAACTTTACACAGAGAGCTGGAGACTTATTGAGACAAATATCTGAAAGTTTAGCATCAACTAACTATGTAGACTAATGCGACATATCAAATTTATACATCCTGTCTAGGTACTATTATTATTTACATTACGGTATTATTACATATGTAGTTGTCTAGCTAACTGAAATACTGGCTGGCAACTTGTTATCTTAACAGGTATGATAAATGATTGGTCAGGATCAGTATAGATTTACAAATGGAAAATTGTGTTTGACGAATTTGTTCGAGTTTTTCTTTCGAGGATGTTGCTACAAGGGTTGATAAAAGGGAGTCAATGAACATAGGTTATTTGGATTTTCCAAAGGCCACTGATGAGGTCTCCCACAGAAGGTTAGTTGGAAATATTAAAGTCCATGTAAAGGTGGTAGTATACTGGCATTGATTAAGGATTGGTTAACAGGAAGAAAACAGAAGGTAGGAATAAATGGATCACTCTAATCTTGGCAGACTGTAACTAGAGGGGTACCACAAGGATCAGTATTTTGGCCCCAGCTTCTCACAATATATATCAATGATTTTGACATAGAGAGCAAAGGCAATATTTCCAAAATTGAAGTCAATACAAAGCTAAGCAGGAATGTGTGTTGTGAGGAGAGTATGAAATGTTTTCATGAGGTCTTGGACAGGAAAGAACAAGGCAGATGGAACATAATGTGGGAATGTTGAAAAATATGAGATTATCTACTCTTGAAGGAACAACAGATGTACACAGTATTACTTAAATGGTCAGAAGTTGGAAAGTGTAGATGTGCCAAAGGAGTTAGGTGCCTTGTCAATAGGTCAATGCAGCAAGTTATTGGGAAGGCTAATGGAATGTTAACTTTCATCACAAAAGGATTTGAGTACAAGAGGAGTGAAGGCCTGTTTCAATTGTTTAGGGACCTAGTAAGACCACTTCTGGAGTACCATGTGCAGCTTTAGTCTCCATATCTCAGGACAGATACGATTGCTGAACATGGAGTGTAATCAAGGTTCACTCGATCTGTTTCCAGGGTGACAGGACTACCCCATGAAGAGATATTGAGCAAATTGGACTTGTATTGAGAAGGCCACAGATTTGTTAGAAGCTTGTAGCCTGAAGTTTGTAAATACAGTGAGATTAAAAAAAAATGGTCGACTGACAGGACAAAATAGAGAAGGGTCATGAAATAATCTTGTCGCGATCAAAGCTAAAATGGGGGAGGCTAAAGCACAAGAGATGAACACCAAATTTAGAAACCAGTCTGATCGATAGTGATTATGATTGTCTAGTTATTTAAATCAATATAATATGCTATGTGGAGCTTTCCACTGTAAATAAATACTAAATCTTTTTTTTTAAAGTGCAAAGGTTCAGTTGAAAATAAAAATTTATTCGTGAGAAAGAAGCTCAGCTGGTATGTGACTACCTATGAGATAGTGAGGACTGCAGATGCTGGGGAAGTCCGAGTTGGTAAAGTGTGGCATTGGAAAAAGCACAGCAGGTCAGGCAGCATCTGAAAAGCAAGAGCGTTGGCATTTTGGACTTAACCCTTCATCAGGACTGGTTGTCATGAACAGAAGTTATTCAATTGTTCACTTTAATTTCATTACGTCGTTATCTCCAGCTAAAATGCCATGCTTGAGACACCCTTTCTGCCAAACATAATTGTTTCCAAGAGATTCTTAAATGAACAAAGATACCCAAATGAATGACAAAAAATGCAGTTTATTATATATCTGAATATTTCAGCAAAAAGAATTTTATTCTTTCCAACAACACTCTAGAAATCCCTCATGCGCCTGAAAGATCCGACAGTTGAGCTGTAGCCTCCCCAGTCACTGTATCTCCTGTATTCACCAGGTCTCATGAAGTACTGTCGCCCTCTGTAGTTGGGATGTTCATAGAAGATCCAGTAACCGTCCATCACATGGCAGGAGTGGATGTCACGGTAACGGAAACGATCGTAGACAGATGGACAGTCATCCATGAATTCCATCATCTGTCCTCCAAAGTCAGGCCTCTCATAAATTCTCATTCTGTAGGAGCCTCCTCGGTACTGGAAGAGAAAGGAAATTATGTTAGTGATGAAGTTGTAAATATATTTTCAGTGTCTATGTAGTTATTAATGGAAAAGTCAGGAATTTGGAAATAAATAATTATTCATGGAAATTTTTATGGATAAATAAGAATAAAGCAAAAAAAAAGTAGCCGTACCTGATTCATTTTCACCTAAATACCACCATTCATTTTACCATCATTATTATTGTAAATGGTAACGTTTTTGCACAATATTGAATCTAATTATCCTACTTTAGCTCTTGAACTGCGCAAAATTGTAGTTATTTTTATTCCTGAGACTGATTGATGGCTGTACTCACAAACGTCCAGAGAGAGTGAAGGTCAAACCTTCCTACCAAACCCCTCTCCCTTCAGATTCCTTTACACATGCCTCCCATCCATCACCACAAAGAACAAAAAAATTACAATACAGGAACAAGCCCTTGGGTCCCCCACGCCTGTGCTGATCCCGATCCTCAATCTAAACCTGTCACCTACTTTCCAAGGATCTGTATCCCTCTGCTCCCTACCCATTTACATATCAGTCTAGATACATTCTATATGACACTATCGTGCCACTTTGCTGACAATGTGTTCCAGGCACCCATCACCTTCTTTATAAAGAACTTTCCACACATATCTCCCTTTAAATTTTTCCCCTCTCACATTGAACTCATGACTCCTTGTAATTGACGCCCCCACTCTGGGAAAAAGCTTCTTGTTATCCACCCTGTCGATACCTCTCATGATTAAGTAGACTCAGTCAGGTCCCCTCTCAATCTCCGTCTTTCTGATGTAAATAATTTTTATCATCCCAATCTCTCCTCACAGCTAGCACCCTTTCTGCCAAACATAATTGTTTCCAAGAGATTCTTAAATGAACAAAGATACCCAAATGAATGACAAAAAATGCAGTTTATTATATATCTGAATATTTCAGCAAAAAGAATTTTATTCTTTCCAACAACACTCTAGAAATCCCTCATGCGCCTGAAAGATCCGACAGTTGAGCTAGCATCCTTGTGAACCTCTTCTGTACCCTCTCCAAAGCATCGACATCCTTCTGGTAATGTGGTGACTGAATATATAAACAGACTGTGCGGATAGTTTTTGAGTTTCTGTACCCTCATTACAACAGTGAATCTGGTAAGGTATCTCACGGGAAACATTAACATTTATTGTAGTTCTAGACAGGCAAAGACTGAAGCTGTGAAAATCTCCAAGGTAATGGGTCTCTGGGTAAACATCCTGAATTGCTTCCATTAAACAAAGCTCATGTGACCAGGTAAGAATTTCACAATTTATACTTCATTGGTAGCCTAAAAGGCCTCTTCCCCTAGCTGAAAGCTATTGGTTGCAGTGACATCTCGAAGCTTAAAAATGTCTACTTTCTGACCAGCTGCCTACTCTCAACTAGAGCTCAAAGCATACCTCCTGGTGTTCACCTCTTTCCCAATTATATCAATGATTTCCTTACAGGCGTGGATGTGAATTGTTGGCAAGGCTGGCAGTTATTGCCAATCCTTAATTGTCATTGAGAACATGTTGGAGAGTTATCTACCTTTCACCTTGGTGGTACGACAGAAAGCCTATCTGCATATCTTCACTATTATAACAGCTGGGACAACTAATCATCACAAATATGCAGGTACAAATGACAGAAAAGTTTTCAATACATTGGAAGTTATAGTCCCTGCAGCAGACTATAATGCTTAATTCCTTGTGCATTATTAGTGCTGTCTATAGAAACCACTCAATTATTAATTACATATAGGTTTAGTGATATACCTAATTAAGAGAACACATACATGCTTGTTCTTGATGTTAATGGCTATTTTCCACAATTACTGGCCAAGAATCAACAATCACAGAATTATAACTTACCTGTGGGTAGGAGCGACATGACCTGACACAGTCATTGAATCCCATCCAGCGCTGGTAGTCAGGATACTCTCCCCTGGTCAGAACATACTGGTATCCCATGTAATTGGGTCTCTCATACAGCACCCACCAGTCACTCTCAACACGGATGGAGTTACAGCGGCTGAAGTAAGGGGACAGGTCGGCACAGTCACTGCTGCACTCATAGTGCCGCCCCTGGAAGTTCCTGTCCTCGTAAAAGATGATCTGTGGGGAAAGAAACATCACTTTCAGTCATTCATTTAGAAAATGAGGATATTTAGTCATAAAGTCATAGAACTGTACAGATCCTTTGTTCCAAGTCGTCCATGCCAACCAGATATCCTAAATTAGTCTTCTCCCATTTGCCAGTATTTGGTCCAAATCCCTTTAAACCCAGATGCCTTTTAAATGCTGTAATTGTACCAGTCTCCACCACATCATCTGGCAGCTCATTCCATACACATACCACCTTCTGTGTGAATATGTTGCCTCTAACATGTCTTTTAAATCTTTCCCCTCTCACTCTAAGCCTTTGCCCTCTAGCTTTACATTCCCCCTCCCTGGAGAAAAGACCTTTTCTATTTACCCAATTCTGTGTCTCTCATGATTTTATAAACTTCTGAAAGGTCACCCCTCAGCTTCTGATGCTCCAGGTAAAATAGCCCCAGCCTGTTCACCCTCTCCTTCCAGCTCAAATCCTTCAACCCCGGCAACATATTTGTAAATCCTGTTTGAACCTTTTCAAGTTTCGTAATATCATACCTTTTTCAGGGAGACCAGATTTGCACGCAGTATTCCAAAGTATTCTGAATAATGTTTTGTACAGTCACAACATAACCTCCCAACTCCTGTAATCAACACATTGACTAATAAATGCAAGCATAGCAACACCCTCTTCACTATCCTATCTACCTATTGCCTCCACTTTCAAGGAACAATTTATTGAATGATTCTAAAAATGACATGCACGACGATACGATGCAAAAACTGAAAAAGGTTATCTTGCCTTTCCCATTTTGAGCTCACAGTTAGCTTCCTAACTGAATCCCTCACTGTCTCACACAGCTTGGTATTTATAAGCTGATCAGAAATGCTGCAATGGACTGTACCTTTGTTATTCTAATGATTGAAGAGTAAAAATCAACAATAAAAGAAACAAAACACCTCACATGAGTTATAAATACATACCTGAAAGACAATGATGTGTCATTGATTCTTTTGAATTTGCTTGTTTTTTATATATATATATAGAATCCCTACAATTTGAAAACAGGCTATTGGGCTCATTGTATTCCCACCATCCCTCCAAAGAGCATCTGACCTGCTCCCTCCTCCCCCACCCTAACTTTGTTACCTCACATTTCCCCATGGATAACCCACCGAGCCTGCAAATACCTGGACATTGCAGGCAATTTAGTCATGGTCAATCTACCTGACATGGACATCTTTGAACAGTGGGAGGAAAGCGGAGCATCCAGAGGAATCCCATACAGACGTGGGGAGACTATGCAAACCGCACGCAGACAATCACCTGAGGGTGGAATAGAACCCAGATTTCTGGAGCTGTGAGGCAGCAATGCTGACTATTGAGTCCCTGTGTTGCCCTGTGTTTTGTACTCTGGTGGAGTGGGTTTGGGATTTAGGGAGAAGCCAAGAATGAAATTCAGCGTACCACCTTTCATCTGGTTTAAATGCTCTTTTGACATTTATGACTGTAAATCGATTCCTGACATTTGTTTCAGCAATTGCATTATAAAAACAGAGGCCTGATATAGAACTGAGGAAAAGCTATCGGATTTCAAAAGCTGACTGGGGGCAGATGTTCACAGGTAAAGGGATGGCTGGAAAATGGGAAGCTTTCAGGAATGAGATAATGAGAATCCAGAGACAATATATTACTGCTAGGGAGAAAGGAAAGGCTGGTCGGTGTAGGGAATGTTGGATGACTAGAAAAATTGTCGGTTTGGTTAAGAAAAAGAAGGAAGCATATGTCAGGTATAGACAGGATAGATCGAATGAATCCTTAGAAGAGTATAAAGAAAGTAGGAGTATACTTGAGAGGGAAATCAGAGGGCAAGAAGGAGACAAGAGATAACTTTGGCAAATAGAGTTAAGGAGAATGCAAAGCGATTTTACAAATACATTCAGTACAAAAGGGAGAGAATAGGGCCCCTCAATGATCAGCAAGACGGCCTTTGTGTGGAGCCGCAGAAAATAGGGGAGATTCTAAATGAGTATATTTTGCATCAGTATTTACTATTGAAAAGGACATGGAAGATATAGAACGTAGGGAGACGTGATCTCTATGAACTTCAGTAAGGTGTTCAACAAGGCTCCCCATGGGACACTGGTTAGCAAGATTAGATCTCATGGAATACAGGGAGAACTAGCCATTTGGATACAGAACTGGCTCAAAGGTAGAAGAGAGAAAATAGAAGACAGTTACCTCAGATTACAACGGGATCTTGATCAGATGGACCAATGGGCTGAGAAGTGGCAGATGAATTTTAATTCACATAAATGCGAGGTGCTGCATTTGGGAAAGCAAATCTTAGCAGGACTTAGACACTTAATGGTAAGGTCCTAGGGAGTGTTGCTGAACAATGAGACCTTGGAGTGCAGGTTCATAGCTCCTTGAAAGTAGAGTCGCAGGTAGATAAAACAATGAAGAAGGTGTTTGGTATACTTTTCTTTATTGGTCAGAATACTGAGTACAGGAGTTGGGAGGTCATGTTCCGGCTGTACAGGATATTGGTTAGGCCACTGTTGGAATATTGCATGCAGTTCCATCCTATCAGAAAGATGTTGTGAAACTTGAAAGATTTCAGAAAAGATTTACAAGGATGTTGCCAGGGCTGGAGGATTTGAGCTACTGGGAAAGGCTGAACAGGCTGGGGCTGTTTTCTCTGGAACGTCGGAGGCTGAGCGGTGACCTTATAGAGGTTTATAAAATCATGAGGGGCATGGATAGGATAAATAGACAAAGTCTTTTCACTGGGGTCAGGGAGTCCAGAACTGGAGGGCATAGTTACAGGATGATCGGGGAAAGATATAAAAGAGACCTAAGGGGCAAATTATTTCATGTAGTGGGTGGTACGTGTATGGAATGAGCTGCCAGAGGAAGTGGGGGAGGCTGGTACAATTGCAACATTTAAAAGGCATCTAGATGGGTATATGAATAGGAAGGGTTTAGAGGGATCGGGATGGGACCATTCACCGCCACTGATCCGTCACTGCCCTTTCACCACCGAGGACGCTTCGCCACCGCAAGTGTTTGTAACTCATTTTTATGTATAAACCAATATAATGATATTTATTTCACCTCTTTTTTTTAATCAATATGTACTATGTTGTTGTATAAATAAAGGGGACTGAGAAGTATGAAAGAACAGGCGGGAGGGAAAACAATCAGTACATATATATCTTTCCGGTGGCGAATAGTCTCCAGAGGTCAAACAACCCCACTGGAGAAACGCTGGTGGCGAACCGGCAGTGGCTAATCAGCGGCAGCGAATGTGCCGTTGCGAATCATCACCAACCCTGGAGGGATATGGTCCGGGTGCTGGCAGGTGGGACTAGATTGGGTTGGGATATCTGGTCGGCATGGACGGGTTGGACCAAAGGGTCTGTTTTCATGCTGCAGATCTCTATGACTCTATGACTCTATAACATAGAAACAGGAGTCGGCCATTTAACCAATCAAGTTAGTGTCTGCCTGGCATTTAATGTTCAACACAACTGAGTTCTATTATAGACAAGGAAAGTCTTCCAGTGTACTTCATCTGACAGCTTGTTGGGGCCTACAGAACTGACCATAGTCCACTACCCAGATAGCAGTCAGACAGAAGCCTTGGCTGTGAGTGCTCGAAATGAATGAATGATAATGAACAAGCTCCTGGACAGTGTGGGGACTGTACTGGTGATGGATGATTTTCTGTCCACTAACAGATAGTGGTTCACCATTTGATGGTGTTGAAGTCCAGGACTCACCCACTTTCCAACATGGCCACTTGGTCCAATGATCAGCCCTGAGCTGCTGCCTGCTCCAGTCTGGGAGCTGGGAACCTGTCCCTGCAGGCAATGTGTCCATGCAGCAGCCTCTCAATGCTAGTTGTCAGTGCACGCGGCAATACAGGTCTGCAATACGTAAGCTGCAACTGGATTGGAGAAGTGTCATGATGACCGTGAGAAGCTGGAAAATGTCAGATGCTATTGTGCATCGATTAAAGTGGTGCTGGAAAAGCAGAGCAAGTCAGGGAGCATCCGAGGAGCAGGAAAATCATTCCTAATGAACAGCGTTTGCCCGAAACATCAATTTTCCTGCTCCTCAGATACTGCCTGACCTGCTGTGCTTTTCCAGCACCACTGTAATCTAGACTCTGATTTCCATCATCTGCAGTCCTCACTTTTGCCTGCTATTGTCCATAGATGAGGCGTGCATGTGGTTAGGATCCTGAGCTGAGATGCATCAGGTGCTGAGCAACTTGGAGGCTCCTCATAACCAGCAGTGAGCTGAAGTCACTGTGTGCCTGTTCTGACTTCCATGTCAAGAGTTCTCATTGTCCACTTTGTTTTCTGTGATTGTTAAGATAGGAAGCTGCATGTTAATGAGTTGAGTTGCAGTGTTATTGGGATGTGGGGTCTGAACAAAGGGCCTACGCTGAGAGTCATTGCAGAATCAGATGAGAATTCTGACGAGCTGCACCTCAGCATTGGGAGCACCTTGCTGTGTCTTTTACATTTCTGCCTGGGAATGAGGCAGGGATTTAGCTAGGCAACAGGGAATTGCTGATTGAGGAGGATTATTGTTTGGTAAACTCATCATTAACCTTGCAACCTGCCTCCTACACAATCCAATTCCTATCTTCCGAGATACAACCAACAAACTGGACATCGGGAATTATCAACATGAAGGTTAGATGGGGTACCTGGTGACTTCAGCTCCCCACTTGCTCTGTAAGCCCTTCATGGCACACCAGGCACCAACATCACAGGTCACCCTCAATGAGTACCTACCACGGGCTCTCTGTATCCATATCTACAGTCTTTGCTATCTCCTGGCAACAGCATATGGTAAGATTCAGCTGGAACTGGACACGAGGAACATGATAGGGGCAGAGAAGGTTGTGAATGAGTCCCTTTTGATCCAATTCAACTACAAAATTTGCTTGATCGCCTAGTGAAAACACCTCCAACAAACTCAAGTCAACTGGCACTCAACCAAAATAACATAAGATTCAATCCAAGGTGTTTAACAAACTGTAATCACCCACTGTTAGGAATGCCCATGACTGAGCAGCACAAAATTGCCGACAGCTGTCCATGGCATTAGCGGCAGAACGTGGCTAACAATAGTTAGAGAGCTTAGTAAAATATTAAGTTCATGTAGTTTTCACAAGAAGAACAATAGTAGCCCTGTACTCCCAAAGTGACAGAACTGAGATAGAATATGCAGCTGCATAAGACATAGATAAGAACATTTCACACTGCATTTAATCAGTGAATCTGTCTTGAAATTATTTAATCAGTCTGTTACAATCTTAATAGTGAGATTTAGTTAAGATCCTTAAAACAATCATAGATATAGATTCTGAAATCATTATAGATTCACTTATAGGCAAAAAAAATCACTAAAAGCATGAGAGGAATGACTTAAATAAAATAATGAGAGTGAACCAGTCTCAGACAATAAAAGCTGCTCCTATATCATTACAGGGAGAATTGAGGCATAGTTACAGAAACTAGCAGACATTGGAATGTGGGTTGAATGAACACATTGTAAGACATCCATTGTAAGACAGGGGTGTTTAGTAAATGCATAAAGAACGAAACTGCTCCCAACTTGTTAGCTAAAACATTCTAACATTAGGTGTAATCACATAACTTTATCAGGACTGATATTATAACAATTAGTAAAAATCAAAAATCATAGAATCCCTACAGTGTGGAAGCAGGCCACTTGACTCAAACATCAAATTTCCTGCTCCTCGGATGCTGCCTGACCTGCTGTGCTTTTCCAGCACCACTTTAATCTTGACTCTGATCTCCAACATCTGCAGTCCTCATTTTCAACGAGTCCACGCAAACCCTCCAAAGAATATCCCATCCAGACCAATTTCCCCTGACTAATGCACTTAAGCTACACACCCTTGAACACTATGGGCAATTTAGCATGGTCAATTCACCAAACCCACGCATTTTTGGACTGTGGGAGGAATCCGGAGCACCTGGAGGAAACGCACGCAGATACGGGGAGAATGTTTAAACTCTGCACAGACAATCACCTGAGGCTGGAATTGAACTTGGGTCCCTGTGAGCCCCTGTGCCACTCATATTTTTTGACATTTCCTGTAATGAGTTTAATGAGGAATTTGAAAGGTGATAGGCAAGTATCCAATGAATTGGTCTTTAACACAGTGCAGCTGGCAAGTGTGTGAGAAGGAATGTTCTTAAATACGGTGTCCATTGTGAAAAGCCCCAAGAAGGGCGATAAAACAGTCTGGGAAATGAGACCATGAAGAACCACAACCTTGTCTATCTCTAGCCATGCAGTCATATGATTAGCTTAATTGGAAATGTATGCAATTAACTGATAATACGATTGGTTTGTAAATATTAAAGGCGGGATGAAATAAATGTATAAAAATATATGTTTTCCTTTGTTTGGTGAAGAACTCTTTGGATGTTAAGAGAGCTTCTTCTCACCGTTGTAATTACAACAAACTTTTTGACGTTGGAAGTGAACTTCTGGGTGTCAAGTGAATTGTTTGGTCATTCCACCCTAACACCCTCATTTGGCAACTCACAGCTGCCTAATGAGAAACTTTCCTCACCACTCAAGAAGTGCATGAAAGATACAGTTCACAATGTTGAAATAGACCTAGCTGGACTTTTCATACAATTCTCCACAAATCCCACCTTAACTCACATTACTCAAGCCCCATATGTTTCTGCCCAATGAATACATGAATATCTGGTATTACTTTTCTGCTCAGAACCTGAGGGCAGATTCTGATTGAAACCGTTCACACTTTTCAATAGAATAGCCTCAGCTGGAAAACCATTAATTCTGCCCATCTGTAATATCCAGATACGTAAATCTAAACATGAATGTGAAAATCCTCAGTTATCTTAATGTTATTATTGATAATACATAAAGAAGTGTTTGAGCCTTGAGTTATTTCTGTTTCTTTCTGAAATCTGTGCAATGATACTGCAGGCTTCTGTTCAAATTGACCCCACTTAGAACATAGAACATAGAACATAGAACATAGAACATAGAACAATACAGCACAGAACAGGCCCTTCGGCCCACGATGTTGTGCCGAACTTCTATCCTAGATTAAGCACCCATCCATGTACCTATCCAAATGCCGCTTAAAGGTCGCCAATGAATCTGACTCTACCACTCCCTCGGGCAGCGCATTCCATGCCCCCACCACTCTCTGGGTAAAGAACCCACCCCTGACATCTCCCCTATACCTTCCACCCTTCACCTTAAATTTATGTCCCCTTGTAACACTCTGTTGTACCCGGGGAAAAAGTTTCTGACTGTCTACTCTATCTATTCCTCTGATCATCTTATAAACCTCGATCAAGTCACCCCTCATCCTTCGCCGTTCCAACGAGAAAAGGCCGAGAACTCTCAACCTATCCTCGTAAGACCTACTCTCCATTCCAGGCAACATCCTGGTAAATCTTCTCTGCACCCTCTCCAAAGCTTCCACATCTTTCCTAAAGTGAGGCGACCAGAACTGCACAGTACTCCAAATGTGGCCTAACCAAAGTCCTGTACAGCTGCAACATCACCTCACGACTCTTGAATTCAATCCCTCTGCTAATGAACGATAATACTCCATAGGCCTTCTTACAAACTCTATCTACCTGAGTGGCAACCTTCAAAGATCTATGTACATAGACCCCAAGATCCCTCTGTTCCTCCACCTGACCAAGAACCCTACCATTAACCCTGTATTCCGCATTCTTATTTGTTCTTCCAAAATGGACAACCTCACACTTGGCAGGGTTGAACTCCATCTGCCACTCCTCAGCCCAGCTCTGCATCATATCTAAGTCCCTCTGCAGCCGACAACAGCCCTCCTCACTGTCCACAACTCCACCTATCTTCGTATCATCTGCAAATTTACTGACCCACCCTTCGACTCCCTCCTCTAAGTCATTAATAAAAATTACAAACAGCAGAGGACCCAGAACTGATCCCTGCGGAACTCCACTTGTAACTGGACTCCATGCTGAATATTTACCGTCTACCACCACTCTCTGACTTCGACCGGTTAGCCAGTATTCTATCCAATTGGCCAAATTTCCCTCTATCCCATGCCTCCTGACTTTCCGCATAAGCCTACCATGGGGAACCTTATCAAATGCCTTACTAAAATCCATGTACACTACATCCACTGCTCTACCCTCATCCACATGCTTGGTCACCTCCTCGAAGAATTCAATAAGACTTGTAAGGCAAGACCTACCCTTTACAAATCCGTGCTGACTGTCCCTAATCAAGCAGTGTCTTTCCAGATACTCGTAAATCCTATCCCTCAGTACCCTTTCCATTACTTTGCCTACCACAGAAGTAAGACTAACTGGCCTGTAATTCCCGGGGTTATCCCTATTCCCTTTTTTGAACAGGGGCACAACATTCGCTACTCTCCAGTCCCCTGGTACCACCCCAGTTGCCAGTGAAGACGAGAAGATCATTGCCAACGGTACTGCAATTTCCTCTCTTGCTTCCCACAAAATCCTAGGATATATCCCGTCAGGCCCGGGGGACTTGTCTATCCTCAAGTTGTTCAAAATGTCCAACACATCTTCCTTCCTAACAGGTATCTCTTGTAGCTTATCAGTCCGTTTCACACTCTCCTCTTCAACAATACGGTCCCTCTCGTTCGTAAATACTGAAGAGCAGTACTTGTTCAAGACCTCTCCTATCTCTTCCGACTCAATACACAGTCTCCCACCACTGTCCTTGATCGGACCTACCCTCGTTCTCGTCATTCTCAGGTTTCTCACATACGCATAGAATGCCTTGGGGTTATCCTTGATCCTATCCGCCAGGGATTTTTCATGCCCTCTCTTAGCTCTCCTAATCCCTTTCTTCAGGTCCCTTCTGGCTATCCTGTATCCCTCCACTGCTCTGTCTGAACCTTGTTTCCTCAACCTTATGTAAGCCTCCTTCTTCCTCTTTACTAGACATTCAACCTCCCTCGTCAACCAAGGCTCCCTCACACGACCATTTCTTTCCTGCCTGATCGGTACATACATATCAAGGACACGTCGTATCTGCTCCTTGAAAAAGTCCCACATTTCCACCACATCCTTCCCTGACAGCCTATGCTCCCAACGTATGCTCCTCAAATCCTGTCTTACAGCATCGTAATTTCCCTTCCCCCAATTGTAAAAACTTCCTTGTTGTGCGCACCTATCTCTCTCCATAACCAAGGTGAAAGTCACAGAATTGTGGTCGCCATCACCAAAATGTTCACCCACTAACAAGCCCACCACTTGTCCCGGTTCATTACCGAGTACCAAATCCAATATGGCCTCCCCTCTGGTTGGACAATCTACATACTGCGTTAGAAAAGCTTCCTGGACACACTGCACAAACACCGCCCCATCCAATCTACTTAATCTAAAGAGCTTCCAATCAATATTTGGGAAGTTGAAGTCGCCCATGACTATGACCCTGTGGCTTCTGCACCTTTCCAAAATCTGTTTCCCAATCTGTTTCTCCACATCTCTGCTGCTATTGGGGGGCCTATAATAAACACCCAACAAGGTGACTGCACCTTTCCTATTTCTGACTTCAGCCCATACTACCTCCAGAGGCAGATCCCCCTCAAACTTCCTTTCTGCAGCCGTTATACCATTTCTAATTAGCAATGCCACCCCCCCTCCTTTTTTACCACCCTCCCTAATCTTACTGAAACATCTGTAACCAGGAACCTCCAACAGCCATTCCTGTCCCTCATCTATCCATGTTTCCGTGATGGCCACAACATCGTAGTCCCAGGTACCGATCCACGCCTTAAGTTCACCCACCTTATTTCTGATACTCCTTGCATTGAAGTATACGCACTTGAGCCCATCTCTGTGTCCGCAAGTAGTCCCTGTCAGTGCTACCTTCTCCACAGCCTCCCTACAGTCTTGAACATCCTGACACACAGCTAGCTTACTTGCTGGACTACAAGTCCGGATCCCATCCCCCTGCCAAATTAGTTTAAACCCCCCCGAAGAGTGTTAGCAAACCTACCCCCCAGGATATTGGTGCCCTTCTGGTTCAGGTGCAACCCGTCCTGTTTATACAGGTCCCACCTTCCCCAGAATGCAGTCCAATTGTCCAAATATCTGAAGCCCTCCCTCCTACACCATCCTTGCAGCCACGTGTTCAACTGCACTCTCTCCCTATTCTTTGCCTCTCTGTCACGTGGCACCGGCAACAACCCAGAGATGACGACTCTGTCTGTCCTTGATGACAGGGGTAGCAAGGTGGCTCAGTGGTTAGCACTGCTGCCTCACAGTACCAGAAACCCAGGTTTGATTCTAGCCTCGGGTGACTGTGTCAAGATTGAACATTCTCTCTGTGTCTGCGTGGGTTTCGTACCACAGGCTAAAGATGTGCAGGTGAGGTGGATTGGCCATAGTGTGCAGACTAGGTGGATTAGCCATGGGGGATGCAGGGTTATAGGGAAGGGGGTGGATCTGAGTGGGTCACTTTTTGGATGGTTAGTACTGACTTGATGGGCTGAATGGCCTGTTTCCACACTGCGGAGATTCAATGACAGATAAAATGGGCATTACTCCAGGCTGAGGTATTTTCTGTTCCTCCTTAAGTCAAAGGGGACATAATGATCTTATCAGTGTTCTTGCAGAATCAGTGGAAGTACACTATTTTTAGAGAAGTTGGTAGAATTGTTTTAATTCAGTGAGTCTGGATGTTTTGAAGTAGGGGTATGTTTTTGAAAAGCCTCTGAACACAGCACCTCCTTCCAGTCACAAAGGCTGTTGGTACAGTTTCCCTTGGTTAAAATAACAAATGGAGATGAAATGGAATTGGTAAAGTAGGCAAGGGAGAAAGAGGAGGAGAATTTCCAGCAGTAGGTCGTTCCAACGCTGATGGTGAGAAAGCTTCCATCCAAACCAGCAGCACAAGGATCAGTGGCTGTACTTTGACAAGAATGCTGCAGGCAAAGGAGACAAGACCAGCATTTACAGGCTCTCCCTAGATTCCCTGAGAAGATTGTGGTTAGATACCTTCAAGAAATATTTTGGTCCTGTATTGAATCACTGAACTACTTTTGAAGGTAGTTATGACGGGTGGATATGCTCCTGGCCAAACAGAAAACTCACCCACTGATTCTTCTCACTGAGTGAATTTAAAATAATGTTCATTCCATGCATACTAAGCATCATTAGTCTTTAAGCTTGAGCTTGCTGTTACATACTCCACTATTGTTGTACCACTATCAATCTTTTAAAGAAAACCAGGACTACATTCTGATCTTATTTCTCTGAAGCATTCAATGATTAATTAAAATGAGGGCCCTGCAGCCTTGGAATTTCAAAGTGGATTACTTAGCTACCTCACTGATCAGAGAATCTGGAGTAAAATCAAAATAACTGGGATATGTCAGTGTCAAATTGGATCATAGATTCAAAAGTGATTTCTTAAGTTGTCATCTCCAGGAAGATCTCCCAGGAGGGTGCCCTGACAAGTAACAGGTGGTCAGGATCCATAAATAATGCTGTCACCTGCTCATAGCCCAAGAAAAGATCATTTTGCCTTTTGAGTCTCAAATATCTTCTTTTGCTATTTTATTAATAATACGACAGATATAGTATTGAGCTAAATCACTAATATATTTCTAATTACTGATTGAACTATTTGAAATTCATACAATGATGATAGATTTTTATACATTCTTTTAAAATTAACTTTAAAAATGATGAGAAATTTAGACTTTGGGTTAGTCTTTGAAAGCTCTAGTCATTCGAACTCTTTTTAGCTGATTGGTTCAACATTGTTTCCTGGAATTAGACAATTTTTAAATTAGAAAGATTTGAAAGTCATTTTCACAGCTAATGAGATGGCCAAAATATTACTATCAGAAAGCTAATCTATCAGCAATTATTTCATTATTAATAATCGTATGGTAACGATCTAGATTGCAATGAAAACTTGAATTAGTTTTTGTAAGCTATATCTAGTAGGTAAACCTATGATTAAAAAAAACGTACTGCAACCATTTTTAAACTGAGCTGTTAAGATTATAAGTGTTTAACTATATAAAAAACACATTGAAATACTTTCGTTAGACTCAGCAAAGTTGCGAATTGAATTTGTGTGTTTCGGATGACACCAAAAGCTCTGTGGAATCTCATCCTCATTTTCTTTTTGTGATAGAACAATAAAAGTGAATGCAGGCAAAATGAATAGAATGAATGACATATTTGTTACTTGAATGCTGGTGTTTCTCTGCAATGTATATCACATGCCTTTGCTCCATTTTGCTGAGATACAGTTCTCTCATTCACATAACAAAAGTGTTCTCTACCATGGCCTTTCACTATAGAGTATAAATACCAAGCTGCACATTGCAGTAACATATCCAGTCGGCTGAATCCAACCGTGAAGTCAAAATGGGAAAGGTTGAGCTGTCCACTGTATTTTGTAAATTACGTGAACTATTCTAACTCAAAACTGTTCAAATTATTATTTACTTTCTACTGTTTTCTCATCTTCAGATCATCTTTTACGAGGACAGGAACTTCCAGGGGCGGCACTATGAGTGCAGCAGTGACTGCGGCGACCTGTCCCCTTACTTCAGCCGCTGTAACTCCATCCGTGTTGACAGTGACTGGTGGGTGGTGTATGAGAAACCCAATTACATGGGATACCAGTACGTTCTGACCAAGGGAGAATATCCTGACTACCAGCGCTGGATGGGATTCAATGACTGTGTCAAGTCATGTCGTACCTACCCATATGTAAGCTTTATAGTATTTATAGTTTTACCAGATATTAATTTTTTTTGTATAGCTTATATTGTGAAGGCATCAACAGACATTTGTCACTAGCTATCCTTTAAGACACTTCTATTCTAATTCGTTCATTATGTTTCAATCACATATTTAACAGGCTACTGACAATGTATGCCTCCAAGGATGAATTCAGGATTAAAAGTGAGCTTTATATTGTTGCTGAATTATACAATTATGTTTAAGAAAGAGAATAGGTGAGCATACTGAATAATCAATGTGAAGCAACCTCTGATTAATATGTTAGTGTCTGGGTACAGGCTTGTTTGTCACAAATGATGTTTAATTGTCATTTTAACAGTTTATCCCTGTCACTAGTAGAGGTGGAATTGATGTAGTGTCGTAAAGTCTTTAATGCAGGTGGATGGCTGAACCCAAGGTGTTCTATCTATGTCTTTGTGGGAGGGATGGTCCACAGAACCCAAACAGTTGTTCTATGTATGCTGACATTTTATATGCTGGCTCATCCTAGACAGATTTTGCAAGATTTGAGGTCTCTAAAGAATAGTTCCTACTGCTGTTTATCCCCTGGCAGATTATCTTAAACTGGAACTTCATATTTGTTAGTGCTGTTGAGTTGAGAGATGGAATTAAGATAAACATTGATTTAAATCCTATATCTGACCCAAAAGACCTCTAATAACTATATTAACTGCACACAATGGATAATCAGAATTGTTACCTTTATGAAGTACTGTTGCTATGCTCAATTAATGCTAAAGCAGAGAGAAAGTTCTAACACGTAGTACCAGTACAGTTTCCTGATGGAATTCACTGAAATCTTGCCAAAAGTATCATCCTGTAATTTCCACTATGAAAATAAAGCTCCTGCCAACCATTTGAAATAATGGTTCACTTGTTACAATCAAACTCTGAGAAAGGTTTCCCAATTCATTAAGCTCCAGATGAGGTACATCTAACAGGTACGCTCCCTATGAGGAGGGGTGAACTAGCTCCTTTGCTTTTATTCATCTACTTCTCAGTTGGATCTGTGCCTTTATGCATGCCTTTCACCTAGAACCCGCGCTCTTATGACTCAAATATACTTGATTTAACTGGGGTTTCTTGAACTTGTTAGTTACTAAAAGTGGAAATAATTTACAATGCAACACACAAAATAGAAATAAGAGGTGAATCTGAAAGGATAATTATTAAACAACAGGGACATATATATCAGATTCTGGGTTGTTCACAAGGAGTAGAAAGTTGAAGATTGTGATCATTGCAGTGGAGGTTACCAGTAGTGTAGATGATGGCAATTGACCAGACAATTTTGAGATTCTTGGTTTTGTAAGCTGATAGAAATTCCCCTCTCCTGATTCCCTTTTTAATGGGTTTGCAACATGCAGAACGTCACAGGGTCCTCTTTTATCTGTAACACAGGAATAATTTGGACATAGTTGTTCCACAGTAACCCTCACAGCATGCTAATGCACAATCCCAGAATGGTACACTTGAGAGTGTTCAGTGCAACCAGTCCACTTCAGTTGGATTAAAACTGGCCTTTTAGTTTTATCCTGGTGTCTTCCTGGAAAGTGAAATAAACAGGTCTGCAAGAGTGGCTCTCTTCTGAGAGAGGAGAAATAGTTGGCTGCCTCATTATCTCTTTTCATTAAGTCATTCTCTGTTTAAAATTCCTTGACAATTTATATGCGTGATTCTCCATCAGGACTAGGTTAGGTTAGGCTATCTGGTCGGCATGGACGAGTTGGACTAAAGAATCTGTTTTCATGCTGTACATCTCTATGGGCGGCACGGTGGCACAGTGGTTAGCACTGCTGCCTCACAGCGCCTGAGACCCGAGTTCAATTCCCGCCTCAGGCGACTGACTGTGTGGAGTTTGCACGTTCTCCCCATGTCTGCGTGGGTTTCCTCCGGGTGCTCCGGTTTCCTCCCACAGTCCAAAGATGTGCAGGCCAGGTGAATTGGCCATGCTAAATTGCCCATAGTGTTGGGTAAGGGGTAAATGTAGATGTAGGGGTATGGGTGGGTTACGCTTCGACGGGGCGGTGTGGACTTGTTGGGCCGAAGGGCCTGTTTCCACACTGTAAGTAATCTAATCATGACTTTATGACTTCACACACAACTCTGCCAATCACTGAATTTATATCTGCTGTTTTTCTGTAGCATCCCTATACCCCTGCATTTGCTATGGCTAACCCACCTAGCCTCCACATCCCTGAATAATATGGGCAATTTACATAGCCAATCCACCTAACGATTAAAAACAGTACATTTTGAACTTAAAAGTAAAAAAAAGTCTGCAATTACTTCAGGGCGCCAATCCAATGTCACAATGCACCACAACTAATGCCTTGTTCATAATGACTTTAGATACCTAAAAATATGGTTGTTTCTTAAATGCTGCTGTGAACCACAGTGCGAAGATACTTGCTTGTATTTAAGAAAACCATTTAGTAATACCTTCTCAAAGGTAATGGATTGGGTATTAAATGTTGCTCTACTAATAATCCCCTCATCCTATGAATAAATAAAAGTTAAAAGCCGGAATTTGTAATTTGATCAAACATTCCAAGTATGTTAAGAGGTTGTTTATACTTTTCTTTAGTAGTTCAAATCCTAATTTGGTTTGTGATTTTATTACAACCATGTGTTGACTTCAGCAATCTGTTTTCCTCAATATGTCATATTTACTTTAACAGTACAGGGGTGATTCCTATAAAATGAGGATTTATGAGAGGCCTGACTTTGGAGGACAGATGATGGAATTCATGGATGACTGTCCATCTGTCTACGATCGTTTCCGTTACCGTGACATCCACTCCTGCCATGTGATGGACGGTTACTGGATCTTCTATGAACATCCTGACTACAGAGGGCGACAGTACTTCATGAGACCTGGTGAATACAGGAGATTCAGTGACTGGGGAGCAACCTGTTCAACTATTGGATCTTTCAGGCGAATGAGAGATTTCTAAATTGCTGCTGAAAAGAATAATATTGCTTTGCTGACATATTATTGAGCAGAATAAAAATCTTTCATTGCAACTTCATCTTTTTCATTTGTTTATTCTCATAGAATTTTATTCGACAATAATTACATTATTATGATTACACAAAAAGATAATACTTTATGCTCTAATGTGGCTTGAAGGATGTTTGATTGAATAGTTGTTTACATAAATCCAATTTTTCCCTTCACATTAAGAAAGAACCATGACTGTAACATTATCTTCACTTTGGAAACAATACTTTTTATAGGAACATGGGACATAGGAGTATCAGTAGGCCATTCAACCCCTTGAGATTACTCTGACAAACTAGACCATGGTTTACCACCTATCTGGAATTATATTCACCCATTGTCATCTCCATATCTCTTAATTTTATTACTAACTAATGATCCATCAGTTTCTGTCTTGAACTTACTTAAAGACTGAACCCCCACAACCTTCTTGGGTAGAGAATTCCAAACATTCACCATTCTTGCAATGAAATTGTTTTTCTCAACTCAATCCTGAATGGTTTGCTTTTTTTCTTCCAAGGCTTCCTCCTTGCTTTTAGACAGCCACAGCCAGAGGAAACTTCATTTCTGCATCTCCCCTGACAAGCTCTTTAAGAATTTTGTACTTGTCTATGAGAACATCTCTCTTTGCTCCTGTATTCAAATTGGCTTGCAATAAAAACTAATATGTCACACATCTTCTATAAAAGCTGCTGCACTGACTTGTGTGGTCAAGCAGCCGTGGGCCCAAAATTGAACAATCAAAATTGACTCACGGTCAGAGAAACCAGGACTAACAGAACATGGGCCAAACTCAATTGAACACCAGCATGCAGCTAACAGCAAACAGAGAACAGTGGAAACCCAGGTCAAAAAGGTGACAAATGCTTGGGAGGATCCAGTTACAGTCAAGAGTGTGGTGCTGGAAAAGCACAGCAGGTCTGGCAGCATCTGAGCAGCAGGAGAATTGACACTTCGGGCAAGAACCCTTCATCAGGAAAGCCTGAGAGGTGTGTATTGGAGAGGTATTAAGCAGACTTTCTGACACCTTGACTTCCAACTAGTGCTTGAGGTCATTCACACCTCCTCAGCATGGCAACAGTAGGACCCCAATGAATGCTTTGAAGCCCTATCATGACCCCATTTTCGAAGGCGACAGAACATTCTGGAACGTCTGTGGTGAGATGAATAAAAACACACAGACCTTAAAGCCACTGTCTCAGTGAAGACTTGCAGCAAGACACATGGCAGAAGACCATACACCAACCCAGAAGACCCAGGAGAAGACCCTCCCTGACCTGCGAGACCCACCTTCATGAAAGAGAGCCAGCCCTATGTCAGACAGGAACGAGATTCTAACAGCCCAGCTCAAACATGGGGATCATTCTATGTAATATTCTTTCTCAGACAGATAGAACTCAATAGAGAGTAAGCATTCGAGGAATTTTATATTTAAGTACACAGAAGTACTTTAATAAGGAATATTTAGTTAAGAAAATCGAATTGAATCACAAAGCAAATTCTGTCTCCCTCACCAGTAAGAGTGCTTGCATGAAGTGTTTTTAACACAGCACATAAACTGGTCAAAGTGTCCAAAAGCACAGACATATTCATGAACAAGGACACCAAGGTCCCTTTCCAATCTCTCTCATCATTTAAGAAATATTCTGTACCTTTGTTCCTTTGACCAAGGTGGATATTCTCACGTTAGCCACATTATAATCCATATGTCAGGCTTTGCTCACTCACTAAGTCTATTTTGCTTTGAATCCTGTTTGCATCCTCCTCATGACCCACATTCTCATCAAATCTCGCAACTTCTGCAAACTTGGAAACATCAGGTGGCCTGATGAAGGAGCAGCACTCCAAAAGCTAGTGCTTCCAAATAAACCTGTTGGTCTATAATCTGGTGTTGTGTGATTTTTAACTTTGATGATGGATGACCACCAATGCATGCATTATTTCTGTCGTCATTTCTTTTAGCATTCCAGGGTAAAGTTCATTGAGTCCTGGGGACTTGTCAACTTTCAGTCCCTTCAATTTCTCCAATACTCCTTTTTCACTGACATTAATTTCTTCCCATTCCACACTCTCACTAGGTCTTCAGATCTTTATCTCAGGGAGATTTATTGTGTAGTTCTCTGCAAAGGCAAACACAAAAGGCGGAATTTCATAGTGAACTATGATCATCTGCATGGATTTTAGTAAGGCTTTCGACAAGGTCGGTCATGGTAAGGTCATCCAGAAGACTAAGATGCATAAGATCCATGGTGAATTAGCTGCTTTAATTCAGAATTGGCTCACCCATAGAAGACAGCAGGTAATGGTGGAAGGGTGTTTTTCTGGCTGGAGGTTTGTGCCTAGTGGTGTTCTGCAGAGATCGGTATTGGGACTTCTGCTGTTTGTGATATATATATAAATGATTTGGATGAAAATGTCGATGGATGGGTTAGTAAGTTTGCAAACGATACAAAGATTGGTGGAATTGAAGATAATGTAGAAGGTTGTCAAAGGATACAGCAGGATTTAGATCAGTTGCAGATTTGGGCAGAGAAATGGCAGATGGAGTTTAATCCAGCTAAGGTTGAGGTTCTGGACTTTGGGAGATTAAATGTTAAGAAAAAGTATACAGTTAATGACAGGATCCTGTGAGATATTGTTTTATAGGTACCTTTACCAACTCACCAGGTTGCTATATTCCTTAATATCACGTTCCCATTCATTCATCCATAATTCTTTACTAGCTCGCTATATTTACTAATTCCACATTCCCATTCATTCATTCACAACCCTTTACTAACCCATTGTTTACTATAGTGCATTTTCATTAATTCATTCATAAAACCGCATTTTCATAGTGCGTTTTACTGTTACAAGATGGACTAAATTAACACATTTCTTCCAAACCCATTCCTGCTCCTTCACACCTTTAATCCTTATCAGACCTATTTGCATCAAAAGTTACCTCTGAATAAATATCAAAGACTACTTAACCTATTCAGAAACAATACCCCCACTGCTACTGTGTCTCCATGACTCACCCAAAACTATGGAAAGCTTATAATATTAATCACTCCTTACCAATCATCTCTCAGGACCTGAATAGATTGCAGAAGATCAAACGGTTTCCCCGACTATATGTATTTGTTAAATACAATAAACAGGACTGCTATCGCCTTTTCCAACAAAACAGCGCTTCCATGAAACTGCACGAATGAATGAGAACTGTCAAAACTGGCAAATACTAAATAAAATCTCATGATCCCAACTGTGATAATCAGTTTAATATCCTTTATTCTTTTATTAAGTATATGTGTAATTTCTAACCTGGTTAGAGCATATAGGCCCAGTACTTTTACTACCATTTATTAACTTAAAAGATAAAAGGACTAACACCTCTTAATTATACAAGTTCTGACCAGACAAAGTTAAAAATCACACAACACCAGATTATAGACCAACAGGTTTATTTGGAAGCACTAGCTTTTGGAGTGCTGCTCCTTCATCAGGTGGCTGTGGACACTGGTGTGTGTGATTTTTAACTTTGCAGACCTCAGTCCAACACCAGCACCTCCAAATCAAGTCTGACTGGACAAGCATTCTAATCCCATCAGAAGTAACAGCCACCATTTAACAAATGTTTAAACCATCTTTTTTATCCCCAGGTCAGAAGTCATGAAAACCCTTGTGTACAATAGATAAAACAATGTAACGCCATAATGATAGAATTTTAATAGATATATGAGCGGTGTTTAAAGAAGCCACTGTAAGAACTGTATTTCAGGATTCCATCACCTCCTCAGACTGTGCTACTGCTGTTGCTGAATAAAGGGGCTATTTTCGCCACGTACCAATTTTGATTGCAGTTTGAACACAATCCCACAAACCTGAACAGCACTCATAGAACATAGAACATAGAACAATACAGCACATAACAGGCCCTTCAGCCCTCAATGTTTTGCCAATCTGTGAACTATTCTCAGCTCATCCCCCTACACTATCCCATCATCCTCCATGTACTTATCCAAGGATTGTTTAAATCTCCCTAATGTGGCTGATTTAATTATGTTGACAGGTAGGGCATTCCATGCCCTTACCACTCTCTAGGTAAATAACCTGCCTCTGACATCTGTCTTAAATCTATCACCCCTCAATTTGTAATTATGCCCCCTCGTACAAGCTGACGTCATCATCCTAGGAAAAAGACTTTCATTGTCTACCCTATCTGATCCTCTGATTATCTTGTATGTGTCTATCTAATCCCCGCTTAGCCTTCTTTCCAATGAGAACAGACCCAAGTCTCTCAGCCTTTCCTCATAAGACTTTCCCTCCAGACCAGGCAACATCTTGGTAAATCTCCTCTGCACCTTTTCCAGTGCTTCCACATTTTCCTGTATTGGTCCAACCAGAACTGTACACAATATTCCAAGTGTGACCGCACTAGCATTTTGTATAGCTGCATCATGATATTGTGGCCCCGGAACTCAATCTCTCTACCAAAGAAACCTAACACACCTCATGCCTTCTTAACAGCACTATCAACCTGGGTGGCAACTTTCAGGGATCTATGTACATGGACTCCAAGATCCTTCTGCACATCCACATGACCAAGAATCTTTCCATTGACCCAATACTCTGCCTTCCTGTTATTCTTCCCAAAGTGCATCACCTCACATTTAGCTGCATTGAACTCGATTTGCCACCTCTCAGCCCAATTCAGCAGTTTATCCAAGTCCCCCTGCAATCTGTACCATTCTTCCAAACTGTCTGCTACTCCATCAACTTTAGTGCCATCTGAAAATTTATTAATCCATTCACCTATGCCTGCGTCTAAGTCACTTATGAAAATGACAGACAGCAATGGTCCCAAAACAGATCCTTGTGGCACACCACTAGTAACCAGACTCCAGGCTGAATATTGTCCATCAACTACCACTCGCTGCCTTTTTTCAGAAAGCCAGTTTCTAATCCAAACTGCTAAATCACTCTCAATTCCATGCCTCTGCATTTTCTCCAACAGCCTACCATGTGGAACTTTATCAAAAGCTTTTCTGAAGTCCATGTATACCACGTCAACTGTTCTACCAACATCTACATGCTTGGTCACCCTCTCAAAAAAACTCAATGAGGTTTGTGAGACACAACTTACCCTTGACAAAACCATGTTGACTATCTGAAATCAATTGTTGTTTGCTAGATGATTATAAATCTTATCTCTTATAATCCTTTCCAAAACCTTTCCTACAACAAAAGTAAGGCTCACTTGTCTATAATTACCTGGGTCATCTCTACTGCCCTTCTTGAACAAGGACACAACATTCGCAATCCTCCAGTTCTCTGGTACTAAACCTGTAGACAATGAATGACTCAAATATCAAAGCCAAAGGCTCTGCTATCTCCTCCCTAGCTTCCCAGAGAATCCTCAGATAAATCCCATCGGCCCAGGGGACTTGTCTACTTTCACTCCTTCTAGAATTGATAACACCTGTTCTTAATCTTTAACACATGATGCCAAGAATCCCAGGAAGACCTGGCAGTGTCAAGTATCTCTCCCTCCAGCAAAATGGAAGATAGGACGTGCAGGTGCCTTGGAGGAGAGGTGGATGGGTAATGAGGGGTTTTTCGGAGAACACTGTGAGAAATCTCATTCGGCTCAGAGAGAAGACTCCTCTATGAAAGTCACCAAAATTGACACAGAGCCAATTTTTCAGTAAAATTCAGCCCTGTGGGTGAATAATGAGCAGGTGGATGGCACTACCGTCTAATTCTTTGCTGGTGTGAAGCCTTAATACTGATCTGTAATCTCTGTACTTCTGACGTAACTACCAATCAAGGTGGTATAATCTTCCAATATCTGCAAAACACTCCACTTCCTTTCCTGACAATTGTTATATAGTTCATCGCCCTTGCTGGATTCATGTTTGTGGGCAAGTTACTGTACTTAGTTTTAACCTTGCTCAAAATTTGTGAGTTTTGCAATTACCGTATATACTCATGTAAAGGTCAAATTTTTTAGACTATTTTTAGAGGTTCAATTTATAGAATGTATGGGTGCTAGTTTTAAGTGGCTGAAATTCATGCTGTAGTTGGAAATACCATATTATTAGCAAAAGTTGGTTCGATCACTCAACTAATTCCAGGTAAAGGAGAAAAACAATGAATTATGGTAAAGCCAATTACCAGATAAAAGCAGGAGAAACCAGAATGAATTATTTGTAGAAAATTTTATTTATACATGCCAGTACGAACATTTAACATGTCAAAGATTCATTGAAATCCTGCAAAATCACACTATTCAACATCATCATGGCCTGGTATAATGGCACACTTAAAATGTAACATTTATTAAATTCTGAATATGTAAGCATCTTGAACCTTCCCTCAAATTCTTCCATTTCCCTCCCTTTAATCTCTTATGTTATGAGCCTCAGTAACATTAACAAATCTGTCAAAGAATTAAAGGTATATGTAGCTAATAGATCTCACTTTTAATCAGATATAGTGGCACAATTAAAATGATTAACTTTTTAACAACATTAACTTTTGGATGTATAGTGAACAAAGTGCATTAAGTACCGATAGACTTAGTACCGGTCTGAATAAATGAATGAATCAAAGCACACTGTAGTAAACCAAATGGGCGAAGTGGAGTTATAAATGAATGAATAGAGCTGTAATATAGTAAACAAAGAGTAATGAATAGAGTTATTGGGATGAATGAATGAATGCAATTTTGTTTAACTGGGTTATGGGACCATGCAGTTTCCTTTATAAGAGGTTTATAATGCGATATAGTAGGATTGCCGTTTACACGAGATATATGGAAAATATAAGATTTTTTTGGCCAAAAATAAGGGGTCAACTTTTACATGAGATCGATTTTTACACGAGTATATATTGAATTTTTTATGTTCAAACTACTGTCTACGACTCTTTCTCATCCATTTGATATACTAAAGTGTATTATGGAGCCAATTGTCTGCTTTACAGAATTCCACAGCCACATTGGTGGGGGAAGCTCAGGCTGTTCAACAGCTCACTGCTGCCTCTGTACAGTTTTCTAAGATTACTGTAAACTTGATGTTGCCACTGAGTTCTTGGAATAAGTACCCCTTTCCCTGAGCTCACTAGTGGAGGGATGGTAAAACCTTTGGCAAGCCTTGGCTTCTGGGTCTGATAGAAAGGTAACTTAATTTTCAGATTTTCCCTGTTGTTAAGTTTTTTTAACATTAGTATTTATTTTTCATGTGCTGTGGGTAGCATAGGCTACAAAAATATTTGTTGCTTCTGCGAAATGCAATTGAAAACGTGACAGTGAGGCAGCTTCTGAAGCATTGCACTCCATGTGGTGTAGGACATGTTTCAATTCAAGGAGTAGATGTATCCTCTCACTTCCATCAAATTGGATGAAAAGATACCAGTGCAAATTTCCGGCTCCACATCTCTAAATGATTCAGATTCAAAACGATGAGGACCAGAATGAAACAAACCTGCACAGAGCAATGGGAAAGCATTGAGAAGTTTAGCATTGGAATAAACCACCATGACACACAGCACGCTAATATATAGAGATATGCTTATGCTAACACCAATTTGATGTCATTTCCACATCAATTTAACAATATTTTTGAAAATTACAAAGGGGAAAATGGTAGAAGTTTTAAACAAAAAAACAAGATACTCAAATTGAAGGATACAGTCTTCTCGTCATGTTCAGGAGAAGGGAACATTCTGCATTTTCATTGCTTGTGATACCACTAGTTCAGAGAAGCATCTGGAATGCCTCCTTTCTCAAATTATTTGTGAACGAAATAATTAAAACGAGATAAGAGCAAAATGAAAAGTTCCCATCAGCTGATTTTTAAAGTTCATTTACAGAAGTGGATTTTGCACAGTATGGGACAACACGGCTGTATTTTATTTTTGCTGATATATGGGGTCCTGACTCATCAGAATAATGATGCATTCTTCACATTCAGACCAGAGTATAAATACCAGGAAACAGAGGCACATTCACTGAGCAGCTGGCCAACTGTGAACCTAAAATGGGAAGGGTAAGGTTCATGCTTTCAGTTCACAGAATCAGGACAGCACTGAAAGAGATCATTTGCACGTGGTATTGTACATTTTTGCACAATGCAGAAGTAACTCACCTTGTTACATTATTAATCTGTAATTGAACTGTTTCCCCACAGATCATCTTTTACGAGGACAGGAACTTCCAGGGGCGGCACTATGAGTGCAGCAGTGACTGTGCCGACCTGTCTCCTTACTTCAGCCGCTGTAACTCCATCCGTGTTGAGAGTGACTGGTGGGTGCTGTATGAGAAACCCAATTACATGGGATACCAGTATGTTCTGACCAGGGGAGAGTATCCTGACTACCAGCGCTGGATGGGATTCAATGACTGTGTCAGGTCATGTCACTCCTACCCACAGGCAAGTGACAAAGTTGATCCAATTGTTTATTGCTAATGGGAATTGTTTATTTTTGCAAGAGAGTTTCCATCCTTTTAACAATGTTCCAATGCTAAATTGGTGCTAATTTAATATAAACACTCATGCAATCCCAACTGAAGATATCCAGTTCAGGACAACGCACATGAGGAAGATGTGAAGGCTTTGAAGGGCAGAGAAGGGATTCACTCAGGTGGTCCCGGGCTTGGGGGACTACAATGACATGGATAAACTGGAGAAGCTCAGGAATTCCTCTTCGGAGCAGGAAACAGTGGATGAGATTTCATGGAACTCTTTAAAGTCAAGAAGGGCATACAAAGTAAATAAAAGAGAAAATATTTCCAATGCCTGGAAGGTCAACACTGGGTGGATTTGGGGGATTAAAATGCTGCTGGACTGAGAAAGGTAAGGAATGGATGTAAATCCATCTGGAGTGAAGAATCACTTTGGACTGGCTCTGGGAGAATACAATGTCCATGTAGGAGACACTGGGAAGTATAATCGTAGGAAAGGACATGCAGTTGTGGTTAAAAGCTAATGGGGGAAGGTTCTCTTCTGTATTAAAAGTATAAGACGCTGACAACATGATCTTTATTGAATATTGCTTGTTAGAATGAAGATCTTAATGTGAAAGTGGTGTCATCCTTTCAGCTGATCACTGAATTTTTTTAAGAAACTATGATTGGCATCTGTGAAGCTATTGAACTCTAAACCTATCTTTCATGAACAGAGATTTTCCTGGAGTTTTGGCTCCGGCTCAAGGGAAGTGAGTCTGCCAGCCTCACTCTCAATCCTTAAAAATTTAATGTTTTCAATTTGAGCTTAAGGTTCCATTCAGATTCCTATGTAGTGGACCAGAGAGACTGGCTGTCTTCAATTTCATTCTCTCTCTGTCTGTCCCCCTTAGATACTGGCAGACTGACTTATCTCTGAGTACGAGGAATATCTTTCAGAAAGCTGGTATCCTGATCTTTCACAATCATTTCTTCCAGATGTTTCCCTTCTCAATTCCCATGGCAGTGCTGTCCCATAGGTGAATTGACCATGATAAGTTGCCCATAGCGTTCAGGGATGTGTAGGTTAGGTGCATTCATCAGGGGTAAATGTCGAGTAATAGGGTAGGGGAATGGGTTCAAGTTGGTGACTCTTCAGAGGGTCAGTGTGGACTTGTTGGGCTGAAGGGCCTGCTTCCAAACAGCAGGAATTCTCTGAAATTCATAGATCTTCAATCCAGGCAGAAATACTAATGAACTCTCCTTATGGCCCCAGACTCTCTTCTATTGTAAAACTAAATGGATATTACAATTATAACATTTATAAAATTATAAGATTTACAAATCATTTAACAGCTGCCTGAAAGATTTTGGCCATTAGCTGGCCATGTGCATCAGCAGAGATATGCTTCTGCCATTGTCTCCAAGTATGAACAATGTACCTTTATAACTTCACCCCAGTACTGGCCTGGGGTCCCTGTTAATGCTGAACAATCAAGAAGCTCAGGTTCATTACCAGAATTGAAAGCATAACCTCACTTCATTCCTCAATATACCGTAAAATAATCCAACCCTGAAACATAGCAATCTTTAGGTTTTTTTTATTTTTACCAAGTCTCTCAGATTTAGAAAGTCTGATGGATACAGATTCCACTGTTGACTTCAAAGAGAAATTGGTTAACTATCTGAAAGTGTAAACATTGTGCGTGTAGAGGTAGCCTGGAGGACTAGGTCTTGCTGGATTGTATTTCAAAAGAGCTGGTTCAATTGCAGTGAGATGAATTGCTTCTTAAACTGCAGTAGTGATTCCCCTCCTATATATTCCAGTACCGTGGAGGCTCCTACAGAATGAGGATTTACGAGAGGCCAGACTTTGGAGGACAGATGATGGAATTCATGGATGACTGTCCATCTGTCTACGATCGTTTCCGTTACCGTGACATCCACTCCTGCCATGTGATGGACGGTTACTGGATCTTCTATGAACATCCCAACTACAGAGGGCGACAGTACTTCATGAGACCTGGTGAATACAGGAGATACAGTGACTGGGGAGGCTACAGCTCAACTATCGGATCTTTCAGGCGCATGAGGGATTTCTAAATTGTTGCTGAAAAGATTCATATTGCTTTGCTGACATATTATTGAGCAGAATAAATATCTTTCCCTGCATTATCATCTTTTTCTTTTTATTTATTCTCAGAATGACATAAGACAATAACTACATTTGGGTGATAACACTAAAAGATAATATTTTATGCTCTCATGTGGTTTGAAGGATGGTTTACTGAGTAATTGCCTACATAAATCCAATACTTCTCATCACATTCAGAAAGAGCCGTGACTATAACATTATCTTCACTTTGGGCATAGTACTTTTTATAGGAGCATGGAACATAGTAGCGTTCATTGGCCATTCAACCGCTTGAGGTGGCTCTGACAAACGAGATCATGGGTTAACACCATCTGGATGCTACATTCTCCCATTGTCATCTCCATATCCCTTGCTGTTATTACTAATGAGAGATCTTTCAGTTTCTGCCTTGAACTTACTCAAAGACTCAGCCTCCATAGCCCTCTGGGGCAGAGAATTCCAAACATTCACCATCCTTGCAAGGAAAATATTTTGCACATCTCAGTCCATTTTATTGCAAGGTTCTGGCTCTTGGTTCTCAACAGCGCAGTCAGAAAAAAACATCATTTCTGCATCTCCCCGACTGTCTCTGTAAGAATCTTGTAATTTTCAATGAGAATACCTTTCTTTGCTCCTTTACTCAAATTGGTTTGTAATATAAACTAAAATGCCTCATGCCAGCTGATCAGCTTAAAGCTCGCAAGCAACCATGGGTCCAAAGTTAAACGATCAATACTGAGCCCCAGCCAGAGAAATTGGGCCTGTCAGAACATTGGCCAAACTAAACTGAACAGCAGCTATCGTCTACAGAGAGCAGTCAAAACCCAGGCCAAAGTGGTTACAGTGGTTCAGGGGAATCCATTACAAATAGTCCAAGGGTTGTTTATTGGAGAAATACTGAGTGGACCTTCTGACACTTAAATTACAAGCCTAGACTCTCTGCAGTGTGATCTATCAAGCCCACATTGACCCTCCGGATTGCATCCTACTCACGCAGAACCCCTACCCTATCCCTGTAACCCTGTATTTCCCATGGCTAATCCACCCAGTTTGCGCATCACTGAAGAATATGGGCTTTAACATGGCCAATCCACATAACCTGCATGTCTTTTGGACTGTCAGAGGAAACAGGAACAGCCAGAGGCAACCCAAATGGACACGGGGAGAATGTGCAATTTCCACATAGCTAGTCACCCGAGGATGGAATCGAACGCAGGTCCCGGGTGCTGTGAGGCAATAGTGCTAACCACTGAGCCACCGCACGCCCTGCACTGACTCTCAGCTAGTACTTGATGACGTGCACTTCCCAACTCATTAGCATGGCAACAGCGCAACCCCACTGAATACTTAGAACCCTACACATGATCGCTTTGGCAAAAGGTGACAGAACAATAGACAATAGACAAGTTCTGGAAGGTCCAGAATGAGGGGAGTCAAAGCACACACACCTTAAAGCCACCTTCTCAGTAAAGATATGCAGCAAGACGCATGGCAGAAGACTGTATGGGAACCCATGTAGACCCAGGAGAAGACCCTCCTTGACCTGTGAGATCCTCTTCATGGAAAAGAGGCAGCCCCACATCAGACAGGAACAACATTCCTACAGCCCAGTTCAAACATGTGGGTTGTTGTGGGTAAAATTCTTTCTCAGACGGATAGAAAATCATAGCATTAACATTGTAGAAACTTTACATTTAAATATTTACGTAAATAATTCAATAGGGAATATTTTATTAAGAAAATAAAATTGAATCACCAAGCAAATTCTGTCTCCATCACCGGTAAGAATGCTTGGTTGAAGTGTTTTTCTCACAGCACATGAACTGGTGAAAATGTCCAAAGTGTGGGCGTACTAATGAACAAGGACACCAAAATCTCTTTGCACATCAATACTTTCCAAACTCTCTCAACATTTAAGAAACATTCTGTACTTTTGTTCGTCTGAACAAAATGGATAATCTCATGCTTAACCACAAAATAACCCATATGTCAGGCTTTGCCCACTCAGTCTATTATGCTCTGAATCTTCTTTGCATCCTCCTCACGGCTCCCGTTCCCACTAAGACTCTCATCTACAAACTTGGAAACATTACAGTTGGCAGCAACATGCAAATCACTGGCATAAATTTTAAACAGCTGGGACCTAGCTAGAGATCCTTGTGGTACCCCATTGGTCAGAGCCTGCCAACCTGAGAGTAATCTATTTCTTCCCACTCTCCCGTTTCCCTCTGTTAAAAAATCCTCAATTTTTGTGTATTTCTTACCTCCAATTTCACGCCTTTCAATTTTATTTATTAACCTTCAGATTGAAATCTTGTCAAAAGTCTTTTGAAAACCCAAATAGACCAGATCCATTGATTTCCCCTTATTGACTTTATTGCAACAGCCTCAGAACCTCAATCAGGTTTATAAAAAACATGATTTCCCCTTCATTAATCTGTTGACTGCCCAATCAAACATTCATTTTTAAATATCCTCATTGATGACCCAACTTGCCTCATTAATATCCAGCTTTCTATCTCAACACATCCTTTATAATGGATTCTTGTAGTTTCTTTACTAGTCATGTGAGATAAATAGGAGCTCATTCCTTGTTTCTCTCTCCTTCTGTGCTGAAACAATGAGATTACATTTTTAAAGATCTATTCGGCAGGCACTGTTAACGATTGATGATCACCAATGCATTTCATTTGCCATTTCTTGCAGCATTCCCGTGTAAAGGTAATTGAGTCCAGGGGATTTGTCAAATCTCAGTTGCATCAAATTCACTCATCCTACTTTTTTACTGACATTAGTTCCTTTCCATTCTACGCACTACCCATGCTTTTGGATCTTTATCTCTGTGAGGACAAACACAAAAGGCATGATTTCATAGTGAACTGAGCGACATGGGCAACAACAATGTTTGTGGCAGAATGTAAGGAGAAAGTCCAGCAAGGCCCACCTCAACATTGGGAGCATCCTGTTCCATCTTTTGTGCTTTTCCCACGTGGCATGGTAGCTTCCGCTAAGCAGCGGCAAGTTGCCAACAGACAGCGATTATTGATTGTTAAACATCTCATTGACAACCCAACTTGCCTAATGAATACGCAGCTTTCAGTCTCCATAAACCTCGCCAAACAAGCCAGATGTCAAAAAAACTTGAGGTGGAAACCAGACTGAGCACCTGGTGGGAAGCAAGTTGCCACTTGTTCTAAAATGACCTCCTTGTTGGGCATTGGGCACCAACATTTCAGGGCACACTCCCTGAGCACCAGCCACACACACAACTTCCATCCACAGACACTGGCATTCAATATGTGCCAGCCTCTATAAATCTTCATGGCACATCTTCGATCCAATTCCCACTCACCTGATGCTTCAAAGTTACACCTCAGGCTGCAGCAGGAACTCCATGTGTAATGCTACTGCACAGACACAAACCCAGCTCACGAATTGGACCAGGCTGCCTCTCTGGCTTCCTCACCTGCTCTCTTAGCGTATGCTCACTCTGAGTCTACCTGGCTGCTCAGAGCTGCCCTGCCTTACATTCCATTGCCTTGCCGTTTTACACTTTCACCCTTCAGCCAGAGAAATAAGGTTCATATTACTTCCATCTCACCTTGCTGTTTAGCACAGACATGTGTGAAGGAAGGAAAAAGCAGTTGTGCTTCATAGAGAAGCTTCTCAGCCTCTTAGACTTGATGACAAATGTCCCCTCTGATATTTTTCTCAAATGGAGTTCGGAGAATAGCGTGCAAAATCTTATTACATCTCAGAGAGATCAATCCTTCATTAAAGTCACCAAACTAGACACATATTCTGGATCAGTGGTGCTGGAAGAGCGCAGCAATTCAGGCAGCATCCAACGAGCAGCAAAATCGACATTTCGGGCAAAAGCCCTTCATGCCGAAATGTCGATTTCGCTGCTTGTTGGATGCTGCCTGAACTGCTGTGCTCTTCCAGCACCACTGATCCAGAATTTGGTTTCCAGCGTCTGCAGTTATTGATTAGATTAGATTAGATTACTTAGATTACTTACAGTGTGGAAACAGGCCCTTCGGTCCAACAAGTCCACACCGCCCTGCCGAAGCGTAACCCACCCATACCCCTACATCTACATTTACCCCTTACCTAACACTATGGGCAATTTAGCATGGCCAATTCACCTGGCCTGCACATCTTTGGACTGTGGGAGGAAACCGGAGCACCCGGAGGAAACCCACACAGACACGGGGAGAACGTGCAAACTCCACACAGTCAGTCGCCTGAGGCGGGAATTGAACCCAGGTCTCAGGCGCTGTGAGGCAGCAGTGCTAACCACTGTGCCACCATGCCGCCCACAATTGCTTTTACCTCGTTGATTTAAACTAGACACATAGCCAATTTTTCAATAATATTCAGCCCCGTGGGTAAATAATGGGCAGGTGTAAGTCAGAGTCTGCCTTCCATCCCATTGTTTACTGATTTGAAGCCTTAATACTCACCTATAATCTTGGTA
Source organism: Chiloscyllium punctatum (assembly GCF_047496795.1). Taxonomy (NCBI): domain Eukaryota; kingdom Metazoa; phylum Chordata; class Chondrichthyes; order Orectolobiformes; family Hemiscylliidae; genus Chiloscyllium; species Chiloscyllium punctatum. The sequence goes on along the minus strand of NC_092748.1, from coordinate 32,737,767 downwards.
ATTTCGATGTAACTACCATCCAAATTGGTATGATCCACCCGTATTGCACGAGAAACAAAAGTTTCACCATATCTAGGTACAGAAGAACTAAAGAAATAGGAGTAGGTGTAGGCCATGTGGCTCTTTGAGCCTGCTCCCCCATTCAATAAGATCATGGCTGATCTTCTCATGGCCCTCAGATATACTTACCTTATCCCTTAATTCCTTTGTTGTTCAAAAACAAATCTATTTTAGCTTTCAAAATATTTACTGAAGTAGCATCAACTACTTCACTGGGCAGGGAGTTCCATAGATTCACAACCCTCTGGGTGAAGAAGTTCCTTCTCAGTTCAGTCCTAAATCTGTCTCCCTAATTTTGAGGCGATGCCCTCTTGTCCTAGTTTCACCTGCCAGTGAAACATCCTGTCTACTTCTATCTTATCCATTCCCTTTGTAATCGTATATGTTTCTATAAGATCCCCCCCATTCTTCCATATTCCAATGAATATAACCCCAGTCTACTCAGTCTGTCCTCAAAAACCAACACCCACAACTCCAGAATCAACCTAGTGAACCTCCTCTGCACCCTCTCCAGTGCCAGTACATCATTTTTCAAGAAACAAGACCAAAACCGTACACAGTACTCCAGGTATGGCCTCAACAGCACCCTTTTCAGCTGTAACATAACCTCCCTGCATTTAAATTCAATCCATTTAGCAATGAAGGACAAAATTCCAATTGCCTTCCTACTTGCTGTACCTACAGACCAACCCTCTGTGATTCATGCACAAGGACACCCAGGTCTGTCTGCATAGCAACACGCTGCAACTTTTTATCATTCAGTGATGTGCAGACTGGGTGGATGAGCCAGGGGAAATACTGGGTTACAGGGATAGGATAGGGGTTCAGTGTGAGTAGGATGCAATCTGGGGGGTCAATGTGGGTTTGATAGACAATACTGCAGAGAGTCTAGGATTGTAATTTACTTTTCTTTATAGTACTTTCTGTGGCTTTCGCTTGACCTTTAAAGTTTTCCTAATCTTCTAGTTTCCCATTGATCTTGACCACTTTACATGCCTTCTCTTTCACTTTGGTAGCCTGCCTTATTTCCTTAGTCACCCATGGCAGATTACCCCTCCTCTTACAGTCCTTCCATCTCACCGGTATATATTTCTGCTGAGCACTTTGAAAAATTGCTTCAAAAGTCCTCCAGTGCTTGTCAACGGTCCCACTATAAAGTCTTTGTTTCCAGTCTACTTTAGCCAAGTCCTCCCTCATTCTATCATAGTCCCTCTTATTCAAGCACAGGACCCTACTATTGGATTTTATCTTCACACTCTCCACCTGTATTCTAAATGTAACCATACTGTGATCACTCCTTCCAAGAGGATCCCTAACTCGGAGGTCATTAATTATTCCTGTCTCATTACACAGGACCAGATCTAGAAGAGCTTACACTCCCGTCGGTTCCATGACACACTGTTCAAGAAAACTACTGCAGACACACTCGACGAACTCCTCCTCAAGGCCACCCTGATCAAGTTGTTTTGACCAATCGACATGTAAGATTAAAATTCCTATGAGAATTGCCATAACATTTTTACAAGCATTCGTTCTTTCTTTGTTTATTGCCCACCCCAACGTAATGTTATTATTTAGTTGCCTATAGGCTACATCTATCAGTGACTTCTTCTTCATAGAATTCCTAATTTCCACCCAAATAGATTCAACCTATTCTCCATAGAACCTAAATCATCTCTCGGCACTGCCCTGATGTCATCCTTGAATATCAGAGCTACGGCACCTCCCTTACCTTCCTGTCTTTCCTTCTGAATAGTCTGGTACCCCTGACTAGTTGTGACTGTCCTGTAACCAAGTCTCTGTAATGGTTACCAAATCATATTCATTCACGACAATTTGTGCCATTAACTTATCGACCTTGTTGCAAATATACGAGCTTTCAGGTACAGTGCCCTTACGTTAGCTTTCATACCCTCATACTTTCCATGATCTCTAATAATATCTCCTGAGTTATCATTCCTGAGGTACATGTGACAATAATAACAAAATCAAAAAGAAATCTTCCTATATCTGCATAAAACTCCACTCCCTTTCTTGATAAATGTTATGGGGCCTCAGTAGTTTGCACTGCCACTTCACATCACCAGGGACAGGGACTCAATCGCAGCCTTAGATGACTATCTGTGATTTTCCACATTTTTCTTCTGTGTCTTTGTGGGATTCCTCCGGGCGTGCCAGTTTTCTCCCACAGTCTAAAAATGTGCCAGTCAGGTATATTGGCCATGCCAAATTGACCCATAGCATCCAGGGAAGTACGGCTATATGGATTAACCACGGGAAATGCAAGGTTACAGGAACAGGGTAGAGGGTGTCAGTCTTGGAGGGATGCATTTCAAAAGTTGGTGTAGGCCCGATGGGCTGAATGGTCTCCTTCTACGCTGTAGTGAATCTATGATTCTATTAGTTCATGGCTTTGGATTGATGCATGTTGTGGGAAAAGGTATTCTATTTCAACTCAAACCTTGCTCAAAATTGAGTTTTGCAATTGTTCTTTGTTCAGCCTAATGGCTACTACTCTTTCTAAATTGTACAATTTGTTATTCTAAAGTGTATAATGTCCCCAGTTGTCTATTTTTGCAGAGTTCCACAGCCACATTGGTAGGGTGAGGCTTAGTCTGTTCAATACTGAAAATGTGTTGCTGGAAAAGCGCAGCAGGTCAGGCAGCATCCAAGGAACAGGAGAATTGACATTTTGGGCATGAGCCCTTCTTCAGGAATGGATTCCTGAATGCCTGAAGAAGGCCTCATGCCTGAAATGTCGATTCTCCTGCTCCTTGGATGTTACCTGACCTGCTGCGCTTTTCCAGCAACACATTTCCAGCTCTGATCTCCAGCATTTGCAGTCCTCACTTTCTCCTTAGTCTGTTCATTAGCTCAGCTCTGCCCCTGCACAGTTTCCAAAGATGAATGTAATTTGAATATTGCCACTGGGTTCTTGAAATAACCGCCTGTTTCTCTGAACTCACTCATGGAAGGATGAAAGTGGTTTTGATAAGGCTTGGTTTCTGGGTCTGGTCAAAAGTTTTTTTTAAAAGTTTCCCTGTTCTTAACTTTTTTTTAACTTCAATATTTACTTTTCCTTGTGGTGTGGGCATCACAGGCGACAACCACAATATTTGTTGCTCGTGCCTGATGTGTTTGAGAATGTGCTGGTGAGTCAGATCCTGTAATTGTTGCAGTCCACTGTGCTGTTAGAACATTACAGGCCAGCCTTCCATTCAAGATGTTGAGGTATCCTATGACCCCCACCAATTTCGACTCCAAATGATTCCAAAATAAATCTGAATGATTCAGATTCAGATTGATGTGGGCCACAATGAAACACAACTTCACACAGCATTGAAAAGTTTTGCAGAAAAATAAACCATTATTATAACCATCACACTGATGTGTGTAGATATGTTTATGCTCAGACCAATTTGAAGCAATTTCCATGTGTATTCACCAATACTTTTGAAAATCACAAAAGAATAAAACTAAAACTTTTAAAAGCTAAACCAGAAACTCAAATCGAAAGCTTTAGTTTTCTTCTCACATCTGAAAAGGAGAACATTCTGCATTATCATTGCTTGTGATACCACTAGCTCAAAGAAGCATCAGGAATGCCTCTTTGCTCAAATTATTTGCAAACAGGATAATTAAAATGAGGTAAAAACAAAGCGAAAAGATCTGATCATATGATTTTTCAAGCACATATACTGGAGTGGACAACATGGTTGTAGTTTATTTTTGCTGATATATACAGTGCTGAGCCTGAGTTATCAGAATAGTGATGCATCTTTTTAGATTAGATTACATTACATTACAATGTGGAAACAGGCCGTTCGGCCCAACAAGTCCACACCGACCCGCCGAAGCGCAACCCACCCATACCCCTATATTTACCCCTTACCTAACACTATGGGCAATTTAGCATGGCCAATTCACCTGACCTGCACATTTTTGGACTGTGGGAGGAAACCGGAGCACCCGGAGGAAACCCACACAGACACGGGGAGAACGTGCAAACTCTACACAGTCAATCGCCTGAGGCGGGAGTTGAACCTGGGTCTCTGGCGCTGTGAGACAGCAGTGCTAACCACTGTGCACCGTGCCGCCAACCTTTACATTCAGACCAGAGTATAAATAAATATCAGGAAACAGAGGCACATTCACTGAGCAGCTGGCCAACTGTGAACCTAAAATGGGAAGGGTAAGGTTCATGCTTTCAGTTCACAGAATCAGGACAGCACTGAAAGAGATCATTTGCACGTGGTATTTTACATTTTTACACAATGCAGAAGTACCTCACCTTGTTACATTATTGATCTGTAATTGAACTGTTTCCCCACAGATCATCTTTTACGAGGACAGGACTTCCAGGGCGGCACTATGAGTGCAGCAGTGACTGTGCCGACCTGTCCCCTTACTTCAGCCGCTGTAACTCCATCCGTGTTGAGAGTGACTGGTGGGTACTGTATGAGAGACCCAATTACATGGGATACCAGTATGTTCTGACCAGGGGAGAGTATCCTGACTACCAACGCTGGATGGGATTCAATGACTGTGTCAGGTCATGTCGCTCCTACCCACAGGCAAGTGACAAAGTTGATCCAATTGCTTATTGCTAATGGGAATTGTTTATTTTTGCAAGAGAGTTTCCATCCTTTTAACAATGTTCCAATGCTAAATTGGTGCTAATTTGATATAAACACTCATGCAATCCCAACTGAAGATATCCAGTTCAGGACAACGCACATGAGGAAGATGTGAAGGCTTTGAAGGGCAGAGAAGGGATTCACTCAGGTGGTCCCGGGGTTGAGGGATTACAATGACATGGATAAACTGGAGAAGCTCAGGAATTCCTCTTTGGAGCAGGAAACAGTGGATGAGATTTCATGGAACTCTTTAAAGTCAAGAAGGGCATACAAAGTAAATAAAAGAGAAACTATTTCCAATGCCTGGAAGGTCAACACTGGGTGGATTTGGGGGATTAAAATGCTGCTGGACTGAGAAAGGTAAGGAATGGATGTAAATCCATCTGGAGTGAAGAATCACTTTGGACTGACTCTGGGAGAATACAATGTCCATGTAGGAGACACTGGGAAGTATAATCGTAGGAAAGGACATGTGGTTGTGCTTAAAAGCTAATGGGGGAAGTTCTCTTCTGTATTAAATGTATAAGACACTGACAATGTGATCTTTATTGAATATTGCTTGTTATAATGAAGATCTTAATGTGAAAGTGGTGTCATCCTTTCAGCTGATCACTGAATTTTTTTAAGAAACTATGATTGGCATCTGTGAAGCTATTGAACTCTAAACCTATCTTTCATGATCAGAGATTTTCCTGGAGTTTTGTCTACGGCTCAAGGGAAGTGAGTGTGCCAGCCTCACTCTCAATCCTTAAAAATTTAATGTTTTCAATTTGAGCATAAGGTTCCATTCAGATTCCTATGTGGCAGACCATAGAGACTGGCTGTCTTTAGCTTCATTCTCTCTCTGTCTGTCTCCCTTACCTACTGGCAGACTGACTTGTCTCTGAGTATGAGGAATATTTTCAGAAAGCTAGTATCCTGATCTTTCACAATCATTTGCTCTGGATGTTTCTCTTCTCAATTTCCGTTGCAGTCCAACCCTAATGCTAACTATCATTATTTCGCCAAACTCTCTTTTAGCAAAAAAACTAAACAGACATTTCAATCATAACATTTATAAAATTATAACATTAACAAACCATTTACAGCTGCCTGAGATTTTGGACAATGGCTGTCCATATACCATTAGCAGAGATATGTTTCTGCCATTGACTCCAAGTGTGAACAATGTACCTTTGTAACTTCACCCCAATAAGAGTCTGAATCAAGACACCCAGGTTTACTCCTGGAATTTAAAACATGACTTCCCTCCAGTCTTCACTGTACTGCAGACTAATACACCAACCCCAAAACAACCCAATCTTTTATTTCTTTTTAACTTTTTACCAGTATCTCAGGTTTAGAAAACCTGATGGACACAGATTCCATTGTTGACTTGAAAGATAAATTGGTTAACTATTTGAAAGTGTAAACATTGTGGGGTGTAAAGGTAGCTTGGAGGACTGGGTCTTACTGGATTGCATTTCGAAAGGGCTCAATTGCAGTGGGATGAATGGCTTCTTAACCTGCCGTAGTGATTCGCTCTCTCTATATTCCAATACTGAGGAGGCTCCTAAGAATGAGGGTTTATGAGAGGCCTGACTTTGGAGGACAGATGATGGAATTCATGGATGACTGTCCATCTGTCTACGATCGTTTCCGTTACCGTGACATCCACTCCTGCCAGGTGATGGATGGTTACTGGACCTTCTATGAACATCCCAACTACAGAGGGCGACAGTACTTCATGAGGCCTGGTGAATACAGGAGATACAGTGACTGGGGAGGCTACAGCTCAACTATCGGATCTTTCAGGCGAATGAGAGATTTCTAGAGTGTGGCTGTTCAGCATTACGTTACGTTGAAATAATTTTCAGAATGCAAATAAAACATCCGTCATTGAACTACTAACTTGCTACATTTGGAAATTTTATGAAAATCATCTACAGCCTTTTCTAATAATTTAAGAGCAGTGATATAACTTAGTAAAGCAAGTAAATAATAATTTATCATATTGAAACAATTCATAAAAGTAATAGAAAGGAAAATACACAATGAATTTAACTTGTTTTACTTGTAGACATTGTAATGATAGCTGTGCTTGCTAATACCAAACAACATGCAGTTTATTAAAGATACCTCTTAAAAATATAGTCACAAATATTTACTAATTAATGATAACATTTTAATGAAAGAGCAAACTGGAGGACAGAATAAAATGTAAAACAAAGGAAAGCTCATTCTAAATTTCAAAATTGGAGAATTCTAAAAAAAGCAGCATGTTATAATATTATTTTATACTGGTTTCATAAATTAAAGGTAAAGCAAACTGGTTCTTTTAATGTTAAATAACTACCTTATTATAGTGCATAGGTGGGCAGTCTTTGATGTCCACAAACAGATTGTTATATTCCCAATCAAATATGTGCATCTCCTTCTCCCAGCAGAAACTGAACTGGATCAGCCATGTCAATGCCATGGCTACAAGTCATGCCCATGACAGAGGGGCCCATTAGAGTCCATTAAAGGAGCCTCAGGCTCTAGTTGACTTCATCTGTTGAGGTCAGAAGCAGGGTCACTCTGTTCTGGTGAGAGGCCGAAGGTCTGGGCCAGGATCAACACCTGTGCCTATGATTTCTGAACTTGGCCCTGGCTGCAAGACCAGTTCAGAGGCTCAGAATCCTGAACAAAGAAATAACCTGCCGCCTGCTCAAAATGCTTTATAACAACCTGTTTCCTAGAGGGTAGATTCTGGCCCATTAGTGGCTCACAACAACTTGGAATATAGTTCTATTTAGCGAGGTACCCCTTTATTACACCACCCAACAATGGCACATTCTCACAATGACTTTGCTTGCTTACAAGTCCCACAAATCAAGATCTCCCTCAGGTGGTCAATCCAACAACAGTTCCCTTGATGTGATTTCAGAGCAAACTACCCATCTGCTTTACCTAGCTGCAACCATGAGTCCTTTACCCCAAAGATTGCCCCTTTCCCTTGCTATGACTGTTCCACATATGGTAATATCTGGCTCTGGCCCATTTAGCTGGTTTTTAATTACATCACTGACCTGTTTGAAACTTTTTCCAGATGAATGCTCTCTAGGCCTCTCTTCAAGGTTACATTTGGGGTAAAACAGGTGAATCTCTGAGGCGTTATCTTCAACTCCCTCATCTTTATGGTTGTAGGAACAATGAGGCACTGTTCTCTGAGACAAGTCCACCTTCTTTTTAAATACTTTGCAGACTTTGGCAAAACTTTGCATCTTAACTAATAGCTTCGCATCCTACCCTCCTGCTCTCATTTCCACAAGGCAGTTCTTCGATCAGGTTTCTTCATTACCCTCTCATGTTATAAGACCCTGACTCATGGATCTTTTTTTCAACCAATTTACATTCATTAGTAGGATGGAACTAAATTCACAGTTACACCATTTAAAGTGAATAATACAAGTGTAAACAACGCAATGGTTTAAAGAGTCTTGGTTTGTTTATTGGCTTACATCTAAAGGCACTTGTCAATGTGATGGAATACTTCCCACTTGCCTGGACAAGCGAAACTCCAACAGCATATCAGGGGTTTAACACCATCCAGGACAATCTACTGACTTGTTTAGTACATTCACCATTCATTTCCTCCACTAACAAGGCACAGTGGCAAGAGTGTAAGCCATCTCCAAGATGAAAGTCACCCTAGCCCCATAGGCTGCTATTCATTAGAGAGAAATTACTTGTGACAAATTTATTCTGAGGGTCACCACACTTCAATCAAAAGGCAAGGCCTCCCTGGTGAGCCAAGCCAGTACAGGAATTGAACCTACACTGTTGTACTTACTCTGCATTGTAAATCAGCCATACAGCCAACTGACCTTACAGATGCACTGCAGTAACTCACAAAAGCTCTTTCCACAGAACTTGTCAAGCCTGTCACCTCTACCATCTTGAAGGACAAGGAAAGGAAATGCATAGGTACACCACTTCCTGCAAGTTCTCCTTCCAAACACGCATGATCCTAACTTTCAACTCTACCACCCTTCCATCACTATCACTGAATAAAAAAAATTAAAACTCTTTTTCTAACAGCCTTATGGGTGTACCTTTATGTGGGCTACTGTTCTTCAAGAATGCAACACACCACCACCTTCTTGGGTGCAATTGGGGGTGGGCAACAGATAATAACCTGGCTGGTGTGCTCTTCATCTGTAATAAATGAAGAAAAAAATTATATCACTGCTTTTATTGTTAGATTACAGCTTGTATTACTCTAGCACCATTAAAGTGATGAAACACCCGAAATTATTTCACAAAAATAAAAAGTACATCTTTTGGGGAGGATAGTCAAACTTTACGGTGTTGCTTTTGAAAGAGGGAAGAGAACTTGACCAACAATCTAGTCTTGGCATTGTGGGAGAAATAGACTATTCCATATCCCAAGGTGCAATGGAACATTAGCGAGAAGGCAGGCATCAGGAGAGAGGAGGATGTTCTTTTACAAGCTCGGACCACACCCAAAACCTCTTCATTGGGATGACTTCAAATGATATCTCTCATAATCTCTCTGATTATCTGAAACTTAAGCAATGTTTGTTCCGAATGTGTTATGAGTCTCCAAATGTACAAGCTACAATTTCACTGTTGAGTCACCAGATATATTGTTCAATGAAAAGCCATGGTCTCTTTAGAAAAGAGTAGACGAATAGGATATTGGCAGCTGAACCATTAATTTACAAATTAGTTACATTTTGAAGAAGTTTAGTTATACAGAAACAGGAAATGCCAATGAGAAACATATTGTCATGTTTAATGTTCATCTCTAACAGTTTAAAATGCTTTCTAAGATTAATGTCGAAGCCCAGATCTTCCAGTCTCTGATTAGTCAAAAACCAAATGTACCCTGTAAACGGTCATCAGGACCCCTCAGAAATCCTGATACACTGACTTTGCAGATTGGCCTGGGAATGTTACAATTTTGATTGGCAATTATATGGTATCTGGAATCCTCCAGCAAATGTCATCTACTTTGACTTAATGTCAGACACTTTCAAGGGTTCCGACTTATTTGGATGAAGAATTAGCGAAGAAAGCTTAAAGGAATGCAAATTTGCTCTATCTCTTGTCTACCTATAGGATTACTCCTCTCCACACCCGCCCAATTATTAATTACTCACACTGACCCCAGCCAATATCCCGTATGACCAACAACACAAACCCTCATTGAAAGTTTGACTCCCCTTCCCGCATAAACCTAGACACCCAACCGAACCACCTGACCCCAAAGACACTGACTGACCCATTCCTCCAAACAGAATTAAGAAGTCTTACATTATCAGTACTTAAATTTGACAATGAACTTAAATTTAACTAAATGCGATGCATTCAAGGATTTTGAAGGAAGTGGAAGTAGAAATTCTGAGGACAGTGATCATGATCTTGTAGTCTTCCCTGGACTCAGAAGAAGTGCTAGAAAACTAGCAAATTGCAAACACTACAGCCTTGTTGAAGAAAAGCTGTAAGGATAATCTTAGCAATTATAGAGCGGTCAGATTACCTTTGGTGTGGGGAAGATAGTAGAAGCAATTATTCATGATAGAAGTAGTTGTCACATAGAAAACAGTGGGTTGATTAGGGAGAGTAAGCATGGATTTCTAAAGTAGGCATGGAAATCATGTTTAACTATCTTACTGGAATGTTTTGAAGATGTGAGAGGCTAAATGAGGGTAAAATTGTTGATGAGGTATACAGATTTCCAGAATGTGTTTGATACAGTGCCACACAACAGTATGGTGAGGAAAGTAATAGCTCATGGTATAATAGAGACAGTAGCAGCATGGATACAAAATTGGCAGAGTGATTGCACCATGTTGACTCAGTAGATGAAACCTCCAGCATGTACTTTGAGTGCAGAAATGACATTCTCTCTGATTAATAATGCAACTCCTGCACATCTTTTATCTTCCTCTCTTATCTCATCTAAAACAACAAAACCCTGGAAAGTTGAGCAGCCAGTCCTGTCTCTTTCTCAACCAAGTCTCTGTAATGGCTACAACATCACAGTCCTATGTACTGATCCAGGCTATAAGCTCATTTGTCTTACCTACAATACACCTTGAGTATTATAACGCTCCTTGACACTGGGCTCTTCTGCAATCTACTGTTCAATCGTGGTGACTGAGTCAATTTCTCTTGGAATGCTCTTTAGTGAAGTCTTTCTGCCAAGCTCTATTGGATGCATTCATAATAGCTCCTTTATCATTAAATTGCTTTTAATGATCTCTGTAGTGCAATAAGAATGCCATCCAATGCCGTAAACTTGGGAAAAAATTGTGGAAGCCCTAGGCTACCAGTTGCCAGGGTCCCCTTTCGAGTTCCATGGTTGAGTTCATAGCATTACATGCAAAGCATTACACTTGGCAGTGACTTTGTTTCCAAAGTTGCCGGGAAGATGACACATTGTGACATTTGTCCATCATTGAGCTCCTCTCCAGATTTTTAGTCAAGCTTTACTCCCTTGGTTTTCCTCTGCACATTCATTTATTTACCAGGTTAACATCCATTGCTTTTGAGGTATGTACATAGACCCAGAAGTGGAAGTCATTTCATTTTGCACTGCTCAATCATTGCCATTGCCATTATGAGTTTGCCATAATATTTTCTTCACTCTTTACAGTTTAATTAATTGATGTTCAGCTATTTATAACTGTTTGTTTTCCCTATTGTATATGTTCACTCATGTTATAAGGCCAACAAGTGTGTCTTTCTTTTTAAATACTGTACTTACCAATAAAGTTAATGCTGACTTCAATGGATTGAAACAACACAATTGTTGACTCCAATTTTGTAATCAGTTGTGAAGTGATGGTGCTCACTACTGATCGTCAAAAAAAACTAGCCATCTCTGTAGAGTGGATTTCATTTTCCCCAAATCTATTTGGAATTTAGCATCAAGCTAGTGGAAGACTTCAAAGTGACTTTCAACAGATGTCTTTCAACAAGACAAGCACCCAACCAAAATAACGCATTCTTATATCCAAACAAAGCAAGTTAAAAGCCTACACTTTTTATAAATTTTACAGATCTGGAAATAGCGACAGGGATATTACACATTCAGAACTGAAATATTGAAAGCAAACTTTAAAAAATGATGCTAAACGTCCATGGTATTTTTACTATAGTCGAAACACTTGTGATTGTACAAGTTTTTCAGGGCCAGAGAGGTTCTTCAATTGAAGTTGTTACTTAGCACATTGTTAAAACATGTTCCATTTTAAGGAGTTGTGCAGCCTAATGCACAGCAGCTGTGGCAAAGCAAAGGGGGGATGAGGAAGCTTGACCTCACTCTCGACAACCCTTCTTCACAAGTTGACAGGCTGGTGCCAGCCAAAGGAGGAACCACATACAGACCAACCCATAGAAGTCTCATCTCAGGACACTCCAGACGTGTATTATTCATGTATTTCCTGCCTGCCACCCTTAACTCTCTGCAAGTGCAAGATAAAGAAGACATTTGCATCATCGTTAACTATGGGTGAGAAGTTAAAAGTCTATAGGATGGCTAATGTCGTGCCAATATTTAAGAAACATAATAAGGAAATGCCAGGGGGCTATAAACTGGTGAGCCTGATGTCAGCGGTGAGTACGTTGTCAGAGGGAATCCTGAGGGACAGAATCTACATGTTTATGAAAAGGCAAGGCCTGTAGTGGACAGCAAAGAAGGCTATCTCAGAGTACAACAGGACCTTGATCAGATGGATCGATAAGCTGAGCATTAGCAGTTGGAGTTTAATTTAGATAAATGTGAGCTGTTAAATTTTGGTGAGGATGTATACACTTAATGATAAGATCCTGGAGACTGTTGCCAAACAAAGAGACTCTGGGTGCAGTTTCATAGTTCCTTGAAAGTAGAGGTGCAGGTACATAGGATAGTGAAGGTGGCATTTGGTATTCTTTTATTTATTGGACAGATTATTGAGTATAGGAGTTGGGAGGTCATGTTGCAGCTGTACAGGACATTGGCGAGGCCACTTTTGGAATATTGCTTGCAATTCTTGTCTCTTATTGTGAAACTTGAAAGAGTTCAGAAAAGATTTACAAGGATGTTGCCAGGGTTGGAAGATTTGTATTACAGAGAGAGGCTGAATAGGCTGAGGCTATTTTCCCTGGAGCATCACAGGCTGAGGGGTGACCTTATAGAGGTTTATAAAATCATGAGGGATATGGATAGGGTAAATAGACAAGGCCTTTTTCCTATGTTAGGGGAGTCCAAAATTAGACAGCATAGGTTTAAGATAAGAGGGGAAAGATTTAGAAGGGATCTAAAGGGCAATCTTTTCATGCAAAGGGTAGTGCGAGTATGGAACAAGCTGCCAGAGAAAGTGGTGGAGGCTGGTACAATTACAGCATTTAAAAGGCATCTGGATGAATATATTAATGGGAAGGGTTTAGAGGGATATGGGCCAAATGTTGGAACACCGAACTAGATTAGGTTAGGATATCGGGTCAGCATGAACGAGTTGGACCGAAGGGTCTGTTTCTGTGCTGTACATCTCTATGACTCTATAATTCTGAGATGAGCCTGCATCTGGCCAGGACGCTCTCTGCACATCTGGGCCATCTAGCCACAAACACATACCGTAGGAGATTATATGTGTAGCAGGATCAGTTATTTCATTTTCTTCACACTCAACCCACAGTTCTCTGTGTGAGGACAGCTGCTCATGTGTAGCCTATGAGGCCTTAGAATGTATTTGTGATTTGGGGACCACAGATGACATTTTATAGGAAGCCTGTGATTACTTCTGCTTCACAGATTATTCAGATCAATTTCTAATGATCAATGTCATGGTAAAAATTGCTTGTGCCCAGGACTTTTAGTTGACATTGTTGGTCCTTGCCTAAGGTACACGCGCAGAATTTTGAGTTTACAAATACTTTTAGCTTGTGCTATAGGCATGCTTGATTAATGCTTGAAGAACCTTACATCTCTCTCAAGTGGAGACTGCTCCCTCAGACAAAAGAAAAGCACACTTAATCCGCCCACTTTGGGTGAGTTGGCAGCCATTTTTCATTTTCATTGCTCATTTATGATTAATATGAGGATGAGAGACAACACAGCGAGTGTTTCAGAGAGTGAGTTACAGAATCAGCCAGTAAATCTAGGTGACTCCTCTCAAACCTTCATAATCCTTTAAGCCTTGTGCTCACTGTCAACACCAACAAGTTTGAATCAGCCCCATAAATCCCAGTTTACCCCTGGAGCCCAAAACCTATAGTGTTGTTATGCCAAACACCATTATGGAACAACCCCCACTGAACAGCACCTAATACTACCCCCTTCGGCAGTAGCCCATGCCCTCCCACGCTCTATGATCACATGGCCTTAAAACCCCTTTCATTCAATTCTGCCCCGTTTTGTTCCTCATGTGCAGAAGTACAGAGAAAGTTCCTGATGGTCAAAAGCACCAGGTCACATCTATGAACTACAGCATGCAAACTTGCCTTTATATAAAAAAAACACAAATAATGCAGATAATTGTCATTTGAAACCAAAAGAAATACACAATTCAGCAGAGCTGTATTTCAGCATTTTGTGGGCAATTGCCGTCCACAACAGCTTGCAGAAACATCACAAGCTCTCATTCTTCAACTTGTTTGTTATGGGACAATTAAAATTACGCAAAGGCAAAATGAGGGAATTAGTGATGCTGCTGTTAAAATTAATGCAGATTTTTTTTTAACAATGCTATTCTATAGACATGCTTTTCTGCTGATTTTCACTCCTGATTCATTATAATAACAAAGATACAGGAAGCCCTTTTTGACAATCCTATAAATACCAAGCTCCATGAGTTAGTGCTTCATGCAGCTAACTCCTTAGCTAACCAGGAGATCAAGATGGGAAAGGTACAACTTAATGATTTCAATTTCTGCTTTGCGACAGAATTATTTACTAAAACTCCTGGGTTTGCTCACTTATTGACTTGTAATTGTCCCTTATCTATATTTTCTAGATCATCTTTTACGAGGACAGGAACTTCCAGGGGCGGCACTATGAGTGCAGCAGTGACTGTGCCGACCTGTCCCCTTACTTCAGCCGCTGTAACTCCATCCGTGTTGACAGTGACTGGTGGGTGCTGTATGAGAAACCCAATTACATGGGATACCAGTATGTTCTGACCAGGGGAGAGTATCCTGACTACCAGCGCTGGATGGGATTCAATGACTGTGTCAGGTCATGCCGCTCCTACCCACAGGCAAGTTATAAATTCATGTCTGAGAGCAGGCATGAACTAAAATTAGTTTTTGATATGTTTTATGTTATTTGCTGTACATCGCATATGTACAGATATAGTATAACCTTCATTCATCTGTGAACTACATTGTTCCCGCTCTTTATTTAAATATTGGACAAATTGGATTCCCTTTACTTGCATTCATGGTGCATCCATCTTTTATCAAATGCCCCATTTTAATCTGCGTGTGGTGTATTACTTTTGTACAACGTGTTATTCCTTCTACCTCGGTTTTATCTGCAAGAACCCACATGGTCAATGATATAATTCCATGGAGATAATGCCTTTTGATACCTCACCGGGATTTCTATTTATGATCTATGATGAATAAAGAGCACCTTGATTATTATTGAAACAGTCCAACATAAAATTGTGGTGCAGTGGTAGTGTCCTCACCTCTGGGTTCAGGTCCCACCTGCTCCAGATATAGGGTCATCTGTGTGAGCGTGGTGACTTCTTCAAAATGAGTTTTGCACCTTTCTCTTATCTCTCATTTGAACCTCATCAGTGTTGCCCACCTTCAGCCATCCAGGGATTGACACACTTTTCTTGGTGGATGTACCACCTTCAATTAGTCATGGCAAGCTTTGATTGAGCCATGAAAGCTGATGTTCCTGGTACTGGAAGTCTTTCTCTTCAAACTTGGCATTCCCACCATGGTCTAATGTTCCCTGTAAGAACTGGGTAAAGGTTCTGTCTCCAACAAGACGAACTGAAAGCTCAACAGCTCAGGTCTGCATTTCGCTCTTGTAACTGGCTTATGTGACAAGAGTTGAAAATGAAAAAGCAGAGCAGTTCTCCCATTGACCTGATCCTTATTAAACCAACCAGCTTGTTTCGTACATATCAATAATAACATCCCAGTGCAAGAGGAACAACAGCTTTAGGTGCACTGTATCATTTTCATAGTAACTGGAATAAAAGTGTGTTGTGTTATTGTCAACATGGACATCTGATTTCATGATCATTCGACTTAATTTATTGAACATTTGAAGTCAGTACAAAATGTTGTCAATACAGATATATTAGGCATATATTATATCTTGGGTAAGAGATCGGTCAAATCTGAATGCCTAGTCTTGTATCTCTTTCTTCTTATGTGATTTGCATTACTGGATGTGCACTTTCATGCTTATAAATTGAAGATGATTTAAAATATTTATTCCAGTACTGATCTACATATAAATATTTTTATATATGTAGCATATCACCAAGTATATATATTCCTCACTGTATGATCTTATTTTTATTCTAGTATCGTGGAGGATCCTACAGAATGAGGATTTATGAGAGGCCTGACTTTGGAGGACAGATGATGGAATTCATGGATGACTGTCCATCTGTCTACGATCGTTTCCGTTACCGTGACATCCACTCCTGCCATGTGATGGACGGTTACTGGATCTTCTATGAACATCCTGACTACAGAGGGCGCCAGTACTTCATGAGGCCTGGTGAATACAGGAGATACAGTGACTGGGGAGGATACAACGCAACTGTTGGGTCTTTCAGGCGCATGAGGGATTTCTAAATGGCATCCAAAATCTGGCTATCTTGCTGAAATACTCCTCAGTGTAACTGAAATATCGTGAAGTATAAATAAAGCAAAATTGATGAGACCAATACATTGCATATGTCATTCATTAAACTGTACAATAACAAAGATTATGAGTAGCACTTGGTTTGAATACATAGACCGGCATATACATTTCACCATAAACATGGTCATAACCCTTCCTGGTGTCATAACTTCAGTCAATTATGATTGATTCAAGTCATCACAATGCTTTAGCCATCAAATTTTTGATTAAGTATTAACAAATTGAAAACTATCAAATGCCACAATAATGACAAACAACCAGCATACATTGTACAATCAAAAGCCCCAATTTGAAGTCACCATTCATAAAACAACAATTTTCAAAGAAGTAAAACATTAAAAATTCTAATGTTCAAGACCTTCAATCTCTATGTTTTTCTGCAGTCAAAAATAATAGGAGAATCTGTATTACATGGTAATTATATCTGAGAATTGGTAAAGAATGCTTAAATAATCAAACATCAGTATGGCTTCAAAGGCATTCTAATCCCCTTTCATCAACACCATATTAAACAATGCCTGGCTTTTCAGATTTTTGAGACCCAATATATACATTTTCCCTGTACGTTATCATCAGATAATTTTGGTACATCTCTAATCAAACTACCTACAGAGAGAAGTCTTTCTTCTGCAGTTACCAGACCAAGTCCAAGATTCTGCAAATAATGTGTATTCTGGTTACTACAACTTGCGACTACTGGCTTTTGCTCTGATTTTGGTGATTGTTCATAGTTTATTGACTTCTTCCTGGAGTTCACAGCCCCCAATATTCTCCTGAAGTCATACCCCAAAGTATCAAATATTTGAAACATAAAGGCACCTCTAAGGTCAGACACCAATACGGGCAGGAAAACAGACCCAAAAGTTGCATTAATACCAGATCCAACATACCAATGAATTCTGACCTCAACATACTACTGATATCAGAGCCTAATGCATCCCGGATATCAAACCTGATTTTGTTATGGAACCTAGACCCCAGTATTTTCATTGTCTCAGACCATGATGTACCACTGTTTTCAGACCTCAAACTGTCCCCATAAGACACGGGTGCTGCAGACACTTTAAAGCCCTAAAGTCAATAAGTCCTCATTCAAAACAAAAGATGTTGCTAATACAAAATCGATGGAAATATGACTAACAAGGTCCTCTCTGTGGAGAGAGAAACAGTTGCTGGGCAGAATTTGCACATCTGAATAGGGTGGGCAAGGCCGAAAGAGTTGGGAGACTATGGCAAGAATTAGAAAGTGAAATTCACAACTTTAAAATTACATTCTAACTTTCTTCTTAAAGTTTCTACAACCAGATTAGAGTTTCATTAGTAACTGGTGAAGGCTCTTTGTGCATGTATTAATCATAACATCACAAGGCAATAAGGCATTGGAGTAGAAACAGGCCTTTCAACCCAAAGACAGTCTGTGCCACCATTTAATGAAGTCCTGGTTGATCTGGTAATCCTAAAACCCACTTTCCGGCTTCACCCCCTTAACCTTTGATTCTCTTACTAAAAGAAGAAGATCTATCTATCCCAGCTTTGAATATACTTAACAAAGCAACCTCCACAACCCTCTGCAGTAAAGAATTACATAAATTCACCACCCACTGAGAAAATAAATCCCCCCTGTCTCTGCCTGAACTGGGTGACCACTCACTCTGAGATTATGTTCTCTGGCTCTGGACTCACCCATAAGGGGATATAATTTCTCGGCATCTACCCAATCCAGCCCCTTAAGACAAGCCCCTTCAGAATCTCATATGTTTCAATAAGGTCACCTCTCATTCTTTTAAACTCCAATAACAGGCCCAAACTGTTCAATGTCTCCTCATGAGAAAGTTCCTCTGTACCTGGGATCAATCTTGAGAACCTTCTCTGGATTGTCTCCAATCTAAAATATTTTTCCTCAGAGAACAGGAATAAAATACATTCACAATGTTCTAGGCATGGCCTAACTAGTGCCTTTTATAGTTTTAGCAAGACCTCCCATTTTTATACTCCACTTCCCTTAAAATTAATGTCCACCGTTCATTTGCATCCCCAATTGCTCGCTGAACTTGGATGCTAGCGTTCAGCTCTTCATACATGAGCAGCTCCAAATCCCTCTGTGTCACAACTTTCTGCCTTCTTTCCACAGTGAAGTAATATTCAGCTCCTATATTCTTTCTGACAAAGAGCAGAACCTCACATTTCACCAGACTATATTCCATCTGCCAAGCCTTTGCACAGTCACATTAACCTGTCTATATCCCTCTATGGACTCTTTGTTTCACGTTCACCATTTACCCTTCTATTTTTTGTGTCATCCACAAACTTAGTGTTAGCACATTCATTTCCCCCATCCAAGTCATTAATACATATTGAAAGTAATTGTGGCCCCAAAACATGTGGTGCCTCTCATTGTCCCTGTTGTTGCGCAGACCTCCGAGTTTAGATGATGCCAGTTCCCAAAATGAAACTCATAGCGAGTACCTGTAGGCTGTAGCTCAACAGCATCTTCTCCAGGCTTCCAATTTTCCCAAGCACCTTACGGTACCGGCCATGGTCTGGGACCACTTGCACACCTTCTATTCATGGATGCTGGCACTGATAAAGTACCAGCCTCACCACAGCATCAGGGCATACCTCAGACATGCTTAGTATAGAGTTTGGAACTTTAACATGGCAATTTGGAGCTCACTTGACACTTTGCACTGCAATGCTGCTGCCAGTCTGCTTTGCGCACCTACTTCATGCACTGGACTGCAGTGTATCTCAGGGCTTTTAGCTCGCTTCCTTTTCACACTCACTTCGCAATAACTAGAATGCATCAGCATCTCTGCCATGTCTTGCGTTGCCTTTTTGCACTTTGCCATTTCATTCAAAACTTACTTGCTCGCAGTAGTTCTGTCTTGCTTTGCTGTTTAGCATAGACAGAAAGCCAGACAACTTGTCACGTTTCTCAGCACCAACCAATCAAAGGGGACAGACCTGTCACTGTACAGCCACAGTACTTTTGTTTATTTCAAAAATATACTTTATTCATAAAATACTTTGATGATCTGTACAACTGGACATGCCATACATATGTAAACATTCCATTTGTTTGCATACCAAAAACAGAGTAATCATTCCTATTTACAGGTCTGTACGATTACATTTTTAGCTGAGGCGTCAGCAGAGCCCAAATGACTGCGTGGGCCCCCTGTTCTTCTTTAGGCAGGCAGATGTTTCACGGTGGTCTTTCCCCACCACGCCTTGGCGGCAGCTGCCCCAAGCTTCAGCGCGTCCCTCAACACGTAGTCCTGGACTTTGGAATATGCCAGTCTGCAACGCTCAGTCGGGGTCAACTCCTTCAGCTGGAAGATCAACAGGTTTCGGACCGCCCAGAGAGCGTCCTTCACCGAGTTAATGATCCTCCAGGCACAGTTGATGTTCGTCTCGGTGTGCATCCCAGGGAACAGGCATGGAGTCCCGCATCACGGCGCTGCTTGGGACGAACATCGACAAACACCACTGCATTCCTCTCCAGACTTCTTCTGCATAGGCCCATTCCAGAAGGAGGTGTGTGACAGTCTCGTCCCCCCACAACCGCTTCGAGGGCAGCGTGCGGTGTGGCTGAGAGTCCGGGCGTGCATAAAGGATCTCACAGGCAGAGCCCTTTTCACCACCAGCCAAGCCATGTCTTGGTGCTTGTTGGAAAGTTCTGGCGATGAAGCATTCTACCAAATGGCTTTGACAGTCTGCTCAGGGAACCGCTCAATAGGATCTGCCCTCTCCTTTTCCCGAAGGGTCTCAAGGACACTACGTGCTGACCACTTCCTGATGGACTTGTGGTCAAAGGTGTTTTTCTTCATAAATTTCTCCATGAAGGACAGGTGGTATGGAATGGTCCAACTACTCGGAGCGTTCCGCGGCAGCGAGGCCAGGCCCATCCTTCGCAACACCGGGGACAGGTAGAACCTCAGTACGTAGTGACACTTGGTGTTTGCGTACCGGGGATCCACGCACAGCTTGATGCAGCCACACACAAAGGTGGCCATCAGGGTGAGGGTGGCATTGGGTGCATTTTTTCCCCCGTTGCCCAGATCTTTGTACATTGAGTCCCTTCGGACCCGGTCCATCTTTGACCTCCATATAAACTGGAAGATGGCCCAGGTGACTGCAGCGGTACAGGTTCTGGGGATAGGCCAGACCTGTGCCACATATAATAGCAATGACAGTGCCTCACACCTGATGACCAGGTTTTTTCCAGTGATGGAAAGTGACCATAGCTTCCATCTGCCCAATTTCTGCCTCACTTTGCTGATACGTTCCTCCCAAGAGTTGGCGCACGCCCCAGCCTCCCGAACCAAATACCCAGCACCTTCAGGTGGTCGGTCCTGATGGTGAAGGGGATAGAGGATTGGTCGGCCCAGTTCCCGAAGAGCATGGCCTCGCTCTTGCCTCGGTTTACCTTGGCCCCCGAGGCCCGTTCAAACTGGTCACATATGCACATGAGTCTGCGCACGGATAGCGGATCCGAGCAGAAAACGGCAACGTCATCCATGTACAGGGAGGCCTTAACCTGCAGGCTCCCGCTGCCAGGAATAGTCACCCCTCTCAGGCTCACATCCTTCCTGATGGACTCGGCAAATGGCTCTATGCAACACACAAACAAGGCAGGAGAGAGAGGGCAGCCCTGCCTGACTCCAGATCTGACTGGGAAGCTATCTGACTCCCACCCATTGATTGAGACTGCACTGACAATGTTGGTGTAGAACAGTCTGATCCAATTGCAGATTCCCTCCCCAAAGCCCATTTTGGAGATAACATCTCTCATATACGTGTGTGATATTCTGTCAAAGGCTTTCTCCTGATCCAGGCTGATGAGGCAGGTATCCAACCCTCTGTCCTGCACGTAGGCGATCGTATCCCTGAGGAGTGTGAGACTCTCAGCGATCTTCCTGCCCGGCAAAGCACAGGTTTGGTCGGGGTGAATCACTGACCCCAGAGCAGACCTGACCCGGTTGGCGATGACCTTTGACAGAATTTTGTAATCCGCATTCAACAGTGAGATTGGTCTCCAATTTTTGAGTTCCTCCCTCTCCCCCTTCCGCTTGTAGATGAGGGTGATGATGCCTTTCCTCATGGATTCACTCATGGTACCTGCCCGAAGCATACTGACATACACCTCCAGCAAGTCCTGGCCGATCAAGTCCCAAAGAGCGGAATAGAGCTCGACCGGTAAGCTGTTGCTTCCGGGAGTTGTATTCTTTTCATAGGACTCAAGGGCCTTGGTCAGCTCGTCCAGAGATAGCGGCTGGTCCAGCCTCTCTCGTGTTCTGTCATCTAAGACCTCTGAGATAGAGGACAGGAATGACTGGGAGGCCGCGCTGTCGGTCGGCTTCGCGTCATACGGACTGGCATTGAAGGATTTACTGATCCTCATGACGTCAGCCTGAGATGACATTATTGAGCCATCTTCTTCCTTCAGGCTGCTGAGCACAGAGCTCTCATTGTGCACCTTCTAGAAGAAGAAACGTGAACACATCTCGTCCTGCTCCACCGAGCGGACCCTGGATCGGAAGATTACCTTGGACGTCTCCAAGGCAAAGAGCGAGGCTTGCTGGCCCTTCACCTCCTTGAGGTCTTCCGTGACATCGACCCCCATCGTCTGCAGCAGGAGCAGGTTCTGCATACTTTCCTGGAGCTGGGACAGTTTTCCCTGCCTCTCTCTTGCCTCTTGAACACCTTTGAGGATGAAGAACCTCTTGATGTTCCCTTTTACTGTTTCCCACCAGTCCGCTGGGGACTCTAATAGGGGCTTCACGGCTCTCCAACCTGCATAGTCCCTCTTGAGCTCCTCAATGTTTCCCGGGGTCAACAACTTTGTGTTCAGCTTCCACGTTCCCTTACCAGCCCGCCGCTCGTCTTGTAGGTGACAGTCAGCCAGCAGGAGGCAGTGGTCAGAGAAGAGCACCGGCTTGATGTCGGTGGATCTGACCGAGAGCGTTCGGGGGACAAACAGGTAATCTATCCTTGAGCGGATAGACCCGTCTGCCCGTGACCAGGTGTATCTATGCTGTGCTCCATCTGCAGGGGTACTGAAGATGTCGTGCAGCTTGGCATCTTTTACCATGTCCATCAGGGCTCTGGACGTGGCGTCCAGTTTACTGTCCTCCCCCCCTGCCGGATCATCCATCTGCATCAATGATACAGTTGAAGTCTCCAGCCAGAATGACTGGCCTGGACGTAGCCAGCAACAGTGGAAGCTGCTGCAGGACGGCCAACCATTCACTCTTACCCACTGGGGCGTACACATTAATCAGTCTCAGGGGAGCATTCCTGTACATGATGTCGGCGATGAGGAGGCGCCCGCCCACCACCTCCTTAACCTTGGAGATGGTGAAGTTGCCTCCTCGCAACAGGATACCCAGGCCGGAGGCGCGGCTCTCGTCGTCCCCCGACCAAACTGACGGCCCATGGGCCCACAAGCTCGATCATCTCTTGTAGCTGCTGAGGTGCGGTATCCCACACTCCTGCAGAAACAGGACGTCGGCTTTAATGTTGGCCAGGAAGGCCATCGTAGAAACACATCGCGTAGCTGATTTGATGCTACACACATTGATGCTGGCAATTTTTAACCCCATTTTAACAGTTTATGAGGTTAACACTGTCCATTTGCTGCTGGTCTTGCCCCTCTGGGGTAGCTATGTGCATCCCCGTGGTGACGGCAAACTGCTGGACCTTCCCAGGGCTGAGGTAGCTGTCCGGCTCCACGCCTGAGCCATTTCCCCGCTCTGGTGTCTTCGGGTCGGGCCCAGGGTCCGCACCGTCCAGTTCTCTATCTGACAGCGGGGCTGTCACAGGACCGCTGCTCCCAGTTACCTGGAGCTGTGGGGCGGTGTGTATCTCATGGTTCTCACCGGGTGGGGGGAGGCCTTTACCCATCCCCTCAGAGGGATCGTCTTTTCCTGCTTGGGCGGTGCTGCCCTCCTTTTTCCTCACTGCGGTCTGTCTCTTCCTCTGGTGACGACCCTCCTTGCGCCCGTCCTCACCGTCGGAAGAGCTGCCTGCATCCTCGTCGTGTAGGTGTTGCTTCCCCCTTCGCTGGGTGGCTTCCATGCCAGTAAACACACTCCAAACAGACCATCCTTTCTCAAAGTCTCAGGGGAGTAGTCCTCACTTCTGTCAAGGAGCCTCTTGTCAGTCAGGGGTACAGCCAAGTCAATCGTGGGCCTCATCCAATCTCAGTCCAGGGGGTTGGTTTAGTTCAGTCACATGCTTAGTGCAATCAGGGTCTGGAGATCTGTGACCTAATGGTCCACAAATTAGGTCTCGGGTCAATCTTCAGATCAAGTTCTGGGGATTAGTTCTGGCAGTAAGTCAGTTAGCGGACTGCACAGAAATCACTCAGGGGCTGCTCCATACTCAGGGCAGGCCTTCCAGGTGAGCAAGTAGGAAACACAGAGGGCAGAGAGTGTTGCTGGTTTGGAGGGCTGTGGTGGGTGAGAGCCAATACTTGTGAAAGGCAGAAAGAGGCAGCAATGAAACAGCAAAGATGCAATTGCAGAGCAGCAAGAAGAGTTTCCTTGAAGCAGATCTGAGTTTCCTTTTGACGGAGATGACAGCTATAGGCCGCTTTGGGCAGAATCTAATATTTATTTATCTCAGTGCCAGTTGTGCCGAGTGTTTTTAGAGGTCTAGTAAATATTCTTGTTGAATTTTATCAAGTGAACCTTATTAATTAATGACCCCAGCCCTGTGTTGACCCTCTTTGTCTGATTCCAGTTCCATCTTATCACACACCATTCCCAAACAACCTTCCACAGCTGGCTCATCCCAGAATTTGCCAGTACCCTTGGCACCCACATCAGGTGTAAAAGGCTGTTGTGCGCCTGAAGGTGGAAATGTCAGTCTGGCATGGTGCCCAAAGTCCCAGGGAGGTCCTTCGGAGCAAGCAGTGAGCTGAAGCCCCCAGGTCCCACTCTGACTTCCATGTCGACAATTCTCAATCTCCCACTTGCTTGGCATATTTGGGATAATTGGAACGTGATTGTTAATGATGTGAATTGTGACATTATTGACACTTCTAACAAACAATAGTCCCCCATAATTGGCAGTTTGCTGCTGCTCAGTGAGAAACTTGCCTGGTTGCTAGGTGGAAATGTGAAAGATATGGCAAGGCAAAGGAGCAGCTTTCCAAAAGATTGTGATTTCAAATAAACCCATTGGAACATAACCTGGTGTCGTGTGACTTCTGACCCAGTAGATAGCAGCTGCCTGATGGGCTGAAAGGCCTGCTCTTGTTCCTTTGTTCTTATAGTTTGCCCTCAGTTCTCTATCAGGTCTAATGCTGTTATAATGCAATTGCTGAAACGATTGTCAGAAACTGATTTACAGTCACAGTTGTCCAAAGAGCATTCAAACCAGACTATCAGAGATACACTGGATTTCAGCCTTAGTTTCTCCCTAAAGCCCAAACCCACTCCACCAGAGTACAAGGGAAATGAGGAGCAAGCAAATTCAAAAAAATCAATGACACATCATTGTCTTTCAGGTATGTATTTATAACTCATGTGAGGTGTTTTGTTTCTTTTATTGCTGATTTTTACTCCTAAATCATTAGAATAACAAAGGTACAGTCCATTGCAGCATTTCTGTTCAGCTTATAAATACCAAGCTGTGTGAGACAGTGAGGGATTCAGTTACGAAGCTAACTGTGAGCTCAAAATGGGAAAGGCAAGATGACTTTTTTCAGTTTTTGCGTTGTATAGCCATGCATGTCATTTTTATATCATTCATTAAATATTTGCATTTTCTAAATGAATGACTGAAAGTGATGTTTCTTCCCTCACAGATCATCTTTTACGAGGACAGGAACTTCCAGGGGCGGCACTATGAGTGCAGCAGTGACTGTGCCGACCTGTCCCCTTACTTCAGCCGCTGTAACTCCATCCGTGTTGACAGTGACTGGTGGGTGCTGTATGAGAAACCCAATTACATGGGATACCAGTATGTTCTGACCAGGGGAGAGTATCCTGACTACCAGCGCTGGATGGGATTCAATGACTGTGTCAGGTCATGTCGCTCCTACCCACAGGCAAGTTACAATTCTACGCTTATTGAATCTTGTGCCAATAATATCTGAAAATAGCCAACAGAGTTGTGCAGAAATATTTATAATATCCATAACCACAGGTGAGGTGCCTGGAGGACTGGAGGGTGGCTAATGTTATGCCTTTATTTAAGAAAGGCTGTAAAGAGAAACTTGGGAACCAGTGAGCCTGACGTCAGTGGTGTGTAATTTATTGGAGGTGATTCTGAAAGGTAGGAATTACATAGTTTGCAGACGCAAGGACTGATTAGGCATGTTCAGCATGGTTTTGTGTGAGGGAAATCATGTCTCACAAACTTGATTGAGTTTTTTTGAGGAAATCACCAAAAAGATTGATGAGGGCATGAACTTTAGTAAAGCCTATGACAAGTTCCTCTTGGTATTCTAATTAGTTAGATCACGTAGGATTCAGGGTGAACTTGCCAATTGATTGCAAAATTGGCTTGATGGTAGGAGACAGAGGGTGATGGTGGGGCTTGTTTTTTTGGGCTGATTGTCTGTGACCAATGGTATTCCACAGGCGTCAGTGCTGGGTACACTTTTGTTTTTCATTTATATAAATGATTTAGATGAGAATATAGGAAGCATGGCTCCTAAGTTTGCAGATGACACCAAAATTGGTGGTATAGTGTACAATGAAGATTATTTAAGATTAAAAAGAGATCTTGATCAATTAGGTCAATGAGTTGTGGAGTGATGGATGGAGTTTAATTTGGATAATTAATTTGCATTTTTGTATTACAAACAAGTGCAAGACTTATCCAATTATGGGCGAAAGTGAGGACTGCAGATGCTGGAGATCAGAGCTGAAAATGTGTTGCTGGAAAAGCGCAGCAGGTCAGGCAGCATCCAAGGAGCAGGAGAATCGACGTTTCGGGCATGAGCCCTTCTTCAGGAAGGACTCATGCCCAAAACGTCGATTCTCCTGCTCCTTGGATGTTGCCTGACCTTATACAATTATGGTAGGGCAATATTATAGAACAGAGAGATCCTTAAGGTACATAATTCTTTGAAAATTGCATCACAGGTGGACAGGGTGGTTAAGAAGGCATTAAACACGCTTGCCTTCATTGCTCAGATCTTGAGTATCAGAGTTGGAACATTATGTTGAGATTGTACAGGACATGGGTGTGGGCTCTTCTGTGCACAGTTCTGGTCATCCTGCTGTAGAAAGGAAATTATTTAATTGGAGAGGGTTCACATAAAACTTACCAGGATGTTGCTGGGGCTGGAGAGTTTCAGTCATAAAAATAGACTGGATAAGGTTGCATTTTTTTCATTGGAACGTTGGAGGTTGAGAGGTGATCTTATAGAGGTTTATAAAATCATGAGGGGCATAGACAAGGCGAATAGAAAGGGTATTTTCCCTTGGGTGGGAGAGTGCAGATGAGGGGGTATATTTTTATAGTGAGAAGAGAAAGTTTAAAAAAGGACATTAGGGGTAATGTTTTTACACAGAGAGTGATTCGTGTGTGGAATGAACTGCCAGAGGAAGTGATGGATGCAGGCACAGTTACAACATTTAAAAAACATTTGGATTAGAATGTGAGTAGAATGGGTTTGGAGGGACACAAGTAAACGGGACTAGTTTAGATTGGGAATATGGTCAGCATGAACTAGTTGGACCAAAGCATCTGTTTCCATGTTGTACAACTCTATGACTCTAACAGAACATATACATATTCTCTTCATTGGGTAATATTTGTATAATAATAATTGGGTGGTTTATGTGTTCAGATAATTCACAAGGAATTAAGCATTGTAGTTAGCTATAGGGCCCATGGATAACTCCCAATAATCATAATAAAAACATCCTGTTATTTCTGCAAACATGTGACAGGCTGCCCATGCAGTTATAATAATGAAGATATACAGTTAGGTTTTCTGCAGCACAGTGCTAAACTTTAGGAAAGAGAATTATGTGCACACCATCCATAAACCATTTGATTTAGGTTGTTGCTCGATAATTGGATAATGCATTTGGTTACATCAATAATGTATAAGGCGTGGCTTATTTGTTATGTGCTATGATGTTCCGTTACAATGTAATGATGGGCAAATAACTGTTATTTTAAATGATGTGAGTCTAAGTAAGACCATCAGTTCAGTTGAGAACAAAAGGAACGTCAGTGAGTAGATATTTTCAATTTTCAAGTGTTACTCCAAACAATAGCCTTCAACAAGGTAAGAGGGTCTCTATGCTATCAATGAAGTATAAATTGTCAAATACTTATCTGGTCACATCAACTTTGATGTGTTCAACAGAAGGAATTCAGGACATTTATCCACAGACCCATTGTTGTGAAAATCTTCACAGCTTCTGTCTTTACCTGTTCAGAACTAAGAAAAATATTTAAACTTCCCACGAAGATATTTAACCAGATTCACTACTGTAACAAGGCTATTGAAACTCAAAAGCTATCCACAGAGTTTGTTTTAATATCAAGCTCCTTGTGGTGATGGATGGAGGGAGTGTGCAAAGGAATCTGGATGGAGGGAGTGTGCAAAGGAATCTGGATGGGGGGAGTATGTAAAGGAATCTGGATGGGGGAATGGTTCTTTTGAACTTCAAATCTAACAGGAGGATTATGCATACTTCCATCAATCAGTCCAGAGAATAAAAATGACCACAAATTAGTTTAGTTATGTAATGAAAGTAGATTAAATAGACCAGATTTTTTCAAAAAATTCACTATTGACAATATAATAATGGTACTGATGGTAATATGGTTGTAATTCAATTGCAGTAGAACTTTTGATACAGGCATTGCTGCTCACATTGCTGCTTGATCCTTTTCATTTATAAAAAAAACTGATGGTCAATTATAACTTTTCATCTTTCTTTCTCTTCTACATATAAATATTTTTATATATGTAGCATATCACCAGGTATATACATTCCTCACTGTATGCTCTTATTTTTATTCTAGTACCGTGGAGGATCCTACAGAATGAGGATTTACGAGAGGCCTGACTTTGGAGGACAGATGATGGAATTCATGGATGACTGTCCATCTGTCTACGATCGTTTCCGTTACCGTGACATCCACTCCTGCCATGTGATGGATGGTTACTGGATCTTCTATGAACATCCCAACTACAGAGGGCGACAGTACTTCATGAGGCCTGGTGAATACAGGAGATACAGTGACTGGGGAGGCTACAGCTCAACTATCGGATCTTTCAGGCGAATGAGGGATTTCTAAATTGTTGTTAAAAAGAATAAAATTGTTCTGATGAAATGTTCTGAAATATAATAAAATACATTTTTGTTGATGCATTTTGATATCTTTGTTCATTTTCACATCTCTTGGAAACAATATATTTTATTTGAGGTACTGAGTCTGTCTCATGCACAGCATTTTAGCTGATGATAAAGATATAATGAATGTCATTAAATTTAAAATCTACATAACTTCTGGACATGAGATAGGTAATGATATACTTGATGAGCTTCTTCATAGCAAATAATGGAAAACAGCTTCTTTCAATTTTTGACAAAATCTTTGCACTGTTTCTTTAAGACTCTGTAGTTATTCACAGTCCAAAGCTCCACATAGCATGTTTTATTGATTTAAGTAAATATAAAATCATAATCACTATTGGTCAGACTTGTATCTAAATTTTGTGTATAAGTCTTATCCTTTCATCTTTCCCATTCAAATTTTGATCATGACAAGTCCAGTTGATGATCCTTCTCCATCTTGTTCTGTCAGTCGACCATTCTTCTCTCAATTCCGCTGCATTTACATTTTTCAAGCTACAACTGTCCATCAAATCTTTGCCTTACCCTTCTCCTTATTTCTTGCAGGTGTATCTTCTTCACTCGTCTCACCGTGACTTCCTGTTCCACATCCGACGACCACAAAATCTCATTATCTTCTCAGCTATTTCCTTCGGAAGCTCTCACAATCTTTACAGTCTCTCTACTGTATTGGTTCATGATCTTATCCTTCTTTGTCATTCCTCACATCTACCTCTGTATTCACCTCTCTCCTTGAGTTTTTGCATTATATAATAAATCATTTGGTTTTCTAATCATTCCTTTCAATAGTACTTTCCTTCTACATCAATCTCCTCAGTACTTTTTCCAATTACTGCATCCAATGAGCTAATCCATTGCTTAATTTCCAATCCCATGCTTTTATCCGATGACACCATTGATACCAGAAACTTGAAACCAAATTTGGTTTGCAAAACAGCTGTATTGCTTCAAGTATGGACTTTATAAATAGTTATTATTTTCAAAGCGCCCTTGTGAGAATTTTCATTTGTTTTAAAGCCGAAGCTCAATTCTATGATTTCTTTTCTGATAGAATAGTTTGGTAATTACTATTTTTCATGCAGTTTAGTAAAATGAATTTGGCCTATTTCAGACACTCAGAATTGACCCACTTTTATGTATTTGCTGTGATTGATTTGATTTATGATTCTTTTTGTTTGGATCAACATTCCAGACTATCAGTGCATCTCTCAGTGGCAATCGGGACATTTCTTTAAGTGCAGACCCAGACAGTCTGAATACCCTGGAGAATGAGCAGGTTAGGGGTCTCTGGATTAGTGGTGCTGGAAGAGCACAGCAGTTCAGGCAGCATCTAAGGAGCAGCGAAATTGTTGGCTGCGTAGAGCAGTTGATCTTCCGTAATTACACCGGCACCACTCCCCACCTCTTCCTCCGCTACATTGATGACTGCATTGGCGCCACCTCGTGCTCCCGCGAGGAGGTTGAGCAATTCATTAACTTCACCAACACATTCCACCCTGACCTTAAATTTACCTGGACCATCTCTGACACCTCCCTCCCCTTCCTGGACCTCTCCATTTCCATTAATGAAGACCGACTTGATGCTGACATTTTTTACAAACCCACCGACTCCTACAGCTACCCGGATTACACCTCTTCCCAGCCTACCTCTGGCAAAAATGCCATCCCGTATTCCCAATTCCTCCGCCTCCGCCGTATCTGCTCCCAGGAGGACCAGTTCCACCACAGAACACACCTGATGGCCTCCTTCTTTAGAGACTGCAATTTCCCTTCCCACGTGGTTAAAGATGCCCTCCAACGCATCTCGTCCACATCCCGCACCTCCGCCCTCAGACCCCACCCCTCTAACCGTAACAAGGACAGAATACCCCTAGTGCTCACCTTCCACCCTACCAACCTTCGCATAAACCAAATCATCCACCAACATTTCCGCCACCCCCAAAAAGACCCGACCACCAGGGATATATTTCCCTCCCCACCCCTTTCCGCCTTCCACAAAGACCGTTCCCTCCGTGACTACCTGGTCAGGTCCACGCCCCCTACAACCCACCCTCCCATCCTGGCACTTTCCCCTGCCACCGCAGGAACTGTAAAACCTGCGCCCACACCTCCTCCCTCACCTCTATCCAAGGCCCTAAAGGAGCCTTCCACATCCATCAAAGTTTTACTTGCACATCCACTAATATCATTTATTGCATCCGTTGCTCCCGATGTGGTCTCCTCTACATTGGGGAGACTGGACGCCTCCTAGCAGAGTGCTTTAGGGAACATCTCCGGGACACCTGCACCAATCAACCACACCGCCCCGTGGCCCAACATTTCAACTCCCCCTCCCATTCTGCCGAGGACATGGAGGTCCTGGGCCTCCTTCACTGCCGCTCCCTCACCACCAGACGCCTGGAGGAAGAACGCTTCATCTTCCACTTTGGAACACTTCAACCTCAGGGCATCAATGTGGACTTCAACAGTTTCCTCATTTCTCCTTCCCCCACCTCACCCTAGTTCCAAACTTCCAGCTCAGCACTGTCCCCATGACTTGTCCGGACTTGTCCTAGCTGCCTATCTCCTTTTCCACCTATCCACTCCACCCTCTCCTCCCTGACCTATCACCTTCATCCCCTCCCCCACTCACCCATTGTACTCTATGCTCCTTTCTCCCCACCCCCACCCTCCTCTAGCTTATCTCTCCACGCTTCAGGCTCACTGCCTTTATTCCTGATAAAGGGCTTTTGCCCGAAACGTCAATTTCACTGCTCCTTGGATGCTGCATGAACTGCTGTGCTCTTCCAGCACCACTAATCCAGAATCTGGTTTCCAGCATCTGCAGTCATTGTTTTTACCTCGCTGATATCACCAAGAATGCAACCAAATAGGAATATTGATGTGATGAGAACGTTGACTCTGACAGTATTTGGTTAATAGTAAAAGTAAGTGAAAATGTTACATCTTGTGTCATGAGGAGCAATTGCTCTTTTTACTAACACACTGTTTTCAAAGCAACTGCTAACAATTCTCACTGGCCTGGATGAATACTTATTGATTGTTAAATTTCTACATTATGCTAGAATATCCACACATCTTTAAAATACTATACTTCTTTAAACTTTGTTTATAGCATTTTAATATTACCTTATTACCATGGATAAGTCTGAAGCATTCATTTTGCTCTTTGTAGACAATAAAACTAAAAGTGAAAATATTCGGTGCTTTCTTTTTACTTTCTGGGTTTGCTATCTGTCAGAATACTTCAAAGTGACTGACTGGTTACCCTGTTTGATGCCATCATTGCTGATGGAGAACCCTACTGCCCCATCATTAATGTCATACTTGTTGGAAAGAAGAAATTCAGATGACCAAGATCACCAAAGCTGGGTAGCTTTCTTCGAGCTCAGCAGTGAGTGCAATTGTTTTGCTGCTGGCAGTGAGTCCAATCCATTGCAACCATTAATTTCAACGTTATAATGAACCGTTACCAGTGTTCCGTGGTTGCTGTGTTCCGCATTGCAATTACCGTGACTGAGATATCACCTACTGAATGACATTCCAAATTTCAGTGAATATATACATTACCTGGAACAACACACAGTAATCATAGGAAGCATTGCTTGAACATTTAGATGTACAGCGTTGGCTACTGGTTTGGAAGTAGAAATAAAATGAAAAAGACTTGTTTGTCTTTGTCACCTGCCCCAATAGCCTCCAATGCACCTATTCCCGCAGTCACTGCTGTAGACATCAGATGAGCCTTCTTGAGAGTGAACCCAAGGAAAGGGACTGCTCCAGATGGGGACTCCAGCCATGCACTCAGCCCCTTTGCCATCGAGCTGGTGGGAGTATTTGCTGACATCTTTAACCTCTCCTTGCTACAACCCGAAGTCCTCACCTGCTTCAAGAATGCCACCATTATCCTGGTACCATAGAAAACACACGTCACGTGCCTCAATGACTACCATCCAGTGGTTCTGCCCTCCATAATCGTGAAGTATCTTGAGAGGTTAGTCATGACTCACACCAACTCCAGCCTCCCTGCCTGCCTCGATCCCCTGTAATTTCCCAATTGAGACAACAAATCCACAGCAGATGCCATCTCTCCGGCCCTACACTCATCCGTGGAACATCTGGACAATAAGGTTACCTACATCAGGCTTCTACTTATCGACTACACCTCCACCTTCAACACAATAATCACAACCAAACTCATCTCCAAATTCTGAGACCCTGGTCTCTGCTCTGCCCTCTGCAACTGAATCCTTGACTTCCTGACCCACAGGAGAAAGTGAGGACTGCAGATGCTGGAGATCAGAGCTGAAAATGTGTTGCTGGCAAAGCGCAGGACGTCAGGCAGCATCCAAGGAACAGGAGAATCAACGTTTCGGGCATCAGCCCTTCTTCAGGAATGAGGAAAGTGTGTCCAGCAGGCTAAGATAAAAGGTAGGGAGGAGGGACTTGGAGGATGGGCATTGGGAATGCAATAGGTGGAGGGAGGTCAAGGTGAGGGTGATAAGCCGGAGTGGGGTAGGGGCGGAGAGGTCAAGAAGAAGATTGCAGGTTAGGAAGGCGGTGCTGAGTTCGAGGGATTTGACTGAGACAGGGTGGGGGGAGGGGAAATGAGGAAACTGGAGAAATCTGAGTTCATCCCTTGTGGTTGGAGGGTTCCCAGGCGGAAGATGAGGCGCTCTTCCTCCAACCGTCGTGTTGCCATGGTCTGGCGATGGAGGAGTCCAAGGACCTGCATGTCCTTGGTGGAGTGACCCACAGACCATATTCAGTGAGGATAGAAACAGAATCTTCTCCACAATAATCCTCAACACTAGCGCCCTGCAAGGATCTGTACTCAGCATCCTACCATACTCCCTGTACACTCATGACTACAAGTTCACTGATAACACCACCATTGTAGGCAGGATATCAAATAATGAAGGGATGGAATACAAGAAAGAGATAGGGTGCTTGGTGGCATGGTGTGAAGATAACAATCTCTCCCTCAACATCAGCAAAACTAAAGAACTGACCATCGACTTCAGGAAGCAAGAAGTAAGGCATGCCCTTATCTATATTAATAGTGCTGAGGTGAAGATGATTCAGAGTGTCAAGCTCCTAGGAGTGGTGATCACCAATAATTTGCCCTGGACCACCAATGCAGATACGATAGTCAAGAAGACACAACAAGGTCTCTTCCTCCTCAGGAGGCTAAGGGAATTTGGCATGTCCATAAGGACTCTCATCAACTTTTACAGATGCACCATAGAAAGCATTCTCTCTGGATGCAACACATAGCTTAGTACAGCAACTGCTCTGCTCAGGACCATAAGAAAGTATAGAGAGTTGTGAACACAGCCCAATCCAACATGCAAGCCAACCTCCCATTCACTGACTCAATCAACACTTCTCTGGGCCTCAGAAAGGCAGCCAACATCAAAAAGACGTGTAGCACCCTGATTATAATCTCTACCAACCTCTTGTCAGGCATAAGATACACACAGAAACAGGTTCAAAAACAGTTTCTTCCCCACTGTTATAGACTTCTGAGTGGGCCTCTCAAATTTCAAACCAACATTGATCTTGCTTTTTGCGCACCTTCCTTGCAGCTGTAACTTTATATTCCTCACTCTGTTCTATCACCCTATGATAATTGTACATTATGATCTGCCTGTAATACCTGCAAAGCAATACTTTCACTGTACCTAGGTACATGTGACAATAATAAATCAAATCGAATTTAAAAAGCATTGCTTGCAATACTGGAATTTCGGACTGAAGTTCTTTCTTAGTGAAATTGAGTTTCTGACTGTCAATGATAAGTAAATGATCTTAAAAGACTGGTCCCATCATTCTTCCTCTTTTATTCTCTCACCCAAAATATTTTATCCGTGATTTTTATCTGTTAAATCTTATAAAACATATATTGCGGTGTTGAGAATTTGGTTCACATGGAAATTGTTGGTATGTTTTTCTCAAGATAGATTAAAAGTCAAACTCTGAAATGGAACTTTCAAACAGGATGCTAGTTAACTAGCCTAGTCAGACAGAAACTGTCCAACAGTGGCAGTGTGGAAAAAGATCTGCCACCCTGCCAACCCACAATAGGCTCACAAAAGCAAAATTAGCCAAACTGTACCAAGACAACCCGAATGCCTCAGCCAAGGACCAAGCAGGCTGACAAGTGAAACTAGACAGCACTCGCAGACAAAAGAACGCACTTCAAGCTCCCACTAACAATGATAGAGCACTACAGCTATCCCAAAACCCCGAGGGCAGTTTCACAACCCAGCACAGGTCAGACAGAGAGGCACCAGCCAAGAGCATTGCTCCCAGGACAGGACGATGGAAATAACTCACCACTTCAGAATAGACATTAGCACCCACCTGAGAAGAGAAATCGAAGCTCCGGACCCCTCGGTACTGTCAGGATGTTGCTTTGTGCAGAGAATTAGGACCTTCCTCCGATAACTGCTTTCCAATTAACATATTGTAACTAGATTACTCCATTTCCAGATACATTCCAGATACATTGTATTTTCCACATTTCTAATTAGCCTCATTGTACAGGATTATTACAAAAACTGGTATCTTTCCCAGCTCTAGAAAGAGAAATTCTGATCTACCTGTACAGATTGTCAGTTCTGTGTCAGCCTAGTCAATTTCTCTTCCAGCAATATAGCTTGTAATAAACAGCATGTCAATTTCACCCGATCTGGTTTGTGTGGTCTCTACTGGGCAAATTTCTCTGACAAGCAGATATCTGTCGATCAGTTGTAAGGATTTAATTTTTGTAGCAGGGAGCAGAATTAGATTTGCATCTTGGGGGAATGAGTCATTAGTAAGCTATAAAAGTTAACATTTTAAAATTGCACAGAGTAAAATGACACATGAAGAGGAAGTGATACCTGATTGTGAGAGAATTTGGTACACATAGAAACTTCTGTTAAGGTTTGCTTAAGTAAAAAATTAATTTAAGAGCAATACTCTGAAATGGAAGTTTAGAATTGCAAGCTGGTTAAGTAATCTAGTTAGACAGGAAATGCCTGGCAGTTTCAAGCAGTTCTTAAGGACAATTTCTCTAGTTGACTCCAGTTTGGAAAGTTCAGCTCCATTTTGGCTACTGAACTTACTCTGACCACTCCATTGTACCTTGGCTGGAATGTTTGGATTTTTGCTCTCACTCTTGGTACATGGCTTCACTGCAGTTCCTTATATTCCACAGCTTTAGCCCACATAAGAGACAGACTCTTCCAGTTCATCTGATTCTGCCCAAATTGTCCAGAGCAGATGCAAATGAAAAATCAACTCAGCACGAACAACCACTGCCCAGTGGAAAGGGCTAAAGATTTACTGAATTTGTTGGACACAATGTTGAGTCTGGGAGTTGGTACAGTGCCTACATTTGAAAGCTGAGGTGATGCCTCTAAAATTTACATTGATTTTAATTAGAACAGTGTCACAACAGAGAAATCAGTGTGGGGGAGGGGCAGAGAAGTAAAAACAGCAGGAGCTCATAAGTGAAATGTTCTGCGAAGTGATCAGCCAATCAGTATTTGTTCTCAAGCATACAGAAGAGAATGTCTGACAGACAGTAGATATTGTAATAAACAGCATGTCAATTTCACCCGATCTGGTTTGTGTGGTCTCTACTGGGCAAATTTCTCTGACAAGCAGATATCTGTCGATCAGTTGTAAGGATTTAATTTTTGTAGCAGGGAGCAGAATTAGATTTGCATCTTGGGGGAATGAGTCATTAGTAAGCTATAAAAGTTAACATTTAGGAAGTTAAGGAAGCATTTGCAGAACACTTGGACAATCATAATCTAATCAAGCAAAGTCCACATGGCTTAGAGTCATAGAGTCATAGAGGTGTACAACATGGAAACAGACCCTTCGGTCCAACCTGTCCATGCCTACCAGATATCCCAACCCAATCTAGTCCCACCTGCCAGCACCCGGCCCATATCCCTCCAAACCCTTCCTATTCATATACCCATCCAAATGCCTCTTAAATGTGGCAATTGTACCAGCCTCCACCACATCCTCTGGCAGCTCATTCCATACGCGTACCACCCTCTGCATGAAAAAGTTGCCCCTTAAGTCTCTTTTATATCTTTCCCCTCTCAACCAAAACCTATGCCCTCTAGTTCTGGACTCCACCACCCCAGGGAAAAGACTTTGCCTATTTATCCTATCCATGCCCCTCATAACTTTGTAAACTTCTATAAGGTCACCCCTCAGTCTCTGACAGTCCAGGGAAAACAGCCCCAGCCTGTTCAGCCTCTCCCTGTAGCTCAGATCCTCCAACTCTGGCAACATCCTTGTAAATCTTTTCTGAACCCTTTCAACTTTCACAACATCCTTCTGATAGGAAGGAGACCAGAACTGCACGCAATATTCCAACAGTGGCCTAACCAATGTCCTGTACAGCCGCAACATGACCTCACAACTCCTGTACTCAATACTCTGACCAATAAACGAAAGCATACCAAACGTCTTCTTCACTATCCTATCTACCTGCAACTCCACTTTCAAGGAGCTATGAACCTACACTCCAAGGTCTCTTTGTTCAGCAACACTCCCTAGGACCTTACCATTAAGTGTAGAAGTCCTGCTAAGATCTGCTGTCCCAAAATGCAGCACCTCGCATTTATCTGAATTAAACTCCATCTGCCACTTCTCAGCCCATTGGCCCATCTGGTCCAGATCCTGTTGTAATCTGAGGTAACCCTCTTCGCTGTCCACTACACCTCCAATTTTGATGTCATCTGCAAACTTACTAACTGCACCTCTTATGCTCGCATCTAAATAATTTATGTAAATGACAAAAAAAAGAGGGCCCAGCACCGATCCTTGTGGCACTCCACTGGTCACAGGCCTCCAGTCTGAAAAACAACCCTCCACCACCACCCTCTGTCTTCTACCTTTGAGCCAGTTCTGCATCCAAATGGCTAGTTCTCCCTGTATTCCATGAGATCTAACCTTGCTAATCAGTCTCCCATGGGGAACCCTTGTCGACCGCCTTACTGAAGTCCATGTAGATCACATCTACTGCTCTGCCCTCATCAATCTTCTTTGTTAATTCTTCAAAAAACTCAATCAAGTTTGTGAGACATGATTTCCCACACACAAAGCCATGTTGACTATCGCTCACCGCTCTATAGTTCCCTGGCTGGTCCTTACCACCTTTCTTAAACAGTGGTACCACGTTTGCCAACCTCCAGTCTTCCAGTACCTCACCTGTGACTATCGATGATACAAATATCTCAGCAAGAGGCCCAGCAATCACTTCTCTAGCTTCCCACAGAGTTCTCGGGTACACCTGATCAGGTCCTGGGGATTTATTCAACTTTAACCATTTCAAGACATCCAGCACTTCCTCCTCTGTAATCTGGACATTTTGCAAGATGTCACCATCTATTTCCCTACAGTCGGTATCTTCAATATCGTTTTCCACAGTATGAAAGAAATTGTCTTTGAATACTGTACTAGAGCTTTTCAAGGAAGTCTCAAGAATGGATAGATGGAAACCAGTAGATACATCATATTTGGACATTCAGAAGATAAGGTACATCACAAAAGGTTCAGTCAGAAATTAAGAGCCCACAATGTTCAAGGTAGTTATTTAGCATGGATGGAGAATATGCAAGAAACAGAAAGTTGGGGATAAGGAGCTCTTTATCAGGCCAGTGATGTGTGACCAGTAGGGTTCCACAAGGATAAGTGCTGGGACGACAAACGTTATAATATGTATTAATGTCTTGCAGGAAGGAAGCAATTCCAAATCGGCCACAATTGGCTCTAACCATTTTTCACAGATGCACAATAGAAAGTATCCTTTCCAATGCATCACAGTTTGGTACGGCAACTGCTCTGCCCAAGACCACAAGAAATTATAGGTAGGTGTGAACATGTCCCAGTCTATATCACGCAAACCAGCCTTCCATCCACTGACTCTGTCTACACTTCCTGCTGCCTTGGGAAAGCAGCCAACATAATCAAAGATCCCTTCCATCCCGGTTCTACTCTATTGCACCCTCTCCTGTCAAGCAGAAGACACAAAAATTTAAAAACACATATCAACAGATTCAAAAACAATTTCTTCCCTGCTGCTTATCAAACTTTTGAATGGACCTTTCATATGTTAAAGATGACCTCTCTGTGCACATTCTCTGCAGCTTAAACACTGTATTCTGCATTCTGTTCTATTACTCTTTACTTTTCACTATATCTTGATACATTGTGGCAATAATAAATCAAATCAAATCAAATCATCTTCACAGATGACAGAAAAATAGATGGAAAGGCTGTTTTCAAGAGGGATATAAACAGTTCATTGATAGATATTGATATTTTAAGTAACTGGACTAAAAAGTTTTGCAAATAGAATATAATGTGGGAAAATGTGAAATTGTTCATCTTGGAAGGAAGAGCAAAGTAACAAGATATTGGTTAAATGGAGAAAACCTGCAGAATATTGCAAGGCAAAGGCACTTGGGGATACTTATGCATGAAACCCAGAAAGCTAGCACACAGGGGCAAGAGGTAAGCAGAAAGGCTATTAAAATGTTAGTCATTACTTCAAGGGAGTTGAAGTATAAGAATAGGGAAGTCATACTGTAGTTGTAAGACCATCTGGTGTACTGTGAGCAGTTTTGATCACCTAATTTGAGGAAAGATATTATTATTTTGTTGCAGGCAATTCAGAGAATGTAAACCAGGATAATCCATGATGTAGAAGGATTGTCTAATGAGCAAAGGCTAAACAGGTTGCAACTCTACTCTGTGGAATTTAGAAGAATGAATAGCGATCTCATTGAGACATATTGAATTCTTGAGGGGCTTAACAGGGTAAACGCTGAGAGGATCTAAGACAAGAGGGTGAAATCTCATAATGAACAGGGGTCAATTTAAGACTGAGATGAGGAAGAAATTCTTCTCTCAAAGGTGTGAGTTTTTGGAATTCCTTGCCACAGAAAGCTGTGCGGTAGAGTCCTTGTGTATATTTAAGTCTGAAATAGATTCGTGATCATTAGGGGAATTAAAGGCAATGGGGAAACACAAGGAAGTTGGTGTGAGGAATGTCAGGTCAGCCATGAAGCCGTTGAATGGCAGAGTAGACAGAGAAGCTGACCAGACCACTCTTTTTCCTAGTTCTGTTGGTCTTATCGTCTATGTTGAATGCATATTTCCAATTTAAAGAGAATTGCAGTTCAACCTCGAAGGACATTATGCGTGTGGGATGGTGGGAAAGGAGAAGACACACCACAAGTTTTACATTTGATGTACTTGCACAGAAGAGTGCTATGGGAGTGAAACAGGATGGTGGGTCTGATAGAGGAATGGGCTGAAGAAGGGCTGATGCCCGAAACGTCGATTCTCCTGTTCCTTGGATGCCGCCTGACCTGCTGCGCTTTTCCAGCAACACATTTTCAGCTCTGATAGAGGAATGGGCCAGGGTGCTTTGAAGGAAATTGACCCCACAGAAAGAAGGGAAGATGTGTTTGTTGCTGGCAACACACTGGTAGAAATAATGGAGACTCCTTGGTCAAATGGGGAGGTTGGTGGGATGGAAGATAGGGCAGTGGAGTTGGGTTTCAATTTCAACCTCTGGAACTAGGAAAGTGTGTGGCACTGGGATTTACAGCAGTTTGGTATCAAGAGAGGTGAAAAAAGATGATTACTTTGAATATATGGATTTTAAAAGCATTAAGGGATATAGGGAGAAATTGGGAAGATGGCATTGAGATAGATGATCAGCCGTGATCATAGTGAATATTGGAACAGGCTTGATGGACCAAATGGCTTACTCT
The DNA here is from genome assembly GCF_047496795.1 of Chiloscyllium punctatum. Lineage (NCBI taxonomy): Eukaryota > Metazoa > Chordata > Chondrichthyes > Orectolobiformes > Hemiscylliidae > Chiloscyllium > Chiloscyllium punctatum. The sequence goes on along the minus strand of NC_092748.1, from coordinate 32,697,068 downwards.
TGTTTCAAGCTTCTTTTTTTTTGTTCCAATGTATCCTGCATAATGCTTTGAGCACTTCTCCATAAAACTCTGACACTTTCTGAATTTACACATTAAACATTTCCAATATAGCTATATAACACTGATTTTCTACCATGTATTATGGAACCAGGTTTTAATGGATAGTTTAGTCCCCATTTTAGTCAGTTCAGCAGCGGGTGACGCTGTCACATTGCAAACACAACTGTTTCAGAATTGTGACTGTTCCGAAGGTTCAGCAGAACCAGGGCACAGAAAGCAGAGAATGATCTCGTTCACTGTTCTTCTTTGTAAAGTAACAATGAAATTATGTGTCGGCAAAGAGAGAGAATCAATGGCATCTTATTTGTCTTTGAAATTGTTCTCTTTACATTGTGTGTGCTGTGTGTTTTGTTGCACTTTTGCTGAATTTCAGTTCTGAATCATTAGAATGGCAAATGTACCGCACCATATAAATATCAACTGGCTTCCCAGGGCTACAATCAGTCAGTTCCTCAGCTAACTGTGGGCTCAAAATGGGAAAGGTAAGAATTTTGAATTTATTGCATTATAATCCATTTTTGCTACTTCCTACATTAACAGTTTATTAATTGAGAATATACCTTCCCACAGATCATCTTTTACGAGGACAGGAACTTCCAGGGGCGGCACTATGAGTGCAGCAGTGACTGTGCCGACCTGTCTCCTTACTTCAGCCGCTGTAACTCCATCCGTGTTGACGGTGACTGGTGGGTGCTGTATGAGAAACCCAATTACATGGGATACCAGTATGTTCTGACCAGGGGAGAGTATCCTGACTACCAGCGCTGGATGGGATTCAATGACTGTGTCAGATCATGTCGCTCTTACCCACAGGTAACTTATAATTCTGTGATTGTTGAATCTTGCACCAATAATCCTGGAAAATACCCAATGACATCAAGAACAAGCAGGTATATGTTATCTTCATTAGGTATATTACTAAACCTATATGCAATTAATAATTGGGTGGTTTCTATCTTCAGCGCTAACAATGCACCCTAGAACTCTGTGGGAAGCTAGGGAGGTGATTGTTAGGAATCTTACTGAGGTATTTGTATCATCAATAGACACAGGTGAAGTGCTGGAAGATTGGAGGTTGGCAAACGTGGTGCCACTATTTAAGACAGGTGGTAAGGACAAGCCAGGGAACTATAGACCAGTGAGCCTGACGTCGATGGTGGGCAAGTTGTTGGAGGGAATCCTGAGGGAGTCCAGAACTGGCTCAAAGGTAGAATACAGAAGGTGGTGGTGGAGGGTTGTTTTTCAGACTGGAAGCCTCTGATCAGTGGAGTGCCACAAGGATTGGTGCTGAGTCCTCTACCTTTCATCATTTATATAAATGATTTGGATGTGAGCATAAGAGGTAGAGTTAGTAAGTTTGCAGCTGACACCAAAATTGGAGGTGTAGTGGACAGTGAAGAAGGTTACCTCAGATTACAACAGGATCTTGATCAGATGGGCCAAAGAGCTGAGAAGTGGCAGATGGAGTTTAATTCAGATAAATGCAAGGTGCTGTATTTTGGGAAAGCAAATCTTAGCAGGACTTATACACTTAATGGTAAGGTCCTAGAGAGTGTTGCTGAACAAAGAGACCTTGGAGTGTAGGTTCATAGCTCCTTGAAAGTGGAGTTGCAGGTAGATAGGATAGTGAAGAAGGCATTTGGTATGTTTTCCTTTATTGATCAGAATATTGAGTACAGGAGTTGGGACCCATGTTGCGGCTGTACAACATTGGTTTGGCCACTGTTGGAATATTGTGTGCAGTTCTAGTCTCCTTCCTATCAGAAGGATGTCGTGATTTGTGGAAGGGTTCAGCGAGGATTTACAAGGATGTTGCCAGGGTTGGAGGTTTTGAACTATAGAGAGAGGTTGAATAGGCTGGGGCTGTTTTCCCTGGAGCATTGGAGGCTGAGGGGTGACCTTATAGAGTTTTACAAAATTATGAGGGGCATAGATAGGGTAAATAAACAAGGTCTTTTCCCTGGGGACTAGAGGGCATAGGTTTAGGGTGAGAGGGGAAAAATATAAAAGAGACCTAAGGGGCAACTTTTTCACACAGAGGGTGGTACGTGTATGGAATGAGCTGCCAGAGGAAGTGGTAGAGGCTAGTACAATTGCAACATTTAAAAGGCATTTGGATGGGTATATGAATAGGAAGGGTTTGAAGGGATATGGGCTGGGTGCTGGCAGGTGGGACTAGAATGGGTTGGGATGTCTGGTCAGCATGGGCAGGTTGGACCGAAGGGTCTGTTTCCATGCTGTACATCTCTATGACTCTCTGACTCTAACAGGATTAGAATTTGACTTCCATGCTCATTGCTGAGATTGTTAACACATTGTGAAAACATCTGTATAATTCAATTGCCTGTGTTTCTATTGTGACCTTGTCTTACTCAGCGTCATGTATTCAGAGATTTGCAATTGTTGAAATACTTCAAAATAGCTTTATTTGTAAATTGGAAGCTTAACTCTTGTAACTTTGGTTTGGGCTCTTTAGCAGCTGGAGATGTGATATTTGTTAAGTGGTATGTGTACTTGTTGAATGGAGTTTTGTGGAAACAGAGCATCACATCAGTTGGAAATAGTAATTGATCTGCTTCACATGCAGGGATGGAATGCCTGTGTGAATGTCCTTCTTAAAATCAAGGTGTCTCCAACATGAGCAGTAGAACATTTGGCTCCTTAGTATTACCTCCCATGGCATTACAGATCCAAGATCCACACTCTGAAAAAAAATTATTCGATAGAATAATTTAATGGTATACATGGATCAAACAGTCAGAAGTAAGGACTGTATTATTAGATTGCAGTGTTATAAGTAATACATTCATCTGCTGATATGTGGATGGCTTGGTTAGAATCAATGCTCCTAATGTCATATGTATTTCATGCTATTTACAGCCTAAAAACAGGCCATTTAGCCCAAAAAGCCTAATGGTCTGTTTATAATCCTCAGGAGCCTTACTCCTGACCTTCATCGTCTACCAACATCAATATATCTTTCTGTTCCAGTCTCCTCATGCATTTATCTAACATCTTCTTCAATGCATCCATGCTATACACCTCAATGACTCCTTAAGGCAATGACTTCCATATTCTAACCACCCTCTCGGTAAAGGTGTCAATCCTGAATTTACTGTTGATTTTGCTAGTGGCTGCTTAGTTCAGTTGTCTCAATGGCTAGTACAGGGTTTAGTTATTACTCCAGGTGAGATAACCTTGTGAATGTCTCCACAACCTGTGTCACAGAAAGTCACACAGCTGTCTTTGGGCAGAACACAAGTGAATGAATCTAATATTTGTGGTCTGTAGTTTTGTGGTTATGTTTTACATTCCCCTACGTGAATTTTAAAGGATCACGTTCACAATAAGAAAAGCATCCAACTACACAGATTTTAAGGAAATAACTGTCTATTAAATCCTCTAAAATTAGCCAAAAACTATTTTAAAATATTTGCATTCTCAGCTGCTCCTTGGTTGAAAGTATTTGGATCAGAATCTCTTGCTTCTAGAATTTGTTATCATTCTAGAATAGGAGTTGACTACAAATTTGAGGAAAATGGCAACTTGATCCTCTTTCTATTGCAGTACCGAGGAGGCTCCTACAGAATGAAGATTTATGAGAGACCTGACTTTGGAGGACAGATGATGGAATTCATGGATGACTGTCCATCTGTCTACGATCGTTTCCGTTACCGTGACATCCATTCCTGCCATGTGATGGATGGTTACTGGATCTTCTATGAACATCCCAACTACAGAGGGCGACAGTACTTCATGAGACCCGGTGAATACAGGAGATACAGTGACTGGGGAGGATACAGCTCAACTATTGGATCTTTCAGGCGCATGAGGGATTTCTAGATTGTCACACAAACATTTGATTTTCTCTGTTTAAATCACTTCCAAACCTAAATAAAATAGCTTCTATTTGATCATCAACAATTGTATGGACTTTGACACTTGGATTCTTGTGAAAAGATTACAACATTAATGGACATCTCCTCCTCTACAATTGACTTTAACAAATTATCTACAAAGCAATTCTAATCAAAAAACATTGGCAAATAATGCTTTAATTTTACGAAAGAAAGTGTAGACCAGTTTAATTTATGACGTTTACTCTTTAAAAAAGCTGAATGTTTTGATTCCACCTCACTTCTGTAGATTCATGGAAAAGTAGAATAAAATTGGTTGAAGGGTCACTGTTGTAATGGTAAAAATGAAAATCCACACAAAACAAGATACTGTGCTAGCCAGACAATCCTTAGAAGCTAGAGATTAGGAAAAGATCGATTATTTGCATACCCAGCCTTTCTTGTCTCTTGTCATAGGGTATTAGAAATATGAGAGAAGAATGTTTCCTGATGTAGGGGCAGGACACTATTATAGTATGATGTCTTCTGTACCTTCCACAAGCTCAGATCAGACTTCTGGGCTGCTTTTAAACAATATTTATCAACAAACAATAAGGTTGCAGAGCTCTATTCTCTGAGCTGTACAATCCCAAACAATATTTATCAAGATTTGGAGATGCCGGTGTTGGACTGGGGTGTACAAAGTTAAAAATCACACAACACCAGGTTATAGTCCAACAGGTTTAATTGGAAGCACACTAGCTTTCGGAGCGATGCTCACCTGATGAAGGAGCGTCGCTCCGAAAGCTAGTGTGCTTCTAATTAAACTTGTTGGACTATAACCTGGTGTTGTGTGATTTTTAACTAAATATTTATCAACAAACAATAAGGTTGCAGAGCTCTATTCTCTTAGCTGTATAATCCCAACCTTGTAGCACAGTCCTATCACATGACCACTGAAGTCACAATTAGGCAACACCTTACCTCAGAGGCTCATCTACATATTTCTATAGATACATTTTAAGTTTCTATTCTCCACACATAGAAATGATCAGGCAACCATAAGATACCTTTGAAATTACAGCTTTTAAAGGTTATTTTCTAGAACAGGTTCTATCTTAAATTACAACATTTAAAAGACATCTGATTGGGTATATGAATAGGAAGGGTTTGAGGACTATGGCTGAAAATGTGTTGCTGGAAAAGCGCAGCAGGTCAGGCAGCCTCCAAGGAACAGGAGAATCGATGTTTCGGGCATCAGCCTGAAGAAGGGCTGATGCCCGAAATGTCGATTCTCCTGTTCCTTGGAGGCTGCCTGACCTGCTGCGCTTTTCCAGCAACACATTTTCAGCTTTGATCTCAAGCAAAGGCAGTCCTCACTTTCTCCTCCTATGAGGAATATCGGCCAAGTGCTGGCATACACGGGATTAGATTATTTTAGGATAATCTGGTCGGCATAGATGAGTTGGACCGAAAGATCTGTTCCATGCTGTACATGTCTATGACTCTTTATCTCTCGTTAAAAATCACACAACACCAGGTGATAGTCCAACAGGTTTATTTGGAAGGATGAGGCCACTCCTTCATCAGGTGGTTGTAGAGGTTAAGGACATGCTCACTGTATATGACTCGAAACACAGTTGGGTCTGCTATAACACGCATTGCTTCAACACAAATTAGCTACAACACAATAGAGGAATTTTGACCACTTTCTGTAGAACACGAATTTGACTTACCTGTATTGGCTATATTGTGATTCCAGCACCCTTAAATAAAATGGTGCTGCTATTACACGATTTTCTTATAACGCAGGGTTGCACAGTAACAGAACGGCCGCATTATAGCAAAGGCGACTGTAGAGCTGCAAAGTTTAAGTGTGGCAGCCAGTTGAGGATATCAGACTCAGTATTGGGATTAGCTGAATTGTACTGCATTGAGCCCTCGACTTTATTGTCGGCAACATCCCCAAATCCAAGATCATCAAATAACACAACTTTTGGTTCTATATAAAATGGCACAATCTGCTCACCTCACATTCCATCAGAGTTAGAAATAGCTTCAAAGCAATAGTACAATTATACAGAAGTTAATTCGCAATTAATCAACAATTTTAAGTGGCTGCACCTAATATTAGTAGCAGTGCTTGAAATAATGTTTATGAGAATTGCCCCTTTCAGGTTTGTCTTATCTTGAGACATTTGCTGAACTGATTACTTTATCATGTTCAGTGTCTCTACTAAGCAGCCTGATTTTCTAGCTCCTGGAAAATTATTTTGTTTCCTTTCTTTCTAATGATGGCCCTCAGTTGATGTCAAACACAAAAACTCAAAACCCATTAGCTTAATCATATCTCCAAAGGTATTAACATCAGAGCTGTTTATCTAAGGAACAACACTAATTAATGATCTCTTCTGGTGTTGCTGGAACTGACACAGAACTGACAGTCTGCACAGAGATCAGATTTCTCCTCCCAGAGCTGAGGATGAGACCAGTTTTAAAGTAATGCTGCACAATGACACTGATTAAGAAATGGGAAACTACAATGTTTCTGGAAGTGGACATGATTTGGAGATGCTGGCGTTGAGCTGGGGGGCTGGGGTGTGCGCTAAGTCTTGGGAGGATCGTATGTGCAAAGTGAAGTGGAAACTGGGCAGATGGAAGCTATGGTCGCTCTCCATCGCTGGAAAAACCTGGTCGCTCCGAAAACTAGTGTGCTTCCAATTAAACCTGTTGGACTATAACCTGGTGTTGTGTGATTTTTAACTCTTGGAAATGGAGTAATTTAGTTGCAAGTGTGGGATATCAGTAGGATTAGTGTTACTTCTGCAATTCCATTTTACAAAGGAGGTGAACTCACACCAGTGGGTAATTGTTTTAGTCAAGAGCTGAGTCAACAAGAATGGAAACGATGTAGAGGAAATGTAGAATTGTTTTTGTATTAGCTAAAATTGTATGTCAGAATGAAATGTGCCAATGAACAATAGTAGGTACGGTGGGCAAATAGATAAGATGTTGTGAGAGGATGAAGTTAAGCTAGATACGCCTGTACAAACAGTAGGTATAAACATCTGCTTCCCACTTTTATGAAAACACAGGAACAAACCCCAATTAAAAGGGTCATAGGGATCAGAACGGCCTCGGGAAAGGCACAGATGAAGGGGGTAGATAATGATGAAGAAGGGATATGCCTAACAATGACCTATAACAGGGTAAGGTCAAACAGCCTTGTGAGACCAGAAATAAGCATTTTATCACAGACAAGGCCGGATAAGGCAAGAGGCAAACAGGGGTAGTGGAGGCCGGTCTTAGGGAAGTGGATGATGTAAGTAGGGGAGGGAGCAATGTAAAACAATGGACATTAAATCATATAAATATTATGTATGAATTGAACCTAGTGTGTGTATGTCTTTTGCCTCTTAGACACGGGACATCACACCCACTTGCAAGTGTAAAATAAATGACACTATTGATTCAGATCTTGTCTCGGACTGAAATTATTGAAGTGTGTGAGCTTTGTTTCTCACAATTGGGGGCTGTCCGGGATTTTCTTCCATCACCGGGGGGAGTGGCTGGCCTTGGACACTGGGAAGACGCGTCCCGTTCCCCATTGAGGAGCGGTCTCGTGTCCTGGTTTGGTCTGCTCCCTTGGGTGACTGGTACGAATCCCACAAGAGAGACATCTGAATCAGACAGGGATAGGAGGTCGATAGAAACTACGGCGATAAGGGGCCAGGCAACTCTGTGCACAGACCAAGGTAAGAAACCTGACTTTTAAGTATTGCCTTGGTGGCCGGGACAAGGGGTATTTACTCGCTGAGGGACTAGCGAAGGCCCCGGGAAATGGGGGGTAGGCAGAGTAGCTGTCACGAAGTACAGGAAGAAGAAAAAGTCCCTGGTAACATTCCTCCTGAAAGTCCGTTGGGGAGGATGTTGCGGGAATGGACAAGCAATACTTGTACAAGGGAAAAGGATAAAAAGAAAATGATTAAATATTGTTGTTTAGTATGGACGAAAGAACCAATCCTTCGTCCGGCTGTCTTCTGGCCAAAGTATGGTTCGGACGAGGATTGGGTCTGTCAGTATTTAGGTTTGTATGTGAATAAGAAACAACCTTTTAGTCAAGAGGAGGCGGACTATGCAACCTGTTGGAAGGGCAGTTTGGGAATGATGGTAGTAAAGACAAAGGATTCCCCCTCTGCCCCACCTAGTCCCTGGGATCCTCTTGGCTGTTTGCCTCCCCCATACCATAAAATCAGGTTAGGTGAAAATGGGGGAGGAGGAGAGACAGACAGACAGGGACAGGAAACAGATGATTCACGAGAGGAGGATGAAGGGGCAGTGGACGTTGATGTTGTTGTTCCTGACCCTCAATCCTCAGTAAAAGAAAGCACAGCTGCAGTAGATGTAGAGGAGGGCTCCGGAGGATCTAAATCAAAGCCAAAGGGGGGGAAAACAAAAAAAAAGGGAAGAACGTAACGACTTATCCCCTTCGGGAGGTACCAATAGGGGATAAAGAGATTGGGTTTGTAAGTGCCCCCCTCAGCAGTGGGGAGGTCAGAACATTTAAAAAAGAAATGAAGGTCCTGGTTGAGGATCCGGTGGGGCTGTCTGAACAAATTGATCAATTTTTGGGGCCCAGTCTGTATACCTGGGCTGAGTTAATGTCTATTTTGAATATATTATTTACTGGGGAAGAAAGGGGACTTATACGGGGAGCAGCCATTAAAATATGGGACAGGGAACATCCGATTGGAGATGGGGATGCTGGACAGGGAGAGGTGAAGTTTCCCCTCAGAGACCCCCAGTGGGAAAATCAAAATCCGGAGCATAGAGAAGAAATGAGGGAATTGAAAGACCTGATTCTAAAAGGAATAAAAGAGGCAGTTCCGAAGTCACAGAATTTGACGAAAGCCTTTTAAGTTAGACAGGAGAAAGATGAGACTCCCTCAGCTTTCTTGCAAAGATTAAGAGACTCAATGCGGAAATATTCTGGAATGAACCCTGAGGACCCAGTGGCACAGGGTCTTTTGAAAGTACATTTTGTGACAAAAGCATGGCCAGATATACAGAGAAAGATACAGAAGATAGAAGGGTGGAGTGAAAAGCCATTAGATGAATTGTTAAGAGAGGCACAGAAAGTGTTTGTAAAGAGAGAGGATGAGAGACAGAAACAGAAGGTGAAAATGATGGTAGCTACGGTTGATGAGGTAGTTAAGAAAAGAGTGGAACCAATAGTGAGCAACCGGAGCGGTGGGTGGCAGCATGTAGGACAGAGAGGAAGGCGGAAAGGGAGAGAGAGAGGGAGAGGACAAGGGGGAGTATTTGATAGAGGGTTCGAGCGACAGGGGCAGAGCTGGAAGACTCCACAGGCGGGATGTTATTATTGCGGAAAGATAGGGCATTTTAAGCGGGAATGTCCGGCTCTGAAAAGGGAAGAGAGGGCAATTCCGCTTATGAATTTTGATGAAGAATAGGGGTGTCAGGGGTTCCTGCCCTCGGGGGCCCACCAGGAACCCTTGATAAACCTGAAGGTGGGACCCTATAAGGAAGAGGTAGTCTTCCTAGTAGATACGGGGGCAGCACGGTCATCACTGAATTTTAAACCAAAGAAAGTAGAAATGTCGACACGGTCAATTACTGTTTCAGGGGTTAAAGGGGAGGGATTTACTGTTCCAGTATTTGAACCTATGATGATAGAAGGTCCTAAGGATAGGGTCAAAGGGGAATTGTTGTATATCCCTGATATAGGAAGTAACTTACTAGGGAGAGATTTAATTATCCTCTTAGGACTGGAGATTGGAATTCAGGAAAAAGAATTAGTTGTCCAAATGGCAATGTTGACAGAGGATCTGGAGAGAGAGATAGACCCTATTGTATGGGCTAGAGAAGGGAATCGTGGAAAATTACAGATCCCCCCCTTGAAATAAATTTAAAAAGGAAAGGGGACGTTGTCTGTGAGCGACAATATCCCATTTCCATAGAAGGTAAACGAGGACTGCAGCCAGTAATTGAAGGATTGATTAGAGATGGATTGTTGGAGCCATGTATGTCTCCTTATAATACCTCAATACTACCAGTGCGGAAATCCGATGGAACTTACCGATTGGTGCAGGATTTGAGAACATTAAATCAAATAGTACTGATCAGGCACCCAGTGGTGCCAAACCCCTATACCTTATTAAGTAAGATCCCTCATGACCACAAATGGTTTAGTGTGATAGATTTAAAGGATGCCTTTTGGGCCTGTCCCTTGGCAGAGGAAAGTAGGAATTTGTTTGCCTTTGAGTGGGAAGACCCTAAGACAGGACGAAAACAGCAATACCGATGGACTGTGCTTCCCCAGGGGTTTACGGAATCCCCGAATTTATTTGGACAGATGTTAGAACAAGTATTGGAGAAATTTAGCAGCCCCAAGGGGACTACCCTGTTGCAGTATGTAGACGACCTCTTAGTAACAGGAAAAAGAAGAGAAAGAGTAGTAGAAGCCACGAACAAATTATTGAATTTCCTGGGTCAGCAGGGACTGCGGGTATCTAAAAACAAACTACAATATGTGGAGCAAGAAGTGAAATACTTGGGACATTTAGTTAGTGAGGGAAAGCGAAAGATAAGCCCGGAACGGATAGAGGGAATAGTGGGAATGCCACTGCCCAGCACTAAAAGGGAGTTACGCAAATTTTTAGGTCTAACGGGTTATTGCAGATTGTGGATTGATTCCTATGCACTGAAGACTAAGAAATTATATCTCAAACTATTAGAGGGGGAACCCAAATGTCTAAGTTGGGATGATGAGGAAAAAGAACTAGTTGAGAAACTCAAAAGAGATTTGATCCATGCCCCCGTGTTAGCCTTACCTTCTCTAGATAAACCTTTCCACCTCTTTGTTACCGTGGATAAGGGAGCGGCTTTGGGAGTATTGACCCAGAGGTGGGGAGGAATGAGACAACCAGTAGCATATCTTTCGAAGCTACTGGATCCAGTATCCCGGGGGTGGCCTGAGTGTGTGCAGGCTGTGGCTGCCACTGCACTGTTAGTGGAGGAAAGCAGAAAGCTTACATTTGGGGGAGCCCTAATAGTAAGCACTCCACACCAAGTGAGAACAATCCTAAACCAAAAAGCTGGGCGATGGTTGACAGACTCGCGGATTCTGAAATATGAGGCAATATTAATAGAAAAGGATGATCTAGTGTTGGTCACTGACAATTGTTTAAATCCAGCTGCCTTTCTTTGGAAAGGGGAAGGAGACTCTCCTCAGAATCCAGGGCACGATTGCCTTGACATTATAGAATACCAAACTAAGGTCCGCATGGACCTCAGAGATGTTCCATTTCATGCAGGGGTTAGACTTTTTATAGACGGATCATCCCGGGTGATTGAAGGGAAAAGATATAATGGGTATGCAGTCGTAGACGGGACAAACAGTAGTGTGGTGGAGGCAGGACGGTTGCCAAATGGGTGGTCAGCTCAGACTTGTGAACTCTATGCATTGGAAAGAGCCCTTAGAGCATTAGAGAATAAAGAGGGAACAGTATACACTGACTCTAAATATGCATTTGGTGTTGTGCACACTTTCGGCAAGATATGGCAGGAACGAGGGCTGATCAACAGCCGAGGGAAAGAATTAGTACATGAAGAATTGATTAAACGGGTCTTGGAGTCCCTATTACTTCCCCGAGAAATAGCAGTAGTGCATGTAAATGGTTATCAGAAAGGAAATGAACTAGAAGTTAGGGGGAATAGATTAGCCGATGAGGTGGCTAAGGAAGCAGCCCTGAACCCACAAGAAGTGGTGATTCATTCCCTAATACCTACTGTTCCAGGTCCTCGGGAAGCTCCTATATTTACTGAAAGCGAAGAAAATGAATTGAGAGATTTAGGAGCTGTAAAAACAGCAGACGGGCCTTGGAGGTTACCTGATGGAAGGGAAATGTTAAACAAAATGATGATGCGAGAGATTATGGCTGTCCTACACCAAGGCAGCCATTGGGGAGTACAAGCAATGTGTGATTTAGTTCTTAAGGAATATGGATGTAAAGGAATATATACAATTGCTAAACAAATATGTGAGGGATGTATCATATGCAAAAAGGTAAATAAGAAAGTCTTGAGAAAACAGACCCCGGGAGGAAGAGACCCAGGACTGAGACCTTTCCAGAGTATACAAGTAGATTATACTGAACTCCCCAGGGTAGGCAGACTAAAATATATGTTGGTCATAGTAGATCATTTATCTGGTTGGGTTGAGGCATACCCCCTAGCTACCGCCACTGCAAGTGGAGTGTCTAAAACAATATTGGAGCACATAATTCCCCGATATGGGCTCGTGAACCATATTGATTCCGATCAAGGAACACACTTTACTTCTAAAGTGTTACAGGGGGTAATGAAAGGGTTGGGAATTTCCTGGGAGTTCCATACTCCGTGGCACCCGCCATCATCGGGAAGGGTTGAGAGAATGAACCAAACACTCAAACGACAGCTCTCTAAATTGATAATAGAAACCAGACTCCCTTGGACCAAATGTTTACCTATAGCTCTCTTGCGAGTACGAACAGCCCCAAGGAAAGACTTGGGACTATCCCCCTATGAAATCTTATTTGGATTACCTTACTTGGGAACGAATGGAGAATTGCCAATTCCCGAAACTAAAGATTTGTTTTTAAAGAAGTACATACTGGGTTTGTCCTCCTCTTTGTCTTTCCTAAGGAAACAGGGTTTATTGGCACAGACTCCACCCCTTGAATTCACCGTTCATCCCATCCAGCCGGGCGATTGGATCTTAGTAAAATCATGGACAGAGACTAAATTACAGCCGGACTGGGAAGGGCCGTACCAGGCTCTTTTGACTACAGAAACGGCAATAAGGACAGCGGAGAAAGGCTGGACTCACTACACTCGGATCAAAGGGCCAGTGGACCCTCCCGTGGAGAAAGAAGTCTGGACAGCTGAATCAACGCAAGATCCGCTGAAACTCAGACTAAAGAGACTTTGAGTAACTAATTATACAGTGGCGACGCGAGCGTGGGATTATTTCTGTAAGATTGTATATTAAGTCTTTTTGTGCTTCAGCATGATGTTTAGAATACTGGGAATGCTTAGAGTTATGATGCTAGCTCTCTTAGTATTGGCATTTCATCAAATATCATTTTCATATGTATTATTAACGGTTCCTGAATCTGATAACCCACAAGTAATAGACGCTGATGTATGTAGCTTAGTAAATTGTGGGGACGTAGATAATCAGAGACAGTATCGCAGCTCTGAGATACATCTTAAGTCCTATGGGGATGGCCTTGGGGACGGTACTTGGTATAACAGTCTTGTCACAGTACACCGGGCCCCCTTCCGACCAGCTCGCGATTGCCCTGATAAAAAGTGTAACCCAATATACCTAACAATAAGGAAAACCACATGGCACGAAACAATCCTGGGTGGGGCCACCTATGAGATACAATTAAATGAAACATTTGGGATAGAAATGAAAGCAAATGGGAAGGATTTCTTGGGCTGTTGTTTCCGAATTAGTGTAGGACAGGGAAAACGGGTAGAACTACTGGGTAATAAGATACAATCTTTCACCCCTCCCGATGATCCTAAAGTAGTAAAATTTATAGAGGTAAAGGACTTGAAACAGACCATTGAAATAGAAACTAGGTACGGGGATGCAAATGCCTGGGTTGAATGGGTAAAGTATACTGTAAAAAGTCTGAACAAAAGCAATTGCTATGCATGTGCCTCCGGTCGACCAGTGGCCCAGGTGGTTCCCTTTCCGCTCGGGTGGAAGCGAGACAGGAAGGGCATGAAATGTATGATAGCCCTGTATCAGGATGAGACTGCATGGAATGATAGGAATTGTACCTCCCTATCTCTGATGTTCCCTCCCTTGGAGAAGAAAGATGTAAAAGTTCCCCCCCTGTTTTCTGCCGCAGTTGGAAATCACACCTCGTGTGTGCGTAGACGAGGTACAAGTCGGTCGAAAGATTTGGGGGAGCTGAAACTATGTACAGAGATTAAGAATGTCACCGAAACGGAGAAGGGAGGGAACTACTCAGCATTAAAGGTTCCCCGAGCGGATCTGTGGTGGTACTGTGGAGGCAAAATATTGAGACCCACCCTACCTCCGGATTGGAGAGGGATATGTGCAATTGTACAATTGGCAATTCCATTTACCCTGGCATTTGAGAAGGAAAACAAAGGAGGGAAAAAGGGAAGGGGTAAGAGATTACTGTTAGACACTTCTTTCGATGACAGGATTTATCTTGATTCGGTAGGAGTCCCTAGGGGAGTACCGGATGAATTTAAGGCTCGTAACCAGATTGCAGCAGGCTTTGAGTCAGCTCTCTTTTGGTGGGTAACAATTAATAAAAATGTAGATTGGATAAATTACATTTTCTATAATCAACAGCGATTTATAAATTATACAAGAGATGCGATTAAAGGAATATCAGAACAGCTTGATGCGACAAGTAGGATGGCATGGGAAAATAGAATAGCCCTTGATATGATTTTAGCAGAAAAAGGGGGTGTGTGTGTGATGTTAGGAGGAAGCTGTTGTACCTTTATTCCTAATAACACTGCACCTGATGGTTCAATTACTCGGGCCTTAAGGGGATTGACTACCTTAGCAGAGGAACTGGCTGAGAATTCAGGAGTAGATACATCTCTCACAGGATGGCTGGAATCATGGTTTGGGAAATGGAAGGGGGTGGTGGTTTCTATCCTTACTTCCCTGATAGTAGTAGTCGGGGTATTAGTAGCCATTGGCTGCTGTATCATACCCTGTATACGAGGACTCACCCAAAGGTTGATTGAAACAGCCTTAATGAAACAGATGCCCCTAAAAGGGAATCAGGCTGAAGGACTTTATCGACTAAATAATGAGCAGATGAGTGAGACCAAGATGGATGAAATCTCCGGGATGATGCTTGCAAATTTCGGGAGCGATGCTTAAAAATAAAATATTTGCAGAAGATAACAAATGGTAATTAAAAGAAAGAGGGGGAATTGTGGGATATCAGTAGGATTAGTGTTACTTCTGCAATTCCATTTTACAAAGGAGGTGAACTCACACCAGTGGGTAATTGTTTTAGTCAAGAGCTGAGTCAACAAGAATGGAAACGATGTAGAGGAAATGTAGAATTGTTTTTGTATTAGCTAAAATTGTATGTCAGAATGAAATGTGCCAATGAACAATAGTAGGTACGGTGGGCAAATAGATAAGATGTTGTGAGAGGATGAAGTTAAGCTAGATACGCCTGTACAAACAGTAGGTATAAACATCTGCTTCCCACTTTTATGAAAACACAGGAACAAACCCCAATTAAAAGGGTCATAGGGATCAGAACGGCCTCGGGAAAGGCACAGATGAAGGGGGTAGATAATGATGAAGAAGGGATATGCCTAACAATGACCTATAACAGGGTAAGGTCAAACAGCCTTGTGAGACCAGAAATAAGCATTTTATCACAGACAAGGCCGGATAAGGCAAGAGGCAAACAGGGGTAGTGGAGGCCGGTCTTAGGGAAGTGGATGATGTAAGTAGGGGAGGGAGCAATGTAAAACAATGGACATTAAATCATATAAATATTATGTATGAATTGAACCTAGTGTGTGTATGTCTTTTGCCTCTTAGACACGGGACATCACACCCACTTGCAAGTGTAAAATAAATGACACTATTGATTCAGATCTTGTCTCGGACTGAAATTATTGAAGTGTGTGAGCTTTGTTTCTCACACAAGGATGCTAATTGGAAAATAGTTTATGGGATGAAAGTCCTGTTCTTTCACACAATGCAACATCCTGACAGTATCATGGTTCCATTCATCTTCACAGGTAGATGTTAAAGTCTTTTCTGAAGTGGTGAGGTGCTTCCATTCTCCTGTGGTGCCTGTCTGTCTGTCCTGCTCTTTGTGTGGCTTTTGTGTTGCTGGGTTGTGAAACTGCCCTTAGGGCTTTGAGCATGTCCATGGGAGCTTGAAAGCGTATTCCATTGTCTGCGTGCCATCTGACCCAGTTCGTGAGCTGCTCGGGAATTCTGGGTGCCCTGGTACAATTTGGCCAATTTGCTTTTGTGGGCCTATTGTGGGTTAGTAAATCTTTTCCCCACATATACCCATCCAGATGCCTTTTAAATATCGCAATTGTGCTAGCCTCCACCACTTCCTCTAGCTGCCCATTCCACACATGCACCACCCTCTGCATGAAAAAGATGCCCCCTGGGTCTCTTTTATATCTTTCCCCTTTCATGCTAAACCTATGCCCTCTGGTTCTGAACTCTCCCACACCAGAGAAAAGGCCTTGTCTATTTACCCTATCCATGCCCCTCATGATTTTATAAACCTCTATAAGGTCACCCCCCGAGCCTCCAATGCTCCAGGGCAAACAGTTCCAGCCTATTCAATCTATACCTCAAATCCTCCAACCCTGGCAACATCCTTGTAAATCTTTTTCTGAACTCTATTATGTTTCACAATATCCTTCCGATAGGAAGGAAACCGGAATTGCACACAATATTCCAAACGTGACCTAACCAATGTCCTGTACAGCCACAATATGACCTCCCAACTCCAATACTCAATGCTCTGACTAAGAAAGGAAAGCATGCCAAAAGCCTTCTTCGCTATCCTACCTACCTGTGATTCTATTTTCATGGAGCTATGAACCTGCATTCTAAGGTCTCTTTGTTCAGCCACACTCCCTCGGACCTTACCATTAAGTGTATAAGTCCTGCTAAGGTTTGCTTTCCCAAAACGCAGCACCTCGCATTTATCTAAATTAAACTCCATCTGTCATTCCTCAGTCCATTGACTCAGCTGATCAAGACCAATGGTAATCTGAGGTAACCTTCTTCGCTGTCCACTACACCTCCGATTTTGGTGTCAATTGCAAACCTACTAGCTATACCTCTTAACCTCACATTCAAATCATCTATATAATGATGAAAAGTAGTGGACCCAGCACTGATCCTTGTGACACTCCACTGATCACAGGCCTCTAGTCTGAAAAATAGCCCTCCATCACCACCCTCTGTCTTCTATCTTTGAGCCAGTTCTATATCCAAATGGCTAGTTCTCCCTGTAGTCCACATGATCTATGGATTGTCTGAGCTGAGATGTCAACTTTCTTTTATACTGATAAAACCTTAGGTTGTCTTGGGACTGTGACTTGAAAGAAGTTCTGGGATTTGCATATTAATCAATCAAAACCCGCATCCCCATTCCAAGTGAATAAAGACTTAACAGCAATCAAGGTTGTTCAATACATCACGTCAGTTGTATGACACTTTGATCTTTTACTATAAATTCTGTGTCTTATGATCCTGCTCCACTAGCTGCCTAATGAAGAAGCAGCACTCCAAAAGCTTGTACTTTCAAATAAAGCTGTTGGACTATAACCTGGTGTTGTGTGATTTTTAACTTTGTCCACCCTAGCCCAACACCAGCACAACAACCTGGATGATCAACTAAAACCAAATCTGTGATTTGTAAGTTGGACATGGCTCACCTCGCTCTATCTTCATAAAGTTGGGGATGTACACATGGAAAAGGCATGAATATCTGATCATGATCAGACTAGAGTATTATTACATTAAAAGCAAAATACTGCAGATGCTGGAAATCTGAGATATTACAGAAAATGATGAAGAAACTCAGCAGGTCTGGCAGTATCTGCAAAGAGAGAAATAGGGTTAATGTTTTCTTGCATGACATTTCAGAACTGAACGTTATGAATTTGGAGTATTTGAGAATGGTTAACAATGTAAATTTGGAAGTTCTGTAATTTTGGAGGGATGAGGTTTGGCCAGGTGCTAGTGTAAACAGAAACATTTATCATCTATAGATAACAACACAGGGACATGATCGAGCCTTCA
The DNA here is from genome assembly GCF_047496795.1 of Chiloscyllium punctatum. Taxonomy (NCBI): domain Eukaryota; kingdom Metazoa; phylum Chordata; class Chondrichthyes; order Orectolobiformes; family Hemiscylliidae; genus Chiloscyllium; species Chiloscyllium punctatum. The sequence continues at coordinate 32,679,299 of NC_092748.1, read as the reverse complement.
TCCAGCAACTCCTCCTCCCATGTCATCTGACATCATTGATCATGCAGTCCAACTATTAACAGACAGTTTTAAACCCAATATCTCAAGGCACAACATCCTTCTCCATAGTCTAACTGTCTCGGACTATGGCATGTCCTATTTCTCATCTACATGATGCCCCTTGGTGAAATCATCTCTCAGCAGAACATTGGTTCATTACAGGTATGTTGACAATAGCCAGCTCCATGCATAACCACTTCCCTTGACTTCTCCATCATTTATAAATTATCAGACTGTTAGTCTGACATCCAGGAACAGATGAGCTGAAATGTCCTTCAATGAGTAATCAGTGAAATTGACACCATTGACTTTGGTCCCCACTGCACACTCCCTAGTTACCAACTTCATACCTCTCTCTAGCAACTGGCTCCAATTCAAACAACTTCTCATTGTTGTTTTCACGTTCACCTGTGGCCTTGCCCCTCCACAGTTCTCAGATCACCTCCAGCTCTAAAACCTTTCAGGATATTGGAGTTCAATTAATTCTGGTCACACCCGATTTCAACAGCTCCAACAATAATATCCCCAACTAATATCATATTGGTAATCTGGGACACAACACTTCAGAAATCACAGCTGAAAGGTCTTTGAATTGTGGTTGGCTGAAGTTTACTTGACACTTATCGAGTGTGGTATTACATAACTCCTCTTGTGAATCACCGCAATTCACATCAGGATATTCCACAGCCGCTGAATTTATCCTCCCCCATCCATCTTTGGGCTTGTATGACTGTTTAAAAAAAAACACCTGTTGTACTTGACATCAAGCATATCCATAAGTAATTAAGGATTATGACCTGATGTCATGATGCAGTATAGCAATAAATATATCCTATATTGAGTGATATATGGTTCTGAAGTACATTATTTTCCAATGTTTATATCGGTAGCATTTTGCTAATGATTTTATGTCTAGACCTGTTAGTTGAAAAGATAGTTGCTACTACAATCAACAATATAGCCTTCTATCTACATTGATGATTACCTATTCAATAACGGTTCTGAGGACAAATGTTAGAGTATCTGGATGTAACTGTTGGGAGGTGACATAATCTAAAAGATTGCAATTGATGTCAATTGATTTCTTGACATTATACAATATGTCAGTACATTAAAAGGAGAATTTTCTTGTGACATGCAACAACACATCACTGGGAGCAACACCCCAAACTCTATCACTAACAACACTGAAATGATTGAATTAACTTTTTTGTCACATGCATTCGAATTAGCGCAGTGACATGTTCGCAATGTCGCCTTTTATGGCGCCATCATAGGTACAAGATACCTAGATACAGATATTTAAACGAGGTAAAAACAATGATTGCAGATGCTGGAAACCAGATTCTGGATTAGTGGTGCTGGAAGAATAATTCCTGATGAAGGGCTTTTGCCTGAAACGTCGATTTCGAAGCTACTTGGATGCTGCCTGAACTGCTGTGCTCTTCCAGCACCACTAATCCAGAAACAGATATTTAAACGATTAGTATAAAACAGAAAAAGAATAAATAAAAAGTGCAGCATAAGAATAAGAAGGAAAATAAAAAAAGCATCAATTTACAGTCGTTGCACCCCAGCCCAAGCCAACACGAAGCATCCAGACCGCACCGGGCCATGTGTCCAGATGTGTGAGTCTGCCTGGACAAAATGGATTGTACTGCTTCAAGATGGCATCTCCCATCACTTTCTCAAGGGCAACTATGGTTGGGCAATAAATGCTGACTCAGTCAGGAAAGCACACATCTCCTGAATGGACAAAGACAATGTGAAAGCACTGATAATTCTACTACAGTTAATATCCATGTAATAATCCCAGTCAATTGGCAGCAAATGACTAGAAATACCTTAAAGGAACCTTTTCAGATAAATAAAATTCTGATTCAAGTAGAAATGATCCACATAATTTGATTAAACAATTTTAGATGCATTTTATGTTCAAGATAATAATGCATTGACTTTAATTTGCAATTGTCAGAGGACACTGTGGGTGTGATGTTTCTCTCATAGTCAAACTAAAAGCAAAACAAATCACCCACAGCTGTGAAATTAATTTTGGATATATTTGTGTGGCTTCATTTCTGTTATTATATATTTAATTGTATTTGATGTTTGTGTCTGGTATGGTGTACATTTCCTGAATGTCTCTGTGGAATTCGCAAGGTAATGGAGTCGAGGCATTTGAATCTGCCCTGGAAAGCACTGACCAATGTTCAAAGTTAAAAATCACACAACACCAGGTTATAGTCTAACAGGTTTATTTGGAAACACTAGCTTTAGGAGTGCTGCTCCTTCATCAGGTGGTGATATGATTTTTAACTTTGTACAGCCCAGTCCAACACCAATGTCTCCAAATCATGACTGGCCAATGTTGCTTGTAATAGAGTGTAATAGGAGAGGAAACAAATGGGCTAGGTACATTTTAAAGGATGGGGACAGTTAAACACAATATCACAAAGAGGAGGATCTGGAGAACAGTTGTGTCTAAATTCATTTAAAGACATTTCCAGCACCCCGGGAGCAAGGGATTAATAAATTGCAGACCAACATGAAGAGAAATGGATCATTAGATGCAGTAAAGATTCCACAGACAAATTACTGTGCAGCTCAGCACCAGCCTTGCCCATAATGACTGCTGACTTTGAGGTGACTTCATACATGATGTTTGCAACATAGGTTTTACTTCTTGTTACTTTGCAGCATTATTTAATGGATTAACACTGCAAGGTTCCAGTGAGAAATATAAACAGATTTCAAACTACAGCAGACCCTTGCTGTCCCTGTGTGTGTCCCTGCATTATGCTGCATTGTGAACACAAACTGCTCCAGCAGCAAGCAGTATGGGTCACCACCTATGCCTCTATTGATTGAGATGCTGAGAATTTAGGGGTGGTGGTGGTGGTGGTAGAGGTGAGGTTTCCTTGTTCTGTAAATGGGGTTTGTGGTACGATGGCAGGTGAGGGGTTATAAGGAATATTGACTGGTGATGTTCCTGACAAACCTTCATTTGTGTTGGACCAATCAACACATGATCTGCAGTTTCATTAGAGCTTCTAAATAACCTTTGAGTCAAACGTCTAGCGAGGTCTTAAAATTCCTTTGCAATATCACCCTGGATGGGCTGGTACTGTCCCCATCAGGAAGAGAACCTTCACCAGTATCTGCCGATGTGAAACATGCTACCTCTCCATGCAGTTGGTGGGATGATGGTGGGTGACAGCAGGTGGGACAGAGGTCCTTGCTATTTCTCAAACCCTTCCACTAAACATCAAAGCTTAAAGATTCTAGAGGCATCTCCTCTGATGTCAATGAAGGGACCTCAGTGGAGAAAAATAAATAAATATTTATAACAACCCACTGAGAAAATAGAAAATAAATGACAGGTGCTGTCTCAGGTAATGTTTCAGAAGGAGTTAATGTCCATGTTACATTGGGCTCCTCCCAATCTGACTAAGTCACACTGTTTTTAGGTGGAGACAATTACATTCTGCACAATGAGAAACAATACATCTTTACATTGACTCAGCTTCCTTCAGAATTATTTGCAGTAAGCTAATGTAAACTGTAGGTATTACTATCATGCAGTTAATTACCTCATTGTGTTAGACAAGTGCCTCTAGTTCAAATTTCCCAGAGGTGTATCCTCGACCACCACTCAACACAGAAGAGTGAGAATTGGGGGTAGCAAACTATTCACTCAGAGTACCACACATTGGCAATGGTGATGTCTGAGAATAGGACAAGGCCTTTAAAAAGGCCAAATCCAGACATCATTAAAATCTGAAGGCTTTTTTGAGGGCAATCTTTTTTCCAGTCAGCGTAAGACCTCCTACTTACTGCTTTCTACCCACAGCCTCAGGCATCATAGCCTTAGCCTGAATGAGAACCCTTGCACTAGGACCTCCCAGCCACCAGGTGTCTTAGTACATGATGGGGACTTAACATCCAGCCAGTATTTGACGTTCTGCCCTTCTGTGTGCCATTTTATATTTGGTAATGATTTACCTATTTCAACTGAACACTTTAGTCTCTCACCCAGTTCCCTAGTGCATTGTACAGTGAGTCCCAAAACTAGTGACTGTTGCAAGAAATTGTTCCTGTTACACTTCCCAAACATCTAATTTGGGAAGTCAAGATGAGCAATATTGATTTCTTCTGTCTGTGTTTAGCATGAAGATGTTTTGTTCCATTGTTGTGTCAGGAGAAGATCAAATAACTTTAAAAATTAACTCCGTAGAACCATGTATTTCAAATATCAAGTTAATTACAGGGATCAACAGTTATCTCTGAAAAACTAAACTACTAATGCCTCAGTTATTAGGCAGATCGACAGAAGATAGCAGAACAGAGCATAGCAGAGACTTATAATTTTTGCTTTATCTGTAAACTCTAAAATTGCATTGGTGTCTGGAGTCTGACTACAAGGTGCAGGATGAGGTAAGCAATCACACTGTCATGTCCATCTAATGTACATTAAAATAAATGAAGATGAATAAAAATGTTGATCTTGTTGGTTTTCCCAGTAAGGCTCATTTCCAATGAAGGAAGTTAACTTTGTCCTTGAAGGCATTCACTGTCGAATTTACACCCTCCATAGTCAGACACAAAATGTTCTTCACAGATCAATTTACCAAGCTGCACAGCAAGATATCAGCAAAAATAGAATGATTCAAATACTTCAGTTCCTTTTCACACAGAAAGCAGCAATTAGTGTACAATGTATGCACTAAATCTGCTTCACTTTAATTACTAAGATGTAGATAGGTGACAATATTCAAACAGTCATTTGCTGGAAGGAGCAACACCATAAAATAAAACCGTACATTTTAATTAAAAAGCCAAAAGAAATTAACTTTTTCACACCTTAAATGTCTACTTCTGGCCACTATGATGACGGACAACTTGGCTCCTTAGAGTATTTTTTCTTATTCATTCAAAGGCTGGCAGCATCACTAATTAGATCAGCATTTATTGCCCATCCCAGAGGGTAGTTAAGAGTCAACCATGTTGCTGTGGGTCTGGAGTCACATGTAGGCCAGACCAGGTAAGGAGGGAAGTTTCCTTTCTTTCATTAATGAATCAGATGGGCTTTTCCCCCAACAATGGATTCATGACTATCATTCAATACTTAATTACAGAGTTTTATTGAATTCAGATTCCACCATCCGTAATGGTGGGATTTGAGCCCAGGTCCCCAGAACTTTTCCCCAGGGTCTATCAGTTAACAGCCCAGTGACAATACCACTAGGCTATTGCCTCCCCTTGGGTTTAGATACTTTGTGAAAATAATTCTTACATCTACAATGTCTTGAGACTGCAAACTCAGCAAAGCAAAATGATATCCTCACACTTCGTGTCTTTCACAACCACCAGATATTTCAAAGTACTTCGCAGTCATTGACAGTTTGTTTTGTGGTGTGGTAATGTAGGAAATGTGGCAGCCAATTTACACTCAGTGAGTGCCCATAAATGGCAATATGATCATGACAAGGAGATTTCTTTTGTGATATTGGTTGCTGCATGGGTTTTGGTAAACATGCTGCAAACTGTGGGAAATATATCAATGATTTTTCATGAGGTGAGTTTTGGTTTCTGCTTTTTGATTTAGTAACTGATGGGTTTCAGCATGCCTGAAGATAACAATTAATTTGTAAGTATTCCTGTAACCTTAGTGATTCCTTTTTAAAACAACTTTTGAGGCCTGGCTTTAGAGTGAATAAGTTTTGTATATTTTTGTGAAGTGGTTAGGGTGAGGGGGTGGGGGCGGGGGAGGTGATGTTGGTTTCACCCCTGCTCCCAGCTGGATCTCAGTGTCCACCAACTCAGTCCTGTGGAGCAGCACATAGCTGAGGGGAAGGAGCAGCTGCTGTTGCTGCTGGGTTTGCTCCTGCTGCTGCTGCTGGTGCTATTGGTGTTAGAGTTCCAGCTCCTCCAGTTCCTCATCAGAGGATCAAGGTGGAGACACATAAATTGCTCACATGCTGCAGGGAAATGCAGAACAAGAGGCTGGAGATTAAAATTGGAAATCCCTGTCCCACCGTGAGCAAATCTTTCAGAACGATCATTATGAACAGCGATGTCTCACAGTTTCACAGCTGCAGCTCTGCTGCATTCAGACTGGCTGGAAGGAACAAGTCTATATCTTTGGGCGGCACAGTTAGCACTGCTGCCTCACAGCGCCGGAGACCCGGGTTCAATTCCCGCCTCAGGCGACTGACCGTGTGGAGTTTGCACTTTCTCCCCGTGTCTGCGTGGGTTTCCTCCAGGTGGTCTGGTTTCCTCCCACAGTCCAAAGATGTGCAGGTCAGGTGAATTGGCCATGCTAAATTGCCCGTAGTGTTAGGTAAGGGGTAAATGTAGGGGTATGGGTGGGTTGCGCTTCGGCGGGTCAGTATGGACTTGTTGGGCCGAAGGGCCTGTTTCCACACTGTAATGTAATGTAATCTAATCTAATCTTGTCCCTGAGATGTACTGGTCCAATTTGTCTCAGAAAGCCTGCTGAGACATAATCTGTTACAATTCTTTTCTCCCCCAAAGATGGTTTGCAGGGGCCAGGGTATGCAGGGTATGGAGGTGCATGTCGCCAAGATGAGGCAGATACTGGGCAGATGTAACCACTGGTCCCTCTGCATTGCAGGTAAAAACCTGGTCATCAGGTGTGAGGTGCTTGTGGTGTTGTTGTGCACAATGCAAGTCTAGCCCATTCCCTGAGCCCGCACCTCACCCATCTACCAACTCATCTGGAGGTCAAAGATGGATTGTGTCCGTAGGGACACTAGGTACAAAGCTCTGGATAAGTGATGGGGAAAGACAGACCCGGCCTCCTGATGGCCAACTTTGTCTGTGGCTGTATCAAGCTGAGCGTAGACCTTCAGTATGCAAACATCAAGTGTCACTACATACTGAGGTTCCACCTGTTCCCGGTGTTGTGAAGGATAGGTCTGGCCTTGATGTTGCAGAATGCTCCATGAAATTGGACCATTCCATAAATCTATCCCTCATGGAAAAATACACAAAAGAAAAGCTTTGTGCATAAGTGCATCAGGCAGCATTCAGGGCGCTGCATCCTCGAGACCCTATAGGAGAAGGATGGGGTGGATCCTGTTGGGTAGTTCAGACTGTCAATGCCTCATCACCAGACCTTTCCAATAAGCACCAAGATATAATTTTACTGACCTTCATGCACACCCAGTCTCTGTGTGCTACCATATTCTACCTTCAAAACGGCTTTTTGGGTTGTGGGGGGGAGGGGGTGGGGGTGTGTACTGCCCCTTGGATGCTGCCTGAACTGCTGTGCTTTCCCAGCACCACTAATCCAGAATCTGGTTTCCAGCACCTGCAGTCATTGTTTTTACCATAGGAAAATGGGGGACAGACTGTCACATCCATTTCTAGAATGTGCCTTTGCAAAGCAGGTCTGGAGAGAGAGGCAATAGTTTTTTGTTAAGGTTCATTCCGAGCAGCTCCGTGACGCAAGAAATTGTGCTCTTGCGGTCTGTTCCCTGAGATGCACACTGAGACAAGCATTGACTGCGCCTGGATCACCATTTATTCAGTGGAAGATGTTCTTTGGTCAGCCTGAAACTTGGTGATCTTCCAATGTCCAGAGTCTACCTCAACCGAGTGTGCCGACTGACACATTCTAAAGTCCAGGGAAGCACTAAAGTGAGGGGCAACTGCTGCCATTCGATGCCAGCTAGACAGAAACAAGAGCCCCAGAGTGCCTGAAACCACGACAGGTGTCCAGGACCCCAGTGCACGCTCTCACTTACCTTCCAGAACAGCAGACCTCCCTCCCTGACTCCCAGGCCCAACCAGAGGCTGACACTTCTCCAGGAAATGTGGGGGATGTGCTGGCCTCCAGGTGAGACTGAAACAATATGGTATCAAGGCACCTCTCCTCCCACACAGCATACGCTTGGTAAATGCCCAAGCCATTGAAAACAAGCTTGACAAACTTAAAGCTAGATTCACCCATCAAAGAAAGTCTGCTGTGTACTCTGTTTGACAGAGACATGGCTCACTCCTGCTACACCTGACTGTGCCTTACGACCTGAGTGTTTTTTAATCCGCCTGATGCACCGCACAGAGTCTTTAGGCAAGGAAAAGGGCAGGGGGGTCTGCCTCCTAATCAACACCTCCTGGTGTTTGGATGTGGTGACCCTGGTGAGTTACTGCTCCCAGGACCTAGAATATCTAATGGTGAAGTGCCGTCCCTATTACCTGCCATGGGAGTTTACCTCCACTAGCCTGACAGCAGTTTATATCCCGCCCCAAGCAGAAGTGAAGAGGGCAGTTGATGAAGTGTACACGGCTACTGATAACCTTGAGGCAGAATACTCCGAGGCCCAGTTCTGAAGAAAGGTCAGTGGACTGAAACATTAGCTCTGATTTTCCTCCACAGATGCTGCCAGACTTGCTGAGCTTTTCCAGCAATTTCTGCTTTTGTTACCTTGAGTCCTTGTTCAGCGTCGCCATTGATTTCAATCAGGCCAACCTCAAGATTGTGCTACCAAGATATCAACATGTCTCCTGTCCCACTGAAGGCTCAAACACCACTGATCATTGCTACACAGTCATCAAAGGTTTCTACCACTCCTTACCCTGCTGTGTTTTGGAAACTCAAACTGTACAGCTGTGCACCTTCTCCTGGCTCACAAGCAGAAACTGAAGTGTGAGGATCTGGTACAGAAAGTCATTCAGTGCCAGTCTAGTGTAACAGATAGCTCCTATGTGGCAGCTTCGAATCAATGAAATGGTCCATATTCAAGAATTCAGCAGCCAACCTAAGTGAGTATGCCACTACCGTCCCAAACTTTATCAGACGTGTAGATAATGCATCCCAAAGAAGTTAATCCAAGTGCTCCTCCAATGGAAACCATGCATGACCCAAGAGATCCACTCCCTACTAAAGTCCAGGTCTGAGGTGTTCAAGTCAGGTGACCCACACTTATACAAGAAATCTAGGTACAACCTTCACAAAGCCATCAGGGATGACAAGAGACAATAGCAGACAAAACTAGAGTCCCAGACTAACTACACGAACACACATCGACTGTGGCAAGGCTTACATGATATAATGGGCTGCAAAGTGAAATCGAGTAGAATCACTAACAATGCATCCCTCCCCAATGAGCTTGATGCATTTTACACTCGTTTTGAACAGAAGGCCAGTGAAATGATGTCACCTGCCTCAGGTGCACCTGTACCCATAGTCACCTCCATAGATGTCAGATTGGCCAACTTTCAATTTGCCTTCCCTATTACCTGTTGAGCTTGTTTGTTAGCCTTTTGTGATGCAAGCACAATGATTTCTGAATTCTTCTGCTTTTTGCTGTCATTTTCCATTTAAATAATTTCTAGCTCCTTTATGCTTCCTGCCAAAATGCACAACCTGATATTTTCCCAGAGTCTATTTGATCTGCCAAGTTTTTCCCCATTCACTTAACCCTTGTGTCATTCCCAACTGCTTTTGTGTCATCTTCAAACTTGGCAATAGTACTTCACTTATCAAAGTAATTAATATATATGGTATGTAATTGTGGTTCCCACACACGTGGACCCTCTGATTTTACCTACTGCTGCCCAAGCCTACAAGGTTCATGCACAGCAGTGAAGTTAATGCATCCCCATGCCGACCAGGGAGTGAGGACCCTCCAAGCAGTAACACTAGCTCACATATTAGAGTGGACATTGTTCAGCAATGATGCTGTGGCATTTCGCTCGTTACAGGTTGCCATCTTGAACAGGCTCCCTTTATCCCAACCATCTGTCTTTTATTAGTTAACCGAACTTCTACCCAAGTTAAGATATTAAAATCAATAACATGGGTTCTTACTTTATTAAATAGCTTTACTTGTGGCATCTTATCAAATGCCTTCTGAAAATCCAAATAGATTACATCTGCTAGTTCCCCTTTATCTGTCATGTTGTTCTGTGTCTTTTAAGTAGCAATTACAGATTTTTTTTAAAAAAGCTGTCTTATGAAGTCCAATATGTTACTGGCTTAGTTGATTAGATACAACCCAGATTATGTGCAGATAATCACTGTTAGTGTTTGAGACAATCACCACCTTTATTTCTGGAAAAGACCCATTCAGCCAAGAAATCTCTTCTGATGGTCTCAGGATATGGGTTTTACAATTTGTAGTCTGAAAGGTCTCCTTTCAACACAGTATATATTTTAATCCACATTTCAAGTCCGGTGACTCTCAGCGGCCCTCTTTTGCAGCACTTTAATGTTCATTTTTTTAAAAAATAAGCATCAGTTCCAGAATACGCCATGCTGATTGCTGTCCATGTTTTAAAATTTTGGGTAAGTTCACAATTATGGAAGATTCAATCTTTTTTTCATTCGCTGCATTTTTCAAATAAGGCTATGTAAATGAATATCATGCATTTCTCAAATAATTGTAGCTGTAATACAGCATTCTCTGCAGGTTAGTTCTATATGGGAAAACATTTAAAATTAAACCATGACATTGCATATAACATTTGATTCACTTTTACTTTACAACCTGAAATTCTCTCCCTCTCCCTCTCCATTCCCACTGTGCTAAAATAAAAACTTAACACACATATTGTATTGTAATTTATTCTGTTCCAGTATCTCAAAACTGGATTTTTCACCTCCTCAATGTACCCACCCTGTAACTACAGTAGTGCCTTGACTTAAAAACTTAATCCATTCTGGGACCTGGTTCGCGAACCGAAAAGTTCGCGAACTGAATCAATTTTTCCCATTGTTTGGATAGCGTAAGAATGCTTGGACGGCTGTTCACAGCGCATGCGCCAAAGACGAACTGAATGAAATCACGCGGGGCCCGAGAGCTTTTGCGTTCAACAAGCGCATAGCAAAGCAGAACAATGAAACCACGTGGTCGCACACGGGCTTTTTGCATTCGTACTTTGAATTTCATACGTACATTGAAGCAAAATTTTATGTACAATCCTGTTCATAAACCGATTTCCACGTGAACGGGGTTGTTCATATGTCGAGGCGCTATTGTATTATGAAAATGTGTATATGGATAGTAACTGGGTATGCACATTAAGCTTTCACATTTGTAGTTATTTTTAAATCAGCGCTTCCATTACCGATTGTGGCATAGTGCCCTATATATTGAGTTGGAAACGTTCTCAACTCTTTCTATTTATTAATATCACGTTAATCACTTTTGCTCTGCCAAACGTGTTGTTCCTGCCAATGCCAAAAATTGTGTCAATAGCATCAAACATTGCTCTGTTGATAAAATCATGACCTTGACCTTTTTTCTGTTTGGGCTGAGCCAATAATGAAAATCTTGGCCTCGAATAGCTCTCCCTATCACATTCTCTGGATCAGTTGCAGATTCACTGCCAAGCATATGGACTATGCTTTCAGTGACCGATTATGAATCAAATTGTTGTTGCCAATAGTGGCAACCTGCCAGCCCCACTACTGTTCAAACATCATTGCTGTGTCAATAGATGCCCTTATGTCAACTAGAATTTTTAAAACATACGTACAATAGCTCTAAGTTCCTATCTAATGTATCCTGCTACCCAATCATATGCTTGCAAACTACACAATCATTTTTACTATGACAAGCATAATAGTCTGCAAATAACTCACAGCTCTTTTAAAAGGCTTGATGATCAGCCAACAATGTATGTTGTTATGATTGTAATAAGGTCAGCTAGCTGGAAAATGAGTTGCCTGAGTGGGACTATTAATCTGGTCCAATCAGGAAGCCCTGACTGACATATATAAAAGGTAAGTATCAGAGATACTGACAATCTTTCTTTCATTCATTCATGGGATGTGAGCATTATTGGCCAGCATTTATTGCCTAGCCCAAATTGCCCAGAGTGCACTTAAGAATCAACCGCATGGCTATGAGTCTGGAGTCACATGTAGGCCAGCAGTTTCCTTCCCAAAATGACATTAGTGAACAAGAAAGGTTGTTTTCCCTGACAATTCATAGTTATCATTAGACTCTTAATTCCAGATTTTTATTGAATTCAAATTGAACCATGGCAGGATTTGAACAATGTCTTCAGAATATTAAAAATCACACAACACCAGGTTATAGTCCAACAGGTTTAATTGGAAGTACACTAGCTTTCGGAGCGACGCTCCTTCATCAGGTGATTGTGGAGGGCTCGATCGTAACACAGAATTTATAACAAAAATTTGCAGTGTGATGTAACTGATATGTGTAACTGAAAAATTCAATGTATAATTTCAGTTCCATCATACTGCAAATTTTTGCTATAAATTCTGTGTTACGATCGAGCCCTCCACAATCACCTGATGAAGGAGCATCGCTCCGAAAGCTAGTGTGCTTCCAATTAAACCTATTGGACTATAAACTGGTGTTGTGTGATTTTTAACTTTGTACACCCCAGTCCAACACCGGCATCTCCAATTCAGAAAGTTACCAGAGTCTCTGGTTTAACAGCCTAGTAATGATCCCACTAGGCCATCACCTCCACTGTACTAATGTCAAAGACTGTTCATGTTAAATAAATGGTGCTTTGGTAATAGTTACAGCCCTCTGTGGAGTTATTTCATGTGTAATTCAAGTAGATGTTCACATGCTAACTTGTTTCGCCCATAAAGCACTTCAATTGGTGCCATGAAGAATTTGGTACCTAAGAATTAATGGCTTCACATTTATCATCTAGTACAGAGGGTTGAAACTGCGTTGAACTAGTTGGCAATTGTTGACCTTTTAGATTAGATTCCCTACAGCCTTTGGCCCAACAAGTCCACACCGACCCTCCAAAGAGTAACCCACCCAGACCCATTTCCCTCTAACTAATGCACCTAACAAAATGGACAACTTAGCATGGTCAATTCACCTGACCTGCACATCTTTGGACTTTGATTCAAAGTTGTCTAATTGGGAACTAAGGGATTTTCTGACAACAATGCTAGATTATTTACTTGTTATAGCTAATGTAACTTGTGTGTCTCTCTTATCCTTTTCCTTCTCACACATTCCAATTACAAATATGATGTAATCCTCAATTTGCCAACTTTTTGTTTACCAACTTTAGAACTAAAAATCCTAAGTCAATTTCAGTGGGTATCTTACCTACTTACCTGCACAGAAGTTAATTTTTCATTGTTTTTATTGAAGCAATTTTACTAGCTATAGCAAAAATTAAGGAAGATTTATTGTTATTAAACATACGGCAGTTTTATCTGCTTTATAATGTTAGTGGCTCCAGTTGAAAGTAACCATCTAACAAAGAATAGAAATTGTTCATGCAATTAGAGTAAATTAGAATTGAGATGCAAATGCAATGAAACATTTTCCTATAGCATAAACTTAAGAACATCCTACCTTGTCTTCATTAAAATAACATTCTCTTCATCAGTAGGCTATTTTAGTTCAAATGCTGGCCAGCTGAATAAAAAAAAGATAAACGGAGGTGATAAAACAGAAACATCAGTCTCATTGTTGAAAATAAAAGCTATTTTCGTAGACATGGGTAATAATGTCTTATTTTCGCATCACCCATTTAATATGCCATAGCTGGAGCTACACAAAGAGAAGATTCAGTCACCAATTATCAGTAGAAGATGAAATATGGAAGACTTAGATTTTAGTGAGGTTTGAGAAAGTGGGTAGAGATGCGAACAACATAGAATGAGTACTCTAAAGAATAATTTCAAGACTTTGTCAACCTAGAGGAGTGTAGAATCAACCCACAGGAAGCCACAGGTGTAACCGGAACACAAATTATAGTTGGTAGAGTTTTCAGGTAATTTTAAAGGAATGTGTTGGATTATGAGGACACAATAATGTGTAAAGAATAGGGTATGGCAAGACCAAGTACAGCCAAACATGGGACAGAAGGTTATTAAGAGAGTTTTACTGAAGTTGTTGTTGATAGAAGGAGGAGCGAAGGAGGCCTATAAGGAAGGTCTAAAGATAATGAAAGTGTGAATTATGTTTCAAGTTTGATGAGATTGAGATAAGGGTGTATTTATGTGATGAAAAGTTTATTTAAGCCATTTTATTGAGATAGAATGTGAATTTAAAAAGGGAAGATGCAGAACACAAAGTGGAAATTATAATCAGAAGTGTATAACCAGTGAATTCTCATTACTCATTTTACATTGTCACCCAAGTCAAAATTAACACCCATTCTTCCTTTGACTTTTTCACTCAGCTCCAGCCATCTGTATGTAGATCTGCTCATACTGAAACATCTAGGATCTTGTATATAATTAAGTCAAATCCAGAAAGATTGAATAATAGTATATCTCAAAACTAGACTTGATCATTGAATTCATATATAAAAGAAATCCCATCTGTCAACTAATTGATGAGTTTTAACCTTAGTTCAATTCACAGATTCACCAACATTTTAATTTGATTGAATTGGTTTTACAAACTGATATAGCTCCAGGCCACATAAATAAAATCATTTTGAATATAGCACAGTATAATGCCATGCCTCTACCCTTATCATCTAGGCATTCTAGAAAAGTGGCATTTTCAGCAATTCCTGATGAACTCAGAGAAAAGGTAGAGTTAACACAAATAACCAAACTGTTCTATAACAATACTGTGAACATAAAAGGATCTTTTACAGTTTGACAACTCATTCCACATCAGTGGCTAAAGCTAGGCACACCCAGGCTTGACATGTTGAATGGATTAAAAGTTTATGCAAGTCAATCCTAAATAGACTTGAGGCATTCTTTGTTTGTGCTGTATTCAGCTATTATTCAAAACCAGACAAAATAAAATGAGTTTTACACAATTAAACATCTAAATGATCAAGTCCCTGCCTGGCCTGTCTGGTCGCAATTATTCAAAGTCACACAAGGTGTAATATCTCTTATTTAATGAGCAGATTTGGCCTTTTTAAAATAATTAAAAATTGTTAATTTCTAAGGATCAATAGGCGAATCCTTGACAGGAGATTGATTTAGGAATCAAATGTATTATACATGATAGTTTAGCACAAAAAAATTCAAAAACATCGGAGAAACATCTGAGCAATGAATCATCTATAAAGGATTTACACGAGTTTAGGGTAAGTTCAAAACTCAATGAGGAAGTAATGGACAAACATTCCAATGCACTGCTTGTACATAAGGCTTATTGTTCTGGAACTAAGAGAATCTCTACAGTGTGAAAGCAGGCCATTTGGCCCTTCAAGTCCACACCAACCCTCTAAAAAAGCATCCCAACCAGAACCCAGCCCATTATCTTTATCCCTGCAATTCTGCATTTCCTATGGCTAATCCACCTAGCCTGCATACTATGGACAATTTAGCATGGCCAATCCACCTAACCTGCGCATCTTTAATCTTTAGGGGGAAACTGGAGTACCCTGAGGAAACACACGCAGACACGGCGAGAATGTACAAACTTCACACACACAGTTGCCCATGGGCAGAATTGAACAGGGGTCCTTGGTGCTGTGAGGCAGCAGTGCTAACCACTGATCCACTGTGCTATCAAATAATAAAAGACTTTGGAAGAAAACTGATAAAACCTGGAAGCAATTTCCATGTTGACTGATCAGAGATGGATCTGAATATCCATAACGGAAATTTGATCAACAATATCGTTGCATTATCTCAGAAGAAGTTTGTATATGATATAGAAATTATTGCTACAAGTGAGATCTTTTCAGCAATGACCTTAGGCAAACAGAATATAAATTATCTAACGTACATGCACGGCAAAGTTATTTATTTATCTGTGAGATGTGATGCCAAAAGTAAACTAGCCTTCCTGTAATTATGTCAACATTGTATAATAGTGTACACTCAATTGTAAAACCATAGAATCCCATTGATGATGAGCTTGACATAGACAAGTTGTGAGCGTGGTGCTGGAAAAGCGCAGCAGGTCAGGCAGCATCTGAGGAGCAGGAGAATCAACATTTCAGGCATAAGCCCTTTATCAGGAAAGGTCTCACTTTCTCCCATAGACAGGATGTCTTTGTATGCTCTTATTTAAGTTTCATCAGTTCATCGTAATAATTTAGATACCTTAAGTGTTCCTAGCAATTGATTTTAAAGTTTGCTTATACAATTATCAGAAATATTAACAAAGAAATGTTAGTTCATGATTTCATGGTGTGACTTTTTATTTAACGATTTTGGATTTTTTGTCATTAAGTTGTCTGCCTATTGGCTTAGCAAGTTTGCTCACAAGCAATTTATCATGTAAGTATGAGTGCAATTTGTACTACCTCATGCAAGATAATTGACATGGGACCATTGGCCAACTAGTTGCTATCGAAATGTGAATGGTGCATAATGGTTTTTGAATTGGTTCCCTTGCAAAATTTATTGGTACTACAATCATAGTGTTTTCAAAATACAACTCTGCAGCACTTCACAAAAATACTCCTTAAATGTTATTGAATATTATCATTTTTATTAGCTAATTCCTGAGTAATTTTCAACAATACAAATCTTTAATTAACAACTCAGAAATGGCAGAAAGATCCAATTGTAGAACAGGTTGCTCCCCAGTCACTGTATCTCCTGTATTCACCAAGTCTCATGAAGTACTGTCGCCCTCTGTAGTTGGGATGTTCATAGAAGATCCAGTAACCGTCCATCACCTGGCAGGAGTGGATGTCACGGTAACGGAAACGATCGTAGACAGATGGACAGTCATCCATGAATTCCATCATCTGCCCTCCAAAGTCAGGCCTCTCGTAAATCCTCATTCTGTAAAGCCCATCTCTAGACTAAAAGACATTTTTCAAAATTGTAAATTTCTTGTAAAAAATGCCATTTCATATTTTAACAGAAATTTAGAGATTTTCCTTCAAAATCTGCTGAATGTCAAAGTCTTTCCCAAGGATAACGGACAATAAATATCAGCAATGACAAAGCATAATATTGATCCTTGAAATTGCTATAAATAGGTAAAAATCTACGTAGGAGAGAAATAAATTGATTATTCCTGTAATTATTTATAGGTTATATTTATGGGCAATGCCACATTTAGGTGGAGCATATTATCATGAGGTTTTCTGACAATTAAACAACTGTCAACTTATTAAAGTGAGCAACTCTCCTTAGGAATTCATAATTGAACAAACAATTATCTTACTTTCTATACTACTTTTTGAAAATACACTAGGTGTGTGACTTTGACGTACCCTCATCTGTTGCTAATAATAGTCACGACATGCTTTCGTTTAAGAATTTGGATTATCACAAGTACGGAAAAGCCAAAATATGTCACATTAGCTCTTCCTTCTGAATAAGGTAAATTTGTAATGTCTCATTGAACAAAAAAAAGGCTAAAAAGAACTGCAGATGCTGGAAATCAGGAACAAAAACAACAGAAATGAGGAAGGGTCAATGGACCCGAAACATTAACTCTGATTTCTCTCCATGGATGCTGCAAGATCAGCTGAGTTTTTCCAGCAATTTCTGTTTTTGTTTTTGTAAAAGCTCTGTCCAGTTAAACTGCCTTAGACAAAGTGAAGTATAAAATTATATCTCAGACCATAAAAACATCAATTGCTTATAATGCACTGGACTAATAGCATGGGCGGAACTGCATATGCACGGCTGGATCATGGTGGCCATATTTGCAATGGAAAAATAT
The DNA here is from genome assembly GCF_047496795.1 of Chiloscyllium punctatum. Lineage (NCBI taxonomy): Eukaryota > Metazoa > Chordata > Chondrichthyes > Orectolobiformes > Hemiscylliidae > Chiloscyllium > Chiloscyllium punctatum. The sequence continues at coordinate 32,661,675 of NC_092748.1, read as the reverse complement.
TCAGCATTATCAATAAACTTTTGTTATATTTACAGATAATTCTGTAATGCAACTTTGCATATTTCTAAGCGAAGAAAATCATGAGTTAACATCTCCTCCAATTTGTTTATATTACATATCTTTTGAATTCTGCTGTTTCTGATTTCTGTTTCTCACAGAGATAGATAGACACAGGCCCAATCAGTGCTTCACTTTGACCTCTCTGTACTTACTTTGAGAACTATAATCAATGTTGCGAGCAGATCCGTACACTGTCATCTACAATGTTTGTTATTGTGATATTCTCATAGCATACTTCATATTTATTTATAAGTTTCTATGTAATGAAATTTTAGTTAGATGGTTTTGCTTCTATACCAGCTTAATTGATTAATTCAATATAATTTGTTTATGAGCAAAATAATTATTCATAGCAATATTGTATTAATTCTGAAAGCTATAAGTAATAAAGTATCAATTCCAATTTATTAGCTGATGTTGCATCTGAATGGAATGATAGATTTTCAATTAATTTGATACTGTAAAAATTAAATTCTGTGTGTTTCCAAGTATGATTCAGGACAATTATTATCAAAAGACATATTGTTTACAGAAAGTAGAGAATAAGGTGCAGCAAGCTTGAAACTTACATATGGATAGGTACGACACAACCAGATATTGTCGTTGAATCCCATCCAGCACTGGTAGTCAGGATACTCTCCCCTGGTCAGAACACGGTATCCCATGTAATTGGGTTTCTCATACAGCACCTACCAGTCACTCTCAACACGGATGGAGTTACAGCTGCTGAAGTAAGGGGACAAGTCGCCGCAGTCACTGCTGCACTCATAGTGCCGCCCCTGGAAGTTCCTGTCTTCAATCTGTATTGTCATAGAAGAATACAAAAGAGGCTTGATTTGGTTAGTTAACAAGAAGAGCAATTGTAATTCATTGTTCCCAAGCCTATCAAGTTGTTGAGTAAAGCTATTTGTTCAATACTCATATGGGCATCGAAATTAAAACAAAGGAGGGCAGTGACTGGCTTTCAGCAAATACAGAGGCAGGATGTACGGAAGGAAAGGAAAGGAAAGCCCAAATTCGAAGGTCTGTCAAAGGTCGAGGCAACAAATCAAAAGGTGAATCTAGACAGACTTCCACCTGGAAAGTGACAACATGCTCATGTTACTGTTGACCAGTCATTCAGTAGCATTTATCACAGTAATGTACTAAGCTGTTCATTCAAACGATCCCATTCTCCTAACTAGACAAGACTGCATTTTAATTACTATAGAATCATAGAATCCCTACAGTATGGAAACAGGCCATTCAGCCCAAGAAGTCCACACCAACCCTCCAAAGAGTAACCCACCCAGTTTCTCAACATTTACCCCTGACCTACACATCTGTGAACACTATGGGCAATTTAGTACAGTCAGTTCACCTAACCTGTGCATCTTTGGACTGTGGGAGGAAATTGGAGCACCCGGAGGAAATCCATGCAGACATGTGGAGAATGTGCAAACTCCACACAGGCAGTCACTCAAGGCTGGTATTGAACCCAGATCCCTGGTACTGTGAGGCAGCAGTGTTCACCAGTGAGCCACTGTGCCTCCCAAACAAAATAAACCAAACATGTTGAGTAAATAATAATAGTGAATATGCATAATTGTAAATCAACATTTTATGAAGTATTTTTGACCTTTCCTATGCTGAACTCCCTGTTGAAATTCTCAATCAATTGTAGAGCTAGAGAGTTGTCTGTTTTCATACTTGCCATGGTCCATTCAGTCTACAAAGAGCATTAATGTTTGAATTAACTTTAAGCCAAGTCAGCAAAAATGCTCCTGTGTGGCACGCTCTATTTACAAATAAAAAACCTGATTCAAGTGGACAGTTTGTTTTGTTCTCATTGCTGCCAGCTCTAATTTTTCTGAATAAGAGTCTTCACAAAGAGGGGCATTAATGAAAGTCTGGTAATCCCCATATAAAGGCAAGCAAAATAGGGCCACACATTAGCTAATGTTACAAAGATGGGGAATGTGTAGAAAGAGTTACTGTGCAGAAAACACATGCAGCAATTGGTTTGGGAGTTTATGTCAGATGTAAACTCATGAAAACATTAAAACTGATTGTCCAGATCCTTAAGATCTGGGAACTAGCAGCCTGGACACAACCTGGAACTAAACAGCAGCACCAATGCCAAAGAAAGTAAAACCAAATAAAAAAATTCAATCCAAAAAATGATTAATTTCAAATCATTTAAATTCTGTGTCTCTCTCCTTCCTGGCAATATGTCTTCCTTGAGACTGTTTTCAATAATGGTAGCAGATCCAGAAAGCATGGTAGTATGAGCATGTGCATTTGTGAAAGGCGAGAGAGAAAATGAAAGAGCTGGATTTTTTAGCACAGTAGTGAGAGTCAGAAGTTGAGTTTCTCTTTTGGTCTTGAAGCCACTTTAGCTGAGCCTCATTAAAATTAAGATTTTTCAGTATTCCCTTGATGTGGTAGCGACAGCTTTTGTCCAGTTAAGCATCTTCAGAGCCGGAGGTTTAATCAGTTACCTTTCAGCTTCAGAGAACCTCAAGCACTTTACGTAAATCTTCAATAAAGGTCAAAAATGCAGCCTGGCCACCACAACTGATAATAAGGGAAGAGACAGGAAGGTGACAGTCATTCTGCAGAACAGTCTTTGATTGCACCTGAACCCAGGCAGGAAGGAAGGGTCAATAAGCCTGTACAGAGGGCTGGCACACCTATCGGCAGAGGGAATGGATACTAGACAGATCATGGGTTGGAGCAGGAGCAAGAAGAGTCTCCTTGGTAAGCTCAGAAAGGAGAGTGGAGGAAAAGAGGTATTTGGTGTTGGCATCACCTTAGAGAATATAGATATTGCAAAGACTTATCCAGAATGCTCCTGGACTGTGAGGACACGAAGAATCCTGGTGTGGTTCTGGGAGAGAGAGGTATATGAGATTCAAAACATGGGACACTGTCAAGGCCCTGCAATCACAAAAGAAACCAGAAGGTATAGCAGATGCATTGGTATGGTGAGAATAGATCTGACAAAGAAAGCAAGGAAATGAAATGGAGTCCTTAGAGGAAGCTGGGTGGGTGAATGTTTAATTAAGGCAATTGCCAATGAGCTTTGAGTCTGGTTGAATCTACTGCCCCCTTGACCATGGCCCCACCTCCCACCACCAAACCATCATCTCCCAGACCATCCATAACCTCGTCACCTCAGGAGATCTCCCATCCACCGCCTCCAACCTCATAGTCCCACAACCCCGCACCACCCGTTTCTACCTCCTGCCCAAAATCCACAAACCTGACTGACCCGGCCGACCCATTGTCTCAGCCTGCTCTTGCCCCACCAAACTCATCTCTGCATACTTCGACACTGTCCTGACCCCCTTAGTCTAAGCACTCCCCACCTACGTTTGGGACACCACCCACGCCCTCCACCTCCTCCATGATTTTCGCTTCCCCGGCCCCCAACGCTTTATCTTCACGATGGACATCCAGTCCCTATACACTTCCATCCCCCATCACGAAGGCCTCCAAGCCCTCCACTTCTTCCTCTCCCGCCAAACCAACCAGTACCCTTCCACTGACACCCTCCTTCAACTGACTGAACTGGTCCTCCCTCTGAACAACTTCTCCTTCCAATCCTCCCACTTCCTCCAAACCAAAGGAGTAGCCATCAGCACCCGCATGGGCCCCAGCTATGCCTGCCTCTTTGTAGGATATGTGGAACAGTCCATCTTCCGCAGCTACACTGACACCACCCCCCACCTTTTTCTCCGCTACATCGATGATTGTATTGGCACTACCTTGTGCTCCCATGAGGAGGTCGAACAGTTCATCCACTTTACTAACACCTTCCACCCAAACCTCAAATTTACCTGGACCATCTCAGACTCCTCCCTCCCCTTCCTAGACCTCTCCATTTTTATCTTGGGTGACCAACTCAACACAGACATTTAATACAAACCGACCGACTCCCACAGCTACTTAGATTGCACCTCCTCCCACCCTGCCCCCTGTAAAAACGCCATTCCATTTTCCCAATTCCTTTGCCTCCGCCGCATCTGCTCCCAGGAGGACCAATTCCACTACTGAACAACCCAGATGGCCTCCTTCTTCAAAGACCGCAATTTCCCCTCCGACGTGGTCGACAATGCTCTCCACCACATCTCCCCTACTTCCCGCACCTCTGCCCTTGAACTCCACCCCTCCAATCGCCACCAGGATGGAACCCCACTGGTCCTCACCTTCCACCCCACCAACCTCCTGATACATCGTATCATCCACCGTCATTTCCGCCACGTCCAAAGAGACCCCACCACCAGGGATATATTTCCCTCCCCACCCCTATCAGCGTTCCAGAGAGACCACTCCCTCCGCGACTCCCTCGTCAGGTCCACTCCCCCCACCAACCCCACCTCCCAGCACCATCCCCTGCAACCACAAGAAGTGCAAAACTTGCGCCCACACCTCCCCCCTCACCTCCCTCCAAGGCCCCAATGGATCCTTCCACATCCATCGCAAATTCACCTGCACCTCCACACACATCATTTACTGCATCCGTTGCACCCGATGTGGTCTCCAATACATCGGGGAGACAGGCCGCCTACTTGCAGAATGTTTCAGAGAACACCTCTGGGAAACCCGCACCAACCAACCCAACCACCCCGTGGCTGAAAACTTTAACTCCCCCTCCCACTCCGCCAAGGACATGCAGGTCCTTGGCTTCCTCCATCGCCAGACCCTGACCACACGACGCCTGGAGGAAGAGCACCTCATCTTCCGCCTAGGAACCCTCTAACCACACGGGATGAATGTAGATTTCTCCAGCTTCCTCATTTCCCCTCCCCCCCCACTTTATCTCAGTCCCAACCCCTGGATTCAGCACCGCCCTCTTGACCTGCAATCTTCTTCCTGACCTCTCCGTCCCACCCCCTCTCTGGCCTATCACCCTCACCATCACCTCCTTCCACCTATCATATTCCCTCCCCCAAATTCCCTCCCTACTACTGTTTATCTCAGCCCGCTTGGCACACCAGCTTCATTCCTGAAGAAGGGCTTATGCCCAAAACGTCGATTCTCCTGCTCCTCGGATGATGCCTGGCCTGTGTGTGTTTTTCCAGCACCACATTTTCAAATTTTGCAAGACTCCCCTACTTTTAGAATCCATTCCCCTGGCAAGAAAGGCTAACAGTTTATTTGCCTTCCCAATTATTTACCATACGAGTTAAATCCTTTGAAATTTACCACTTTTAGAGTCATAGAGTCATAGAGATGTACAACATGGAAACAGACCCTTCGGTCCAACCCGTCCATGCCTACCAGATATCCCAACCTAATCTAGTCCCACCTGCCAGCACCCGGCCCATATCCCTCCAAACCCTTCCTATTCATATACCCATCCAAATGCCTCTTAAATGTGGCAATTGTACCAGCCTCCACCACATTCTCTGGCAGCTCATTCCATACACGTACCACCCTCTGCATGAAAAAGTTTCCCCTTAGGTCTCTTTTATATCTTTCCCCTCTCACCCTAAACCTATGCCCTTTAGTTCTGGACTCCCCAACCCAAGGGAAAGGACTTTGTCTATTTATCCTATCCATGCCCCTCATAATTTTGTAAATCTCTATAAGGTCACCCCTCAGCCTCTGACGCTCCAGAGAAAACAGTCCCAGCCTGTTCAGCCTCTCCCTGTAGCTCAGATCCTCCAACCCTGGCAACATCCTTGTTAACCTTTTCTAAAATCCTTTCAAGTTTCACAACATCTTTCCGATAGGAAGGAGACCAGAATTGCACACAGTATTTCAACAGTGGCCTAACCAATGTCCTGTACAGCCGCAACATACCTCCCAACTCCTGTACTCAATACTCTGATCAATAAAGGAAAGCATACCAAACACCTTCTTCACTATCCTCTACACCTGTGACTCCACTTTCAAGGAGCTATGAACCAGCACTCCAAGGTCTCTTTGTTCAGCAACACTCCCTAGGACCTTACCATTAAGTGTAGAAGTCCTGCTAAGATTTGCTTTCCCAAAATGCAGCTCCTCACATTTATCTGAATTAAACTCCATCTGCCACTTCTCAGCCCATTGGCCCATCTGGTCCAGATCCTGTTGTAATCTGAGGTAACCTTCTTCGCTGTCCACTACACCTCCAATTTTGGTGTCATCAGCAAACTTACTAACTGTACCTCTTATACTCACATCCAAATCATTTACATAAATGACAAAAAGTAGAGGGCCCAGCACTGATCCTTGTGGCACTCCACTGGTCACAGGCCACCAGTCTGAAAAACAATCCTCCACCACCACCCTCTGTCTTCTACCTTTGAGCCAGTTCTGCATCCAAATGGCTAGTTCTCCCTGTATTCCATGAGATCTAACCTTGCTAATCAGTGTCCCATGGGGAACCTTGTCGAATGCCTTACTGAAGTCCAAATAGATCACATCTACTGCTCTGCCCTCATCAATCTTCTTTGTTACTTCTTCAAAAATCTCAATGAAGTTTGTGAGACATGATTTCCCACGCGCAAAGCCATGTTGACTATCCCGAATCAGTCCTTGCCTTTTCAAATACATGTACATCCTGTCCCTCAGGATTCCCTCCAACAACTTGCCCACCACCGACGTCAGGCTCACTGGTCTATAGTTCCCTGGCTTGTCTTTACCATCCTTCTTAAACAGTGGTACCACGTTTGCCAACCTCCAGTCTTCCGGCACCTCACCTGTGACTATTGATGATACAGATATCTCAGCAAGAGGCCCAGCAATCACTTCTCTAGCTTCCCACAGAATTCTCGGGTACACCTGATCAGGTCCTGGGGATTTATCCACTTTTATGCATTTCAAGACATCCAGCACTTCCTCCTCTGTAATCTGGACATTTTGCAAGATGTCACCATCTATTTCGCTACTTTCTATATCTTCATATCCTTTTCCACAGTAAATACCGATGCAAAATATTCATTTAGTATCTCCCCCATTTTCTGTAGCTCCACACAAAGGCCACCTTGCTGATCTTTGAGGGGCCCTATTCTCTCCCTAGTTACCCTTTTGTCCTTAATATATTTGTAAAAACCCTTTGGATTCTCCTTAATTCTATTTGCCAACGCTATCTCATGTCCCCGTTTTGCCCTCCTACTTTCTTTATACTCTTCTAAGAATTCACTCAATCTATCCTGTCTATACCTGACATATGCTTCCTTCTTTTTCTTAACCAAGCCCTCAATTTCTTTAGTCATCCAGCATTCCCTATACCTACCAGCCTTCCCTTTCACCCTGACAGGAATATACTTTCTCTGGATTCTTGTTATCTCATTTCTGAAGGCTTCCTATTTTCCAGCTGTCCCTTTGCGAACATCTGCCTCCAATCAGCTTTTGAAAGTTTTTGCCTAATACCGTCAAAGTTGGCCTTTCTCCAATTCAGAACTTCAACTTTTAGATCTGGTCTATCCTTTTCCATCACTATTTTAAAACGAATAGAATTATGGTCGCTGGCCCCAAAGTGCTCCCCCACTGACACCTCAGTCACCTGCCCTGCCTTATTTCCCAAGAGTAGGTCTAGTTTTGCACCTTCTCTAGTAGGTTCATCCACATACTGAATCAGAAAATTGCCTTGTACACATGTAAGAAATTCCTCTCCATCTAAACCTTTAACACTATGTCAGTCCCAATCTATGTTTGGAAAGTTAAAATCCCCTACCATGACTACCTTATTATTCTTACAGATTGCTGAGATCTCCTTACAAGTTTGTTTCTCAATTTCCCTCTAACTATTGGGGGATCCATAATACAATCCCAATAAGGTGATCATCCCTTTCATATTTCTCAGTTCCACCCAAATAACTTCCCTGGATGTATTTCCGGGAATATCTTCCCTCAGCACAGCTGTAATGCTATCCCTTATCAAAAATGCCACCGCTCCCCCCTCCTTTCTTGCCTCCCTTTCTATCCTTCCTGGAGCATTTGTCTCCTGGAACATTAAGCTGCCAGTCCTGCCCATCCCTGAGCCATGTTTCCGTAATTGCTATGATATCCCAGTCCCATGTTCCTAACCATGCCCTGAGTTCATCGGCCTTCCCTTTTCGACCCTTTGCATTGAATGAATGATTTCCCTATGAGTCCTAATGAGTTTTCTCATGGTATCTACATAAGTGCATCTCATTACTTATTTACCACACCCCTACGGTGCTCCCTTGTAATATTTTCCCTCTCATTGTCAGTGGACGCAATGGCCACTGCCATTATCTCCCATATCAATTCGGCAAGTTGGCATAATAATGTGGATTTCAATGCAGATATGAATTTCACCTCACTGATTATCACCTGGTTGGGAAATGGGATGCTTACTGTCAACATTGGGGAGCTCTATGCTGATAACCTCATTCAATTCTCTCAACTTTCCTGCCATTGTCCATGTCATTCAGGGACTGGGATGATTCCATCCCTTGTGATTCATGTATAAGGACACCCAGATCACTCTGATCCGCAGCAATCTGCAGTGTTTCCTCATTTAAACAAATATTCTACTTCCCTATTCTTCTCATCAATGTAGACAACTGTGCACTTCTCCACCTTATACACCATGTGCCAATTGTTTTATCCAGTCACTTAAACTGTCTGTATGCCTCTGCAGATTCCATGGGTCAGGTTTTCAAATCTTGATGGGGATCTGGACTGACACAGCAGTCCTGATCCTGACACTGACATGACAACATTTTTAAAGCCATAAATGACTGGCCCAAGGATGAGTTTAGTGACCAAATGGCACCACTGGATTGCGGGATAAAGGACTAAAGAAGCATTTGCAAAGGTGAGTGCCAGGCATGTCTAGTCCTGCCCACTTCCCGGGGAAATATCTGCATAGCAAGCCATTCAGGATTGGGCCAGAGCTGGAGGGGTTAGAGAGGCACATGCAGGTTCAGGAGCAATAAATCCCTCCATGGACGTCCTCACCAAGTCTGTCACTGAAAAGAGACGGGTTTCTTCCCGACTTCAAAAAAAAACAGGACCCTTAAGAGCCGAGGGTGTACGTTCTGAGGAAGCCAACAATCATAATGTGACCAAGAGATATGGCTCCTCTAAGTCTGCACTCAGCAGGGTGTGCACAAACCCTGCTCCATACAGTGCTCTAACATTTCCAGAATAGCTGGTAGACTCATTATGAGATGTTAATCAATGCTTGTTTTGGGGATGACAATGAGAAGGGATACAAATGGATGAGGACAGCAGCTCATAGTGAGAGCTGAGGGAGGGTAATCTACTTGTGCATCAAAGAACCTTAGGATATTATTTTTCTTACCTCTATTTCCTTCAGTGACTTATTCATGATAAACGTTGTCCCTTCCTGTTCCATCCTGCTTTTTACTATATTGTTCTGTTGCCATGGCACACAATAATCGAGAGATGGTGTGGGCAGCAGTCATGTACTATGTACTGGTAGTCATTCCACAAACCATCGGTGATGTTGGGGCTGGAAGCTAATAAGAATGGTATGGTGTGCATAACATTTGGAAATCTGTTGAATGTACTACCATCCTCAACAGCTGTATTTGCAAAAGGTATCTGTAGCTGGTGCAACATTGGCACAATCTCAGAATAAGGAGTCACACACCTCAGGCAGAGATGAGGAGAAATTTCTTCTCTTAGAGAGTTGTGAATGTGTGGAATTCTTTACCACAGAATGAGGCTAACAGTTAAGCAAGCATGGGGCAATAGTAAGTACTAATGGAGAGGACTCTATCCCTGGCTTTATCTAATAGATGCTTGGTACCTATGTGGATGAGTCTAGGACCAGAGGAACAATGAGCAGTGCAGGATGTCACTCAAGTGTATGAGAGTGAAAACGAATGTGGTGCAGACAAGAGACAGTATATTTAGGGGACAGCTAATGTTTTCTACAGCCGCACTTGGGAGCTCCATAGGTTACGTTGCCTGCCTAGGATTGGATTAAGGGCAGTTCCCTAGGGCTGGAGAGGGACATGGTGTTGAAAGGATGGCTTCAATTGTCATGGCCAGTATCAAAACCAAAGACATAGTTGGAACCAGGAATGAAGTTCTATTGAGAGAGTTTGTGGAGCTAGTAACCAAATTAAAACGCAGAATATTAAAGACAATCATGCCTGGACTTTGGAAAAAGCACGGGCCAATTGGTACAGGGTCAAGCAGATTACTGAATTAAATACATAGTTCAAAGAGTGGTATGAGAGGAAGGAGTTTCAATTGAAGGGAGACTTATAAATCAATAAAGAAATCCCATGGCAACAGAACAGTGTAGTTAAAAATCAGGATGGAACACAATGAGGCAACATGGGTGACACAGTGGCTCAGTGGTTAGTACTGTTACCTCACAGCACCAGGGACCTGGGTTCAATTCCAGCCTTGGGCAACTGTCTGTGTGGAGTTTACTCATTCTCCCAGGGGCTGTGTGGATTTCCTGCAGGTGCTCTGGTTTCCTCCCATAGTCCAAAGATGTGCAGGTTAGGTAAATTCACCATGCTAAATTGTCCCTTAATGTGCAGGTTAGGGAAATGTGTCTGAGTAGATTCTGTAAGCATAATGTGGAACTCAGCAGTATCATGATCACTACTTTTAAGTGGATATTTTACTATGACATTACTTTGCCTCATTACACAATACCAAATTTAAGATAATTTTATCCCTAGTTGGCTTCACAATGTATCACTCCAGCAAACTTTCACAAAAGCATTCTGCAAACCCATCGTCGAAAGCACTGTTGTCAATTTGATTGTCTCAGTCAATATGATTGGTTTCATAATCTTTTGAAGATTTAAGTCCCCAAGAAATATTATCGTTTTAGAGGCTCTGATACTTTCTTATTTATTGCTCTGCCCACCAGCACAACTACTGTGCCTATCAGCTACTCCTATAAGTGCTTTCTGACTCCTGCTATTCTTGATTTTCAACCAATTTTCTTTAGATTCAATTATAATTTGCGTCATGATCTTCTAAGGCCAGTTTCTTTCTCATAAATCCAGTAATGTCATCCTTTATGATCACACCCACTTCTTTGTCATCCTGTCTGTCTTTTGGAAAGATTGTGTCCCCTGAAATAGTTATTTCCTAGCTTTGATCACTTTGCAACCATGTCTATATAATGACGCTTAAACAAAACCATTTAACTCTATTAATGCCATTCCCTCATCTATCTTCTTGGAGATGTTTCTTGCAATCAGATAAAGAACCTTAGGATACTTTTTTTCTTATGTCTATTTCCTTCGATGACCTTATTCACTGATGCACGCTTAATGTTAAATGCTCATAGAAATCCCTACAGTGCGGAAACAGGCCATTTAGCCTAACAAGTCCACACTAACCCTCTGAATGTGGCCAAGCTCTGCAAGGCACAGGTACTGACTCTCACTGGTTTTACAGGCAAGATGTGTCTTTGTGGAGTAGCATTATCAGATGGGATGCTGATTCTTGCAGATCCTTAATGCACTGTGGAGCTATGGGTAGGCAATGGTAGAGCTTAGCACCATGTATGCCTTGTCATGGCTTGGAGGTCTGAGTGCATGAGCCCTTCCATTGAGAGTGGCCATCCTCCTGCAGTACCTTGTGTTGTTACACCTCTCTGAATGGATGCAGAAGCCTAATGCTGACATATACAGAGAGAAAGTGAGGCTTCCACATGGAATGCTCAGCATTACTGATGGCACATTGATGCAATGAGTAGATGTCACTTGTGCTTTGATGGTTACATTGGTATAATCAATGACTCAATGACACTGGGAGAATTCATCAGTGGTGAATTGTGCACCTTGTCCAACCTAACCTGCATCAGCGATGCCACAGCATAATGTCTATCTCAAAAACTCCTCATTAATGAGAAGGGTGACATTTTCCATAACAGCAAAGCCACTCTATGCCACTGGTTCAGCAGCTGAAAATTGGTTGGCCATTTTTGAAATGAATTATTGAGTACCTCCATTAGGCCTGATACTCTCCGCTCTCTGTGTATCAAGTTCACTCTGATTTGCTTCAGACACTATTCCCTCTCCCTGCCAACTGAAAATCCAAAACAGCCTCAATGACACTTTTTTGATTACCTCTCCAACTAGCTTACCATGCAATTAATTAAAGGCAAGTTTTGTTCTGGACAATCCACTGTTGTTTACTTGTTGAAAACTGCATCACATTCTGGATACATTGGGATCTTGTGCCATCCTGTGCGAAAGCAATTTTCAAATCATGCCCACAGCTACTTTTGGGATTGCCAGCAATTATAAATCCTAAGTATTTGTGTTCTCCTCTGGAAACAAGTTTAAATGTGAAAATTGGACAACATGGACAAGTTGGGCCGAAGGGCCTCTATCCATGCTGTTAACCTCTATGACTCTGCGATTGCATTCCCAGCTATTATCAACAAATTGGACAACAATATATTCCATCCATTTATCAAAGTTATGAATGTAGATTGCAATATTTGGGGCCCTAGTGTTGAATCCTGTGGAATTCCACAAATTATAGCTTGTTGATCTAAAATTGATGCAATTATTAAGACTTTGTTTTCCTGTTAATCAGCCAACCTTGAATTAATGCTAATATATTACAATGAGCTGTTAGCTTGTGTAGTAACCTTTTATGTAATATCTTAGTGAATGTCTTTTGGAAATCTAAATATACTGTGTTAACTGGTTCCCTGTATCAATCTTGTTTTTATACAAACATGCACAGAAATATATGAATTGGAATTAGGAGAATGCTGTTAATACCGCAGAAGCCTGCTCCACCAGCATTTGATAAAATCATGGCTGAAGTGATTGCGGTCTCAATTCCACTCTTCTGTCTACCCCAGTACCCCTTGACTCTCCAGCTAACTCAACCTTAAAACTAATTAATGACTCTGCCTCCACTGCTGTGTATGTAGCAAATTCCACATGATTCAAGAGAAAAAAAAACTCCTTACCTTCATCTTAAATGGGAAACCTCCTAACTGTGGTAAAAACCTCCCCCCAACCTCCTAACTGTGTCTTCTAATTCTAGCCGATAGCCATAACAAGAAACATCTCCTAGAAGTGACTCTATCAGCACCCCTCAAGATCTTGCATGTTTCAAGGTGATCACCTCTCATTCAGCTAAGCTCCATCCACTTGGACACCCCGTGCTGGCCTCTTACCTGCCCTCGATCTCTTCATAGCCAACTGCCGCTGCGACATTAACCGCCTCAACCTCTCCACCCCTCTCACCCACTTCAACCTCTCACCCTCGCAACGTGCAGCCCTCCACTCCCTCCATTTCAACCCCAACTTCACTATCAAACTGGCAGACAAGGGAGGCGCGGTAGTAGTTTGGCGCACCAACCTTTACACCGCTGAGACTAAATGCTAGCTCGCGGACACCACCTCCTACTGCCCCCTTGACCATGACCCCACCTCCCACCACCAAACCATCATCTCCCAGACCATCCATACCCTCATCACCACAGGGGATCTCCCATCCACCGCCTCCAACCTCATAGTCCCACAATCACACACTTCCCGTTTCTACCTCCTGCCCAAAATCCACAAACCTGACTGCCCCGGCCAACCCATTGTCTCAGCCTGCTCCTGCCCCAATGAACTCATCTCTGCATATCTCGACACGGTCCTGTCCCCCATAGTCCAAGAACTCCCCACCTACGTTCGGGACACCACCCACGCCCTCTACCTCCTCCATGATTTTCGCTTCCCCGGTCCCCAACGCCTTATCTTCACCATGGACATCCAGTCCCTGTACACCTCCATCCCCCATCATGAAGGACTCAAAGCCCTCCGCTTCTTCCTTTGCCACCGTACCAACCAGTACCCTTCCACTGACACCCTCCTTCGATTGACTGAACTGGTCCTCACTCTGAACAACTTCTCTTTCCAATCCTCCCACTTCCTCCAAACCAAAGGAGTAGCCATGGACACCCGCATGGGCCCCAGCTATGCCTGCCTCTTTGTAGGATATGTGGAACAGTCCATCTTCCGCAGCTACACTGGCACCACCCTCCACCTTTTCCTCCGCTACATCGATGACTGTATTGGCGCAGCCTCGTGCTCCCACGAGGAGGTTGAACTGTTCATCCACTTTACCAACACCTTCCACCCTAACTTCAAATTTACCTGGATCGTCTCAGACTCCTCTCTCCCCTTCCTAGACCTCTCCATTTTTATCTCAGATGACCGAATCAACACGGATATTTACTATAAACCGACCGACTCCCACAGCTACCTAGACTACACCTCCTCCCACCCTGCCCCCTGTAAAAACGCCATTCCATATTCCCAATTCCTTCGTCTCTGCCGCATCTGCTCCCAGGAGGACCAGTTCCAATACCGAACAACCCAGATGGCCTCCTTCTTCAAAGACCGCAAATTCCCCCCAGACGTGATCGACGATGCCCTCCACCACATCTCCTCCACTTGCCACTCCTCCGGCCTTGAGCCCCGCCCCTCCAACCGCCACCATGACAGAACCCCACTGGTCCTCACCTACCACTCCACTAACCTCCATATACATCGTATCATCCGTCGTCATTTCCACCACCTCCAAATGGGCCCCACCACCTGGGATATATTTACCTCCCCTCCCCATCAGCGTTCCGAAAAGACCACTCCCTCCGTGACTCCCTCGTCAGGTCCACACCTCCCACCAACCCAACCTCCACTCCGGGCACCTTCCCCTGCAACCGTAAGAAATGCAAAACTTGCACCCACACCTCCCCCATTACTTCCCTCCAAGGGATCCTTCCATATCTGCCACAAATTCACCTGCACCTCCACACACATCATTTACTGCATCTGCTGCACCCGATGTGGCCTCCTCTATATTGGGTAGACAGGCCGCCTACTTGTGGAACGTTTCAAATAACACCTCTGGGACACCCGGACCAACCAACCCAACCACCCCGTGGCTCAACACTTCAACTCCCCCTCCCACTCCACCAAGGACATGCAGGTCCTTGGACTCCTCATAGCAACATAAGAGCTGGAGGAAGAGCGCCTCATCTTCCGTCTAGGAACCCTCCAACCACAAGGGACGAACTCAGATTTCTCCAGTTTCCTCATTTCCCTGCCCCCCACCTTGTCTCAGTCCCAACCCTCGAACTCAGCACCACCTTCCTAACTGCAATCTTCTTCCCGACCTCTCCGCCCCCACCCCCACTCCGGCCTATCACCCTCACCTTAACCTCCTTCCACCTATCGCATTTCCAACGCCCCTCCCCCAAGTCCCTCCTCCCTACCTTTTATCTTAGCCTGCTTGGCACACCCTCCTCATTCCTGAAGAAGGGCTCATGCCCGAAATATCGATTCTCCTGCTCCTTGGATGCTGCCTGACCTGCGGCGCTTTTCCAGCAACACATTTTCAGCTCTGATCTCCAGCATCTGCAGTCCTCACTTTCTCATAAACTCCAATGGATACATGGACAACTTGTCCAAACGTTCCACATCTTCAAACAACTCTAATGAAATTGTCAAACATGATATGCGTTTCATCAACCGATTTGATTGTGCCCAATTATATCATGATTTTCTAAATGATCTGCTCCCACCTTCTGAATAATGGATTCCACCATTTTCCCAATGACAGATATGAATCCAACTGGCTGATAGACAAATGGAAGGGGATGGAGTTGGTGGGGTAGGTAGCTGAGAATGTGATAGGTAGATGAAGTAGGGGTGAAGGTGATAGGTCAGAGAGAAGGGTGGAGCAGATAACTGGGAAGGAAGATGAATAGGAAAAGCAGGTCAAGAGGGCAGTGCTGAGTTGGAAGGTTGGATCTGGGATAAAGTGGGGGGGGGGGGGGGTGTGGAAATCTTTCTCAGATCCAGCCTTCTAGCTTGGCATCATCCCTTTGACCTGTCCTACCTGTTCATCTTCCTTCCCACCTATCCGCTCCATCCTCCTCTCCGACCTAGTACCTTCATCCCTATTTCATCTACCGAGTGCATTCTCAGCTACCTTCCCCCTGCCATTTATCTTTCAGTCTCCTTGGGCCACATCCTCATTCCTGATGAAGAGCTTATGCTCAAAATGTCGATTCTCCTGCTCCTCGGATGCTGCCTAACCGGTTGTGTTTTTCCAGCACACATTCTTTGAAACCGATCTCCAACACCTGCAGTGCTCACTTTCTCCCAACTGACTGATAGTTTTAATGTGAAAATGTGTTCATGCAAGCAGAGGAAGGTGATGAGGAATGGACACTGGCTGAGCTTCTGTTCAAGAGAGAAGCTGTCAGACAGTGGGCGGCACGGTGGCACAGTGGTTAGCACTGCTGCCTCACAGCGCCAGAGATCCGGGTTCAATTCCCACCTCAGGTGACTAACTGTGTGGCGTTTGCACGTTCTCCCCATGTCTGCGTGGGTTTCCTCCGGGTGCTCCGGTTTCCTCCCACAGTCCAAAGATGTGCAGGTCAGGTGAATTGGCCATGCTAAATTGCCCGTAGTGTTAGGTAAGGGGTAAATGTAGGGGTATGGGTGGGTTGCGCTTCGGCGGGGCGGTGTGGACTTGTTGGGCCGAAGGGCCTGTTTCCACACTGTAAGTAATCTAATCTAACCTGTTTGGATGGGTTAGGGTTAGCTTTGGTTAGGGCTCTGAATTGCACATTCATCATAAAAAAACGAGATCGTTAGGGTCAGTGAATGGGATACTGTTAAAATGGTGGAAGGTCGTGGATCTAGACCGGGAGAGACATAATATGAGGCCAAAAAGGAGTTGGCAAAAGAAAGAAATCCGTAATCTGGCAGGAATAGCTGGAAACAGTACGCTTACCAGGACAAACAGGTGCTGCTTATAGGTCTTGCGTCTGAGGTAGAAAAACGCTGTGCAGAATTGATCAACATGATAGATTTGGACCTGAGATAACTGAGCGCTGCAGATTCAGAGAAAGATAATTTAGGGTGAATGAGGGAAGCAGAGAACTTGAGATCACCAGTGTCTCTCATTAGCTGGCTGTTCACGATGAAAATGTCAAAGAAGGGTGGCATGGTGGCTCAGTGGTTAGCACTGCTCACTCACAGCACCAGGAATCCAGATTTGATTCCAACCTCGGTCAACTGTGTTGTGGAGTTTGCACGTTCTCCCCGTGTCTGCGTGGGTTTCCTCTGGGTACTCCGGTTTCCTCCCACAATCCAAAGATGCGCAGGTTAGGTGAATTGGCCATGATAAATTGTCCATAGTGTTCATGGATGTGTAAGTTAGGGGTATTAGTCAGGGGTAAAGTAGAGTAATAAGGTAGGGGAATAGGTCTGGGTGAAATATGGAGGGTCAGTGTGGACTTGTTGACCTGAAGGGCCTGTTTCCACACACTGCAGGGATTCCATAAACATTCCATGAAGTTAAGAGACCAGAGAACGGCATCCAGATGGAAGGAGAATTTGGAAGAGGGAGGAGAAAGCGTAGCTCTGCAGGATTGTCTCCTGGTTAAACAGGCTTTCTCTTTATTCTCTCATTTACCCCACCCCCATCCCCATTATAGATTTCATGACATGCACGAGGCTATTAAACTTCTTTCCACATTGCATTCAGGTTCATGCTGTGACACTATTAATACTCACTGCAATGACTGCCTGCACCCGTAACCTTTCTCAGTAATTTTCAGGAACGTCTCCTGGACCTCAGTGGGAAAATGCCTTCTCTCCTTGTGTGCACTTCTTTCTGCATCAAAGCCTCTGGGCCTGCTTTAAGGAAGCCTGGGCCATGCTGAAACTTTTGTGGTTACTCTCTTCTCTTTCACCACTGCCACCTCCTGCTGGTTTGATGTAGTACAGGTTATCATCAAGTAGTGCTAGACTCACACAAACTTGGACCTCCTGCTGAGGGGTGCAGCAATTTAGCACTGACATCCTCGCTATAATCATTGTAACTAGTAAGCATCACTAGGAAGTTTGTCCACTGCCAGACATACTTTAAACATGCAGATAACATCATCCCGGAGCCTGGTTTCTGGACTTTCCATTGACTACACGTGTATCTTCCATCTGAAGACACAGCAGCGTGCTATTTTCAGCAGTGAGGCTGCACTTCTACAAACTGGACTAGGCAAATAGCAAGGATAGGCCAGTTAAGGTTCTTTAAAGGTCTATTCAGACCAATTTTCAGGGGCTAACTGGAATTTCCAAAAGGCATCAAGAGCTGCCGAGCTGTCTGGAGGCCATCAAATGCCGTACTGGTTTAACAAACTAAACGTAATCTACAGGACTGCCATCCGGTCATGATTCAATGTAGTAGAAATGGGATACTGTCTAAATACAGAGTTTAAAGTTTAAAATATTGTGAAATATTTGCATTACTTGATAAAGACGAATGGAAGACTCATAATTGTAGCAGTCAAAACTGTGTTTATTTCTGAACCAGCATTGAGCTTTTCAAAATATTTAGAAATCCATTACACGGCGGAAAGATCCAATTGTTGGGCAAGTTGCTCCCCAGTCACTAAACTTCTTGTATTCACCAGGTCTCATGAAGTACTGTCGCCCTCTGTAATCGGGATGTTCATAGAAGATCCAGTAACCATCCATCACGTGGCAGGAGTGGATGTCACGGTAACGGAAACGATCGTAGACAGATGGACAGTCATCCATGAATTCCATCATCTGTCCTCCAAAGTCAGGCCTCTCGTAAATTTTCATTCTGTAGGAGCCATCACTGGACTATAGAATTTAGAAAACCATTAAACCAAAAACACTAATGTAAATAAAACAACATGCAAATAAAAGAGAGACAAAACTTGCCAAAAACAATGTGTTGAATTTTACTTTGAAAATAAGACTTTGTTAATAGCACACGCCATTATTAATGCACAAAGCAACTAGCAACTTCAAGAGATTAAGAGTTAGATCATTAGCTGTGAACCTTTAGAAGGCACTGGTGCACTTATTTTACTCAATTACTTAATTTTTCATTAAACTCCCTGCATAACGTGAGAACTGGAACTCAACCACAATGAATTTAACAATCTCTGATCATTGTTAATGCAATGCCTAAGGGCACACACTGAACTAGAAAGGGATCGGTTTAATCGGTCCAACTTAATTCCTGAAGATAATAAATTGTAGGAGATTTTCAAAATGTCAAGTTCAAAATAAATATTTTCTTCATACTTATCCTGTTTCTCTTTATCTAGTCTTTCCCTCCATGAAAGTGGCAGACTTGGAGGTGGGAAGTGAACTTTAATTAATGGGATGTAAGCAGACTCGTGTACCCTTTGCCTAAATTAAGTTCCGGGTGGGAAGGGTCTAGCGTCAGTTTTCCAGCTCAGCTCCAACTGAGGCTCTTAAGTGATCAACTAATGACTACTTAAAGTGCTGAAACCCACATATGCTTTAAATATTTCAGCTCCAAGTAGGACAAGAAAAAGTCAACATTAAATTAAAAATGGATATTACTAAATTAAACACTGGCAAATTGATTTCAATGTCAAGAAAATTTTGGACTAAACAAGGATAAATTTGAGTACTTTCTGAGTGTCAAAATGCTAAAGAGCGTAGAAACCAAAAGAGACTTAAAAGTCCAAGAACAAAGATCCATATAATCAACAGGCACAAATTACATTGAGGATACATGCAGGTTGAAGTTATGCTTCAGCTATGCTGGTTGGGCCACACCTGAGGTATTAGGAGCAGTTCTGGCTGCTACCCACTTTACAAGGATATTGGTGGGAGTATTTACCAAAATTTACCAAACTGACACCTGGACTCTAAGATTATACAAATAAAGTTTTTTTTATTCCCTGCAAGTTTAAAGGGTTAAGGAGTGATTTAATCAAAGTTTTCCAGCTATTAAGCATAGATGCAAAGAAATTATTTCCGCTAATTAAGGAGGCCAGTACTGGGGGACACAAGCCAAAAATTTGAATCAAATGTTTCATGGATGAAATTCCAAAAGATTTCTGTTAACAAAGTGCTACAGAAGTTTACAACTCTCTTCAACAAACATCAATTGATGGATCAATTTTTAGTTTTAATTCTGAGCTTCATAGACTTTTGTTATCCAACAATATTTAAGGATACTAGTCCAAGGGATATGAAGTTGGATTGCAGGTCAGGCATTATCTTATTGAATGACAGAACATTCTCAAGAGCTAAATGGTTCTGGCAGCTATGCTCTGAATGCAATTCCTTCAGTGTTTTGTAACCATCCAACACATTACAGGGCCCGCTACATCTGATATAATAACAGATCAAGAGAAAAAAATGGAAATTCAAAAATGCAGAAAGTTCTAAAATTCATTCAAGAAATTTAAACTTACATATGAATAAGTGCGACATGACCTAATGTTGTCATTGAATCCCATCCAGCGCTGGTAGTCAGGGTATTCTCCCTTGGTCAGAACATACTGGTATCCCATGTAATTGGGTTTCTCATACACCACCCAGCAGCCACCCTCAACACGGATGGAGTTACAACGGCTGAAGTAAGGGGACAGGTCGGCACAGTCACTGCTGCACTCATAGTGCCGCCCCTGGAAGTTCCTGTCCTCGTAGAAGATAACCTGAAAAAATAGCCATGTCTTAGCTAAGGCTGCACATGTTCAAAGATATTAATTTAAAATAAATCAAACATAAATTAATTTCACCTTTCCCATTCTGTCCAATTCGTGTGGTGATCTCAAAATTTCTGTTCCAGAGACTTCATTTGCAGTAATGTACTGGGCCCTTTTATACAACTCAATCAAAATGAGATGTAATGATGGCCCATTGTTAGCATAAAACCTTTCTTTTGTATGATCAACGCAATCTGTTCTCAGAACAAGAAAATAATTCCTGATTCAACATTACAGAAAATCCATTATCACAATTTTGTGCTGCATTGTTTTATCAATTCTGTCAAAATAAGCTTTTTTGTTTTGGCTTGCATACAGCTGTACATTAATCTCTTAGACAAAAGGACTTCTGAATCAACAATGTGTGACAACTGAGAGCTGATCCTGTCTAGTCTGAATGAAGGCATTCAATCATACTCTAATTTGTTTCGAAGGGGTAGTGCCCTAATGCAATAAATGCTTGGCAAGCCTTTTTCACACTTTTAACAAAAATATTGCAACGTACAAGGCTAACGCTTCTCAGTTCTCATCGCACGTCCAGTGCCCACAAACATTGTGCAATTCAAGCTGTAATTAAAGCAACACATCAAGCTCATGGCGTTTGATTGCAGTTCAAGACCTTGGATTGTGGAATGGCACCATGGTTAGCACTGCTGCCTCACAATGCCAGGGATCTGGGTTTGATTCCAGCCTTGGGTGACCATAGAGTTTGCATATTCTCCCTGTCTCTGTGGGAGTTCCCTCCGGGTGCTCTGGTGTCCTCCCACAGTTCAAAGATTTAGGTTAGGTGGATTAGTCATGTTAAATTGCCTGTAGCTTTCAAGGATATGCAGGCTTTGTGGATTGGCTCTGGTAAATGGGGAGTTACAGGATGGAATGGGAATGCTGGGTCTGGTTAGGATGCTCTTCAGTGGTCGGAGCAGACTCAATGGGCTGAAGGCCTCTTGCCCCACTGTAGGGATTCTATGATTATGAAGTCACGTCCTGCTGGACCTGGGCACTTACCATTGGTCACTGCAAGGCTCTGTAATCTTGCTTTTACTATGCATTCAGAGTTACGTGGAGAAAAGGTGGCAACTTAAAAATGTTACTGAGGAAAGAACCATTTCATGAACTGTTAAGAATACTTGAGTAGTTGGCAGTTATTTTTAAAATAGATTTTCTCATTTTACATTCAACCTTCCTTTGTGACATTGAATAACCTGAGCTTTTGAGCTTTGATAGTAATTCTCTGGATTGGAAAAGGGGTAATTTTGGAGGAAAATCAAAACACTGCCACTATTCTATGCCATTGAATGTCCGATTTGGGTCTTATATTGGCCTCCTCATCATATGGACATTCGTTTCTTGAATCTTCATCTTTATTCATTTACATTATGGCTGATCTTAAAACCAACTTTACATGAGAATAGACTCAACATTTGACACAACAAAAATAAAACATCAGAACTACAGCGATAGAAACTATGGGACAATGAAACTGATTTAATTGGTTCAGAGATACTTTTATTCTACACAGGAGTTCATTAGTGTCTAAAATTGTATGCCATCAAATTATTAACATTCTAAACAAGCTTCAGCTCCTGGTAGTTTTTGATCTTCAGCAGATATTTCTTTTCATGTGAGAAATGTTACTCAGGAAGATAACTGCTGACTGGAACATCCTCGCAAAATGTCATGAGTGGAAAGTAAGAATAATCAATGTGAAGCCAGACTAAAGCAAGAAAAAGGAAAATAAAATACTACAGAAGGTAGAAATCTGAAATACAAATAGAAAATGCTGTAAATGCTCAGCTGGTCTGGCAGCACCCGTGGAGAGGGGGTAAAACTTAACATTTTACGGACATAGTGTCAAATTAAAAGGGAGAATTTTAGTGGATCTTGGCTGGGAGTTGAAGGAAAGGAGCTGGTAAAATTAAGGGGAGCCACATCTGGATGTTTTCCCCACGCAATCCTGTTGCCAGGACAAGACCAGATGTGGGGGAAATCAGATGCAGTGCACTGTCTCTTCCAAGGTGATGAACAGCCACTTAATATAATTCAGAGCTAATTAGGGAGATGGATCCCAAATCCGTATGATGGGATTTGGTCAATAGTGGAACAGCCATCCACTATGTACGCTGTGGATGCTAAGGGAACCAGAAGTTTTGGGGGAATAAGACTGTCTTGCTATTCTTACAGTGGGATGAATTTTGGGGCTACGTTGCAGGCCCCACCATTGATATCAGAAACAGGAGTGTCTTTGGATCAACAAGCTGTAAGCAATAACTCAAAAGGCTTGGGAGTCATTTACAGAGGGAGCAGATGAAAACAACCAAACTTTGACGGGCATGGGAATCAAGTCAAAACATGACAGAAACTAGCATTATACTTAGAGAATTGCCAGTGATCAATATATTGGAGACTGACTGTACATCTTTTGAATAGAAGGAAAGCGGCGGAGAGAATGGTGGAATAAAGACCTTGAGGGATGCTCAGTGATGCTTCTCCTCAGGCTCTCCCCCAGACTTTAAAACCAAGGGATGAGGTTCTTGTTTTCAGGGATGAAAAGATGGAAGGACACAGCAAGTAACCAAGCAATCCTGGAGAAAGATTGCAGGGAAGGTTAGCTGCAACATTCCTTCTCTTTTCCACCATCAATGTGCTGACTAATTTTGTTATGTGCATTAACACTAGTCAAGAAGGTGACTCATCATGACCTTCTCAAGAACAATTAAGGATGGGCCACAAATCCTGGCCTTGTCAGTGACATGATGACCTTCGGGGCACTTGGCCTAGAACTGGCCAACCAAACTGAATAACAGGATTTAAGAAGGCTAAGAATCTTTCAAGTACATTCTCTGCAGATCCCAGAAAGGAGGCAGAGTTGATTAGGCCACAACTTAATGCTAACACAAGAGCATGCTAACTCAAGCGAGTGCTTGTGGACACAATTGATCCATGGTATCAATGGAGACAAAGGGCGCATTTGAATCCTTCTGCAGGATAGAACAGCACCAAGACCATGAACAAAGGAAGGAGTGCAAATGATTAACGGCACCATTATTACCCCCAGAATGGAATATCAAAACTATTGCTGATAATTATCCACTGTTCTTTGTTTTATTTTAGTGCTCAACTCACTGCCACGGGTCTTCCAGGTATGCCCACTTCTGCTCCTCTCTCCAACAAGATTTGCACTCTAACTTTTCTTCTTGTTCTCCATCGTTAATTGTGAGCTTCCCCAGCTCAGTCAAGCTTAAGTATACATGGGAAGTATATCTGGGGAGTCTTGGACAATGTTATAATTAAATGTAATGTGGCTTGCTTATTTTAACTATTCATTCAATAAAAGTTGCAACTGTTTTATCTGTTATCCAATTTGTGCGTATTTGTTGGCCTAGATACTATAAGATACCTAGATAAACTTGTTTAAGTGGTGTATCACAGTTGAAGTGTTTGGACAAGTTGATTTATAGGACAGGGTCCTAGAAGGGATGAAGAGTGAAGTTGATATGGGATGAAGGTCAACCCCACATTATACTTGTTAACTTGACAGAAGGAATATTATTTTCAGCAAAAGAAATTATATGAAATAGATGACATTGTCATGCTGTGGAATAACAGACTGCCAGAGCTCTCCTGCGATACAGTTAATTCCAGCACTGTCAATTTTCATGCAGGGGCAGTTGCTGCATAGAACAGATCATCTCTTTGAGTCAATGGAAGAAAGAAAAGTATTTTTTGCAACTTTGTATTAAGATAAGGAAGTAGTAGCTTTGGGGTATTCAAAGTCTACAGTTAAACCCACCCAAATCTTGGATATTGTAAGAATTTATATAAATGATTTGAATGAGAATATAGAAGGCATGGTTAGTAAGTTTGTGGATGACACCAAAATTGATAGCTTAGTAGACAATGAAGAAGATTTTCGAAGATTATAAATGGATTTTGATCAAATTGGTCAATGGGCTGAAAAATAGCAAATGGATTCAATCTGGATAAATGTAAGGGATTACATTTTGGTACAAAAAGCAAGGGTAGGGCTAAGACAATTAATGATAGGGTCTTGGATAGTGTTGTAGAAAAGAGGCACCTAGGGTTTCAGTTGCATAATTCTTTGGTGTTTGTGTCACATATGGTTAAAAAGATGTTTGGCACATTTGCCTTCATTGCTCAGTCCTTTGTGTATAAGAGTTGGGAAGTTATGTTGTGGTTGGACAGGGCCATTGGTCAGGCCTCTTCTGGAATACTGCATCTAGTTCTGGTTGCCCAATTATGGGAAGGATATTATTGAGCTGGAGAGGGTTCAGAAGAGTTTTACCAGGTTGTTGCCAGAAATGGAGGGTTTGAGTTATCACTATATACAGATGAAGAAGGACACCACTTTGACTGGAACAACATCCATCCTAGGACAGGCGAAACAGAGACACGCACAGAAATTCTTAGAGGCCTGGCATTCAAACCAGAACTCCATCAATAAACACATCGATTTCAACCCCATTTACCAACCTCTGAGAAAAAGAACCGGAAATGACATGAGTTATGAAGAAAGGCTGAATAGGCTGGCACTTTTTTCACTGAAGTGTAGGAGGTTGAGAGACAACATGATAGAAGTTTATAAAATAATGAGAGGTATAGATAGAGTTAATGGTAGTTGTCTTTTCCCTCGGATGGGGAATTTCAAGACTAGAGGGCACGTTTTTCAGGTGAGAGGAGAGAGATTTTAAAAAGACATGAGGAGCAAATGGTTCATGTGTCTTGGTCTGTTATGGTGGGTGATATCATTTTTGGTTCTTTTTCTCAGAGGTTGGTAAATGGGGTCAAAATCGATGTGTATATTGATGGAGTTCCGTTTGAATGCCAGGCCTCTAGGAATTCCCATGCATGTCTCAGTTTAGCCTGTCCTAGGATGGATGTGTTGTCGCAGTCGAAGTGGTGTCCTTCTTTGTCTGTATGATAGACCCACTATCACTACATGCAGAACACCAGCGCTTCACCGGAGTCTCACTGATGATGTTACCTAGCATGGTGATGAAACGTCTGAGAACAAACCTGCCAGCTCAGTGAGCAAACTTACAACCTGAACCTTAACCTGAGCTACAAATCTTCTCAAAAATTACAAATAGTATTTTCTGGCTTCATTTGATCCTGTAATGCAATGTCTGAGAGAGCTTGAACAATTTACAAGAAATACATAAATGCTAAAGGACTTCTATTGATCTTCTGGGTTCTCTATCCCTTTTGTACTGTTATATTGGACAGCTAACAATAATGGATAGAGATCGGATAATTGAGCCCAGACTTTTGAAAGTGTCTGCTTTTATTGGACAACCTCTCATCAGTTGAATGTTTGTTAGAGAGTTGTACCATATTTGAAGTTATTACTCTTTTTGAATAAAAACATTTGTTTTTACAACAACAATGTACACTGAACTCTCTAACAAAGGGTTTCCTGATGAGAGGTTGCCCGATAAAAGCAAACATTCTCAAAAGTCTGGGCTCAGTTATCTGATCTCCATCCACTATATTGTTAGTTGGCCAATACAACTGTACAAAAAGTACAATGGGGGGAAGTCAACTAAACTCTCTGTTCATGATTGGTGTAGAAACAGGTTAGGCTGATCTGAGCACTCCTGAATTGTGGGTCCTCATTACTCACATTCATTTCATGTCTTCTACAACTATTGAGGTATCTTCCTGTGTCTCTTACTAATGGCATAACCCTTGACCTGTCTGCTTTACTTTGTGCTTTGAGTTAATGCTGCTCCATGTACATTGAGATCCATGTCCAGAGTAGTCGGGCTGTGGGTGTCTGTTCATTCACTTTTCTTGAAGTTGCTTTCTCCTTATATCCAAATAGAGCTTTTCAACTCTGTATGTACTGCAACACTTATTTCTTTGCATTTTTAAACAATAGGTTATGTTTATTGAAGTATCTAAGACCTCTCTGTTCACATCCCCATTCTAGATCCATGTCAGAGCCATGCGATCAGTTATATTAGATTTTCTATGAATAACATGACACCATACTATAAGCCTGGAATTTTCTTATCTTCTGAAACTCAGGCTATCCTGTCTGGCTCCTCACTTCCTCAGATACATCTACTGCTCCCTCCAATTCGACCTTGCTGCTTGGCCATTGTTACATGTTTCACACTTTGGCTTCTTCTCCAGTTAGATTCCCTCTCCCACACTTGAAGCTCCATCAATCACAGCTGTAATTTTCCTCTCCCTCTTTCTTCTCGCTCTCACTCACTTTAGCTGCTTGGTTGCTAATGTTGGGGTTTAATATTTAGCTCTGCCCCTCTCTCACTGAGTTCACTGTTGTTTGCAGGCTATTTATTACAAAGCCAGAGACTTGTAATACACACACATACATATCATACACGAATGGACTTTAATGCTGCACTTTGGACTGCTGCACAGACACTTAGCGCGCTGGGACAGGCACACAGGAGGACCAGGCTGCATCTCAGGCCTGTTCACTTATAGTCTTAAACCTCACTCACTTTGGGACTACCTAATGCTCACAGCATCCTTGCCTTTTTGGACTTTATCCCCTGAGTACTTCTGTCTTGTCCTGCCTTTTAGTGCAGACACATCAGGGAGGTGATGGCCTGGTGGTATTATCAATGGATTATTAATACAGAGATCAAGGTAATGACCAGGGTTTGAATTCAGCCACATTTTGAATTTATTTTTTTTTAAATCTAGAATTAAGACTCTAAAGGTCATTATTAGACTCTTAATTCTAGATTCTTTTTATTGAATTCACATTCAACCAGCATCAACCATGGTGGGATTTGATCCCTGGTCCCCAGAACATTACCTGGATAACATTGCTGGCTGACCAAAAGCCCTATCTGGCTCACTAATGTCTTTTAGAGAAGGAAACTGCCATCCTCAATGGTCTGCCGTACGTGTGACTCCAGATCCACAGCAATGTAGTTGACTCTTAACTGCCCTGTCATTGTTGTCAGCAGTGAACAGATGGTAGAGTGGACATGTTGCTGCACAGCTCTGTGCTACAGCAATTTTACATCTGCACTGTGTGCCAGTTGTGTAAGCAGTCCACAGACATGTCCTTCAACCAAACAGCCATTCTCTAAACCTAGGGGGAGTCACCTTCTTGAAAGCAAGGAGCCACCCTTCAGTCAGAGGGTCCCGGCACAGTCAGTCAAGGGCAGCAACCGAGATTAGTCTATGGTCTTGAGCATGGTCAGTCAGTCAGCTATTCTGGGTGGTCAGGTCAGAATATTCTCAATGATGGGGGTGAGGAGCCGACTATCTTGGCTCTTCCTGCCCTATTCTGGGCCGTTTTCTCCAGGACTGAAAGGAGAGGGAGGGATTGAGGAGGCTAGCACGGCTGCTTGTGTTGGCGCAGATGGAGGTAAGGTGACCTGAGCATGTGAATAGGTAGCAAAAAGAGGCATGCAGGGCTAGCAGTGTCGGAGAATTGGATGAGTGAGTGGAAGTGGGGGCGGGGGGTGGGAGGTTTTGCGAATGTTGCATGTGTCAG
The DNA here is from genome assembly GCF_047496795.1 of Chiloscyllium punctatum. Lineage (NCBI taxonomy): Eukaryota > Metazoa > Chordata > Chondrichthyes > Orectolobiformes > Hemiscylliidae > Chiloscyllium > Chiloscyllium punctatum. The sequence continues at coordinate 32,633,638 of NC_092748.1, read as the reverse complement.
TGCGAGTGGTTGAACATGTGCCTTGCTGGGATGTTGGGTACAGTTGCAGAGTTAGAGAAAGTGGTGAGATGATGATGGCAGTGCTAAACTGTCAGAATGGATCCCATGCCGCTGGGCATTCCTCCATTTGGCTGAGACCACAATGACCCTGGTGGTAAACATGGATCTGCTACGATACCCTCCTCTGCCAGTGCTGGGGGAGGAGGACAGAGCTCTTCATATTATCCTGCTCATCCTGTTGCGATGCCTGCCCACAAAGTGGGGTGCCAACTTCCCTTCTCCACAATTTTCACAAACAGTATAGGAGATGGTGTTTGACCAGGGATCCCGGGATATCACAACAATGGTTAGTAATTCCACTTGGGCCAGTGATAGAATTGGGCTCGCATCAAATAAGAGAGGCACCATAGGAGGCATAGTAGGTAGTTATTGAGGTGAATTTGGAATGATTAGTATGAGCAAATTTGTTAGGCCCCATAGAGAGAATGCCAATATCTAAAAAAAGTATGCCAAGAGCAGTTCCATGCCCACTAACTTACATATCCTTCCTATGTACCTCAATTTTAGATATTCACTAAAAATGCCATCTTACTTATATCATACCTCAGGCACATATTAACTATCTATTGCACAGTCCCCGTTTTGCATATTGATGCAACACACCTTTTTATAAATCCTATTACATAATCCCCATCTTGTGAATCCCATTACATTCCTTCATTTTGCATATCCGTCATATAACCCCACTACCATTTTGCATGTCTATTGCATATCTCTCCACATTAAACATTAACACATTAAACATTAATGCATTGATCCTTCTTTTATTTAAAAATAGAATTCCAAATTACAAGTGCTCAGTTTTCCATAACATATGATGTTGCAAATTCAGACATATTTTATCAGCCAAACAGCTTTATAAATAAAATGTATTTCACCATATCAGTCGTAGAAGACAAAAGGTTTGCATTTTATTAAAATTGTTCATATGCAAATTTTAATTGTAATGATAAATTCTTGAGTACAGGGACGTTTTCTCTCTTTTGTCACGAATGAGAGCAAATTGATCATCTATTTCTTCCAAACTCGAGTTAGATATTGAGCTGTTCATCTTCAGGTCAGCCACTTGAATCCTGCTGGGAGAATACAGGATTCCATGATCACTGTTATAATAATATTTGAATAATATTTTGCCGATATGCACAACTTCGCTATTTGGTAACAAACATAAGGGAATCAGTTTTGCTCAGTTGGCTGGACCGTTGGTTTCCAAAACAGTGTGATGCAAACAGTGTGGGTTCAATTCCCAATGCCGCTTTGAGGTAACCATGAGGGACTCTCCTTCTCAACCCCTTCCCTCGCCTAAGTTCTGGTGACCCTCAGGATAAATCACCACCAGTTGCTTCTCTCTCTAATGAGAGAGCAGCCCCTGTGGTCTGGTAAGACTATGGTGGCACAACAACAAATACAGATAATGCTGGAAAATCTCAGCAGGTCTGAAGTGTTTGTAGAGAGGAAACAGGGGTGATGTTTCAAGTCCAGTATAACTCTTCTTCAGAAGTAAGGAAGATTCTGAAGAGGAGTTAAAACACTAACTCTGTTTCTCTCTCCACAACTGTTGCCAGACCTGCTTAATTTGTCCATAAACGTGAACTAAGGGCAAAAGGGATGTCAGTAGAGCTGATGAGACTGACCTTCAATCGGCCATCCAAAACATAGAGTCTCTGGCTGTGGTATTTATTGCTACTCCTTCAAAATCACATCTCTTCTTTAAATTCTTTGTATTGAATGTACAGTGTGCATTCTGCTGCATAACATCACAACTACCATGAGGCTGGTGAGCTGATCGAATCGCTGTAGAAGGACCCTTAAAGTTCTGCTTTGAAGCAGTTTTTCCCACTTTAGGTTTAATGCCTGTTTAGGAAAAGAAAAGTAAGCATCTAAAAATAACGCAAACTAATTGCACCGAAATGCACTGTTTGGATATTTGCACTGGTGCTCCTTCCAGTTACTGGTTTTAAACATTTTTATAAGACACATGTAATTTATCACCTTTCTCTAGTTGCCCTGAACAACATGAGTGGCTGGTTTGAAAATGTTTCTAGCTTGGAGAAGTTAAATAAAACTTTCCTCATTGAATGGAAGTCAAAAATGACAGATTGCGCCCATCTGTAATATTTCCAAAACAAAATTTATTTGAAGCTGTTCCAACTCTTGACTTAATTCTCTTGTTGGATTGAATGGCTTCTTGGGATTTTATCATAAACAGCACTTTGCACCTTAATAGTAAATGCAAAACTACAGCATTGAATCAATGTGACTGGTAGCAACATTATAGAGATATAGTAGCATTCTGCTTTTGTTACTGGGTTAATTGCCCAGATAGGAGGAGAAAGTGAGGACTGCAGATGCTGGAGATCAGAGCTGAAAATGTGTTGCTGGAAAAGCGTAGCAGGTCAGGCAGCATCCAAGGAACAGGAGAATCGACGTTTCGGGCATCGGCCCTTCTTCAGGAATGAGGAAAGTGTGTCCAGCAGGCTAAGATAAAAGGTAGGGAGGAGGGACTTGGAGGAGGGGCATTGGGAATGCGATAGGTGGAGCGAGGTCAAGGTGAGGGTGATAGGCCAGAGTGGGGTGGGGCAGAGAGGTCAGGAAGAAGATTGCAGGTTAGGAAGGCAGTGCTGAGTTCGAGGGATTTGACTGAGACAAGGTGGGGGGAGGGAAAATGAGGAAACTGGAGAAATCTGACCTGGGGTGTGCAGTGAGAGAGGGACTCACTGAAATCCTTGTAGAGTGAGAAAGAGAGCTTCTTCAAGGAAGGCATCCTTGTAAGAGTATTCGCAGTAGGCTAAAATCTTCGAGGAGAAAGTGAGGACTGCAGATGCTGGAGATCAGAGCTGAAAATGTGTTGCTGGAAAAGCGCAGCAGGTCAGGCAGCATCCAAGGAACAGGAGAATCGACGTTTCGGGCATCGGCCCTTCTTCAGGAATGAGGAAAGTGTGTCCAGCAGGCTAAGATAAAAGGTAGGGAGGAGGGACTTGGAGGAGGGGCATTGGGAATGCGATAGGTGGAGCGAGGTCAAGGTGAGGGTGATAGGCCAGAGTGGGGTGGGGCAGAGAGGTCAGGAAGAAGATTGCAGGTTAGGAAGGCAGTGCTGAGTTCGAGGGATTTGACTGAGACAAGGTGGGGGGAGGGAAAATGAGGAAACTGGAGAAATCTGACCTGGGGTGTGCAGTGAGAGAGGGACTCACTGAAATCCTTGTAGAGTGAGAAAGAGAGCTTCTTCAAGGAAGGCATCCTTGTAAGAGTATTCGCAGTAGGCTAAAATCTTCGAGGAGAAAGTGAGGACTGCAGATGCTGGAGATCAGAGCTGAAAATGTGTTGCTGGAAAAGCGCAGCAGGTCAGGCAGCATCCAAGGAACAGGAGAATCGACGTTTCAGGCATCAGCCCTTCTTCAGGAATGAGGAAAGTGTGTCCAGCAGGCTAAGATAAAAGGTAGGGAGGAGGGACTTGGGGGAGGGGCGTTGGAAATGCGATACATGGAAGGAGGTCAAGGTGAAGGTGATAGGCCAGAGTGGAGTGGGGGCGGGGAGGTCAGGAAGAAGATTGCAGGTTAGGAAGGCAGTGCTGAGTTCGAGGGATTTGACTGAGACAAGGTGGGGGGAGGGAAAATGAGGAAACTGGAGAAATCTGATCTGGAGTGTGCAGTGAGAGGGACTCACTGAAATCCTTGTAGAGGGAGGAAGAGAGCTTCTTCAAGGAAAGCATCCTTGTAAGAGGATTCGCAGTAGGTTAAAATCCCAGATACTGGATTAGTGGTGCTGGAAGAGCACAGCAGTTCAGGCAGCATCCAACGAGCAGCGAAATCAACGTTTCGGGCAAAAGCCCTTCATCAGGAATAAAGGCAGTGAGCCTGAAGCATGGAGAGATAAGCTAGAGGAGGGTGGGGGTGGGGAGAGAGTAGCATAGAGTACAATGGGTGAGTGGGGGAGGAGATGAAGGTGGTAGGTCAAGGAGGAGAGGGTGGAGTGGATAGGTGGAAAAGAAGATAGGCAGGTCGGACAAGTCAAGGAGACAGTAACTGAGCTGGAAGTTTGAAACTAGGATAAGGTGGGGGAAGGGGAAATGAGGAAGCTGTTGAAGTCCACATTGATGCCCTGGGGTTGAAGTGTTCCAAGGCGGAAGATGAGGCCCTAAAGGAGCCTTCCACATCCATCAAAGTTTCACCTGCACATCCACCAATATCATTTATTGTATCCGTTGCTCCCGATGTGGTCTCCTCTACATTGGGGAGACTGGGTGCCTCCTAGCAGAGCGCTTTAGGGAACATCTCCGAGACACCCGCACCAATTAACCAAACCGCCCCATGGCCCAACATTTCAACTCCCCCTCCCACTCTGCCGAGGACATGGAGGTCCTGGGCCTCCTTCACCGCCGCTCCCTCACCACCAGACGCCTGGAGGAATAACGCCTCATCTTCCGCCTCGGAACACTTCAACCCCAGGGCATCAATGTGGACTTCAACAGCTTCCTCATTTCCCCTTCCCCCACCTCATCCTAGTTTCAAACTTCCAGCTCAGTTACTGTCTCCTTGACTTGTCCGACCTGCCTATCTTCTTTTCCACCTATCCACTCCACCCTCTCCTCCTTGACCTATCACCTTCATCTCCTCCCCCACTCACCCATTGTACTCTATGCTACTCTCTCCCCACCCCCACCCTCCTCTAGCTTATCTCTCCATGCTTCAGGCTCACTGCCTTTATTCCTGATGAAGGGCTTTTGCCCGAAACGTTGATTTCGCTGCTCGTTGGATGCTGCCTGAACTGCTGTGCTCTTCCAGCACCACTAATCCAGTATTTGATTTTCAGCATCTGCAGTCATTGTTTTTACCTTGTAAAATCCCAGATAGTCCAAGTTCAAACACTACCTCTGATAGTTTCAGAATTTGACAGTTTAAGAAATAGGGTAATAAAATGGTGGTATCAGTAAAATAACAGATTCACAAAAGTTTTGTAGCAGCAAAGGAGACCATTCAGCCCATTGCACCTGTAACAGTTTGTTAAATGAGCATCACTATTCCATTAAATGGAAATCTCCTGCATTTTTCCCCCATAAATTTGTGTGTTATTTTTATCCAAATAATTATTTAATACCCTCTTGAATGCCTCTTGAAATAACTAGGAATTTACCAAATTTTGTAAAATCTTTTCTTGTTCATTAATGTCTTTATCCAGTCTGCTCTATATATGACTGTAATTACGCCTCATCAGCATATTGAACTTTTAACTGTCCTCTGAAGTAACCGAGCAAGCTACATAATTGATTCAAGTTGCTTGCTGGTCATTAAGGTGACCTTCTACCACTTTCTATTGGAACTAGAGATGGGCAATAAATTCTGGTCTCACCACTAGTGCCCAGATCCTGAAATAAATAATAGCAAATCAAAATTTTCCGAAGTTGGCATAGTTTAGATGACAAAAGAGAAAGTAGAGATGCTACTTATGGAATAAATCAGACTCCAATTTAACTGTGAAGAGCTTGGCAAGTGACTGCTCCAACTTACCCTGTTTTGTAGTATGCTTAGCTGCACAAGCAGCAGTCAGCATTGCAAAAGGGTGCAAGGAAATGCTGGATGACTGAACATTTGTCTGGAAAACAAAAAGGGGACATGTACCATCTAAGTATCTATTCTCTCAAAGGAACATTATAGATTCTTCACATGAGGCCCAAAGAAATAACAAATTAATTCTGACAGATTCAATTTGTCAACACCACACATTTAGGTGAATTACCATCAAATATTAATCAATACTTGAAATTGTTTAATGCCAATTGGTATTAATGATGAAGGCCCCAAAACAATACTAACCTGATACTCGAAATAAAGATAAAAATTTAGGTAAATATTATTCATTGGCAAGAATTGAAACAATACACCCTGCTCATTTGAGCATGTATACAAGGTCTACTCAGGCAAACCTAGCAACACAGTTTTTGTTTGTATGCATGTCAAATCTCCACTGAGTTTCTTCACAGAAAACAGGAAGAAAAGGAAATAAATCAGACTAATCTGCTCTGGTGTTGGAAAAATTTAATTAGGTGCCAAATATACCAAATATGGTAACCAGGTTCACAGTGCAACTGTTGATGAAGGTTACTTGGAATATTTGTTCATTAGCTGCTTTACATTTAGTCAAAATAATTCAGCATTTACACAAGGCAAGTTGAGAAACATTCCAATTTTTCAATATTGTGTATTCCTGGCACTAGTGCCAATTCCAAACACTTTCCTGTGGTTCCCCAACTAAAGAAAGTGGAGCTAGTTACACCAGTTGTGACGCTGAAGGTACAATTGAAACATGAGAAATTGGAGCAGCTGTAATAGGCCCCTCATTGAATGCTCCACCATTCAACAAAATCAAGGCTGATCATGGGATTCAACTCCAAATTCTTGCCTGCTCCCCATACACTTGATTGGCTAAGAGACCAAGATCTATCTATCTCAGCCTTAAATACTTTCAACAATAGTAGAGTTTATTGTCAGGGATATCTTAATGATGGGGTAAAGAATGTTATTTTGTCATAATTTATTATTAGGGATGCCATGAATGAGTCCAAAGGATTTAGTCATTTCTAACTAAAATAAGTAACAACTTGGTTGCTTTTAGTCAAACTGGGCAAGAGTATTGACTGAACCATTTGACCGGCCTCAAAAAGCCAACTTGGATTTCAGATAGGTCAACAGTGAATTTGTCAATACAAATGTATCTTATTTGGGCTACACTGTGGGACAAGGCTAGGTGGTACCTACTGAAGTGAACATATGGGTTATTTAAGATTTTCAAATGTGTGATTTTGTGTTAGACAGCATGAGTGGATTCTATTTCAAGTTTATTCTGAACTTCAGGAGAAAGTGAGGACTGCAGGTGCTGGAGATCAGAGAGGGCTTATGCCTGATGAGGGGCTTATGTCCAAAACATCGATTCTCCTGCTCCTCAGATGTTGCCTGACCTGCTGTGCTTTTCCAGCACCACACTCTTGACCCTTATTCTGAACTTCAGCACTCTTATTGAACCTTGAACAGACTTGTGGATAAAACAAGTATTAAAATGCCTTTGAAAACATGAAAGCTGTGCTGGCAACTGAAATGGTACCACCAGCACCTAATTATGCAAAACCATTAGGCTATTTTAATGCAAGGTGACAAGATTAGGATTGGCTGCTCTGTTAATTATTTGTCAAAGAAACTGACCACAGATCAGCAAAAAGTATTCTACAATGGAAGAGGAGACACTGAGTCTTGGGATGACTCTGCAACATGTGACTGGAGGCCGATGCCCAGTAGCATACCACAAGGATCAGTGCTGAGTCCTTTATTTTTCATGATATAAATAAACAATATAGAACAGGATGTGTCTGCAGGGGCTGGTGAATGATAAGTAAATTTGTAGATGGCACAAAGATTGACAGTGAGGAAGGAGGTCTTAGGTTACAGGAGTATACACAGGGATTGGTCAGATGGGCAGATAAGTGGAAGATGGAATTTAACGCTGATAAGTGTGAGGTTGTGCACTTTAGAGAAAGTAATATGATAAGGGAGTACTCAATGAATGACAGGATAGTAGGAAGCTCAGAGGATCAGAGGGATCTTGGGATAGAGGGTCAGGGTAATAGGGTAATTACAAAAACATATGGGACAGTTGCATTTATCACTTTGGGAATTTTATTGTAAGAGCAGTTGGAGCTGTGCAAAACTTTGACTAGGCCACAGCTAGAGTACTGTGTACAAATCTGGTCACCTCACCATAGAAAGGATGTGATTGCACTGGAGGGGGTGCACAAAAGATTAACCAGGATGTTATCTGGGATGGAGCATTTCAGCTATGAAAAGAACCTGGAAGAGCTCAGGTTGTTTTCTTCGGAGCGGTGAAGGTTGAGGGGAGACCTGATTGAGGGATTTGAGGGGCCTGGGCAGGATGGTTAGAAAGCAGCTGTTCCTCTTGGTTGAAGGGTCAATAATGAGGGGACATAATGTTAAGATAAAGGGCAGAGAGGGGATTTATTTTCTCACCCAGGAATGTACTGCCTGGAAGATTAGTTACGTTGTGAAACCTTACACCTTTAGAAAGTGCTTGGATGATCATGCAAAGGGTCGTAACATAATAGGCTATGGAAGTGGGAGTAGTGTAGATCTACAGTATTTTGTCATTGTGCAGTTTTGATAGGCTGAAGGCCTTCTTCTGTATCTTATGATTCTATGATTTTGAGATTTACATCACCAACAACTTTAAAGACATTGCTATATGGATCCCATTCCTTCAAAGTTTCTAGAAAAAAATTGGACAAGACGTAAGATTCTTTGAATGGAGCTCAATTATCCAGCTGCATAATTTGAAAATAATTCATGTGCCTGGAAAAGAAAATATCATGTGGATGTTTTATTGAGAGCACATGGAAAGGATCCTGAGTGATAGGGTGCCCATGAACTAATGTAATATAGGATTGCTGAGTAACTCACTGCATGTTTAATGTCAACATATTACTACTATTAGTGTAATACAGAAGTTGTGTCAAGATCATTTTTGATGATTAATGGAAGTGCTTGTATAAGTGCTTCATTCTTCCACAGAGTGAGGTGTGATGTACAGATGTATGCAATTTTTATTTATTTTAAAACCATTCATTTGAGGTTCTTGAATTTTCAACTAGTGGCATATGAATTTTCCATGTGTCCTAAGGGACTTCATGATTAACTTGTAGGTATTTCTGTAGCCATAGTGATTTTTTTTATTTGAACAGTCTGAGATAAATAGTTTAGGCAGGCTAATTGGAAATTCTTTATAGTGGGAAAGTTTACATGCAAACAAAATAAGTAGTGTCGTGCATGAGGCTTGTAGATACAAGATTCTAGAAATCATTTTGGCCTAGGGAAAGCACTAATAATTTGTAAAATAAATACTTTTTTTTTAGTTTTAGGTTGCGGTAGCTTGCAGAAGTCTTGGCTGTTTGTAAGAGGAGGTAATTTAGGATTATTAAGAAAGAGGTTACCTCAATCTAAAGAGTTTAATTTAAAAGTTCTGGGCCAGGAGTGTTTAACTAAAAACATAAGAAGGTTACTTGAAGCTGAGAAAGTTTAAATTCAGTTGCATGAAGACTCTAACAAGATTCTCAAGTTGGGGTATTAATGGCATAGGTAAATTCAGCCTTACATATGTGAAATGGAAGGTAATACTCTCCAGTGCAATGAAGGGCTTTTGAGATGAATGGGATTGCATTTTACCTTATCTTTTGAGAGCTGTATATTCATGTTCTGTGTGAATAGTTTGATTTATTCTATTTTATCTCCATTTCTTTTACAATTTCAATTTATGTTTTATTATTAAACCTGAAATTGCAGCAAGGTGTATTCATGTTTCAGTGAACGATCACCATGTTAAAATCAAAACAAAAGCAAAATATGATCTATCAAGCCATTTCAGTCTAGGGTCTGACTTGTCCAGTAGTAACATCGGGTAGGGGCAAAACAATATGCAGGCAGTTAGATGGGATACAGTGATGGAAGTTTGCAAAAACTATTTTTTAAATCTGAATGAAATGCATTAAAAGTGATCTCATACAAACTTTCCAAGCAGCCAGCATAGTAGGGTCCTTTAAATACTGATCCTTGGGTATGAATTCCAGGTTCCTGCACAACCAGGCCCATCCCTCTATTACGGGTTCAGTTTTCAGTTATTTCTGAAGAGTAAAGTTGTGAAGGGTAAGCAAACACTGTCAGCACTATGCAGCAACTTCTCAGATTTACTAAGGGAGTTAAACCCATACTTCAGATTATCTTTAGCAATTCCAGTGATTACTCTAGTTGGTGCTGAGACTTGTTATTCCAACATTTAGCCATTTGCCCTGAACAGAGTTTGAGTGTTTCAATGCATGAAAAGGGCATTATGACAAGTCCATAAAAAATTGATATTGAATTAGAATCCTCACAGTGTGGAAACAGGCTTTCAGCCCAACAAGTCTACACCAACCCTCCGATGAGTAACACACCCAGACCCATTCCCCTACCTTTTACTCCTGACTAATGCACCTAATCTCTGAATACTATGGGCAATTCAGCATGGCCAATTCATCTAATCTGCACATTGTTGGATTGTGGGAGGAAACCGGAGCACCCAGAGATAACCCATGCAGTCACAGGGAGAATATGCAAACTCCACATAGTCACCAAAGGCTGGAGTTGTACCCGGGTCCCTAGTGCTATGAGGCAGAAGTGCTAACCACTGAACCACCATGCCCACTCAGGCTTTGTTATAGTTAGTCACAGAAACATGTGTTGAATACACATTCTAATAAGGGCATGAAATAGGTTTAAAGCAGTTAAATGTGAGAGTGACCTGTTGCTCTTAACTTTGTGTAAATCAACAAGATGGCAGAACTGAATCATCCTGTAAATGCTGCAACCTCAAGAGTCATTATAAGATCAATCAATTCCTTAGCTTTCCACATGGTGGCATCAGTAATCTGCCATACTGTATTTCCAGATGTCAGAAAAAATGTCTTACATTAGCCTTTCTTAGTCATACTGGACAATTTTCAAAAAATGCAAGAAAATAAAAGTTGAGCCCCAAACTAACTGGCAAAAGCTGTTTACGTAAAGCTCTGGTCTCACAGATCATTGGTCAGCAGGACTTCTTTAGCAAATCAAAGTCAGCAAAGATAGTTCAAATTACTTTCCAACCAACTTTCAAATTATTTCTCCAACTCCAAGCCATCGCAACTAGTTGAACTCCTCCCATGCAAATCCAGAATGTTTCTCATTTTGCCATTAAGTTTGTAATTTTAATATAAAAATAAGTTGCAGTTGTGCGCAATCAGAAAACACCTTAAGATGCATCCTTGCCATTAATCCTAAAAAAGTTTTTGATCTTTTTCACACAATTATCGAATGAATTAATGATACAAATCAATATGAAATTTTTAGGTTTGTGTGTGTGTGTGTATATCCATATTGAGCAAAGTGACAGAAATGGAAAACAAAATCAAAACAATTTATATATTTTTTTAAACTGCTAACAGTGAGTTACATTCAGTGAATGGTATTAAAGGAATAAGCTTTAACCAACATAGTTATATAATAATTCAATCTGTGCTTTTGCATTGAGTTAACTGCAGCAAAGGATGATCTATTCTGTGGTCAAAGGGTGCAACCTAGTGGCAACATTAAAAAGTAATGTGCACGTTAGCTTTCAAGTTACAAACATGAACATGAACATGAACAGAGGGAGAAGAACTTCACAAAACATTTTTTCTGTACCCCTTAGAACAATGACCTCTCAGTTTCTAAAAGTTCAATGTATTACTGATCACTGCAGTGAGTGCCATTTTGATATGACGACTTCATGACTTAAAAGACTAGTAAATTCCAACAACAAACAAAACAAACAGATGTGAAGATCTAAGGGATGACCAAGAATAAATTTCTCTTGAATTAGTTACCTTTGTCTTTATCTCTCTACAAGATATCTTACCGTAATTGTCTTACAGAACTGAGTAGTTGAGGGCCTATATCTGTAAATCTTTAGAATGTCTTCTAGTGGGATGCTGTTCTGAAAACAAATTTTAAAAAAACGTAGCAGAATTGTTTAAAAAGAAGCATTTCATAACTATAATAAAAGTATAACTATTAAAATCACAACATGCTTGGACTGAACTAAAGGTTAATTATTTCTATGCATTCCACTTATTTCACATTTTGACAATAATTGACAGTTAAGATTTACAGGTGGTAAAAGTATTGACTCCTGAAAATGTTTTGATTGCAATGATGGTAAATAAATGAATGGCACACCAACTTCCAGTAATTGATAGTAAAACTGAATTTCCAGAGAAAATTATTAACACTGTGGGCGGCACAGTGGCACAGTGGTTAGCACTGCTGCCTCACAGCACCAGAGACCTGGGTTCAATTCCCGTCTCAGGCGACTGTCTGTGTGGAGTTTGCACATTGCCCCCGTGTCTGTGTGGGTTTCCTCCCACACTCCAAAAATGTGCAGGTTAGGTGAATTGGCCATGCTAAATTGCCTGTAGTGTTAGGTGAAGGGATAAATGTAGGGGAATGGGTCTGGGTCAGTGTGGACTTGTTGGGCCGAAGGGCCTGTTTCCACACTGTAAGTAATCTAACCTAAATCTAAGTAACTAAATTCATTATCAGTTCCTCATATCAAACTTCTGGCATTTTATCCCATCTTGATGTTTCACAAATGCTTTGTCAAGTGTTTGGGATGACTCAAATTAATAGACTTTTCAAGTGATCTGCACCTTCAATCTAGGATAAAACATCCCAATCTTTATTTCCTATTATTTCCATGATTAAGAACTCCATTAATAGATAAGTCAAGAACTAGCAAGTCTCACCTGTGAAATCATTGAGTTCCAACATAGGTACAATCCACAATTCCAAGGTAAGTTCTCTAGTTGGAAAGCCCATTCTCTGGCTATAGTAATTAGTCCTCCTCTAGTCTTGCTTACAAAAGTAAATATTTCAATCCAATACACAAAGTGTTCTTGAGCATTATTGTTAAAAGAAACATCTAGTCAATGTTTTTTCATCTTGCACTCATCAGGACAATTTGTAAGTAATGAGTGGAAGGAAAAAGTGTTGACAAAATGCTTTTTTCCAGTAATACTCAAGGTTTGAACCACCAAATGTATAAAGTTATCTCATTATAAGTTTCTTTTGACACCACAATCGGTAGATTGGATTTAGCTAAAAGCAAAATACTGTAGATGCTGAAGATTTCAAATAAAAACAGACAGTTCTGAAGAGACGCAGCAGGAGTGGCAGCAGCTGAGGAGAGAGAAACAGAGTTAATAGTTTGAGTCCAATATGACTCTTTTTCAGTGCTTCGCAATGGTCACAGGTACCCTCTTTGTCAAGGTTGTGGTCAGAATTAAGTTCCCCAGGCACATGACATATATAATAGGTCCTGGAGCAGAGCATGGGATTTGAGCCCCAGAATAGAGCATGGGCAGTGAGTCCCGGAGCAGCGTGCAGGAACGGGTTCTGGAGCAGAGCAGGGGCAGTGATTCCCAGAATACAGCATGGGCAATGAGCCCCAGAACAGAGCATGAGAAATGAGTCCCGGAGCAGTATGCAGGAACAGGTCCTGGAGTAGAGCATGGGCAGTGAATCCCAGAACAGAACACGGGCAGTGAGTCCCAGAACAGAGCGTGGGCACGGGGGAGGCAGTCTTGGAATTTATCTTGGAGCAGTACGGAGCGGACTGGAGGCTTGAAGCAGAGCGGGGATGGCTGTTGCACTGGGTCTGGTGTGAGAGCCCTGCGCTCAGCTGCTGCAATGTAATGTTTGCTAGAAATTCTTTTTTACCTGACTGTAACATCAATCCTTTAAAGGTAATATTTCTAACTTATTTTTAAAACTCTGTGAAGTAATGCAACTAATTTTTATTCCTGTTTTGTATTCATGATTTATCCTTGGTGCTTGTACCTAAGATGGTACCATAAGAGGCAGACATTATAAAAGCTTTTTCACTGTCCGTTTACAATGGAGTACGTGTGACAATAAAGGATATTCTATTCTAATTCCAGCATCCACAGCATTTTGCCTATGAATATTGTCATGTTTATTGATGTAGTCAGAGTTATATCAGAGTCAAAATATTAACTTTGTTCCTCTCTCCCCAGGTGTTATCAGGCCTGCTGACTTTTTCCAGTATTTCTTGTCATCTTTGCTATTTTCAGGCACAATTGCAATTCTGTACTTAAATTCTCTACTACTATTGTGAAACTTTCTTCTGTTTCAGGATGGGGCTTCAATTTGTCAATTCCCAAACTTTGACTCTGCTGTTAAATTAATTTTGGTTTATCATATGTAAACATTATATACATTTTTTGGTTAATTTTTGGGTGTCATTGCGCTCTTTGGTTTGGGTCCTTCCTTTGTTACTGAACAATGGTTCTGTTGCTTCCAGGCTGATTCTGGTGAGGCTATGGGATAAAACCCTCTGTTTCCTGCATTGATCAGTCAGTATATAAAGGTAGAACCTGACAGGCATTATTGACAATCTAGGAGGACCTTTCAGTGGCATCGTGGGATCATAAGAACTGTTTTTATGTTTCTTTTTCCCGGGGCTAGATTTTCTCCCTGGCAATGGAAATTGGGAGGTGGGACTGACCCCACCTCGCGATCCTACACTCCCCACTTCTCCAGCCTGCCACAAAGTGCATTTGTGTGTAGTACCTAGAGCCTCAACTAACCTGAAGATGGGACAGTCATGCACTCCAGCAGCCACAACTCAGAAACAGAGGTGGACTAATATCTGGAGGGGACTCAATAAAAGGCTTGGCATCCAAGTCTTTCCATGCAATGTATCTCTAAGGCTCTGTGACTCTAAGTCCTTATAAAACTCGTGAAGTTGGTTTGCTGAGAAATATTGACTACAGCTTGGAGTGCCAGTACCTATCTTCTGAGGTTCTCTACCACTAGGTGCCCTGTATCATCTGGATGCGGTCAATGATGCCATGCGCTGGTAGGAACCTGGTGGTTGCAATATATGAAAGTGCCATCCTGCTCTGGAAGATTCCATTGGTGGAGAACTTTGTGTCAACCCTGGCCTTGACAAAAAGGCCATGATGTGGAGGTGCTGGTGTTGGACTGGGGTGGACAAAGTTAAAAATCACACATTACCAGGTTGTAGTCCAACAGGTTTATTTGGAAGCACTAGCTTTCAGATCACTGATCCTTCATCAAGTCGATTTGGAAGAGGATCATAAGACACAGAGTTTATAGCAAAAGATTACAGTGTCGTGCAACTGAAATGATATATTGAACAAAACTGATAAAAAGGGTGCCCGTGACTATTATGATTCACCTAACTGCACTAACTCTGAAATATCAAACAGGTTCCCAGCCAAGCTCTGGAATGATCCACAGGCAAAGAAATAAAAGGTGCAGTTTCCTTGACTGCTATTGGCAGGGCCTAGTCATGAATGGAGTGAGGTCTGAGTTCCTTATTGATGTGGTTGAAGATGTCTGTGACCATCTTCTTGGAGAGTCACAGTCCACCCTGGCATGTTGGCTTTCTGACATGTTCAGATAGCATCATCTGTTTCAATTGATCCTGTTCTCTGAATTATCTCTGATTCCCTTTATGGCTCTGATAACCAGTTGTGAGCTCCTGATGCTCCATGGCCTTTCCTACTGCTCAAACTGCTGCTATAATGCTTCAAAGGCTTCCAGTTGTACTGGTGTAAGTCTATTTTCTGGACATCTCCTTCTTGTTAGCCAGGTATTATCCTAGTAGCGAAGGTACTCGTCATCTCACAATGTTTCTGGTTGTGTTTCTAGCCCAAGGTGACATAGGCTCGATCCCTGGTGCTTTGATGAGTTCCTGCAACTTTTCACTACAAATAGTGAGCCCTTTCAGCTAGTTCAAACAAGTCAAATAAAGTTTCAAAGACCTTCCTTACCAGTTAACATGCCTCGGTAGCCATTCATGTCTTCATTTTTCTCTTATCTACTCATGGGATGTGGACAGTAATTATTGCCCATCCCTTGTTGACCTGGAGAAAGTGGTGATGAGCTGCCTTCTTGAAGCACTGAAGACCGATATAGATTGACCACAATGCCATTGTGGGTAAATGGCTTTGGAAGGGAGGGAATTCCAGGATTTTAACTCAGCAACAGTGAAGGATTGGCAATATAGTTCCACGTCAGGATGGTGAATGGCTTAGAGGGGAACTTGCAGGTAATGTGTTCCCAAGTGTCTGCTGCCCTCGCCTATCTTTATAGAGGTGGTCATGTATTTGGAAAGTCTAAGGATCCTGGGTGAATTTCTGGATATAATATTCTGGATTCATGATTAGTGATCATCTCCTGGAAAATTGCAAGGCCTCTAAACTGGAGGGCCTTTATTGCAATCTCAATGAGCTTAATTGAAGCTTTAACAGCCACAATTTGCTAGCCACCCCCTTTTCAAAGCTATGCAAAATAGCAGGTGCTGGAAACAGAGGTGAAACTTTTGGCCATCTTGTTTAGCTGTCACTTTATTTTCCATCCTGTTTCCATTCCATCATAACTCAAGATGGGAAGGCACAACCCTTAGTGTGTCGTGCACTTCTAAGATTAATCTGCCACAGTCAAGTGGGATGTGGGAATAATGTTCTTCCAAGATAGCAGGCATATTAACATCCTATTTGGAATGGGCTCCTAGATTGGTGAATTGATGGAAGGTGCATTGAAAAACTAAAACTTACGCTTTTTATATCGTACATTTAAAACATGGATCCCTTGAGGAATAAGAGACAAAAGCTGAGCACAAAGTATCTGATCCAAGCAAACAAGATCTGCTTTAAATGACTTTAGGTCAAAATATGATGGAGTTGGGTGACTGGGACCACAGGAATGGAAGAATTCCTTAAATGGCTTTACTTTTGTACATGTAAATGTCATTTTCACTCATTACAATAAAAATATTATACATCCATTCACTACACTAGAAGGTGACTTGCCATTAGAATTCCAGCAAAGGAAGAGAGTATCATTGCTTCTCGCTCCATTTCATTTGGGTAGTTCGACCTAGCACGACGTGAAGTTACCCTAGAAACGTGGTTGGGTATAGAATTAGGTGTAGCTTTGAAACATATCTGGTATTTGACAATTACATTGTAATATTCTGTACTGAAAACTGTGGCAAAACAAATGCTATCTACATATGAAGTTTGTGCACTGATAGAGAGAAATGCTGTGAGGTTTGGAAGGAGTGAAATTTGGAAAACACACCTCCTGCATTAAATATATTTCAATTAATCCAGTTTTCATATTCATCTAAATTTGTACTAATTTACCAATTACTGCACTCAAGATTTCTTAAGAACATCCTTCAAAATGTTTTTGCAAAATGATATGTAATTTACAGCATCAAATGTGTAAAAAGTGCTACATTTTGCTGCTAATACACTGCAGGATTAACATATTCCAACAGCTGATTAAACTGTAGCTGGTTGCATTACAAAATATCTTAGATCCCAGAATGACTTTTATTAAAATGAAAGTCATGTCAGTGTGTAGAATATGATTTGCATTTTCAGGTAAACAAGTTATTCACACAATAGAAATTTACATTGGCTCCATGACTAACAATTTAAAATAATTTCAACCAGTACATCCTTGCTAGTTCTAACAGGCACTGTTTCATTGGGGTTACATCCTTCTCTGAACATCAACTTTAATAAAAGCAGCACATTGATTGGAAGCAGGAGGGTTAAAATCTCACATAAGATGCCCCGCAATACTGTTGAAAAATGAGATCAAGGGTTATGGGGAGAAAGTGAGAGAATGGGGTTGAGAAACTTATCAGCCATGGTTGAATGGTGGAGCAGACTCGATGGGCTGAATGGCCTAATCTCTGCTCCTATGTCTTATGGGCTTATGGCTTTTACCGAACTGAGGATTGTTCTGAAGTTAAGGCAGTAGAGTTTAGCTTGCAGTTTCTTTTAGGTGTGTCAGGGAGAGCTACTAGCTGAAGAAAATCATTTATTGAATGACCCAGTATTCACCGGAAGGAAACTGGTTGCAGCTGTGTCACACTGAACAAGAAACCTTCATATGGAGACAGTGGGGAATCTTTACTAGGATTTGGTGTTGGTAAGGATATTGCTACAATAAAAGGAACAGTTTGAGTTGGAATCCTTTCCCTAGTGTTTGTGTTGAAATACTTCCAAACATTTTGTCTAGTCCAATGTAGTTTTCCTCCTTGTTTGATACATTTCATTCTGTGAGTTAAAAGTACACTTGGAGATTCTTGCAAATATGTTCGGTAGTTGACTTCAATGGTTAAAAAGAATTGTTATAATTTATCAAGCCAGATTTCACCCTTGGATATAACTCATCTGGTATTAACATCAGCAAGGATCGAACTTCTTGTCTTTTTGCAAAGTGCAATTTATTGACCAGTCCATTATTAGTGACAGGTAGTACTCACAATTTTTCATTTTCAAGAACTTTCTGATCTTCTTCTTCATTCAGCCAAAGCAAAGCAACATTGATCGCCAAATCGTAATGTGCCTATGTAATAAAGTTTACAACGTCATTTTGACTTGTTTAATCTATTCAATAGAATTATCACAGTATTGTGTTTATAACTATCCACATTAGAGTAATTATTCCTGAACAGTCACTTCACAACTTTTTCTTTGTTCAGTAAACATTGAGTCCAACCACACTCAAAACAGACGGTAAAGCAGCAATCCTTTTCACATATTTTATGCAAATGTCTCCACACTATTGATTTATAATATCAGTTCTGGAAAAATGTTGTCACTTGACTGATGGCACATTGAAGATTTAATAAGAAATATTTAAAAACAAAGTCATGACATCAAACTTATTTTACACAATCACAAGCTCTGCCATCATGAAAAGTGAGCTCAAATATAAAAAAAAGCCAATATACTTCTTGCTAACTTTGAATGTTCATGTTGTGATTGACAATTTGACTATTCCTTTTGAGCCAATTGGCAACATATGTTCACTCCAATAATTCCAAATCAATTCAACAGGCATCATCTATTTGGACTGACAGTAACAATTTGAGAAGCTTGTTATTGGCATGCACATGTTGTTTTTGGCTAGAGATTGGCATGGTATCTTTGGATAGTGATGGAATGGTTTTAGATGTGGGAAGCTAAAGCTAAAATAGTGGGGCTATGTTGGGAAATCAGAATGGAAAAGGATTAACAGATGCAGATTTGGTAGATAGAATTACACAATTTTGTGGCTTTTTAAAAAATTATTCACCAAGTCAAGAAAAGTGACTAACTGAATGAATGCTGAAGTGTTCTGTATGCTAGATGCCACTTACTGGCCCAGTAGCGTGAATGATACTATGATAATTTGAATTAATGACCAGCTCACATTTTGCTTTAAGTTTTTTCCATCAACAAGAAGTTAACTTACTGTAAATGCAGCATGTGTGGGGTGGAGATATCAGTGCCCACCCCAACTTGTAGAAAGAAGAGCAGTGGAAATTAATTGGGTGGGAGACAAGGTGCCAGTTTCTCAGAAGTGTGTTAAACTTTTGGTATTAATTTCTTGGAAACTCTCAAGTGGATCACCTCACCTTTTGCTTGCATTCATTAGCATGTCATGAAAACGCTAACACATTAGAATTACGTGCAAAGTCACAGTCCTTTCAGGCAAAAATGTGTGTTTATCATTCCAACTAGAATGTTGAAATGAACGTTAGCTATGTACCTGAAAGGTTTGACTTGTTTCCTTCAAACTGCAGAGAGTATAATACTTACCTCCTTCAGAAAAAGATTTTGGCACAGCCTCTTAATGTTTTGAGTGAAGGCTGCTATATGAATAGGAAGGGTTTGGAGCTATATGGGCCGAATGCTGGCAGGTGGGACTAGATTGGGTTAGGATATCTGGTCGGCATGGACGGGTTGGACCAAAGGGTTTGTTTCCATGCTGTACATCTCTATGACTCTATGACTGTATATTGTGCTGCTCATGACAGTCACAGGAGCTCATGTTTCCACTAGTCGTGTCTTGGTTGAAGCCTGCCTGTGCCCACTAGCCAAGCTGATTTTGGTAGCGACAATGTTTCACTTGAATAAAACCAAATGGAGTGGGCAAGCATGTCTGAAATCGAAAGAGAAATCAGCTCAAAAGTGACAATGAATTTAATTGAAGTGCAATTAAAAGGAGGATCAAAATAAAAGATTGAGACAAAGGTATGTTGGCTGCAAAGGAAAGGAAGGGAATTCAACTTAAGTCGCCAATTCAGGGAATGGAAGGAGCAAACTGGCATGAAGAGGGGAGAATAAGAAGGTTGTAAGTACAATGAGAATTTGGGAGCTGGATATGAAGGGTGGGGAACACATTGGCATAACTTGGTGAGGTGGCAGTAGAGAAACAGCAATGGAATTGAATGAGAGGTGTGATAAGGATGAGGCTGAATGCCAATAGGAGTTGGAGTGTGGAAGAGAAGGAAATTGTAATTGGGCAAAGATTAGTTGGGTCATTGAAGTAGAACAGAAGGAAAGGGAGATGAATTAAGAAGGCTATCGGAAATAACGAGAGGAAAGTACACTCAAAAGGCAGAGGATACTGGAGAAAAGAATCAGATGAAAGTTGGCAACAACGACTTTCCTGTAGAGATTCTGTGAATGTGCAATGCGAAAGTGAGCACTTTCCTCAGCCCAAGCATGTCTTCAGTGCTTAGGTAGGGTGGCAACACACCCACAAGAGGAAATGGGAAACAAAACTGAAATAAGTTTTTGCA
Organism: Chiloscyllium punctatum; assembly: GCF_047496795.1. Lineage (NCBI taxonomy): Eukaryota > Metazoa > Chordata > Chondrichthyes > Orectolobiformes > Hemiscylliidae > Chiloscyllium > Chiloscyllium punctatum. The sequence goes on along the minus strand of NC_092748.1, from coordinate 32,613,331 downwards.
TGAGCAGTATGTTAGAACCATTGCATTGAAGGAAAATACTCACTGCAAATTGAAGGCCACTAATGGTAAATGCTAAAACCAGCTATGTGCCAGCAATTACCTGTCATTCAGTAACCTTTCACAAGAAAGCCATGGAAGATTGCCCAGCTACGCTGATGTGGGTTGGGTTGGGTTGGGGATGGTATTGTATCATACAGCCAGATGCTGAACAGGAAAACATTTTGCTCCCTCAATGTCCAGTTTGCTTGTGACTACAGGCGACAGTTCCTACAGGTGAGCACCCACTATCCAGGGAGCAGCTACGATGTGTACATTCTGCAGAGTACCCAACTTCTGTGAATTATCCCCACCCCCAAATATCCTCCCCGCCCCAATCATTAACATACATGCCACCCTTCCCCACCACCTTCAGTACTGACTCGAAACATCAACACTGTCTTTTCTCTACAGGAGCTGCCAGATCTATTGTGTTTCTCAGGACTCTCCATTTTTGCTCTGAAAGAGCCTGGATAGTATTGGTCTGAGAATTGGTTTGAATGCATTTGTGTCTACAGAGGCCAGAGCTGTTAAGCTGTTCTGCCCAGTGACAGGTACACCCTGCTCACTTCAACTCCCAGCGGGTTGAGAGTGGCAGGCATGGTGAAGGTGGAAGAGCCAGTCACCTCTGGAGTGTTCTGAAAGGAGATTGCTGAAGAGTCTGTGTGTGGTTCTCTTCCTCCTGGCACCGCTCTGATTTCTCATGAGGAAGGGACAGCTGAAGTGAGTTTAAGGTCCCTTGCCCCCCCAGTGGCTTTGCTGTTGGTGCTGAGCGCCAATGGCTGGAGCGATGAAGTGCAGGTCTGTGCATAAATCCAGTGGAGACTGAGATTGCTGGGCCTGGCTGTCCATGTCAGCCAACATGTTGTCCATGAAAGCAGCCAGGTATTTGCATGCCTGAGACAGCAAGGGCCCAACTGCATTGGGAAGATTTGCATGAGTTCAAAGTGAGTGATTCAAGCATTAGTCTTGTAGGTTGTGGAAAAGCGGAGAGGCATCCTGAGCCACTGTGTAGGCAGCACAGAGAGTTTGCAGTGTCAGTGGGATCAGTGAATTGGGTAGGTGAGAGTGAGTGAGGGGAGATGTCGCATGCAATAGTGAAAGTGGTAGAGCATGAGCTGAGGTGGAAGGTGAGTGTGAGTTAGCTGGAAGGGGCTTGTTAGCTGAGAGAAGATGGTGGTACTTATTCAGGTGGTGCAGAGAAGATAACTCACCTTCTTATAGCACTGGTAGGTGTTCCTTTGGATTGTTGAGACCAGACTGACCTAGTTGGGGGAACAGAATGACTGGCTCTGGTGTCTTGACTTTCTCTCTCAGTCCTGAGTGAAGAGGACATCTTTCCTCTACACTGCCCTGTTCACCAGTTCCTCCAGGTCCCTGTCCACAATGCCAATTTTCCCATGTCTGCCATGTCCTAGACAAGCATGTCCAATGATGCAGAGCAGCTCTGGACTGCCCACATTTAACCGGGTGCACTGTGGCCTTTTCAAATATGGTGCCAGAGATCTTGAGATATCCCAGTAGTGTGAAGTACTTGAGCATATGGTGAATGGGAGAATGGGCTGATATCAGATGAGTGGATACCATGAAGTATGGTTCCTATTAATGAAGTGAATTTTAGATGATCTAGCAAAAAAATAGTGTGGGCCTCACAACAAGAAACTCTCCACAAAACATGATGAAAATGACACAGCCAATTTCTGGTAAGATTTAGCCTCAGTAGCATTCAGTAAGATTGTCTGTATAATCGAGAAAAGAGGCTTAAATTGAAGAGATTATGATAGACAATTACCTTGAAATATGAAAGAAATTGTGTATGCTTTTCCAGAATTTGGAATTCTGTGCTGATGACAAATGCTAGCAATGCCCTTAAAGCTCAAACTGGTTAACAATTACTTGGCTGTGGTAGAAGGCAAATTATCAAGACTATAGGTCCAGAACTAGCTTGGTAAAGATGATATTAAGGTATTCAGGTCAGCCTGCAGCTTGTTACTAAGACCTAAGAAGCTAAAAGGTATGTCACAATAAAATACAAGTTTTCCTGGATTCAGGAGCAAGATTTAACACAGCCAGTTCAAGTATGGAGACCTGCACAAAAGGTAAATTTAACCAGGAGACATTCCAGAATGTATGGATAGCTTTAAAGACCAGATCTGCATTTCCAAGCTGCCACTACCCTCTCAATGGAAAACAAGGAAACTATTTCATCAATGTCAACTGAAAAGAATGAGATAGTTCACATTTTTGGACATGTGGCTGACTACACACATTAAGACATAAATCTATTTGAAAGGATGACTGTGAAGTATATGGGATTAGTCTGTCAATGTACAAAATGCTTAATCCCAAATTAACATCAATAATAATGTGAATTCTAACAAGCAGTTAATGCTGAATTTCTCAGCTATAATTAAACTGCTTTCTTAATGTTATTTCGTATATCAGTTAACCCTCTCCAATAACATAAAAAGTTGCTAACTGTAGTCATAAACAAATTGTTAGCTATTGACTTTGTTGTCTCCTTTAATAATGGTAAGATAATTCATTCACTCAGTACTCTGCCAACTTAAAGGGAAGTTGCTAGTGTAAATATTAAGTGGGATAGACACAGCAAGTACTTTACGTGAAAGGTTTTAAGGGGGATATACACAGCAAGTACTTTACACAGAGAGTGGTAGATGCCTAGAACGCGTTGCCAGCAGAGGTAGTAGAGGCAGGCACAGTAGATTCATTTAAGGTGCATCTGGACAAATGCATGAGTAGGTGGGGAGCAGAGAGATACAAATGCTTAGGAATTGCATGATAGGTTTAGACAGTGGATTTGGATTAGCTCAGGCTTGGAAGGCTGAAGAGCCTGTTCCTGGGCTGAAAAATTTCTTTGTTCTTTGTTCTTAAATGCTACCAGATATTAGTCCAAAGTAAATTAGCAAATTCCTATTAACTTTGAGTATATGCTATGTAGTAAGCCAAGATAGGTCCATATGAGAAGTTAAAATGAAGCAGTTAATAATTTCTCCAGTGTATTTCATTAATATTATTGTCTGAGTATTGATGCCTGCATTTTTATAAATGATAAGAAGTGTTTCAAACAGATGTCACGTTGTAACTTCCTACTAAAGAAATGTTCATTATAAATTAACATTTATTTCAGACTAACTAGTTAGTAGTAATTATCTAATTTGTTATTAACTTTACCAAATCATTGAAGTAGGTTGACTCCACTGACTCCACTTTTCCCTTGGGATCAAAGCTGTTTTCACGAAGTCTCGTGCCAATATAATGTTTCCTTTGTACAGAAATAGATGCTGATTACATAAGTATAATGGATTATTGTTATAGGTTTAATGTGCAGTTTCCTACCTAAAAAAGATTATTGAGTATTAGTGACTAAATAAAAGCACTGCCCTATGAAACTGTAATCCAGAAAGGGAGAAGATTCTTCATTTGATTGTTGGTCTATCATGCATTAGCTGATAAAAGTGGTCCAATAATTGACCTCAAGGTCCCTGAATTAAAGAGAAGGGCAATTACAAGTGAATAAAGCATACAAATGTCCCATCCTGATTGTTATTAATGGCCTCTGGAAAAGCATGCAAATAAAGATGTTTGCTCACAGCAACAAAAAACAGCTATAACACCCAAAATTGTCAAATGGTTTGTTAAAAATCATGTCAGATCTCAATCAGGAGATATTTTCACTTTTGCTAAGCATCAGTAAGCTGTCAGCATTTGTGGGATCTTGCCAGCACATTTTAAGGCTCACAAAATAGAAGTCATTGGCCTTTTGTTTGGCCTTCAAATTATTTTTTCCCTCTTTTATATCCACAAGTTGTTGTTTAAATATATGTATATTAGAGACAACATTAGGAGAAGGAAACAACAATTTGATACATACAGCAATTTTTCAATTTCTTTCTTTATGCGCCGTTTTTCCATGTTCAGTGACACTCTTCTTCTTTAAAAAATCACTTCAGCTTTGAAGATCAGAGACTATATTTCTTAGTTCATCCTCTGCAATGAAGGTTAGGTTTTTTTTTTACTGACAGAATAATACTATAAACTTACAACAGGGTTTATGAACAAATGGTTGGAGGCCATTTTCAATTTTGCATTGAATCATAAATATTGCTCTCCTAACAATAAAAATCTTGAAAATAAATGAACATTACCTGAATAATATTTCTCAAATAAATACTTGTTGCAGATATATAACAGTTCTTCTGTCCTTAAGAAACATGCAATAAATTTTAGACTTCCAAAAACGCAATTTAGTCACTGACATCAAAAAGTGCTTGTAGATTAAATACTAAGAGTGAATTCAGCAGTATGTTTACAATTTGTTTGGTGCAGAAACTCAATACTCTGGTTTCCGATCTCAATCAAAAGACCAAAGTACTTTTCTTGTTGCTAGGAAACATTGGCGTAAACAGACGCCCTGGGACTGGCTCTCCTGGTCTTAAATTGCATGTGTGTCTCTCACTGCATTATACTTCCAAGCAATTAGTTTGCCAGGTTACTTTCAAGTATATGACAAGTAAATAATGTCTATATTATAAATATAGGGTAGCTTGCTGACATGTTGTCTAAATGTTTATTGGCTTTGATAGCAAATGATAACACTGTGGCTCAGTTTTGTGTAAATATAGTTACTGTATTTCAAAGACCATTTGTATCAATATGGCTGTTTTCCTCTGGAGCGGTGGAGGCTGAGTGGTGACCTTATAGAATTTTATAAAATCATGAGGGACATGGATAGGATAAATAGACAAAGTCTTTTCCCTGGAATGGGGGAGTCCAGAACTAGAGGGCATAGGTTTAGGGTGAGAGGGGAAAGATATAAAAGGGACCTAAGAGGCAACTTTTTCACTCAGAGGGTAGTATGTGTATGGAACGAGATGCCAGAGGAAGTGGTGGTGTCTAGTAGAATTTTAACATTTAAAAGGCATCTGGATGGGTATATGAATAGGAAGGGTTTGAAGGGTTATGGTCCGGGTGCTGACAGGTGGGACTAGATTGGCTTGGGATATCTGGTTGGCATGGAGGAGTTGGACGGAAGGGTCTGTTTCCGTGCTGTATATCTCTGTGACTCAATGACTCTATGATACCAATTAAATCTGCATAAACATAACTTACTTACACAATTTAAGTTCAGTGTGCAAAAAAAAAGGCAAACTGGATACAATTCAAAATTATTTAATAAAGTGACATTTCCATATGGAATGGTTAGAGCGACAGTTAGAGGCAATGAGGAATTTATAAGACCAAGGGGATGTGATGGATTGCAGTTATTAGAAGGGAGAAAAGTTACAGGCACAGTCACATAGATGGGTTAACTCCAGGAAAGGTAAGAGAGGTAGGCAGTTAGTGCAGGAGTCTTCTGTGGCTATCCCCATTTCAAATAAGTGTGCTGTTTTGGAAAATGTAGGGGGTGATCAATTCACAGGGGAACGCAACACGAACAGCCAAGTCTCTGGTGTTGAGACTGGCTCTAATGCAATGAGGAGTACGTCAGGTTCCAAGAGAATGGTTGTGTTAGGGGAATGGTTGTGTCCAAGGTACAGACAGATGTTTCTGTGGCCAGCAGCGAAAAAACAGAATGGTGTGTTGCTTCCCTGATGCCAGGATCAAGGATGTCTCAGAGAGGTTGCAGACTGTTCTCAAAGGGGGAGGGCCCAGCAGGAGCTCATCATACACATTGGAACCAACGACATAGGAAGGGAAAAGGATAAGATTCTGAAGGGTGACTACAGAGAGTTAGGCAGGAATTTAAAAAGGAGGTCCTTGAGAGTAGTAATATCTGGATTATTCCCGGTGCTACGAGCTAGTAAGGGTAGTAATAGGTGGATAGAGCAGGTGAATGCATGGCTGAGGAACTGGTGTATGGGAGAAGGATTCATATTTTTGGATCATTGGAATCTCTTTGGGGGTAGAAGTGACCTGAACAAGAAGGACTGATTGCACCTAAATTGGAAGGGAATTAATATATTGGCAGGGAGATTTGCTAGAGCTGCTTGGAAGGATTTAAACTAGCAAGGTGGGGACGTGGGACTCAGAGAGATATTGAGGAAAGAGATCAATCTGAGACTGGTACAGTCGAGAAAAGAAGTGAGTCAAACAGTCAAGGCAGGCAGGTACAATGCAGAGAACAAGGTAGGAATGATAAATTAAACTGCATTTATTTCAATGCAAGGAGCCTAACAGGGAAGGCAGATTAACTCAAGGCTGGGTTAAGAACATGGGACTGGGATAACATAGCAATTACAGAAACATGGCTCAGGGATGGACAGGACTAGCAGCCTAATATTCCAGGATACGAATGCTACAGGAAGGACAGAAAGGAATGCAAGAGAGGAGGTGGAGTGGTGTTTTTGATAAGAGATAGCATTACAGCTGTACTGAGGGAGGATATTCCCTGGAAATACATCCAGGGAAGTTATTTGTGTGGAACTGAGAAATAAGAAAGGGATGATCAAATTAACGGGCTTGTATTATAGACCCCCTAATACTCAGTGAGAAATTGAAAAACAAATTTGTAAGGATATCTCAGTTATCAGTAAGAATAATAAGGTGGTTATGGTAGGGGATTTTAGCTTTCCAAGTATAAACTGGGACTGCCATAGTGTTAAAGGTTTAGATGGAGAGGAATTTGTGTGTACAAGATAATTTTCTGATTCAGTATGTGGATGTACCTACTAGAGAAGGTGCAAAATTTAAACTCCTCTTGGGAAATAAGGCAAGGCAGGTGACTGAAGTATCAGTGGGGGAGCACTTTGAGGCCAGCGACCATAATTCTATTAGTTTTAAAATAGTGATGGAAAAAGATAGACCAGATCTAAAAGTTGAAGTTCTAAATTGGAGAAAGGCCAATTTTGACGGTATTAGGCAAGAACTTTCAAAATCTGATTGGGGGCAGAAGTTCGCACGTAAAGGGACGGCTGGAAAATGGGAAGCCTTCAGAAATGAGATAATGAGAGTTCAGAGACAATATATTCCTGTTAGGATGAAAGGAAAGGCTGGTAGGTATACAGAACACTGGATGATTAAAGAAATTGAAGGTTTGGCTAAGCAAAGGAAGGAAACATATGTCAGGTATAGACAGGGCAAATAGAATGAATCCTTAGAATAGTATAAAGGCAGTTGGAGCATACTTAAGAAGGAAATCAGGAGGGCAAAAAGGGAACATGAAATAACTTTGGCAAATAGAGTTAAGGAGTATCCAAAGGGATTTTACAAATACATTAAGGACAAAAGTGTAACTAGGGAGAGAATAGGACCCCTCAAATATCAATGAGGTAAAAACAATGACTGCAGATGCTGGAAACCAGATTCTGGATTAGTGGTGCTGGAAGAGCAGAGCAGTTCAGGCAGCATCCAAGTAGCTTCGAAATTGACGTTTCGGGCAAAAGCCCTTCATCAGGAATAAAGGAGCTGCAGAAGACTGGAGAGATACTAAATGAATATTTTGCATCAATATTTACTGTGGAAAAGGACATGGAAGATATACAATGTAGGGAAATAGACATCTTGAAAAATGTCCATGTTACAGAGGAGGAAGTGCTGGATGTCTTGAAACGCATAAAGGTGGATAAATCCCCAGGACCTGATCAGGTGTACCCAGAACTCTGTGGGAAGCTAGGGAAGTGATTGTTGAGTCTCTTGCTGAGATACTTGTATCATCGATAGTCACAAATGAGGTGCTGGAAGACTGGATGTTGGCTAATGTGGTGCCACTATTTAAGACGGGTGGTAAGGACAAGCCAGGGAACTATAGACCAGTGACCCTGACGTCAGTGGTAGGAGGGAATCCTGAGGGACAGAATGTACATGTATTTGGAAAGGCAAAGACTGATTAGGGATAGTCAACATGGCTTTGTGCGTGGGAAATCATGCCTCACAAACCTGATCGAGTTTTTTTGAAGAAGTAACAAAGAGGATTGATGAGGGCAGAGCGGTAGATGTGATCTATATGGACTTCAGTAAGGCGTTCGACAAGGTTCCCCATGGGAGACTGATTAGCAAGGTTAGATCTCACAGAATACAGGGAGAACTAGCCATTTGGATACAGACCTGGCTCAAAGGTAGAAGACAGAGGGCGGTGGTGGAGGGTTGTTTTTCAGACTGGAGGCCTGTGACCAATGGAGTGCTACAAGGATCGGTGCTGGGTCCTCTACTTTCTGCCATTTACATAAATGATTTGGATGTTACCACAAGAGGTACCGTTAGTAAGTTTGCAGATGACACCAAAATTGGAGATGTAGTCGATAGTGAAGAGGGATACCTCAGATTACAACCGGATCTTGACCAGATGGGCCACTAGGCTGAGAAGGGTGCTTTCCTGAAGGGAAAGCAAATCTTAGCAGGACTTATACACTTAATGGTAAGGTCCAAGGGAGTGTTGCTGAACAAAGGGACCTTGGAGTGCAGGTTCATAGCTCCTTGAAAGTAGAGTTGCAGGTAGATAGGATAGTGAAGGAGGTGTTTGATATGCTTTCTCTTATTGGTCAGAGTACAGAGTACAGGAGTTGGGCGGTCATATTGTAGCTGGACAGAACATTGGTTCGGCCACTGTTGGAATATTGTGTGCAATTCTGGTCTCCTTCCTATCAGAAGGATGTTGTAAAATTTGACAGGATTCAGAAAAGATTTACAAGGATGTTGCCAGGGTTGGAGGATCAGGCGACTAACTGTGTGGAGTTTGCACGTTCTCCCCGTGTCTGCGTGGGTTTCCTCCGGGTGCTCCGGTTTCCTCCCACAGTCCAAAAATGTGCAGGTCAGGTGAATTGGCCATGCTAAATTGTCCGTAGTGTTAGGTAAGGGGTAAATGTAGGGGTATGGGTGGGTTGCGCTTCGGCGGGGCGGTGTGGACTTGTTGGGCCGAAGGGCCTGTTTCCACACTGTAAGTAATCTAATCTAATCTAATCTGAGCTATAGGGAAAGGTTGAATAGGCTAGGGCCCTTTTCCTGGCAGCATCAGAGACTGAGGGGTGACCTTATAGAGTTTTACAAAGTCACGAGGGGCACGGATTGGGTTAATAGACAAAGTCTTTTCCTTGTCGTGGGGGAGTCCAGAACTAGAGGGTTTAAGATTAGGGTGAGAGGGGAAAGATATAAAAGAGACCTAAGGGGCAACCTTTTCACGTAGAGGGTGGTGCATGTGTGGAATGGGCTGCCAGAGGAAGTGGTGGATACAATTGCAACATTTAAAAGACATCTGGATAGGTTTATGAATAGGAAGGGTTTGGAGGAATATGGGCTGTGTGCTGAGAGGTGGGACTAGATTAAGTTAGGTGATCTGTATGGAATGGACGAGTTGGACTGAAGGGTCTGTTTCCATGCTGTACACTTCTATGACTCTATGACTCCATTCATCAAATATCAGTAGTTGGTACTCCTGCCTAGTTTCTTGCCCAAGTTTCTGTCTCAGCATTTTCATACCAACGTCATTTGATTCACCATGAAATGTCAATATCTCGAAGATTAAACTTGTTCACGTTCATGAAGGACTTTTGCCCGTAATGTCAATTTTCCTGCTCCTTAGATGCTGCCTGACCTGCTGTGCTTTTCCAGCACCACTCTAATCTTGACTCTAATCTCCAGCATCTGCCGGATGCACTTCTGTCTATTTGAAGAACTGTCCAAGGGTTTTTCTCCATCCTTTACAAAAGCAAAGTACCGCAGAATCGGAAAGCTGTCTTTCATTATTCATTATATCACAAAGAAGAGGATTAGACAATGTGGATTTTATCACTTTACTCTTTATTTTTGAGATTTGACAATTTTAGTTTTCATAAATGGGAATAAAACAACCTTTTTTTCTGGTAGATACTGAAAATGAACTGATCTTGTTCGAGTTTTATAACCATTGCATTCTGATTGAAGGGGTAGGAGGATGCTCAGATGAACGATGCGAATTCTCTGATCAAGAGGAAACTTATGTACGGCATAAAAACCAATTGAGACCTCTCAGCCTGAACAGAAAATAATGCATGGGGCAGAAATTGGTCACTTGGCCCTACTCCACTATTCAATAACATTGTGGAAAATCTGATTACTCCACATTCTTCCCCACCTCTAGCTAGCCTGTGATTCCTGTGTTTACTAAAACTTTATCTAGTTGCATCTTAAAAATAAGCAAGAAAATTACAGGATAACATCAAATTGCGAGAAAAAGATTCATGCATTTGCAAAGCTTAGAAGTAAGCCAGACTTTTGGGAAAGTTTTAAAAAACTAACAAAAAACAACCAACAAATACAATAAAGAGGGATAAGATAATCTTTGATGACCAACTTGAAGATAACATCAAGACAGAAATAATAACATTTTTTAACTACATAAAAAGGAAGACAGACGCTGAAGTTAACATACGCCCTTCACAGAACAAGGCTGGAGAAACAACAAGTGGCACCCACAAGTCGGCAGAGAAATTGAATAAATATTTTTCATCAGTCTTAACATTAGAAGACATTAATAGTGTTCCAAACTTTTTAAATAATCTTGCTCAAAGGAAGAGAGGAAATAAATACAATAACCAGCATTAGAAAAAAAGTACAAAGGAACATAATGGGGTTAAAGTCCAATAGGTCTCCCAAACTTGATGAAATGCATCCTAGGCATTTAAAAGAAGTAACTCCAGAGAAAATGGATTCACTGTTTTCCCATTTTGGAAGAGCTTCAGGCCAGATGGCATAATCTTAGAATAAGGGATCACCCATTTAAGACTGAAATTTCTTCTCTCAGAAGGTAGGAAATCTGTAGGCCTCTTTACTGTAAAGCGTTACAGAGGCTGGGCCATTAGGCGTATCCAAGACTGTGATAGACAGATTTTTAAATGAAAAGGGAAACAGAGTTATGGGGCAAAGACAGGAAAGTAGAGTTGAAGATTATCAGACGAGTCACAGTCTCATTAAACACCAGAGTATACAAAGGATGCTGAATAGCCTACTTTGACTCCCATATCTTGTGGTCTTAAATATTCAATGACTCTGCTTCCACCAATTTTGGGGAGAGTTTGAATGTTCAAAGACCTTCCACGAGAAAAAGAATTCTTAACAATCTTAAATGGATAAACATTTACTTTTAAAGTGAACCCTAGTTCTAACTTCTCCCTCAAAGTTAGTTCCTATGCTTTATAACAAAGAAATCTAAAATCCCCACGAATGGTGTACTTACGAGGTCAGTAATAGTACAAGAAAATAGTATCAAAGGTCGATGCAGAAAACACTATTTTATGCTAATGGCAAACACCTAAAAACTTGTCAGATAGTCCAGTTATGATCTGTCCATTAAAATAAAAGGGTTATATTTATGGGTTGGCACGGTGGTTAGCACTGCTGTCTCTCTGTACAAGGAGCCTGGTTTTGATTCCAGCCTTGGGTGATTATCTGTGTGGAGTTTGTACATTCTCCCCTTTCTGCGTGGGTTTCTGCCGGGTGCTCCAGTTTCCTCCCACAGTACAAGTATGCACAGGTTAGGCAAATGAGTCATGCTAAATGGAGGGTCACCGAGCTGGGTGATGGGGGGGCTGGGGTGTCTGGGTGGAATGCTCTTCAGAAGGTTGATGAGACTTGATGGGCTGAATGGTCTCTTTCTGCACTGTAGGGATTCTATGATACCTAACCATCAGACACCTCTCATCAACAATGCTACTAACCAGCTTTTACAAAGCAGTAATATTCACTGATGTTCAATTTCAGTTCTGCTCAAATCAACACCTACCCCGAATATAGCCTTAGTCAACACCTGATGCTTGAGGCGATAGGAGTGATTGTGCTTGACATACATAGCAAAGTGCACCAACAAAATGGAAGGCCAAGGGAATTGAGGAGAAAACTCTCCACTGTTTCAAATCACAACCAGCAGAAAGGAAGATGGCTCTGGTTATTGAAGGTTAATCATTTCTGCCTCATGGCACCACTGCAGGAGTTCCACAGGTTAACTTCATGGATCCAAACACCTCATCTGCTTCAATGATCTTCCCTCCACCATAGGATCAGAAATGGGGATGAGTATTGATGTCTACAGTGCACAATACTACTTGATTTGGAGATGCCGTTGTTGGACTAGGGTGTATAAAGTTAAAAATCATACAACACCAGGTTATGGTCCAACAGATTTATTTGGAAGCACTAGCTTTCAGAGCGATGTTTCTTCATCAGGTAGCTGTGGAATATAAGATCACAAGACACAGAATTTATAGCAAAAGTTTACAGTGTGCTGTAACTGAAATTATATATTGAAAAAGATTTGGATTGTTTGTTAAGTTTCTCGTCTTTTAGAATGAACATGTTCATTTCAGTTCTTTCATATGTATATCACAGAACTTTTTTAAAGTTACATTCTCAAGTGAACTTTAATAATTGGTGTCATGTTGGCCCAGATAATGCATTGAAGGTGTGAGGTACCCTGTGTGAGACTGTTTGTGCCACAATGTTCAGACTGACTCTGATCTATATGTGTGAGCAAATGAGAAAGAGCTTGTGCATGAGAGAGGATCTGCCTGAGTGTATCGGTCTGCAGGATTGTGTGTGTCTGTAGGAGTATGTGTGTCTGTCTGTGTCTGTCTGTGTCTATGTGTAGTGCAGTGGGGTCACCTGTAGTGTGACATGAATCCAAAGTCCCACCTGAGGCCATCCCCATGGGTGCCGAACTTGGCTATCTGCCTCTGCTCGGGGAGAAAGTGAGGACTGCAGATGCTGGAGATCAGAGCTGAAAATGTGTTGCTGGAAAAGCGCAGCAGGTCAGGCAGCATCCAAGGAACAGGAGAATTGACGTTTCGGGCATCAGCCCTTCTTCAGGAATGCGGAAAGTGTGTCCAGCAGGCTAAGATAAAAGGTAGGGAGGAGGGACTTGGGGGAGGGGCGTTGGGAATGCGATAGGTGGAGGGAGGTCAAGATGAGGATGATAGGCCGGAGTGGGGTACGGGTGGAGAGGTCAGGAAGAAGATTGCAGGTTAGGAAGGCGGTGCTGAGTTCGAAGGATTTGACTGAGACAAGGTGGGGAAAGGGGAAATGAGGAAACTGGAGAAATCTGAGTTCATCCCTTGTGGTTGGAGGGTTCCCAGGCGGAAGATGAGGCGCTCTTCCTCCAACCGTCGTGTTGCCATGGTCTGGCGATGGAGGAGTCCAAGGACCTGCCTCTGCCTCTGCCTCTGCCTCTGCTCGGCCACTTTGTGTTGTTGCCTGTCCCGAAGTGCACCTTGGAGGACGGTCACCTGAAGATCTGAGGTCAAATGTCCCGGATGGCTGTAGTGCTCTCCGACTGGGAGGGAACACTCCTGTCTGTTGATTGTTGTGGTGTCCATTCATCTGTTGCTGTAGCCACTGCTCAGTCTTGCCAATGTACCATGCCTTAGGGCATCCTTGCCTGCAGTGTATGTAATAGACAACATTGGCGGAGTCGCGTGAATACCTGCCACCCCACTGCACCACACACATACACACAGACACACAGACAGATGCACACTCACAGACAGACAGACCTACAGACCCATACACTCACGCAGACTCTCTGACATACACAAGTTCTCTCTCATATGCTCACACATACACTCCCACGCACACATGCACCCTCTCACAGACTTATACTCATTTACACTCACACGTACACACTCTCTTACAGACACTTATAACTAAAGCCCCACACACACACCCCCACGTGCATGCGCGCACACACACACACATATATAAGTTTGAGGGGTGAATTTGTACTTGCAGAATTTATTTTGTTTTGCTCAAAAACTGCATGAATCCATGCAAGATTCCATAAATCCTTTCTTTAAGATTAGAATCAGTCTGAACATTGCGGCACAGACAGTCTCACACAGGGTACCTCACACCTTCAGTGCATTATCTGGGCCTACATGACACCAATTCTTAAAGTTTAAAGAAGTTCTGTGATTTACATATGAATAAACTGAAACCAACATGTTCATTGTAACTCACATAGTAAACCTTTGCTATAAGTTCTGTGTCATATGATCTTATACTCCACAACCAGCTGATGAAGGAGCAGCACTCCAAAAGCTAATGCTTCCAAATAAGCCTGTTGGACTATAACCTGGTGTTGTGTGATTTTTAACTTTGTACGATACTATTTGCAACTCCTTACATATTCTTCATGTACAAACAAAGTTTGGACAACATTCAAGCTTGTGCTGATATGTAATGAAACCAAAGTGCTCGAAAAGCTCAGCAGGTTCATGCTTCTATTACAGAGATGAGTTTATCTGGCACGATCTGTTTTTATTTCAGATCTCCAGCATATGCAGAATTTTGCTCTTATTTGGGTTGTGCCAAGAGTCACTCCTGCTGTACATCTGCAACAAAACTATTTTCAATCATCTTCCCGTGATATTCAAGGGATTCACCATTGTTGAATCTCCCACTATCAACATCTTGGGAGTTACCTTTGATCAGAAACGGAACTGAACTAGACTAATGCCTCTGACCCTTAACCCATCCATCATCTACAAGGCACAACTCAAGAGTATGATGGAATACACTCCTCTGGCCTGGATGATTGTAGCCCCTGACGATTCTGACTTAGATATATATTGCCATTCCATTACTGTCGCTGGGTGAGAATTCTGGAACTTCCTTCCTGACAGCATTATAGATGATAAGAAATAGGAACAAGAGTAGGTTGCTTGGTTCCTCAAGCCTGCTCCACTATTCAATAGATCATGGCTGATCCGACAATCCTCAAAGTGGAGCCCCTACAACCAAAGCACAGCAAGAAGACAGCTCACCACCACCTCCTGAAACATTATGTCAATGGTAGGGGCCAGGTATTGGAAAATGGACTGCTGCAGACAGAATGGACTAAAGAGTCTGGTTCTATGCCATAACAAAACATTTTATGAATTTTCCAGGGCAACCAGGGATAAGCAATCCTCTTCCAAACATTAATTTACACCCATTTTACATTTCAACTTCTCTTTTGTTCAACTTTGCAATCCCATTTTGTCTTTTGCACTGGGCCTCCACATCATCTGTTTCCTCTGCTCCCTCTCTCCCTCTGTCAAAAGTATAAAAAGGAACACAATCTTTCAGTTCTGGAGATGGGTCATATTGAACACTCACTGTTAATTTTGGTTTTTCTTTCTTTCTACAGAGAAAACATTTCTCCAGCATTTTTGTGTACTTGTTTCAGATTTCCAGCATCTACTATGCTTTTCTAAATTAGTGATGAACAATAAAAATTGATCTAGCCAGTCACAACCATATTCTGTATCCCATTTACTATATTCCTCTGACTAATTCATTAATCTTTTAACGGTTCATGTTTGCAGGCTCTTAACCAAGTTAATCCATATTACTATAATAAAGATCTACAGATGCTGGACACCTGAAACGAAAAAATTGAAACTGCTGGAGAACCTCAGCAGGTCTGGCACCATCTTTGGGAAGAAAGTAGAGTTATGTTTCAAGTCCGTTGACTATCAATCAGAACTGTTAGTTGCTCGGAGAATGTGGTATTTATGCTGAAGCCAAAGTTGGGATGAGCAGAGAGACGACTGGATTGTTGGAGATGAAGCACACTGAGAGGAATGAAAGGGGTAGGTAGACAAGGCGATTATGGACAGCAGGCCAGGACAGAATAAAAGCTGAATGAATGAAAATAAGAACTAAGAGTAAGAAAATGGTTTGGCTGTGCTGAATGTAACTCATGTAATGTGATAATGGGCCTAGGAGTAAATTAATTACTGTGTTAAAAGTAACCCAAATCATAACAGCGAGAAAGTAAAGACTGCAGATGCTGGATTGGCTGAACTGGTCCTCAGATTCCTGATGGAGAAAGTGAGGACTGCAGATGCTGGAGATCAGAGCTGAAAATGTGTTGCTGGAAAAGCACAGCAGGTCAGGCAGCATCCAAGGAGCAGGAGAATCGACGTTTCGGGCATGAGCCCTTCTTCAGGAATCCTGAAGGTTTCCTGAAGAAGGGCTCATGCCCGAAACGTTGATTCTCCTGCTCCTTGGATGCTGCCTGACCTGCTGCGCTTTTCCAGCAAATCACAACTGGACTGGGTAACAAATATGGAAAGATGGAATCAGGCTCCAAACGCGATGTTGAGTCCTGGAGGCTACAGGGTGTCCAAACTAGAAATGAGATATTGTCCGTTGAGCTTGCACTGACTATCGCTGAAACACTGCAGCAGGCCTGCGATAAATGTATGGCATGAGACAGGTAGTGTTTTGAAGTGGCAGATAACTGAAAGTGCAGGGTGACTTCTGTAGACAGAGCATATGTGTGCTGCAAAGTGGTCACCCAACCCGCGCTTCGCTTCTCCATGCAGAGGAGACCACACTGTGAACTACCAAGTCAGTGGACTCGAGTGAATGAAGTGCATGAGGTAAATCGCAGTTGCACCGAGGTGCATCTGGGGTCTTGGATGGTGAGGAGAGGTTCTTTGTTTAACTCACATTGCCCCAGTTTATTCCGAGACCATCTCCACTTTTTGCTCGACCTCACCTTTGGTGAAGCCGATTACCAATCTCCTTCCTTAAAGTTAAAAATCACACAACACCAGGTTATAGTCCAACAAGACTCCACAACCATCTGATGAAGGAAAAGCTAGTGCTAGCTACGAAAGCTAGTGCTTTCAAATAAACCTGTTGGGCTATAACCTGGTTTTGTGTGATTTTTAACTTTGTACACGCCAGTCCAACACCGGGCTTTCCAATCTCCATTCGGGCCGACTTTGCTAACTCCCCATTGACAGCTAACCGACCTCCTAAACCTACTGTACCCCCCAGGCCTGATGAGTGACAGGAAAGGCAGTCCCAATCCCCTGGAGGAGGAAGGAGGCGGGGCTGAAAGGGAGAGAGCCTGCTCAACACATCACGTGAGCAATACCAGCCCCGCCCCCCGCCGCCGACCACCACGTGACCCGTGGGGGGTGGGGTCGGGGGAAGGCCGAACAGGAGCATTCGCCCCCAGCCAATGGAAACGCAGCGCTGGCAGCCTCGCGACCTCGCCCCCCATCCAAACACATTGACCAATGAGAACGTACGCTCCTCCAGCCGCTCGCGCCTGCGCATTGTAACACCAATCAGCGACTTTTGTTTTTTTTTCAATCTGGTGTTGGAGGCGCGCGGTGCAGAATTCTAACCGGCGGTGAAGAAGGAGAAATATAAATATAAATAGAGATAGAGATAGAGAGCTAGAAACAGGAGGAGAGGAAGAAAGAAATAGAGATAAACAGAGGTCGTGAGAGAGAAACAGAAGCATGATGAGTTAAATAGAGATGAAGAGACAAATGTGAAAGAGGTGGAACACAGAAAGGAATAGAGAGGTGAATACAGAAGTAAAGGTATACCATAAGGGGACTAAAGATAGAAAGGGGTAGTAAGTTGATTGAAGGGAAGAGGGGAAGGGGTAGACAGCTGGTGGGAGGTATAAAGGACGAGGGAAAATACACTCCCTTTGTTGCAGGAGACAGGGATCAGGGAAGCATAGAGGAAGTAGGTGATATTAAACTGGCAGAATGTTAGAGAGAAAATTGGTAGAAAGAGAAGAATAGGTACAACAGTGAGTGGGTAGCAAGACAGGGAATGAAGACAGAGAAAGGCGGGTGGTGAAGGCATAGAGAGAGGGACTGAACTGAGAAACAGGGGAAGAGTGGAGGCAAAGCTGTCTCTGAGCAAGGAGAATATTGGTGTGTGTGTGTAAACATTCAATTATCTTCAAATTTGGAAAGGTAAGTGTTATTTTTCAGGTTACTATTGTTTAAACTGTAGTGGTAGTAATTTGGTGTGATGGACAGAATTTTCCAATGCAGCGAGATCGGTTAAAAATTGGACCACAGGATTGGATTGGACAGAAAAAGTCAGTTGTTTGGGTGGCTCAGTGGTTAGCACTGCTGCCTCTCAGCGCCAGGGACCTGGGTTCAATTCCCACCTCAGGTGACTGTCTGTGTGGAGTTTGTACATTCTCCCTGTCTCTGTGTGTATTTCCTCTGGGTGCTGCAGGTTCCTCCCACAATCCAAAGATGTGCAGTCAAATGAATTGGCCATGCTAAACTGTCCATGGTATTAGGTGCATTAGTCAGGGGTAAATGTGGGGGAATGGGTCTGGGCAGGTTACTCTTCAGAGGGTCAGTGTGGACTTGTTGGGCCAAATGGCCTATTTCCACATGTAGGGAATCTTCTCTAAATTTGTCCTCTCTAGTCTGCGCAACTATACAGCAAGATGGAGAAAGTGAGGACTGCAGATGCTGGAGATCAGAGCTGAAAATGTGTTGCTGGAAAAGCACAGCAGGTCTGGCAGCATCCAGGGAACAGGAGAATCGATGTTTCGGGCATAAGCCCTTCTTCAGCCTCAATACCACAAGATGGGTTGATCAACTTACCTTTCCACTATTCCCACATTAAATCTTTGTACTCATGCTAAGTACAGGCACTCTGCAGGTTGAGAGTGGGTTCTGTTTGTACTGTAAATTGATTCCACAGAATCTCTACAGTATGGAAGCAGGCCATTCAGCCCATCCCCATGCCCTATCCCAATATTTTCCCTGCATTTTCAGTGGCCAGACCACCTAATGTGCACATCCCTGGACATTATGGGCAATTTAGCATAGCCAATTCACCTAACCTGCACATCTTTGCACTGTGGGAGGAAACCAGAGGAAACCCATGCATATGGGGGGGGGGAGGGGTGGGTGGGAAATGTGCAAACTCCAAACAGTCTTCCAAGAGTGGAATTGAACTCTGGTCCCTGGCACTGAGAGGCAACAGTGCTAACCACTGAGCCACCATGCTGCCCTTTTAAAAATTATTTCTGAAATTATTAATCCTTCTCATCTACGTACATACCTTTCCTGGCAGTGGGGAGCATTTCGGGAGTAGTGTTATAGACCAAGCCGGACCCCCTCAAAACATTTCAAGAAGTTGGTCCAGACTGTAACTTTTCTAGTTGTTTTGAGCAGGTGTAGAGTGGAAATTGCAGGGGTGATGCAGCTGGTTAAAACCCCTCAGTTTTAAATAAAACAATTTATTTACAGAGTACCAAATGAAACACAAACAAAAGAGAACAGAATAACTTAACCTATCCGAAAACCCAACAGACTATCGTAAATTAATGATGTTGTTCCAAATTCTTGCAGCAATCCCCAGACAACTCCTTGTCAAAAAAGGTAAAATCATACACAGGGTCCTAGGAGAGAGATGGCAGAGAAAGTCAGCATGGAACACATTCCCTGTCGCTGTTTCTTTGACCAGCAGGCTCAAAAACTGACTGCTTGCTCAAACCAAACCTGAGAAAAGCTGTGCTGGGAGAACTGGTCACTCTCCTTTCATTGTATGTGTTTGTTTAAAAGCTTAGAAGCTTCTTCAAGTAGATAACCCAAGACATTTCTGAATCTATGCGCTTATGACCACTCTGGGGGAGAAAAACAAGGACAACCTAACCTTGTTAAAGAAGCAGCATCATCATAGTACTGATCATAATAACATGGGTTTTAAGATACTCATGGAAAGAGATAAAAGCAGTTCTCGGGTGAAAGTGGTAAACTGGGTGAAGGTGAACTACAACAATATTAGGCAGGAACTGGAGAATTTTGACAGTGGCCTCTATGGGTAAATCCACAGCGGGCATGTAGGATTATTTTGAACTGCAGTTGTTAAGAGTTTATGAGGCGTGTTCTTGTCAGAATGAAGGATAGGTTTGGAAAGTTCCTTGAACCATGGATGACTAGGTCAAATAAGTCATACAATGATCTTGGTCATAAAGAAAAGGAAGCATATATGAAGGTCTATGATGCTGGGAATTGACGTAGGCCTTAATATATAAAGAAAGTAGGAAAGAAAATAAACAAGGAATTAGAAGGGCTAAAAGGTATCCTGAAAAGTCATTAGCAAACAGGATGAAGGTGAATGTCAAGCTTTTTATACATATATAGAGTCATAGAGATGTACAGCATGGAAACAGACCCTTCGGTACAACCCGTCCATGCCGACCAGATATCTCAACCCAGTCTAGTCCCATCTGCCAGCACCCGGCCCATATCCCTCCAAACCCTTCCTATTCATATACCCATCCAAATGCCTCTTAAATGTTGCAATTGTATAAAAAGCAAGAGGGTACCTAGGAAAAGATTTAGCCACTCCAGGGCAAAGGAGGGTATCTGTGTGGAGCCAGAAGAGGTAGGTGAGGCCCTAAACTAATACTTTAATGTATTCACCAAAGAGAAGGAATTAGTGGAGAATGATTTCTAAGCCAAGTCCTATTGAAAAGTTGTTATGTCTTAAAGTATTAAGGTAGTTAAGTTCCTGACTCCTGATGGGATCTATCCCAGAATATTGAGGGAGGCAAGAGAACAAATTGCTGGAGCATTGACAGACATCTTTGTGTCCTCTTTGGCCAAAGGTGAGGCCCCAGAGAACTGGAGATTAGCCCATGTCGTCCTATTGTTTAAGAAGGGGTAGCAGGGTTAATTGCAGAAATTGGATTAGTGGTGCTGGAAGAGCACAGCAGTTCAGGCAGCATCCAAGTAGCTTCGAAATCGACGTTTTGGGCAAAAGCCCTTCCTGATGAAGGGCTTTTGCCCGAAACGTCAATTTCGAAGCTACTTGGATGCTGCCTGAACTGCTGTGCTCTTCCAGCACCACTAATCCAGAATCTGGTTTCCAGCATTTGCAGTCATTGTTTTTACCTAATTGCAGAAATTACCAACCTATGAGCGTCACATCAGTGGTATGGAAATTATTGGAAAAAGATTCTCGGGGTCAAGATCTATATGCATTTAGAAATAAATGAACTTATTAGCGACAGCATGGTTTTGTGCGGGGGAGGTTGTGCCTCTCCAACGTGATCGAGTTTTTTGAGGTGGTGATGAAGGGTTTGATGTCTGCGTGGACTTCAGTAAAGCCTTTGACAAAGTTCCTCATGGTCGACAGGTACAAAAGGTGAAGTCCCAGTGTCAGGGGTGAGCTGGCAAAATGGGTGCAGAACTGGCTTAGTCCTAGAAGACAGGATAGCAGTGGACGGACTTTTCTGGAATGGAGGGTTGTAACTAGTGGTGTTCCACAGGGACCAGTGCGAGAATCGTTGCTGTTTGTGTTCGACATAAATTATTTGGAGGAAAACGTGGCTGGTCTAATTAAGTTTGCGGACAATACAAAGATTCTGGATGTAGGTTTGTTTGCTGAGTTGGAAGGTTCATTTTCAGACGTTTCCTCACCATACTAAGTAACATCTTCAGTGAGCTTCTGGACAAAGCACTGCTTCCTGCTTTCTATTTCTATGTTTGGGTTTCTTTGGGTTGGTGATGTCATTTCCTGTTCCTTTTCCCAGGTCCCAAAATGACATCACCACAGAAAATGTCGTCATTAACCCAAAGAAACTCAAACATAGAAATAGAAAGCAGGAGTCATCAGCAGTGCTTTGTCCGGAGGCTCACTGAAGACGTTACCTTGTATCGTGATGAAATGTCTGAAAATGAACCTTTCAGCTCAACGAGCAAACCTACATCCAGAACCTCAACCCGATCTACAAATCTTCTCAAAACTCGCTAATACAAAGATTGGTTTGAGTTGCAGATAATTAGGAGGATTGTCAGGATACAGCAGGAGATAAATGATTTGGAGACATGGGCAGAAAAATGGCAGATGGAGTTTGATCCAGACAAATGTGAGGCGATGCTTTTTGGAGTATCACGTACAGGTGGAAATTCTACAGTGAATGGCATAACCCTTAGGAATATTGATATGCAGGGGGATCTGGGTGTGCAGGCCTATAGATCACTGAATGTGACACTGCAGGTAGGTAAGATAGTATAAAAGGCATATGGCATGCTTGCCTTCTTTGGAAGGTGCGTTGTGTAAGGATAGGCAAATTATGGGGCAGCACGGTGGCACAGTGGTTAGCACTGCTACCTCACAGCACTAGGGTCCCAGGTTCAATTCTACCCTCTGGCGACTGTCTTTGTAGAGTTTGCACATTCTCCCCGTGTTTGCGTGGGTTTCCTCCGGGTGCTCCGGTTTCCTCCCACAGTCCAAAGATGTGCAGGTTAGGTGAATTGGCCATGCTAAATTGCCCATAGTGTTAGGTGCATTCGGTCAGAGGGAAATGGGTCTGGGTGGGTTACTCTTCGGAGGGTCAGTGTGGACTTGTTGGGCCGAAGGGCCTGTTTCCACACTGTAGGGAATCTAATCTAAAAACTTTGCACAGTTACTGTCTTTGCTGTTTGAGTTCAAATATCTCTGGACATCGGAGTGCCTCTGGGGAAAACTAACAGTGAAATTCAGAGCTGATCTTGGAGGAACCTGTGTGGGAGAACTCACAATACGGGACCAGAGAAGTGCATAGTTTTTAAGCGTATCCCTGCTGTAAATCTACAATAGTGAGTAGAGTCGGTTCTTTCTTGATCTGTCTCTTGATTTAAAGTTTAAACGTATAATCTATAAATACTAAGTTAGCCTGGAGCAGTTTTTTTAGAACAATAAGATAGTTTTTTTAGAATAATTAGAACAATATCTTCTGAGTCTGTAGATTGTGAATGAACAAAGATGGCCTTTAATAGAGTGATGTGCTCTTTTTTGTTGGATGTGGGAGTTTAGGGAGAATTTCCATGTTACTGATGATTATGTCTGCAAGAACTGTCTTTTGTTGCGAATCCTATCAGATTGCATGGATCGGTTGGAACAACAGTTAGAGGCAATGAAGAATTTACACGAGCTAGGGGGGTCTAATGGATGGTATTTATAGGAAGGGAGACAAGCTGCAGATACAGTCAGGTTAGATGGGTTAACTTTAAGAAAGGTAGGAGAGGGAGGCAAGTAGTACAGGAATTGTCTGTGGCTATGCGGCTTTCCCCATCTCAACCAAGTATGCTGTTTTGGAAAATGTAGGGGGTGATGGACTCTCAGAAGAATATAGCATGAACAGTCAAGTTTCTGGTACTGAGAATGGCTCTAATATAGTCAGGTTCTAAATGATCGATTGTGGTAGGGGACTCTCTAGTCAGAGACACAGATGTCTCTGTGGCCAGTAGCTAGAAATCCAAAATGATGTGTTGCCTTCCTGGTGCCAGGATCAAGGATGTCTCCGAGAGGGTGCTGAATGTTCTCATCGGGGAGAGATATCAGCAGAAGGTCATTGTACACATTGGAACTAACAACATAGGAATGGAAAAGGGTGAGATTTTGAGGGGACAATATAGAAAGGCAGGAATTTAAAAAGGCTCTCAAGGGTAGTAATATATGGATTACTCCTGGTGCTACGAGCTAGTGAGAATAGGAATAGGAGGAGAGAGCAGATGAATGTATGGCTGAGGAGCTGGTGTATGGGAGAAGGATTCACATTTTTGGATCATTGGAATCTCTTCTGGGTTGGAACTGACAAGAAGGATGGATTGCACCTGAATTAGAAGGGGACTAATATATTGGCAGGGAGACTTGCAAGAGCTGCTTGGGAGGATTTAAACTATTAAGGTATGGGGGTGGGACCCAGAGAGATATGGAGGAAAGAGATCAATCTGAGACTGGTATAGTTGGGAAAAGGAGCAAGTCAAACAGTCAAGCCAGGCAAGAACGAAGCAGAGAACAAGCTCGGTAAATTAAACTGCATTTATTTCAATGCAAGAGGCCTAACCGGGAAGGCAGATGAATTTAGGGCAGGGTTAGGAACATGGGACTGGGATATCATAGCAAATTACAGAGATGTGGCTCACGGATGGACAGGACTGGCAGCTTAATGTTTCAGGATACAAATGCTGTGGAAGGATAGGAGGAGAGGAAGGGGAGTAGCCTTTTTGGTAAGGAATAGAATTATTGCTGTACTTAGGGAATATATCCAGGGAAGTTATTTGGGTGGAACTGAGAAATAAGAAAGGGATGATGATCACCTTGTTGGGATTGTATTACAGACCCCCCTGCATAGTCAACGGGGAATTGAGAAACAAATAATAATAGGCTGGTTATGGTAGGGGATTTTAATTTGCCAAACATGGACTGCGACAACCATAGTGTTAGGGGTTTAGATGAAGAGGTTTTTAAGTGTGTACACGAAAACCTTTTGGTTCAGTATGTGGAGGTACCTGCTAGAGAAGATACAAAACTTGACCTACTCTTGGGGAAATAAGGCAGGGCTGGTGACTGAGGTATCAGCGGGGGAGCACTTTGGGGCGAGCGACCATAATTCTATTAGTTTTAAAATAGTGAAGGAAAAGGATAAACTGATCTAAAAGATGATGTTCTAAATTGGAGAAAGGCCAATTTTGACGGTATTAGGCAAGAACTTTCAAAAGTTGATTGTGGGCAGATATTTGTAGGTAAAGTGACGGCTAGAAAATGGGAAGCCTTCAAAAATGAAATAACGGGAGTCAATAGAAGGTATATTCCTGTTAGGGTGAAAGGTAAATTTGGTAGGTGCAGGCAATGCTTGATGACTAGAGAAATCAAGCTGTTGGTTTAGAAAAAAAAGGAACCCTACCTCGGGTAGAGATTGAGATCGAGTGAATCATTAGAGTATAAAGGCAGTAGGGGTATGCTTAAGAAGGAAATCAGGAAGGCAAAAAGGGGACATGGGGTAGCTTTAGCAAATAGGATTAAGGAGAATCCAGAGGGATTCTATAAATATATTAAGGACAAAAGGGTAACTAAGGAGAGAATAGGGCCCCTCAAAGATCAGCAGGGCAGCCTATGTATGGAACTGCAGAGATGGAGGTACTAAACAAGTATTTTGCATCAATGTTTACTGTACACGAAGGACATGGAAGATATAGAATGTGGGGAAATAGATGGTGACATCTTGGAAGATGTCCATATACAGAGGAGGTGGTGCTGGATGTCTTAAAACCCATAAGGGTGGATAAAACTCCAGGACCTGATCAGGTGTACTTCAGAACTCTGGGAAGCTGGGGAAGTGATTGCTGGGCTCCTTGCTGAGATATTTGTTTCATTGATAGTCACAGATGAGGTGCCGGAAGACTGGATGTTGGCTAATGTGGTGTCACTACTTAAGAAAGGCGATAAGGAAAAGCCAAAGTTAAAAATTGCACAATATCGGGTTATAATCCAACAATTTTAATTGGCAGCACCAGCTTTGAGTGCTGCTCCTTCATCAGGTGGTAGTGGACAATTAAACCTGTTGGACTATAACCTGGTGTTGTATGATTTTTAACTTTGTACACTATAGTCCAACACCGGCATTTCCAAATTTTGGAAGAGCCAAGGAACTATAGACCACTGAGTCTGATATTGGTGGTGGGCAAGTTGTTGGAGGGAATCCTGAGGGACAGGATTTACATATATTTGGAAAGGCAAGGACTGACTAGGGATAGTCAACATGGGAAATCATGTCTCACGAGTTTTTTTTTTAAGAAGTAACAAAGAGGATTGAGGGCAGAGCAGTGGATGTGATCTGTATGGACTTCAGTGAGGCGTTTGACATCGTTCCTCATGGTAGACTGGTTAACAAGATTAGATCTCATGGGGTACAGTGAGAAGTAGCCATTTGGATGCAGAACTGGCTTGAAGGTAGAAGATAGAGGGTGGTGGTGGAGGGTTGCCTTTCAGACTGGAGGCCTGTGACTGGTGGTGTGCCACAAGCAACGGTGCTGGGTCCACTGCTTCGTCATTTGTATAAATGATTTGATGTGGACATAGGAGACATAGTTGGTTTGTTTATGGGTGACACCAAAATTGGAGGTGTAGTGGACAGCAAGGAAGGTTACCTCCGAGTACAACAGGATCTTAATCAGATGGGTCAATGGGCCCAGGAGTGGCAGATGGAATTTAATTTAGATAAATGAGGTGCTGCAATTTGGCAGTCAAATCCGGGCAGGACTTAATGGTAAGGTCCTGGGGAGTATTGCTAAATAACGTGATCTTGGAGTGCAAGTTCATAGTTCCTTGAAAGTGGAGTTTCAGGTAGATAGAGTGCGTTTAGTTTGCTTTCCTTTATTGTACAGAACATTGAGTATAGAATGTGGGAGATCATGTTGCAGCTATACAGGACATTGGTTAGGCCACTTTTGGAATATTGTTTGCAATTCTGGTCTCCTTCCTATCGGAAAGATTTACACAGATGTTGCTAGGGTTGGAGGATTTGAGCCACAGGAAGAGACTGAATAGGCTAGAGCTGTTTTCCCCGGAGCATCAGAGGCTGAGGGGTGACTTAATCGAGGTTAATAAGATCCTGAGTGACATGGATAGGATTAATGGACAAAGTCTGTTCCCTGAGGTGGGGGAGTTCAGAACTAGAGGGCATAGGTTTAGGGGGAGAGGGGAAAGATTTAAAAGGGACCTAAGGAGCAACTTTTTCATGCAGAGGATGGTGCGTGTATAGAATGAGCTGCGAGGTGGACGCTGGTATAATTACAACATTTAAGGCATCTGGATAGATTTCTGACTAGGAAGAGTTTAGAGAGATATGGGCCAATTCTGTCAAATGCGAGCAGGTTAAGTTAGGATATTTGGTTGGCATGAACAAGTTGGACTGAAGGGTCTGTTTCCATGCTGTACATCTCTTGTGTTGTATATTTAAGTGTATGAACAAGTAGAATTGTCATTTCTCTATTTGTATTAGGTGAACAAATATATTTCTTTGTATCATTTAATTGAATACTTAATATTGAGAGTGCAGGATCACATACCATTAATATAGTCTCTCCTTTTTTAAGGAATGCAACGTTGCAGCGTTTAAATTATGGAACGTGAAGTAATGAATGCAACTGTATCCACCAGCCATTTGGTGTTTTCTGGTAAAATGAAGGGACAACGGAATAGTATTTTGAAAAAGACAAAATACAATGCATCTTTGATTTCTAAGATTAAGACCAAAATTCTCAGTAAGTATTCTATACTCTTCTCCTTGACTTCTGATCCTACAGTGCTCAACCTGCTCGTGCACTAATCTGTTTATTGAAGTGGCTAATCTAATTGATTTTCTGTAATTAGCAATGCTAGCAGAATGTTAATGGTAAAGGATTAATTGGTGATGACCTTGAAGGCTGTGGAGAAGTCGGGAGACTGCTGTTGAAGATGGTCATCAGAAGTGTTATGATGGACAAGCAGCCATTTGGCCTATCATGGGTGCAGCATCTGAGTAACTCATTAAATATCATACTCCTATCTTGTCCCCATAGCCCTTCCTTTTTCAGTTAACTGTCTAGTTTTCTCTTGAATATGTCAATTCACCCTGCCTCCAGCACATTGAGGCCGTGCATTCCAAACGTGAAAGCATATCTTTTTCTCATTACTTTCTCATGTGAATTTCTTTAAAGCTGTTCACCCTCCTCAATCTTCTCATGATTTAGAACAGTTTCTCCCAATCTCCTCTGTTCAGACTCCTCTTGATTTTTGAATGCCTCCATCAGGTTTTCTTTTCAGCCTTATTTTCTTCAAGAAAAGCACTCCTAACTTTTCCAGTCTATCTTTATAACTGCTTATCTTCATCCCTGGTATCATGCTTGTGAATCTCTTCTGTACTTTGTTCAACATAGCTTCCTTTCGGTTGTACTCTGTTAATAAAACCTAGGGCATTGTATGCTTTATTAACTATGCTGTCAACACATCATGCTGCCTTCGTTGATCTTCATCTCCACCTCATTAAAATTGCCTTTTTTTATTTTGAAAGCATTGACTCTTCTCATTCCTTCCTACCAAAATAAATTACTTCACATTACCTGACATTAAACTTCAAAGATCACCTGTCAAATGATTCTAAATCCTTTTGAGGTTCTAGACTATCCTCCTCATAGTTCATAATGCTTCCAAATTTCATATTGTCTGCAAATTTTGCAATTGTTTTAGGACTCCATAGTCTAGATCATTTAATGTATATTTGGAAAGGTAAGGGTTCCAACAATGAGACCCAAGGACTGCACTATAAATGTTCCTCCAGCTTAAAAATATTCATTTTCATCTGCTTCCTGGCACTTAGCCAAATTTATATCAGTGTTGTTGCTGTCCCTTTTTATTCTATAAACTATGGCTTTGTTCACAAACCATTTGTGTGGCACTTTAGTAAACACCTTTTTAGAAGTTCATTACATAACATCAAATGCTCTCTCCAAAATGTGCCTGGTGTTAACTTTTACTTACAGTAAACATCCTGATTTCTGATCTTAATCATGGAGTGATGAAGTAATTGGAAATGGTTGATTTTAAGATGTACATCTTGAAAAATACAATGTTCTGAACTGAGATTAATTTCTTCCAATTGCAATCACCATTAGTACTACAGTACGAGGACAGACTCCAATCGCTGCAAGTTTTCCCAATTAGCACTATATTGTGAGCAATTCTAGAAACCACACTTAACTACATCAAAGCTTTTGAAAGAATGCAGAGCAGATTTAATAGAATATCAGTAATGATAAATGTCTGTCATCTGGACATACTAGAGAAGAGGAGGAAATCTGATAATATTCAAAATCATGAATTTTATCATGATATTGCTTCACTTCTACTTCCTGTGGTAGAAGGGTCAATCGCTAGGTTTTTTGAGGGTTTGGTGTACATTCAATTAACTGAGAAGGGATGCATGTGTATAGTTCCTTAAGTGGAATTGCAGGTACACAGTGAGGTAAAGGTGGCATGTGGCACACTTTCCTTCATTGGTCAGTGCATTGAGCATAGGATATGGGTGTCACGTTATGGCTATACAGGATATTGGTTAGGCCACTATTGGAATACTGCACTCAATTCTGGTCTCCTATAGCAAGGATGATATTAAACTTGAGAGCATGCAGAAAAGATTTACAATGTTGTCTGGACTGGAGACATTAACCTGTAGGGAAGAGTTGAATTCGTTGGGGCCTTTTTCTGTAGAGTGTCTTAGACTGAGGAATGACCTTTATAGAAGTTTATACAATAGTGAGGGGCATGGATAGGGTGAATACTCTAGGTCTTGTCCTGTATGAGGGAGTCTTAAGCTAGGGGACATAGATTTAACGTGAGAGAGGACGAATTTGAAAAGGACCCAAGGATCATGCAGATGGTAATACGTATATGGAACTAGTTGCCAGAGGAAATGGCAATTACAATATTTAGCAGGAATCTGGATGGGTATATGAATAAGAAGGGTTTAGAGGAACAAATGCTGGCAAATGGGTCTAGTTAGAGACAAAAAAAAACTGCAGATGCTGGAATTCAAATTGGACAGGCAGGAAACTGGAGGAGCACAGTAAGCCAGGCAACATCAGAAGGTGGAGAAGTCGATGTTTCGAGTATAACTCTTCTGGATTCCTGATGTTGCTGTGTTCCTTCAGCCTCCGCTTCTCTACTATGGTAAATGGTAGTAGGTCAGTTTGAGATGTCTGGTCTGTGTGGATGAGTTGGACCGAAGAGACCGTTTCTGTTCTGAATGTATCAGTTAGAATCAGAATCAATGATATCATGGGCAGTTGCTGCTTTCACATCTCAAGAATTTAACCTATTTGCCCAGTAGATTAAGCATTAGTGAATGGGTTACTGGTGACATGGAGTTGATAGTACAAATGGTATTCCTTCCCACAATTTCCAGCTGATTGACAAAGGACTGACAGGGTGAAATTCACTCTTAGATTTATCGTTTGGGAATAAGACATGCCTGGGTCCCCACATTCGTGTGTGTGGATATCAATGCAACTGTATTGCATCAGCTTGGCTAAGACCATAAGACATAGGAGTGGAAGTAAGGCCATTTGGCCCATCGACTCCACTCCGCCATTCAATCATGGCTGATGGACATTTCAACTCCACTTACCCGCATTCTCCCCGTAGCCCTTAATTCCTTGTGACATCAAGAATTTATCAATCTCTGTCTTGAAGACATTTAGCGTCCTGGCCTCACTGCACTCCACGGCAATGAATTCCACAGGCCCACCACTCTCTGGCTGAAGAAATGTCTCTGCATTTCTGTTCTGATTTGACCCCTCTAATTCTAAGGCTGTGCCCACAGGTCCTAGTCTCCTCGCCTAACGGAAACAATTTCTTTGCGTCCACCCTTTCCAAGCCATGTATTATCTTGTAAGTTTCTATTAGATCTCCCCTTAACCTTCTAAACTCCAATGAGTGCAATCCCAGGACCCTCAGCCGTTCCTCGTATGTTAGACCTACCATTCCAGGGATCATCCGTGTGAATCTCCGTTGGACACACTCTAGTGCCAGTATGTCCCTCCTGAGGTGTGGGGCCCAAAACTGGACACAGTACTCCAAATGGGGCCTAACCAGAGCTTTATAAAGTCTCAGTAGCACATCGCTGCTTTTATATTCCAACCCTCTTGAGATAAATGACAACATTGCATTCGCTTTCTTAATCATGGATTCAACCTACATGTTTACCTTTACGGAATCCTTGACTAGCACTCCCAGATCTCTTTGTACTTTATGAATTTTCTCACCGTTTAGAAAGTAGTCCATGCTTGTATTCTTTTTTCCAAAGTGCAAGACCTCACATTTGCTCACGTTGAACTTCATCAGCCATTTCCTGGACCACACTCCCAAACTGTCTAGATCCTTCTGCAGCTTCCCCAATTTTCATTACTACCTGCCTGTCCACCTATCTTCGTATCATCGGCAAACTTTGTTAGAATGCCCCCAGTCCCTTCATCCAGATCATTAATATATAACGCGAACAGCTGTGGCCCCAACACTGAACCCTGTGGGACACCGCTTGTCACCAGCTGCCATTCTGAAAAAGAACCTCTTATCCCAACTCTCTGCCTTCTGTCAGACAGCCAATCCTCAGTCCATGCCAGTAGCTCACTTCGAACACCATGGGCCCTCGCCTTACTCAGCAGCCTCCCGTGTGGCACCTTATCAGAGGCCTTTTGGAAGTCTAGATAGACCACATCCACTGGGTTTCCCTGGTCTAACCTACTTGTCACCTCTTCAAAGAATTCTAACAGGTTTGTCAGGCATGACCTCCCCTTACTAAATCCATGTTGACTTGTTCTAATCCGACCCTGCTCTTCCAAGAATTTAGAAACCTCATCCTTAACGATGGATTCTAGAATCTTACCAACAACTAAGGTTAGGCTAATTGGCCTATAATTTTCCATCTTTTGTCTTGATCCTTTCTTGAACAATGGGGTTACAACAGCGATCTTCCAATCATCCGGGACTTTCCCTGACTCCAGCGGCTTTTGAAAGATCTCAACCAACGCCTCTGCTATTTCCTCAGCCACCTCCCTCAGAACTCTAGGATGTAGCCCATCGGGACCAGGAGATTTGTCAATTTTAAGACCTTTTAGCTTTTCTAGCACTATCTCTTTTGTAATGGCAACCATACTCAACTCAGCCCCCTGACTCCCTTTAATTATTGGGATATTACTCATGTTTTCCACTGTGAAGACCGATGCAAAGTACTTATTAAGTTTTCCAGCTATTTCCTTATCTCCCATCACGAGCCTTCCAGCATCAGTTTGAAGTGGCCCAATGTCTTATGTATTGAAAGAAACTTTTGCTATCATTTCTATTTTTACTGGCTAGCCTACCTTCATATTTGATCCTCTCCTTCCTTATTTCTCTCTGTTATCCTCTGTTTGTTTTTGTAACATTCCCAATCTTCTGATTTCCCACTGCTCTTGGCCACTTTATAGGTTCTCTCTTTTTCTTTGATACATTTCCTGACTTCCTTTGTCAGCCATGGCTGTCTAATCCCTCCCCGGATAATCTTTCTTTTCTTGGAGATGAACCTCTGTACCGTGTCCTCAATTATACCCACAAACTCCTGCCATTTTTGCTCTACTGTCTTCCCTGCTCGGCTCTGCTTCCAGTTGATTTTCTTCAGTTCCTCTCTCATGCCCTCGTAATTACCTTTGTTTAACTGTAACACCATTACATCCAATTTTGCCTTCTCTCTTTCAAACTGCAGACTGAACTCTACCATATTATGATCGCTGCTTCCTAAGTGTTCCCTTACTTTAAGATTTTTTATAAAGTCTGGTTCATTACATAGCACTAGGTCCAAAGTAGCCTGCTCCCCTGTGGGCTCCATGACAAGCTGTTCCAAAAAGCCATCCTGTGAGCATTCCAAGAATTCCCTTTCTTTGGATCCACTGGCAACATTATTTACCCAGTCCATCTGCATATTGAAGTCTCCCATGATCACCGTGACCTTGCCTTTCTGACATGCCTTTTCTATTTCCCGGTACATGTTGCGCCTCTGGTCCTGACCACTGTTAGGAGGTCTGTACATAACTCCCATTATGGTTTTTTTTGCCTTTGTGGTTCCTCAATTCCACCCACACAGACTCCACATCATCCGACGCTATGTCATTCAGTGCCATAGATTTAATTTTGTTCTTAAGTTTTGCTTTTGGTTAGCTTTTTTTTTCACACAGTCCCTTGGCAGAATTTATACCTCAACTTGCCCTACTTTGCTAATTCATCACTGTAATAATTATTCATTCAGAAACAGAAATAAATCTGGCATGATTTTTGGGGAGAAAGTGGAGTTAATGTTTCAAATCTGGTAACTCTTCACCACAATTATTGATTGGTGCCTGCCGCTCATTGGTTTAATACAGCAGCAAATTAAAATAAATGTTTTAGTTGTGAAACATTATCTTACAAATTAATTTGTATCTTATTAGCTAGATTGCAACATTCAATAGTAACTTATTGTAGCTGTCTCTGTGGTACAGTTTCTGTTTGGTTTTGAGTTGAGATTTTGTGTTGCAATTTCACAATGTCAGCACAAACCACTGTATTGTAATTTATTTTCTTGAGTTTGTTCAACTTAATTTTTGATTTCCATGTTAGAGTCTGTTATTCAGTTTTAAAAGCTACTGTCATCAGATTCTTTGAATTATCAAATTACAGTAATAGATTTCAGGATAGGGTTTTGACATGTGTAACAGACAGTGATAATTTTATAAGAATATTCATGGTCTGTTATGTACTCCCCATCTCAGAGCAAAACATTATTGTGATTGCCCTGTTTAATCTTGTCAAATGTTACTAAATAGACTTTTTCCTACAGCTGATTGGGTTATTCTTTGTGGCTATTTCAATAGAGCATAAAAGTAACATTCTGAAATCAGGTCTGCATATGATACCATTGTGTTATTTAAACAAAAATCTATTTAACTAAACACTCATTTTGTCAGTTAGTATTTGTCAGTTAATCTTGGAAGCCTTGAGCCACCCACATTTGTAGTCATGGTTGGTGGTTCTTGTATAACTGTTTCTAGTTTCAACAAACAAGTTGAAACAAACTTACACTTTACTCTTCCAAAAGACCTATAAACTGTGAAAATGTTTACTTTTAAAATAGATTAGATCTTTTGTGTTTCCTCGATTGTCTTGTTTCTTGTAATTAACAGCCCGTTTCACGTCAGTTCTGCAATGTGCTTAACACTCAGTCTAAATTCATCATATTGCCTTACTGCAAGCAGTGGTTTAACAGCTATTTTTGAGGATGCCTGATGAAAGATGATAATTTCTACATTGCACTCTGAAGTTGATCCATTGCAATCATTTTTGTTTCAGACAACTCCTCAATGATGAAGATTTCACTTAAAAATAACAATAAAGCTTTGGCATTAGCACTTGCTGAAGAGAAGAAAAAGTATAGATTGTCTGAACAGGAAAAAGTAATTCTTCAAAAAGAAATATGTATTCAAAATTATGACATAGTTATGCTCCAGCAAAGGTTGACTACTCAGGTAAAAAGGGCAATATTTTGATTCTTTCTGATTGTAAGCCACGTTCTTTAATGTGGCATTGTAATTGAACATTTTTGGGATCCCTGCCTTCCATTTAGATGATATTGTAGTTCAATATGGCTTCTCATAAGTTGGAGTCAGAATGCTGCTTCTAGATTGGGAGTCAATTACCAGAGTTATTCTGCATCAATTCCTCAAAATATGGGTGGATCTACCAAATTCTGGGGGAAAGACTAACGTTGATAACTGAAAGTGGAGCCAAAGGGATAGAGTTTAAGGCAGTGAAGTTTTAGCCAACATCTAACCTTTGAATATGGGTTTAATAGAGTCTTGAATACTGTTGATATAATGTCCGAATTTGTATCTTTTGAGAAACAGAATGCAAAACTTTCAACCTTGGAAGAATTTTTGATGAAGCTAAAGAGCTGCTTCTCTGATGCTACTGATTACTTGTCAACTGCCATCAGTACCTGTGAATGTGATGTAAGGATTTGTTTTTATTCAGTTTCTTTCTGAACTTTTCATATTGGATTGCAATTGTAAGTTTTAATAGAATCTAGGCTCTGCATCAAACAACTTATACAACAGCTGAAGTATTTTTAACTAGAACCTAAAATATTACAATAATGAAATAATGGCCTATTATTTAACACAGTTAAATGAAGTTAAGATGATTGGTAAAGAGAAACAACAAAGGAGAAAAAGCATCCAATGAATAATGATTTGGAGTAGACTATCTCAAATTGCAGTGGAAACAAATGCAATAGAAACTTTGGGAATTGGATAGGTACTTGAAAGTAAGATTTTTTTATCCTTTCATGGGATTTTAACACTACTGGTAAGATTAGCATTTGCTGCTAAACTGTAATTGTCCTTGAGAACCTGATGTCCTGCTTTCTTGAACTACTACATGTAATCCAACTGGTGTAGATATGTTTGATGCAGTTTAAAAGGATTTGGGTAAAGAGAGCAGACAAAAAATTGGCAGATTGAGTATAATTTTGAAAATGTGAACTTCTCTGCTTTGGCAAGAAAAAAGAAAACCAATATATTTTATTGAAGAAAGACTGTAGAACTCTCCAGCACATGGGAACCTAGTTGTCCTGGCACATGAATACAAGGGGTGTTTAGGCATTTGCTTCAATTGCTTATTAAAGCAAATGGAAGAATTACTGCAGTAAGAAATAGGACATTGATTTAGCTGATCTATATTATTGTATGTGCTCTATTCAAAGGTTTTTCCATCTTCATATTGCCTATCAGCTTAAGGTTTTCTCCCTGACATGTTTATTGGGCTTCCCAATAAATACTTAGTCTTCCTTTCCTGAAATGGAAATTTCTTCACATCATCTTTTATAAAAATATAATCTTAAAGGCCTTCATCAGGTTAACTCGTAAAACTTTCATGGATAAAAATATTACATCCTGTTGAGTCTTTCCTGACCAGTACAACCTTTCATTTTGGCATTATCTTTGTAAATTTGTTTTTCTTGCAATGCCTCTAACTTTTCAATATCCTTATTATAATAGCGAGATCAGAATTGTACACAGTACTTAATCAGCATTCTGTGCAAATTTAACATCCTGCTTTTCAGTTCTTTTCCTCTATAAATACTGTCTTTTTAACCAGCTTCATTTTGAGTGGTTCTATTTATCTGTACCCCTGGATCTATTGCTACTCTGATGTACTTTCCAAGGAATATAGAGCCACATTACCATTCGACCAAATGCAGCATCCCCCCATGTTTTAAATTTGAAGTTTACTGGCCGGTTATGTACCATGTTGCAAGGTTGTTCATGTCTTTTTTTTTGTAATCATATGCAGGGTTAATTGTGCCCCAGTCTGATGTATTTCTGTGACCTTCACTTAACATGAAACACAAAGGTAGTGAGCTCACCCTTTGATGCTGTGCTTTGTGATCGGGTGTTGAATTCTTCATGCTGTCCTTTGTCCCTGTCTCCAAAGCTCCCATTAAAAATGATGTACTAATGGGTAACTGTTTATTATAGATTTTCCAAACCTCTCGCTGTATCACTTTGACTGAAGTAATGAAAATTAGGCTAACCATTTACTAATATCTACTTGTATTCTCCCCACTGAGGCATTTACTTCTTTCAATGTAGTTTCAGGAATATCAGTGGAATGGTATGTTATTCCAAAGAAGTAACCGTGTAAGTGAAGATTCCAACTGCAACTTGTAAGTAATCAACAAAGTTATAATGCTTTAGATTGATCTGCAAATTACATTTATTCCAAGCTTAAAGAAAAGAAGTGTATTCCAAAATTCAGGGCAGCAGTTAGCTTATGAGATTCAATTATAGTGTGTCAAATGAATACATAATAAATATACAAGTAGTTCAAATATGAAATTTCGACTCTACAAGAATTCTGAAGTGCAGTTTGCTTCCTGTGAAATAACTTGTATTTTTTTGTTTTGACTTGTGTTGTTTCTTTACCTCTCGTCTCACACTCTCTTTTGTCTCTCACATACTCTCAGCGTAGCAGACAAGCATGCAGACTGTTTCCAGGTTTTAGCTAGTGACTTGATTTAGTTCAATGAGGAAGCCCAGATTTTCTTAGTGAAGCCCCTAGCTGAGATGAGCATATCCCTGAAGTTAC
Organism: Chiloscyllium punctatum; assembly: GCF_047496795.1. NCBI lineage: Eukaryota > Metazoa > Chordata > Chondrichthyes > Orectolobiformes > Hemiscylliidae > Chiloscyllium > Chiloscyllium punctatum. The sequence goes on along the minus strand of NC_092748.1, from coordinate 32,577,079 downwards.
TGTGGTCAACTGTGGCTAGCTAATGATGTCAACAAACATTTTTTTGAACTTTTAAATTTTGATACATGAAATAATGCCTTTGTCATCATGAAAACAAGTTCTCCAATTAGACAAATTCTTCCTGACAAGCTGCTGAAAGTTTGGATAAGATTTGAATAGGTACATGAATAAGAAAACTTTAGAGGGATACAGCCCAAACACCGGCAAGTGGGATTTGTTTAGTTTGGAAAACTTGGTTGAAGTGGATAAATTGGACCAAAGGGTCTGTTTCCATACTATATGACTCTATAAAACCAAGTATAGTGTAAAGCTGTTAAGTTGATTGGTGAGAACCATGTTGATTTTTGAGATATACAGAGGAAAAATAAATGCAAAAATAAAACATACCAGATTAAACAAATTGACTTCCTGAATGCCTGTTTTGATTACAGAAATACTAAGTTACCATCAGACGCTTTGCCCAAATTTGGAATTGAAGGAAGATACAAAACTAACGCCATCCTGGATGACAAAATCGATCCCTTGAAACAAGCTGTAGTGGTTCCAGGAGAGGATTCTATGTCTTTGGCTACTGGACCAACACGTCAAACTTTTACTGTGAATTTCCATGAAAATGTTAATGAACCAAATAAATACAGTGAGCAAACTGAATTTGGGCAACATAATCAAGGCAAGTCCAGCTTTAAAAAAAGTCTATTAAGTAAATGCTCCTACAGCTGGCAATCACTTATTACTCATTGTCTATGTACTTTTAACCAACATTAACACCAAATGACAATTTGAGTAATTGTTCTGTAAGCCAGTATAGTTCTGGGCAATTAAGTGGACAAAATTTAGATGGTGCAAAAAAAGTGCGGGTGAAATATAATTTGCATTTAGTTTGCACTTTTTATAACATTTTATGATTGACTTTAAAATATCCTTTTGAAATATCTTAGCAAATCACTCTGTATCAAAACCACTACCCTTATGAAAAGGAATGAAAATCAGGTGAACCATTGGCATCAACTTAAGTACTGGAAATGGCAAAGTCAAACCCAGCCTGACTGTGAGGGTGGCTTGGCTTTGCAGGGTCAATCAGGGGTTTGTGCCAAAATTGGGGAGAACATCCCATAGACTAGTCAAGCAAAGCTTGACTTAGTTATACTCAAGGAATTATTCCATACTCAAGTCTAGAGGACTTTGTATGTGTGTGTGTGTGTGTTTGTGTGTGTGTATGCATTAAATGTGACAGCACTATGATATACCATTAGGAAGGAGTTGCTCTGGAAGGCCACAACATTAACTCTGGGTTTCGTGATGTCTCGTGGCATTAAGTCAAACATGGGCAAGCAACCCTTCTCTGATCACCATTTGTCACCAGCTCAACTGATCAATCCGTACTCCTCCACTAGTTAGTGGAAGTACTGAAGGTAGCAGAATGTATTCTTGGTGGAAGACTTCAATGTTTATCACCAATATAGTACTGATTGAGCTGGCTGAATCCTAAAGGACACTGCTGGTGATGATGAGACAACCAGCAAGAGGGAAAACTAAACTGATGTCACTCTCCTCAAACTGTCTATATCTGCCATGAGTATGTAGGTAGAAGTAATCACTGTACATGTCATTGTGCTGCCAAATCTTGTTCTCATATTGACAATATGTTGGGTTATGTGCATGACATTACTATTGTGTTAAATAGAATACATTTCAGATAGATCTAGCAACTCAACTGGGCTTCCATGAAACCATCAACTGCAGAATTATATCCGTACAGAATTAATCTGTAGCTCATTTGGAGCATATCTCTGCAATCTTCTATTACCATTAAGCTAGGAGATGAACCCTGCTTCAGTGAAGAGTGCAGAGGAGCATACCAGGAGCTGCACCAGTCATACCTAAAAATGGGGTGTCAACCTGGTATAATGCAGGGCTACTTGCAAACAAAACCATGGAAGCAGCATGCAATAAACATGACTAGATTAGAGTTGCGCTCAAAGCACAGTTGGTCAGACAGCATCCGAGGAGCAGGAAAATCGATGTTTCAGACAAAAGCCCTTCATTAGGAATGGAGGCAGGGAGCTTTCCACATCCATCAAAGCTTCACCTGCACATCCGCCAATGTCATTTATTGTATCCGTTGCTCCCCATGCTGTCTCCTCTACATGGGGGAGACTGGACGCCTCCTCACAGAGCGCTTTAGGCAACCTCTCTGGGACACTTGCACCAATCAACCCCACTGCCCCGTAGCCCAACATTTCAACTCCCCCTCCCACCCTGCCAAGGACATGCAGGTCCTGGGTCTCGTCCACCGCCACTCCCTCACCATCCGACGTTTGGAGGAAGAACACATCATCTTCCGCCTTGGAACACTTCAACCCCAGGGCATCAATGTGGACTTCACCAGTTTCCTGATTCCCCTTCTCTCTCCCCCCCACCTCCACCTTACCCCTGTTCCAGACTTCCAGCTCAGCACCATCCTCATGAACTGTCCTACCTACCAATCTCCCACCTCTCCACTCCACCCTCCCCTCTAATCTAAAAATCTTCATCCTCGCTTCCATCCACCCATTGTAGTCTTGTTACCTTCTCCCCAGCCCCTCTCTCTCTTCTTCTTCCCCCCTTCCCCTCACCCCCCCCCCCCCCACTTTCCGGCTCCATTCCGAAACGTCGATTTTCCTGCTCCTCGGATGCTGCCTGACCTGTGTGCTTTTCCAACACTCTAATCTAGATTCTGGTTTCCAGCATCTGCAGTCCTCACTTTTGCCTAATAAACATGACTCTGCAATCCCAGAACCAATGAATTAGTTCTAATGTTGCAGATCTGTCATATCTAGTCATGAACAGTAGTGGGCAATTAAACAACTGACAGAAGGATGAAGCTCTACAACTATGCCCGTCCTTAATGAATAACAGATCCCAGCGCATCAGTGTAAAAGTTGAGCCTGAAGGTTTTTAAACCATCTCTGCTCCCTCCTTAGATCCCCAGTATTTCAGATGCCAATCGTCAACTAATTTAATTCTCTCCACTCTTCAAGAGCTGAAGGTACTGGATATGGCAAGGGCTATGGACATTGTCAAAGTTCAAAGAAACTGGACTCGAGGACTAAGTGTTCTTGGCTAAACTGCTCCAGTACGTTGAAAATGCTGTTGTCTATCTGACCATGTGGCAAACCGGTCAGATATGCCCCGTCCATGAAATGAAGGACAATCCAATTCAGCCCTATCAGTTTACACTCTATCAAGACAAAAAGTAATGAAAAGGGGTCCCTAACAGTGCTATCAAGTAGTACTTGATCATCCGTAATGTGCTGACAAGCCAGGGCCATTCAACTGCTTACTTCATGACCACCTTGATTCAAGTATGGACAAAAGAATTGTACACCAGTGATAAGGTAAAAATGACTGAACTTAACATCAATTCAATTTGACAGTGTGGTATCAAGGACCCCAACATAAATGGAATTATTGGGAATCTAGGTAGCAGAGGTGGAACTGCTCACTAGTTGGAGTCTGATCCAGAAATGAGGTGAAGTTGACTGCCCTTCACATAAAGACAGCATTTGACCAAGTGTAGCATCTAGGACTCTAACAAAACTGGAGGCAGTAGGAATCTGGTTGGTTGGTGGGGGTGAACTTTCCCCTGGAGCCATACATAGTGCAGAAGATGATGGATGTGGTTGTTCAAGATAAGTAATCTATCCTGGGCTGTCAGCGCAGAAGTTCCTCAGAATACTGTCCCAGGTCTAACCATCTCCAGCTGCTTCAATTATGACTTTCCCTCTACCATAAGATCAGAAGTGGAGGTGTTCACTCATTCTATTTAGCAATGTTCACCGTGTCTTAGATACTGAAGCAGCTATGGCCACATCCAGCCATACCTGGTCAACATCCAGGCTTAGACTAAAAAGTGGCAAGTAACACAAGTGCCAGGCAATGGTAATCTCTAACGAGAGAGAATCTAGCCATCTCCAATTGATATTCAGTGGAATTACCATTTCTGAAGCCCCCACTACCAATATCTTGCAGCCTAACATTGACCAGAAATTGAATTGGATCGGTTATTTCTTATTGTTTGAGGTCGGAGGCTAGGAATTCTGCAGTGACTGACTTTCCTCCTGTTTCTCTGTGCCTGCTCACCATAACGTATGGAATAGATTACTGTTCACTTACCTGGATGGGTGCAACTCCAAGCACACTCCAGAAACTCAATCAGCATTTTCAACCTTCGCCACCAACCGATAGTGGGCAGCAGTAGGTACTATTTACAAGATGCACTGCAGCAAATTGCCCTAGCTGCTTTACAACTACAATCCTATGCACCTAGAAGGATAAAGTCGGCTAGATAGGAATATCATCACTTGCAAATTCCCCTCCAAGCTACATTATCCCGGCTTGGAACTGTATTGTTCGTTCTTTTATTGTTGCTTTGTCAAAATCTTGGAACCTCCTTTCTGCAATATTGGTGTCCTGACAAGCACTCCAGAAATTCCAAAAGACAGCTCCTTATGACTGTCTCAAAGGCATTTATGGATGAGCCATAAATGTTGGCCCAGCCTTCCCCTAAAGGAACGTATAATGAAAAAACAGTTACCTCTGAACATCTCAAAATACTTTATAGCTGATGAACTATTTTTGTTGTCATTATTGTAATATAAGAAATGCAGCAGCTAATTCACAAGCTCCTGCAAGCACCAGTCTGATGATCAGGTAAACTGTTTTAGTGATGTTGTTTGTGAGGAAAATATTGGCCTTGACACAAGGGGTAAAGCCAATGTCCCTTTTTGGAATAGTGCTATGATGTAGTCTTCATTTATGGAAGAGGTCAGGTAGGTCCTAGATTTACAATCTCAACCAGCAGTTAGCGTCTCTCTCAGCAACCTCAGTGGAAGTAGGCTTAGAATTTTGTTTGCACTCAAATCTTGAAAGTAGAACTTGAGTCCACAACATTTGTGAATCAAATCAACTAAGACTTGGCTAACACCACAGCTTACAGCTTCAAGGCTTTTATAAAATCAACAACATTGTTGCAACTTCAGTTTGATTAGAAAATAATGAGAAAGTTAACTGATTAATTTCTGTTTTTCCAGCCTTTGAGTAGATTAATTTGGAGTCTTAGTTAAGAATTTGAGAGGTAGAAGGACAGCTTTCCTTTTCTTCACTCTTTCCCCCCACCCTCCCAACCACAAAAAAAAAGCCAGACAGCTGGCATGAGGCCCTTTGGGAAAGGCCTGCCAAGTTAGGAGCCAGTATGGCAGTTTACAAGCCATTGGTACATTTCCACGGTATTGTAACATTAGGGGTAGGTTGCCAATCAGAGACCACCCACCACTATTCTACCTGACTTAAATGTCTTTCTTGCTTCCATACTGTTCACGAGTACGGCAGAAAATATCGTCCTTAATTTTTGCTGCACATCAGTATAGAATTTGATAGAAAATGTTCTTTTTTTTATAAAAAACTTTTTATGTATTTCAGATACCGTTTCGAATCATGCCTGGCATCCTCAGAATTGTGAAATATCTTCCATGAATAACTTTCTTGTTCCACACACATTTACTGAGCAAATGCCTGAAACTCAGCAGAATGAAACTATAGTTGCATGTCAAAATGTTACCTTAAGAAAGAAAGATTCATGTTCCCGAAGTTCTAAAATATCTCTGGAATTACTGGAGAAAAAGTGTACTTCCTTGGCAAGAGAATCTTGTTCAAGAAATTCTAAAATCAGTGATATTCCTGATTTTCACAGAATAAGTTTGGGTGGACCACAAGTTGAAATTTCTCCAATGCCACACAGCTCACATCCTTCTGATCCGCAGAAGTGTGCCACAAACCTGATTACTGAAGAACAGTCAGTTGAGCAACAGAAACCTGAAGTGACTGTTCTTGATGCAGAAATGGATCTAACTACAAGTGAAGCTATAGAAATTGTTACTGTTGGAACAAATTCTACAAAGGGCAGAACGAAAAAAACTGGAAGAGCTAATACGGAAATTGAAACAACCTCCAAGAGTGTGGCAACTCTGCGAAAAGTAAAACAAACTAAGGGAAAAAATTCCAACAGTGCTCAAAGAAATTGCAACATTGATTCTCAGCTGTTTGAAAAGACACAAAGAAAGTGTTCTGAGGAATTTTCTGTCTTTGACCAAAACTCTATAAATAATAATGAGGAGCCCAATGTTCGTATTCCAAGCAGTGGACTGAATAATTGGCTAGTGCATAAGCAGAATATCCACCAAAATGATCAGAAGGAATTTAGTCAGGTTGAAAGTGCTTCTAAAAATAATATAAACAGTATGAAAGAAACATTTGAGAAAAAGACATTTAAAATTCATAACAGCATTAAGGACAGCTCATGTAATTTATTTGCCTCGAGGGCTATTGAAATTTATAATAAACCAGAGAGGAATGAATGTCTAAATAATGAGGAAGAGAGCAGAGGAATTTCAAATACTTTACAAGGAAATTTCAGTAATGTAAAAGAAAAGGTTGGACAAGGAACATTTACTGTGTTGAAGTATCACAATGTTGAGGAAAGTACATCTAATCTAATTAAACAGCAAACAGTAGAGCACGAAGTGGAAATGGCTAAACATCCAGTATTAGAAGATTACAGGAATTTAAATAACAAGAGCACTAGCCGAAGGACATTTTTGGTGACAGGGAGCAACAACATTAAAGATAATTCGCCTCAAGCAGTTGGTAAGAAAAAGCTTGGAAAGCGGAGTGTGGTGGTAACAAATGAATATTCAGATAATTTAGAGGAGGGCTGCAGGAGCTCTCATGCGACAGAAGAAAATACTAGCATTAAAGGCAAGACTGATCGAAGGACATTTGTGGTCACAGAAAAACACAACAGCATTAAAGATATTTCACCTAAATCGTTTGGACAGGAGAAACTTAAAAAGCAGAGTTTGATGATAACAAATGAATATTCAGATAGTTTGGAGGAGGGTTGCAAGAACTGTAATGCTTCAGGAAAAAATATTGATAACAAAAGTAAGGTTAACCGAAGGACGTTTGTTGTATGTAAACGCCACCGGACCATTAAAGAAGATTCAACAAATTCATTGTTAAGGCATGATGGCAAAGAGCAAAATGAAGTGGAGATGGTTGAGTGTTTAGGTAACTTGAAAGTTAGCAATGCAAATAATATTGATAAACAAAAGATGATCGTAGTGCTTAAAAGGGGCAAAAAATCATCCAAACGAGAAAAATTTAGAAATCGGCCTGAAATTACAATGGCTGAATCTTTGGATAATCTAGAAGAAACCAGCAAGAGTTATAATGACTTAGAAATAAATATTGATAACAAAAAACGCAAAGCTGACATGGCTGCAGTGCACAAAAAACGAAAGAAATTTGAACAAAATTTCTCTGACCTAATTAAAGAAGAGAAAGATGATGAATCATATACAATAACTGCATGTTTGCCTTGCACAGAAGGGAACAGTGAAACTTCTGTCATTCAACAAGATTATATAAAAGGAATAGATGACCAAAGGACATTTGTGACAAATAAAATACTGGAAAATATTGAAAATCTACCTAATCTAATTGTGGAAAATCAAAGTGAAGAGCAAATGGATGTAAATCAGCACTTGAATAGAAACAGGAAAAACTGCGATCAAAATGCAGGTGTTTCTCCAGAAAATTATTGCAATGTGAAGGAAAGATTGGATAGAACAATTGCAGTTTGCAAAAATATTGAAGATCCAACTCACTCAATACTGGCAGCAAGAAAAACATTACAGTATGAAATCAAGAAGGAACGAGCAGAGTGTGAGCAGAACACCCACAAAATTTTAAATCATGATTGCAAAACTACTTCAAAAAAAGAAAGCCAACTTGTGGAGGAAATCTCTAGAAATAGCTCCAATGAATCTGTCACATGTCTATCCAGACGGGATGATTTGGCTGTGGGTGGAACAACTGCAAAGTGCCCAAGAGTTCAAGGTATGCCTTTATCTTTGGTCAAACAATTAACCAATGTATATATGCACAATTTATACTACATGGCAGTTAGAACATCTCCCTCATTCTATTTTAGACATATATGCAATTTCATACTCAGCTGTCTCAACATTTCACGATGACTTATTTCTTGTGACCCCTTTATCTGTGGAAAAGGAAATCTTCTGGTCTTTAAAATTATGAAAGAGTTTGATTAGATAATTGCAAAGATTATGTTTTCACTTAAATATAATATTATTCAATGATCAAATCAATTAAGCAATTTTTTTATTGTATTGATCATTTGAGTGGGCAGAATGGCATTGGTGTGTGTAAAAGGAGACATGGTGCCTATGTGAGAGAAAATAGATGAATATATGGACAAGGTGGGGGTAGATGGTGGAAGAAAGTAATTTAAGGTGTGAGGATATTTCTTTGGACTATGCCAACAAAAGAACTCTCAACCCATTAGTGTTGTAGAACCTTTTTTTCAGGTGATTATTTTGGGTTACGACCACTAGATTCCCATAATTTTCAAACTTTCATTACATTTGGGTAATCATGTCTTTAATTGTGCAATTCCTTTAATGTAACAACTGAAAAATTTACATTTACTACTTGAACAGGCAGACATAGCCATTATTTAATCTCTCCTCTGAACCAATAGTAGTAGTTCTTTCTATCAAACCTAAGGTAGAAGACAGAGGGTGGTGGTGGAGGGTTGTTTTTCAGACTGGAGGCCTGTGACCAGTGGAGTGCCACAAGGATTGGTGCTGGGTCCTCTACTTTTTGTCATTTACATAAATGATTTGGATGCGAGCATAAGAGGTACAGTTAGTAAGTTTGCAGATGACACCAAAATTGGAGGTGTATGGACAGCGAAGAGGGTTACCTCAGATTACAATAGGATCTGGACCAGATGGGCCAATGGGCTGAGAAGTGGCAGATGGAGTTTAATTCTGATAAATGCGAGGTGCTGCATTTTGGGAAAGCAAATCTTAGCAGGACTTATACACTTAATGGTAAGGTCCTAGGGAGTGTTGCTGAACAAAGAGTGCAGGTTCACAGTTCCTTGAAAGTGGAGTTGCAGGTAATGTTGCGGCTGTACAGGACATTGGTTAGGCCACTGTTGGAATATTGCGTGCAATTCTGGTCTCCTTCCTATCGGAAAGATGTTGTGAAAGTTGAAAAGGTTCAGAAAAGATTTACAAGGATGTTGCCAGGGTTGAAGGATTTCAGCTACAGGGAGAGGCTGAACAGGCTGGGGCTGTTTTCCATGGAGCGTCGGAGGCTGGGGGGTGACCTTATAGAGGTTTACAAAATTGACGGGCATGGATAGGGTAAATAGTCAAAGTCTTTTCCCTGGGGTCGGGGAGTCCAGAACTAGAGGGCATAGGTTTAGGGTGAGAGGGGAAAGATATAAAAGAGACCTAAGGGGCAACTTTTTCCACACAGAGGGTGGTACGTGTATGGAATGAGCTACCAGGAGCGTGGAGGCTGGTATAATTGCAACGTTTAAGAGGCATTTGGATGGGTATATGAATAGGAAGAGTTTGGAGGGGTATGGGCTGGGTGCTGGCAGGTGGGACTAGATTGGGTTGAGATATCTGGTCTGCATGGACAGGTTGGACCGAAGGATCTGTTTCCATGTTGTACATCTCTAAGATTCTATCTGTTCACCTTTAGTCTATTAATAAATTTACTCTTTAACCATCCAAATTGCTAGGAGTCCAAACTTAGTTTGCCTAATCTCTCTTTATAATTTAATCTTTGATAATCATCTTTCATTTTACAAAAGTACCAAGTTGTATTTGTATTGTAATTTTGATATCAATAAACGACCCGAGGTGCTTTACTAAAATATTATTATTATTAAAATTTACAATATCAGGCCACATTGCATTAGGGCAGATAGCCTAAGGTTTGGTTAGGATAGGTCTTAAGTGTCTTGAAGCAAGAAACCAAGGTAGAGAAGAGGAGGGATATAAGCAGGGAATTTCAAAGCTGAGAGCAACTGAAGGGAGGGCAGTCAATATTGGAACAGTTATGATTGGTAATGCATAAGATGCCAGAATTGGATGAATGCAGATACCTGGGAAGGATGTGGGATTGCTGTAAGTAAGTGAAAGTAATGCAGTGTCTTCAAATTATTGTCACCAAAGGGCAGTGTGGGGGAGGCCAGAGGTGACTGTGTGGGATGTAAACCAACTGCACATTTGATTTTGATTTGATTTATTTTTGTCACATGTACTGAGGTACAGTGAAAAGCATTGCATGCTAACCAGACTGGGTCAGAAAGACTTTACTCTGAACTACTTACTACTTTATAGGTCATAGGAATAAGTTAGAATAATAATGCTGGACTATTTAATCTTTAACTCTTCTAATTTTTTTGTGGCCTAACAATTTGATCCTGCAAATCTGTACCTGGGTACCTTTGTACCCAAGGTAGCGCGGTAATGTCGTGACTAACTTTTCACTGTACTTAATTTGAAAATATGTGACACAGCTAATTAAATTCAATTCTCTATATTCTACACTTACCCATGCTGTAGTTATGCATTTTAGTATACAAATTGGTGGTAATGTTAATTATTTTCTGATACGTTTTAATATATTCCTTATCTACCTTTTTTGTAGAGCAAGAGCCAGTTCCGATCCTCTCCAATGTGTCTAGCTCTGTCTGCCTATCATAGGGTACTTTTCTTGCCCATTTCTCCAGGTGCAGATTCAAAGGGATGAATGGCTGACACCTATCCCTGTTTTTGATGTTTTATAAATAATACTGACTGTCTACACCTTGGTCATTAATCGTTTAAACTTAAGGCTATGCTAATTGTTTTCTGCAGCATATTGCTGATAAAATAAACTACCAACTGAGATAATGACTTGGGAATTACTGGGCTGTTGTTCAATAAATTGATTTTGAGTATGCAAAATTTTATAAGACAGGTACTTTTTACAATATTCATTTAGAGAATTGTTGCCTTTAATATTTTTCCAGTTAATTCCTTTTTTCTGCCCTAGGCCAGTTACCTTATTTTGACTGCTCATACTGTGACCAGTCTAGACTTTGCCAACCATCAACTTTCACAAACAACTTCACTTCCTAGTCTAGTGGTGTACTATTCAGTCATTTTTCTGTCGTATTGAATGTTAGATGTTGAACTATCAGTAGTCAATTATGGTGAAATCAGTGGGCACCATATGGGTAATGTTATAACTGTAGTCTTAAAGACTAATTCATGTATCGCTGGACATCAGAGTGCTTCTGGGAAAATTAACAAACAGTGAAATTCACAACTGATCTCTGAGGAACTGTTGGACGAAGTCACAGCAGAGCATCGCATCAGATAAGTTAATTGTTTTAAGTCTGCAGTATTAAGTAGAGTGGGTTCTTTCCTGTTTCTATGTTTTTGGAGATATGTCTCTTGATTAAATTTAAAATATAAGCCATAGCTATTAATTTAACCTGGGGTAGTGTTTGTAGAGGAATAAGACGGTGATATTTTCTGGGCTTGTAGATTGTGAAGGAGCAAAAATGGCCTTTAGTAGAGTGATATGCGCTTCTAGTCAGATATGGGAGCTTAAAGAGAATTTAAGGGTTACTGTGGATTATATCTGCCATAAATGCTGTTGGTTGCGAATCTCACCAGATCAAGTGGATCGGTTGGAGAGACAGTTAGAAGCAATGAGGAATTTGCAACAGCAACAGTATGTGATGGATGGCAGTTATAGGAAGGGGGGAAAGTTTCAGATACAGTCACACAGATGGGTTAACTCAAGGAAAGGTAAGAGAGGTAGGCAGCTAGTGCAGGAGTTTTTTTTGTGTGTGTGTGGCTATATCCATTTCAAACAGGTATGCGCTTTGAAAAATGTAAGGGGTGATGGATTCTCAGGGGAGCGTAGCACGAACAGCCAAGTTTCTGGTATTGAGACTGGCTCTAATGCAAAGAGGGAAACGTCGGGTTCCAAGAGATCAATTGTGTTAGGTGATTCTCTAGTCCGAGGTACAGATAGACGTTTCTGTGGCCAGCAGTGAAAAATCAGAATAGTGTGCTGCTTCCCTGGTGCCAGGATCAAGGGTGTCATAGATGGTGTAGAATGTTCTCACTGGGGAGAGAGGCCAGCAAGAGTTCATTGTTCATATTGGAACCAATGACATAGGAAGGGAAAAGGTTGATATTCTGAAGTAGTCAAAGGGAAAATACAGAGAGTTGGGCAGGAATTTAAAAAGCTCCTCGAGAGTAGTAATATCTAGTTTACTCTCAGTGATATGAGCTAATGAGGGCAGGAATAGGAGGAGAGCAGATGAATGCATGGCTGAGGAACTGGTGTATGGGAGAAGGATTCACATTTTTGGAACAATGGAATCTCTTTTGGGGTAGAAGTGACCTGTACAAGAAGGATGGATTGCACCTAAATTGGAAGGGGAATAATATATTGGCAGGGAGATTTGCTAGAACTGCTTGGGAGGATTTAAACTAGTAAACTAGGGGGGTGGGACCCAAAGAGATGGTGAGGAAAGAGATTAATCTGAGACTGGTACAGTTGAGAACAGAAGCGAGTCAGTCAGGGCAGGCAGGGACACGGTAGGATTAATAAATTAAGCTGCATTTATTTCAATGCAAGGGGCCTAACTGGGAAGGCAGATGAACTCAGGGCATGGTTAGGAACATGGGACTGGGATATCATAGCAATTACAGAAACATGGCTCAGGGATGGGCAGGACTGGCAGCTTAATGTTCCAGGATACAAATGCTAGAGGAAGGATAAAGGGAGGCAAGAGAGGAGGGGGAGTGGCGTTTTTGATAAGGGATAGCATTGCAGCTGTGCTGAGGGAGGATACTCCCGGAAATACATCCAGGGAAGTTATTTGGGTGGAACTGAGAAATAAGAAAGGGTTGATCACTTTATTGGGATTGTATTCTCGACCTCCTAATAGAAGGAAATTGAGAAACAAACTTATAAGGAGATCTCAGCTATCTGTAAGAATAATAGGGTGATTATGGTAGGGGATTTTAACTCTTCAAACATAGACTGGGACTGCCATAGTATTAAGGGTTTGGATGGAGAGAAATTTAAGTGTGTACAAGAAATTTTTATGATTCAGTATGTGGATGTACCTACTAGGAAAGTTGCAAAACTTGAACTACTCTTGGGAAATAAGGCAGGGCAGGTGACTGAGTTGTCAGTGGGGGGCACTTTAGGGCCAGCGACCATAATTCTATTAGATTTAAAATAGTGAAGGAAACGGATAGACCAGATCTAAAAGTTGAAGTTCTAAATTGGAGAAAGGTCAATTTTGACGGTATTAGGCTGATTGGGGGCAGATGTTCACAGGTAAAGGGTCGGCTGGAAAATGGGAAGCCTTCAGAAATGAGATAACAAGAATCCAGAGAAAGTAAGGGTGAAAGGAAAGCCTGGTAGGTATAGGGAATGCTGGATGACTAAAGAAATTGAGGGTTTGGTTAAGAAAAAGAAGAAAACATATGTAAGGTATAGACAGGATAGATTGAGTGAATCCTTAGAGTATAAAGGCAGTCGGAGTATACTTAAGAGGGAAATCAGGAGGGGAAAAAAGGGGACATGAGATAGCTTTGACAAGTTGAATTAAGGAGAATCCAAAGAGTTTTTACAAATACATTAAGGACAAAATGGTAACTAGGGAGCGAATATGGCCCCTCAAATATCAGCAAGGCAGCCTTTGTGTGGAGCTGCAGGAGATAGGGGCGATACTAAACGAGTATTTTCCGTCAGTACTTACTGTGGAAAAGGACATGGAAGATATAGAAAGTAGCGAAATAGATGGTGACACCTTGCAAAATGTCCACATTACAGAGGAGGAAGTGCTGGATGTCTTGGAACGCATAAAGGTGGATGAATCCCCAGGACCTGATTAGTTGTACCCTAGAACTCTGTGGGAAGCTAGAGAAGTGATTGCTGGGCCTTTTGCTGAGATATTTGAATCATCAATAGTCACAGATGAGATGCCAGAAGACTGGAGGTTGGCTAACGTGGTGCCACTATTTAAGACGGGTGGTAAGGACAAGCCAGGGAACTATAGACCAGTGAGCCTGACGTCGGTGGTGGGCAAGTTGTTGGAGGGAATCCTGAGGGACAGGATGTACATGTATTTGGAAAGGAAAGGACTGATTAGGGATAGCCAACATGGCTTTGTGCATGGAAAATCATGTCTCTCAAACTTGATTGAGTTTTTTGAAGAAGTAACAAAGGATTGATGAGGGCAGAGCAGTATCTATATGGACCTCAGTAAGGCATTCAACAAGGTTCCCCATGGGAGACTGATTAGCAAGGTTAGATCTCACAGAATACAGGGAGAACTAGCCATTTGGGTACAGACCTGGTTCAAAGGGTGGTGGTGGAGGGTTATTTTTCAGACTGGAGGCCTGTGACCAATGGAGTGCCACAAGGATTGGTGCTGGGTCCTCTACTTTCTGCCATTTACATAAATGATTTGAAAGTCAGCACAAGAGGTACAGTTAGTAAGTTTGCAGATGACACCAAAGTTGGAGGTATAGTAGACAGTGAAAAGGGATACCTCAGATTTCAACCGGATCTTGATCAGATGGACTACTGGGCTGTGAAGGGTGCTTTCCTGAAGGGAAAGCAAATCTTAGCAGGACTTATACACTTAATGGTAAGGTCCTAGGGAGTGTTGCTGAACAAAGGGACCTTGGAGTATAGGTTCATAGTTCCTTGAAAGTGGAGTCACAGGTAGAGAGGATGGTGAAGGAGGTGTTTGGTATGCTTTCCTTTATTGGTCAGAGTATTGAGTACGGGAGTTGGGCGGTCATGTTGCAGCTGTACAGGACATTGGTTAGGCCACTGTTGGAATATTGCGTACAGTTCTGGTCTCCTTCCTATTGGAAAGATGTTGTGAAACTTGAAAGGGTTCAGAAAAGATTTACAAGGATGTTGCCAGGGTTGGAAGATTTGAGCTATAGGGAGAGGTTGAATAGGCTAGGGCTGTTTTCCCGGGAGCATCAGAGGCTGAGGGGTGACCTTATAGAGTTTTATAAAGTCATCAGGGGCACGGATAGGGTAAATAGACAAGAGTCTTTTCCCTGAAGTGGGGGAGTCCAGAACTAGAGGGCATAGGTTTAGGGTGAGAGGGGAAAGATATAAAAGAGACTGTAGATTAGATTACTTACAGTGTGGAAACAGGCCCTTCGGCCCAACGAGTCCACACCGCCCCGCCGAAGCGTCACCCACCCATACCCCTACAGCTACATCTACATCTACCCCTTACCTAACACTACGGGCAGTTTAGCATGGCCAATTCACCTGACCTGCACATCTTTGGACTGTGGGAGGAAACTGGAGCACCTGGAGGAAACCCACGCAGACACGGGGAGAATGTGCAAACTCCACACAGTCAGTCGCCTGAGGCGGGAATTGAACCCGGGTCTCTGGCGCTGTGAGGCAGCAGTGCTAGCCACTGTGCCACCGTGCCGCCCACCAACCTAAGGAGCAACCTTTTTACACAGAGGATGGTATGGCTATGGAATGAGCTGCCAGAGGAAGTGGTGGAGGCTGGTACAATTGCAACATTTAAGAGGCATTTGGATGGGTATATGAATAGGAAGGGTTTGGAGAGATATGGGCTGCGTGCTGGCAAGAGGGATAGATTGCGTTGGGATATCTGGTCGGCATGGACCAGTTGGACTGAAGGGTCTGTTTCCATGCTGTGTGACTCTATGACTAGAATGAGAGTCATACCGCTGGCTGGTTGGCAGGAACCAGAATCTGGCCAACATCGATGAACATGTGTTGGTCCGCATATTGGTGATCAGGAGTTGGGTAGCCTGGGGAAGAGAGATTTGAAATGCTTGCGAGGAGAAAATGAATCAGCAGCATTGGAGATTTGGAAGGATGAGAGTTGACAATCTCTGGTGAGGACAGAAAGTGATTTGGCTGTCTGGAGTAGAGGGCAAATGAATTAACGCTGCTCATCTTAGAGGTGGGTGTGTGATAAGAGAGAACAAGATTTGGCATCTACCATCAAGCATGCAAGGAGAAGTGGCTTCTGACCTACTTGCATGTGAGTTCCATGAAGGCCAGTGTTTGTTAGTCCCAACACTTAGCTTGGTCTTGGTCCCAATCTCCTTCCCTCGGGATCAGGATTTTGGCCTCGGTTTTTTCTCTCTCTACTTTAGTGTCAAAAAAGGCCAAAGAAAGTTTTACTGCTTAGCTCTGCTTCTTGACACTTTGTAATGGTTATTTTTATTAATTAGTCATTTAAAGCATCAATTTATTGATTTATTGCTTCGGAATTTTTTTCAAACCTGTTGTGGTAAACTTTTGTTCCTGAAATCTCCTCACTGCATCCCTCCTTATGAGTGCAAGGGAAATTCAAAAATGACTCCCTCCATCTCTTCCCCCCCCCCCCCCCCCCCCCCCCCCCGCCACACCCCCCATTGAACAGTTTGAACAATGCTGCCATACGTTGTCCATTTGAGTAAAATAATAGGTAAGTAACTTCCCATTGTATTTAATTATATTTTAAATGCAACAAATGTGATGGTAACTCTTTGTGCTCTATACTATACTGCACCATTAATTCTAATTGTTTGTCATTCTTTGCATTTTAACTTGTACCTTTAATATTAAAATCAGATGTTCCTTCATATTGTTTCAGAGAAAAAAGAATGGGAAGTTCTAAAGGATGTGACAAATGTAACCCAGAACAAACTTGGTTGTCAGTCACAACTCACTAAAGAAAACCAAGGTCTTTTCAGTTCACGAAGCAAACGTCAAACTACTGCAGTGTTAACTTATAAAGAACCAGCAATAGGCAGGTATGTGAATTCATTTTGTTCCTCACTTTTGAAATATGAAAATAAAATGTCTCATTGGTTCAAATTCAAATGTTCATTTCACAAATTTGGAAAATGCTGAAGTTATTTTATGCTAAAATTTCGAATCTGGTTGAAAATGAAGTTCATTTTAAGGACATTTCTACAAAGGAAGGTTATCTTACTTTCTGTTCTGAATTTTTTTAAATCTTGTATACATTGCTCCTAATTCTGCACTGCTCAGTTAATGGAACAGTCTGTTACTTTTTACTAACTCACCTTTTTCATAATTTTAGCCACCTTTACCAAATCACAGTGTTTTCCTGTGATCTAATAAGTTCTCATTTTGCAAGATACTCATGATTATCTCCTTGCATGTCCTAGTGAATCTATGCTGTTGTTTCTATTGCTGCAACATCTTTCCAATAGCAAGAACAAAATTGCTTGATCTTACTACAGTTTTATATAAATTGGTGGTAATATCAGAAATTTATATTCCATAGCTCATTCTAAAAAAAGTCCAGCTTATTTTATTCTGGTCATGTTCACTTGAGATGCACTTTGTCTTGTGAACTTTTGATCTTTGCTATTCCATAGCATGAGCCTTCTCTCCAAACCACACATTGTATATTTTTAAAATCAAAGTGTACTGTTGTTTAACTTAGCCAACATTACTTTTCATTGAGTGTTTTTGAAATTTTCAGAAAATAAGCATCATTTGAGAACAATCTTTCATATTTTGATTATGAGCAAAAGCAAGTACATAAACTTTCCATTTTTGTTTGTTGATGAAAGCATTGAAATAAGAACAGAATGGAAGAAACCCTTTTGATTTAAATGTATTGTATTGGAGAATTGTAAGTAAAATCAAGCAACAAGTGCTATGAAAGGAGGTTGAAAATACATTCAAATGGCCCTTTGGTCCAACCCATCTACACTGACCATGTGCCCAAACCAAACTAGTCCCGCTTGCCTGCACTTAGCCCATATATTGTCCCTGATGAAGGGCTCTTGCCCAAAACATCGATTTTCCTGCTCCTCTGATGCTGCCTGACCTGCTGTGCTTTTCCAGCACCACTGTAATCTAGACTCTGATCTCCAGCATCTGCAATCCTCACTTTTGCCATATTCCTCCAAACCTTTTCTATTCATGTACTTATCCAAATGTCTTTTAAGTGTTGTAACTGAACCTACATCCACTACTACTAAAGTTAGTTCATTCCACATGTGAGCAGTGCGTTTTTATTTTGAAAAAAACATGTCTCTCATCTTAAAAATATGCGCTTTTGAATACTCCATTTCCTAAGGAAAAGCCTATTGCTATTCACCTTATATAGCGTCTCGTGATTTTCTCGATCTGTAAGGTCACCCCTCAACATCCTACGCTTCAGTGAATAAAGGTCCCTGCCTATCTTTTAGTCAAACCTTCCATTCCTGGCAATTCCCGGTAAATCTTTTCTGAATTCTCTCCAATTAAGTATTAATCTTCCTGTCGTAGGGTGACCAGAACTGTACATAGGCCTCAGTGTCCTAAACAATCTTAACATGATATCCCAACTCCAATATTCAAAGCTCTGAGCAATGAAGGTAAGCATGTTAAGTGCCTCCTTAACCACCCTGTCTATATTGCAGGTTTCAAATAATTATGTACTGGGTTTCTCGTATAATTGTTTATAATTCAATATCAACAGGTTAGACATTTAACAAAAAAATCAAATTTATTTTACTGGATTAGCAATAAAGTTTTGACTGCTGCAGTTACGCAAGACTACTAAAACATCCAATACAACTACATTTATGAATGTTTGAATACATGTTTGACATGCAGGAATTAAGGCAGTGAACAGCTGGATTCAGCTCTAGATTATTTTTGTAAATGGTTAGCTGAAGCTCATTGGGCCCAGCAAAAAATTAAGTCCATGAGTTAAGATAAGCACAGCCAGTTGTAAAACGTTTCTAGAGTAATCATGAAATATACTATCCAATAAGCTGCATTGAATCGGAATTAATTCATTCTCCTTTTTTTATTAAGAGTACAAATTAGCTGAGTATGATTCCAGAAAAAACAATGAAACTTAAACTGAATACCAAACGTCTTTGCATCAATTGTGCAACATATTAAGACTTGTGACCAGAGAGTTCAAAGCTTTAAAATAATCTAGCCAATTAAGAAAAACATCTGTCTCATCAAGCATACAAATGAGGGTTATTTGTGGAACTGAATTTTTCTCTCTTGAAAGCCCAAGTGGCTCATTTCTGCTCCTGAATCCTACATAAAATCTCTAACATCATGAAATTCAAATATTTGAACATTAAGATCAAATTGGAAGTTTGAAGATCTACAAGCAATATTTGCCTAGATTCCAATATGAATTTACAGCACTGTAAACAATTTCTGTTAACATATAGAAGTTTTAATGTGTAAAACCTTTCAATTTTTATCTTTGTTCCCTCTACTTTTGCTGCGCTATCTCAATGTTGTGATTGCTACAATGGGCAGAGTATGGATTGTAGTTGGAAAAGATAATAGAAATTTGACCGAGAAGCCAAATTTGTGGCTTCAGGCCTCACCAGAGATGAAAGCACATATCTCAAACTGATGCTCTAACTCAGTATCATGAACTGCACTATATCACATGTATCATTCTCTTTTGAATTAACCTGAGGCTCCTCTGCCATCTGAAGTGTTTGAGATTCTGTTAAATTATTCAAAGAAAAACAAGTAGTTCTTCCAGTGATTTGACTAATATTTATCCTTTAGCTGATATGACTTTTTAAAAAAGTTACCTAGTCATCAGCATTGCTGTTAGTGAGACCTTTACCTGACACTAGTGACTATATGTCAAACTTAATTTTGGGATGTACATGAAATCAATGCGCCAATTACTGCACACGTTATAATCTTTAAATTGATTTGAAAAACGAATTTTTGAAGGTTACATGAAGTGGAGCCATTGGGCAAGTCCTTTTTGAAACAAGGACAATGATGTGAGTAATTTTGTCAGACAATCAGACAAATGTATAGTTTGGAGAACCAAAGGGTACAGGAAAACCTATAAACTTGGAGATTACAAAGATAGCATGTTACAAATTGGAGAATTTGAAGAGTTATTTAAATTAACTGACATGAATAAGTCATATCTCATACCTTGAAATTCAGTACTTTAAAGCGCAGTGACAATTATATAGACAGATGTAGCAGTTATTTTGTTTTGGCGCTAGTTAAGAGGAAGGTTGGACGAGACAAACATGGTAGTTCTGCAGCACTTAAGGCATCAGAACTGTGCTATATAGTTCAGTTCTGACCATAAAAGTAGAAATGTATTACATCATTGTCAAAGCATGTTTAAAAGATTCAGTTTCTGTTGCATCACAACTTGTGTCTTCTTCCAGTCAGTGGTATTTCAGTATTTTTAATATTACAATATCCTTACATGGTATATCATTTTACATTTTGACTGTGGTATATTGCATTGTCTTTAGTTTGCTCAATGGATTAAGGATCATTTATCATACCTTTAAGGCTGGTGTTTTGCAGGACAAATTTTTGAAAGTGTTAAAGGAAATTTGATGTGCAGTCTTATTAATGCTAAAATAACTATTGGTAATTTACTATTATGCATAACTTGCTCTATTTGCAGAAAACTACGTCGAGGGGATCAATTTACAGACTCGAGCTTTCTCTGCTCACCTGTATATAAAAATAAGAAAAGACAAAGACGCAGTGTTCAAAAAGTACACAAATGAAGACATAGGGAAAATACAACATCACAGAATTTCAACTTTTGACAAATTTCAGATCTAGAAATAACACTTGCACTTCCTGCATTTTAAAAATTTCTGAAATTGTCATGGCTATCTAAATGCAGCCTATACAGAAATGTATTTCTTATGTTTATATTACATTACTGTTCATGTTTATATCTAACTTAGTACAGGAGAGCTTTCTAGTTGTTCCAAGAAAATTTGCAAAACCGTTTAGGATTCTCTATCCACTTTTGAATCTTAAAGGTGCATGGTAACTTTGCTCTTTTTAAGCTGTCTATCAAATCAAGTTGCCATTTTCATTGTAAACCTACTTTAAAAACCAGTGTAAAAATATTAATGAAAACCACCAATTAATGTACAGTTGCACTGTAAAGTTCATGCACAAATTCCAAGTTGGTTTATACTAATTATATAAATCTGTCCAGAAAGTGTCAATTCAGTCAAGCAAACTTTTTGATCCATGTAGTAACTTGGGAGTAAATTGTACTCAATGGCTGTCCAATCGTCACCAAGCAAGTCTGGTATGTTGCATGCCAGTGGTGCTGCAGGCAGTAAATATGCACCAAGAGGCAGGAAACCTTTCAATTCTGCCATGGCCCAGACTGCTTCCAAATCTTCAGTAAAACTTAACATTTAAGTTGCTATTCAGTCGGATTGCCACGGAGCACTGCGCACAAGCTCCAGCTAATTTTATCTCTTAATTGCAAAACAGATGCTGACAATGCAGTTGGATTCATTTACGTATTAACAAGGCTGCCTTCCAGTTCTGGCTGTGATAATGGCAACAGGAATGGGAGATGAATCAGTCCCACTCTTTTCATTGCAATATTTTCCCATTTCCTTTGGGCAGGAAATCTTCATCTCTTGTATTGTTAAACGTTTTGAAACAATATACATAACCAAAAACTGTTGCCATACCTTTGCAAAGTTGTGGCTTAACATGCAAGTTTTAGGTTTTGTACACTTTGGAGGAAAAAAAATCACCATTTATCTTAGATGCATTTGCAAAATGGGCAGTTAATTTAAAATTCTGATGTGATCTTCACTCAGTTTGATTAAAAAATTCATTGTTGTGGATTATTTTAGATATTTTTATTGCACTTTTCTGCTTTGTGAATTAGTAGGCAAAACTGAAACTCTTAAGGTTGCACAACTCTTCAAGAAAATGCAATCACCTCTACAGTATTATGTCCATAAGATCAGCTAACACCAGCAATGTGCAAGAAACTTGTGGAAACAATAACCTAAAATCACTTTTTGTATTTGCAAGTTTTATTGTTGAAATTGAAAATCTTACTAATTCTATGTACACTAACTGAAGGTGAAATAACTTGTAGACAAATGTGATTAGACTAGAAATCAAGTTACTATTTAATCTTTTGTGCAGCCAAAATAACTAAAGATAAGTTCAGTCTTTGGTTCACATATCCTTGGAAGGATAGCTTGTAAGCCATATTTTTTTTAAAAAATTGCTTCCTAGGAGGTAGAGCCAGCAGGTATGCACATGTACTATCCAAATCCAGAAAAATTTTACCAGTGATTTACGTGGGAATACTCAACATACGTTGGCAGTTTATTGGGTTAATGTACAAGGTCTACTTTGATGCAAGAATGTTAAGTCTTTTAAATGTTTTCCAGCTTTATTTTAAAATTCAGTTAATTTGCAGATGGAAAAAATTAGTTACTGGCAGGTGATATTAAATCTTAATACAACCATATTTGCTTTAAAATTCAAACTTAAATTAGAATGACTAGAGTGTGATTGTATGACATAACATTCTGTAAATTCTCTCATGTTCAAAACCACTAAATGAAATACTTAATAAATTTGGTTCAAATAAAGCTTCTAGTTTGTGCTGGGGAACAAATTTCAGAAGTTTGAGAGGTAGAAAAAAAGGCTGATTAAATAGTACTAGTTCTTCCTGAAACACTGAATAATCTTTTAGATGCTTAGATGATACTCTCTTCTAAGTGTAACAGATCTGAGCAAAAATATGTCTAATTTGGAAGAGATTAAGCCTTGAATTCAAAGTGTATTCCTAAAATGGTATAAAAAGATAACAGCTGAAACAATGTATTTGTAAAAATATATTGGATACATATCTTAGCTGAAAATTATTTTCAAAAACATTGGTCAATAAATTACAATTTGGATTTAAAATCCTATTTCCAAGCTGCATCAGACCCAGAAATACACTAACTTTTTGTTACCTTGGCCATGGAATTTGCTGAAAATGAGCCTCCTGTTTCTAAACAGCACACATCAAATTGAGAACTCCACTTTTTCAACAATACATACTGTCAAAAATATGGAGACAGGATGCCAGATGGATGGAGGGTAGGGATAGTAAGGTGTCATAAGTGCATGTCTGCCAGTGGTGGGGAGTTAAGCAAATATTGCACCTGCATCTGAGAGGTCGAAGAGTGGCAAAACCACCCATTGGAGTGTGGTGGAAATTGACAGGAATTACATGGGGAGGACAATTCAGGGAAACACCTAAACATTCTTAAACTTGATTAAATTCTTCAATATTTTCCTGTATGACATCACAGCTGCTTTTATTTTAAATACACGTTTACACGAGGAGTGTTTAGTAAATTTTATTTCTGGAATATCAGGTGTAATGAAAATTATATTAACATTAGTAAATTATTTTAGCAGTTTCATTGGAAAATTATTCACAACTCTTGTAAATATAAAAGCAGACCCAAGTTGCTAAAGCTGTAGTAAACCCATACAGAAGAGAGTTCATACTTTGTTCAAAATACTCCTAACTTACACAAGAAACCTTAGCCTGGAGAATCTGAAGTGTTTCCATGTGGCTCCCATCAATATACTGACAAGAGTAAGAATTGCTGTAGAAATTTCAGGCAAAAAAAGTCTAATTTTCTTTAGACCATTTGACAGTAAATAGTCCAATTCAAAAATGGCAACTTTGCTTTTATAAAGTCACTCAAATATATTCCAATTGTCACTGATATCAGCTATCCATGCCAATAGCAAGGGAATTAGCATTTTCATTGGCTAGTATGTTTTTCTAGGGACTCATTATTCCAGAATACCTTAAGTCTCATCTGGTTCTTTAACCCTACCCCATCTAGTGTTGCTACCAACGGTTAGGGCAAAAAAAAATTAATAAGTAATTATCCAAAAAAGCTAGTATTCTAAAATGGAACTGCTTTGAACAAAATATTTCTCTCATTCTTTTCCCCCTTCAAGTCTTAAAAGAAACTGAAGTACAGAGGGAACATGGAATGAAAAATTGATATTGCAGTATGAAGAAATATGGATTTCTAAAGGTTTACGTAGACATAAAAGGTTCGTCTTAAATGGTACCTCTTGCAGGCACTGTGTATATACCCCAACTCATAAAGTCATGGAAAGTGTTGTAATGTAAACATACCTGATTAAATACTTGCACAATCTGTATAAAATCATGATCAAAATTAGCAATAATTCAAATTGCTTGGTGGTATTATTCAACGTTTTGTTAAGCTCTAAATACAATCATGCTTCTTAATACAATTTTAACATTTATTATGGTTCTTATCAAGTGTACTGGCTATATTTGATTCTCTAGGCTTTTTATTTCAAGTGACAATCTACCATTTAATAGCCAATTTTAATATTGTAGTGTACCTTCTACATACATACATAAACAATTTTAAAGCTTGTGTGATACCAGTTTCAAGCTCAGATTTTCTGAAAGCTTGTCCATGAATTCAAAGGTATTCAAATAATCAGAGCGTTGCACACTGCAAAACAAGATTAGTGAATTTCAGACAAGAATTCAACCACTAATATACTGAAAAATTCAAAGCAAATTAGGTGTTTTTATTTTAAAGAAAGGACCACAATAGTATTGATAATATTCCAAGTGTATCAAATTTTCACATGGAACAAAACAAGAATGTTTTTTAAGATACAACTTGTATCTTAAAGCAACTTGTTTATGAATTAAATAGGCATCAGGACAATATTCCATAGTCATAAATGCCCAGATTGTTGACATAATTATTTTTTTTTCCTTTCTGTTCAGTGCCATTGGTCACTTAGTTTCCTATCGATCAGAATTCTGACTTTTTTGTTTCAAAGAAAATATCATCAACCTTGGGTTCCAGAATATATACAACATACAATTCCTGAGATTTTAATAAAAAGGATAATACTGGAGAGAGATTTGGGCAATAAGTTACTAAATAAGTTAATTGAATTTCTTTTTAAAAAGGATTTTAAATCAATACAACCAATCGTAATGTCAAAACAACAAATGAACTTTAATGAGCCGCTCTTTAATGAATACCATTCTAATTCATTAAAGTTTTTTGAAGAAGTCTCAAGAGTGGGTACAAGGGAACCAGATAATGTTTGGCAAGGTTCTTCAGAAAAGTTGAAGTCATAAGGGAAGAGCCCAATGTTGGAGGTATATTGGCATGGACACAATTGGCTAATAGGCAGGGAACAGTGAGTGGGGTTGTTATTTTTCAGATGTGCAACCTGTGACCAATAGTGCTCCAGAAGTTAGTGCTGAAACTGCAACTATTTACAAAATTTGCAAACAATACAAAAATAGGTGGAAAGGCAGTTTATGAGAACTGTCTTTTTCAGATAAGTATTGACAGATTAAATAAATGTCAACAAGTTGGCAAATAAGGTATAATGTGAAAAAATGTCAAGTCCATTTTGAAAGGGAAACAAAAGAACAGTACTATTTAAATGAAGAAAATTTGCAACACAGAAGGACTTGGTATTCACCATCATGCACAATTACTAAAGTGCTCAGACTGGGCTCAAACTCTGGTATTCTCAAAATGACCAGTTAACAGTGTAGGAAACAAAAAAAAAGTCCCATAATATAGAAGTATCGACAAACACTCAGCACAAAGTCATATAGTGTTCACAAATCTGACAAAAGGCTCAAACAGTTTTAGTTAGCAACAAATCCTCACCCGCGCCGGGGACCTGGGTTCGATTCCGGCTCAGGTCGCTATCTGTGTGGAGTTTGCATATTCTCCCCATGTCTGCGTGGGTTTCCTCCCACGGTCCGGGGATGTGCGGGTCAGGGTGGATTGGATGTACTGGGCTTCCCATTGTGTTCGGGGATGTGTAGGGTTGGGTGCATTGGTCAGGGGTAAACGTAGAATAATAGGGTAGGGGAATGGGTCTGGGTGAATTGGCTGTGCTAAACTGTCCATAGTGTTGGGTGCATTAGTCAGAGGGGAATGGGTCTGGCTGGGTTACTGTTCAGAGGGTCAGTGTGGATTTGTTGGGCTGAAGGGCCTGTTTCCACACTGTAGGGATTCTAATTTCTAATCAATCTAAAATCAATATTTATCCATGAGGTAATCAGGATGTAAATGAAATAAAATATCCAAAATTAGTGGAGTAGTTTGTTTTTTGGGAAATCCATTGATTATCTTATACAACTATACTAACCAGTGATGAGGAAACTAACATTCAATCAAGAACACTTAGGACAGAAAATGTCTGTTCAGTTCAAATTCATTGCCATAAACATATTTTATCCCAATAGGAACAAATCAGCACCAATATGTATCTCTGATCATAATGAACGTTTCTGCTAATTTGTGATTCAGCAGTGTTGATTGAGTGTACCCTTACTGAAAATTAACAATCTAGAATAAACCTTATCACATCTGGAATAGATTTAAAAGATTGAAAAACAGCTTTCTTAAACTGAATGAGACTGTTGGCTTCAAGCAGGATTGTACTTACTTTGGTAGTCCTTTGATGCATGCAGCCAAATCCTTGGTCATGAAACCAGATTCAATTGTTTCGACACAAACTCCTTCTAATAAAGTACAGAATGTTTGTAGCTCCAAGTTATTGTCCAGCTTTGCCCTATGGGATAGTCCTCGAGTCCAAGCAAAGATGGAAGCTTGAAACAAAAAATAGTGGGAAGAGAGTTGACGGGGGAAAATCTTGCATTTAAAAAAAAGCTACAAGGTAAGAAAGTACTTGTTACCATATCTATGATTTAACAGACTATTAAACATTGAATTATTATTGCAACACCTTAAGAACAGAAAAAACATCCTTGGGAGTTTCATTACTTACAAATTACAAAATAAGAGATGCAATGCAACGCGACAATGGGAGAGGTGTCCACATAACTTGTAAGCAAGAGAGACTTGTTGATCTTATGCAGAGAGTTCTGGTCCTTAGTTAAAGAAACTGATTTACAGCCATCAAAGATGGCAAAGCCGAGAGCAGAGTGGGAAGTGAAACGAGGTTGGAGAAAGTTGTAAAGTTTGAAATAAATTTGACTTGGAGTGGATTGAAAATGAAGGCAATTTTAATTTCAACCCATTCAGAATAGACAGCTATGATTGACAAGTAGGCTTAGAATAGAGGAGACTGGGAGAAGGAAGACGTTGGAGATATCAACTCTAGAGATATCATGAGAATTGATAAAGAGTGACAGATGACATTTTTGATAGTAAGCAATTTTGGTGGCAGACGAGATTTAGACTTTAAAATTTAGCTTAAGCAGCAAGGAATGAAAGACTTGTGAAGGAACTAGTGAAACTATTTCACTTGGGAGAAGAGATTTAGCAGAATTAAAAGGATGGGAGTTACAACAAAGATGAGCAAAAGGCAATAGAATATTATGTGTAAAATATGAAGTGCTTTGACACAATGATCAAAGAAAAGCTATTCATTTGAAAGTCACCAATTTAAAATGTTCACAAAAGAATGAAGACTATTCAGAAAATTTTCTCTAGCAGACTGTTGAGAGTAAGGAATACTTTGCTATATATAAACAATTCTGAAGACAGACCATTGAACCTTCTAAGGAAGGGTTGATACATTTGAATCAGGGGAAGGACAGTGAAAGTAGTTTTGTAATATTCTAATTAAAATGACAAACACAATTAACTTCCTTGATTAGATTAGATTCCCTACAGTGTGGAAACAGGCCCTTCGGCCCAACAAGTCCACACTGACCCTCTGAAGAGTAACCCACCCAGACCCATTTCCCTCGGACTAATGCACCTAATGGGCAATTTAGCATGGCCAATTCACCTGACCTACACATCTTTGGACTGTGGGAAGAAACCAGAGTACTCGGAGGAAACCTACGCAGACACGGGGCGCATATGCAAACTCCACGCAAACAGTCACCCGAGACTGGAATCGACCCTGGGACCCTGGTGCTGTGAGGCAGCAGTGCCGCCTGTTCCTTCTACTGAGTTCTACAGTTCTAAATCCAAACATTTCTATTACTTTTTTTTTTAAACAAAGAATTTGAAATTCACTTATTGTTAACTTATGAATCTGGATCTCATGAATTTTACGTTTTCTAAACATTGCGCTTTCCGTAAAACTTGGTGTCACCTACAAAATTAAAGTCTAATTTTGACAGCAAAGTCCCAAAACTCAGTCTAAAATATTCTGTTGATTACACTCAATATATTAGTTACACTAAAAATCGGCAACCCAGCTGTGCTGACTTAAATAGCAAAAGTTGTGAAACTGAATTCAATAAATTTGCTACTGTATAGTTCAATGCCAAGGAAACAATACCCATAAAGATGTTAGATTTTCTAAGAATCTATCTAGTTCACCAATACCCTATATGGTGGAGAATCTAACATCTCTATTTGTTTCGTTCATACAAAAAACTCTTATTTTGTGATGAAGATCATATAATATTTTTCGTTTTGGGAACTGGGGTTCTAAATTGGAAGTAAATAGGATTTTGGTTTTCAGTTTTTGAAAGTTTTGAAAAATCACTTTTTAAGTAGTGGGTCAAAACAGCATTTCCTTAAAAAAGCATATGATTTGAGCACAATTGATTTCCTTCTAGAAATTACATAAATTATTTGACAAGCTGTCTGGTGAGCTATTTACTGAAGTATTCACTTTAAGATCTACAACCCAGAGACAGAGTTGGAGAGGGACCTTCAGCTACAGTTCAGAGAAAAAAAAATCATATCACTGAAAGGACTGTTTCATTCTGGCAGTCTCCAGCCCATCAGAGTGGAAAGCAGTTTTCAGCTGTTTTAAAGTCTTAGTAAAAAGGGCTGGAAAAGCCCTTGAGCTTTCTAAACAGTTCAGTGAAAAAAGATCAGTCAGTTAGCATGTGTTTGTGTCTCAGAGAGATAGTAACACACAATGAAATCTGGTAAATCACTAAGTCACTTTAAAAGATGTCAGTTGAGTAGGAAATTAAAGAATGAAGATAGGAGTGACACTTCACTGGAGTTGAATATCCAAAAAGGAAATTGCTGGATAAAATGGTTGAATCTCTCTTTTTTGCTTTTTATTTATTTCCAAACTCTCTTATTACTGTTTCATTATTTTCCATTTTGAGCAATAAATCCGTGTCATTTTGTTAAAAGTACATTATCAATCTCCTGTGAATATTATCAGTGACTGATAACAAGATTACTGAATTGCAAATATAAAACTTAACATCTGTCAAGCCAGCCTTCACTCTGGAATCTGATCTGACCTGTCCAGTATAACCAACGGCTGTATGATGATAACTCCCACAAGACGTGGTTAGCTGTTCGTACCCACAAAGTAATTGTGTTAGGCAGTAAATGTTCCTGTTTCAGAATTTCCCACATCCTGAACTGAAATAAAAAATATACCTACTAATCGTTACCTCTGGTTCCCAGAATATAACCAACTTATTACTGAGCCGTTACCATGGTTTCACAAATCTTTAGTTATAACTCTCACAAGAACCAAACAATGTTTTCCCACAAACTTAAAGGGTGGTGGGCATGTTGTTGGAAGGAATCCTGAGGGACAGGATGTACATGTATTTGGAAAGGCAAGGACTGATTAGGGATAGTCAACATGGCTTTGTGCGTGAGAAATAATGTCTCACAAACTTGATTGAGATTTTTGAGGAAGTAACAAAGAAGATTGATGAAGGCACAGCGGTAGATGTGATCCAAATGGATTTCAGTAAGGCGTTCGACAAGGTTCCCCATGGGAGACTGATTAGCAAGGCTAGATCTCACAGAATACAGAGAGAACTTGGATGAAGAACTGGCTCAAAAGGTAGAAGACAGAGGGGTGGTGGTGGAAGGTTGTTTTTCAGACTGGTGGCCTGTGACCAGTGGAGTGCCATAAGGATTGGTGCTGGGTCCTCTACTTTTTGTCATTAACATAAATGATTTGGATGCGAGCATAAGAGGTACAATTAGTAAGTTTGCAGATGACACCAACATTGGAGGTGTAGTGGACAGTGAAGTGGGTTACATCGGGTTACATCAGATTACAACAGGACCTGGACCAGATGGGCCAATGGGCTGAGAAGTGGCAGATGGAGTTTAATTCACATAAATGCAAGGTGCTGCATTTTGGGACAGCAAACCTTAGCAGGACTTATACACTTAATGATAAGGTCCTAGGGAGTGTTGCTGAACAAAGAGACCTTGGAGTGCAGGTTCATAGCTCCTTGAAAGTGGAGTCACAGGTAGATAGGATAGTGAAGGAGGCGTTTGGTATGCTTTCCTTTATTGGTCAGAGTATTGAGTACGGGAGTTGGGAGATCATGTTGCAGCTGTACAGGACATTGGTTAGGCCACTGTTGGAATATTGCTTGCAGTTCTGGTCTCCTTCCTATTGGAAAGATGTTGTGAAACTTGAAAGGGTTCAGAAAAGATGTACAAGGATGTTGCCAGGGTTGGAAGATTTGAGCTATAGGGAGAGGTTGAATAGGCTAGGGTTGTTTTCCCGGGAGCATCAGAGGCTGAGGGGTGACCTTATAGAGTTTTATAAAGTCATCAGGGGCACAGATAGGGTAAATAGACAAAGTCTTTTCCCTGAAGTGGGGGAGTCCAGAACTAGAGGGCATAGGTTTAGGGTGAGAGGGGAAAGATATAAAAGAGACCTAAGGGGCAACTTTTTCACTCAGAGGGTGGTACATGTATGGAATGAGCTGCCAGAGGATGTGGTGGAGGCTGGTACAATTGCAACATTTAAGAGGCATTGGATGGGTATATGAATAGGAAGAGTTTGGAGGGATATGGGCTGGGTGCTGGCAGGTGGGACTCGATTGGGTTGGGATTTCTGGTCAGCATGGACGGGTTGGACCGAAGGGTCTGTTTCCATGTTGTACATCTCTATGACTCTAATACAATTTCCACAGTACTTCTCCTATTTGTCTTAGTGGATGAGCCATAAAAACCTCCATATAATAATACTTACACCTATGTTCCTCAGCAATTTAAACAATGGATGGAGTGGAAGAACTTCCATGGAAAATCACCTCCTAAATATCAACATTACCAAATCTGTAAAACTATTGTTTCATGACGATAAATGATCATGAAGTATTGCTGTAATTCCTATGATCTCTTCCATTTAGGTGAGCTAAGTAAAATTCACATCATTGAACAAACTCGTAAAATGGAGACTTGGGGCTTTTCAGATTTAACATCAAGTAAAATAAGTTTCAAATTAGTATATTTTGAGATTATCATGTAATACACTGCAAACTGTGCATTATCATTGATTAACAAAACAGAATGGTTATACTTTGTAATTACTTTTCTATAAGACAAAAGTATTTTTACCAATTGGATTGGTTGAGGTTTCTTTGCCCTGCTGGTGCATACGGTAATGGCGTGTAACAGTACCATGGGCTGCCTCAGCTTCTACTGTCTTACCGTCAGGACAAAGCAATACACTAGTCATCATTCCCAGTGAGCCATACCCTGAAGACAATTAGAAACAAATCTTTAAAAACAATCAAAATAAAGAAACCATAATACAATCTACAAGGGACTAGCTTAGAAAAAAGGTCAGCTTTTCATTTCCTGTAAAATAGAGGCACTACGAACATACAAGAACTGGAATCAATTTTCCTCGACAACTCCTGAAATTATCTCCTGTGTTAATTTGAAAATGGGAAGTTTGATATTCCAAGACATTGACATGTATTTTGCAAGTTATTTGGATAGATTTCAAATTAAACTCTAGAATATAATGTAGACATTCATCAGTAGAAGTAGCTGTTCAGTATATATTATCGAGTGTAGAATAACGTAGATAAACAAACTGGCAAGAATACCTTGTGCAATAGAATCAGATTGCACATCACCATCATAATTTTTACAGGCCCAAACGAAGCCACCCTCAGATTTTAGTGCTTGAGCTACCATATCATCAATTAGTCTGTGTTCATACCAGATTCCTTTGGCCTCAAACTGTGCTTTGTATTGGCTGAAAGAGAAAGCAATTCTGGGTTAGAAAAATATCTGTGTGCTTTATGGCATTGACATCTAGTTAATCTTCTTACCTCAACAAGTGAACTATAAAGTCAAGTTTTCCAAAATGTTTAAAATTTACATTGCCCTCTTAAGGAACCCAAATGCTTTCTCCCAAATGCTCTCATTGTTTCTTCCTTCAGTTGATAGGGTTAGCCAGTTTGGTCCACATGCTGCTTTATGGATCACTGCCACTGGTGATCACCTTGTTCACCAATCAAAAAGATATAAACTACAGCCAAAATGCCCATTCACTTTTACAACTTAAGGAGCTTCAAAAAGGAAGATTTCTTTCCAGAAAACAAAATAATGTGGGAAAGATGCGAGTGTGGCAGGAGGAAAAGAAAAATATTGAGATCATTACTTTAAAAGAGTTACTTTTCATAGATTTCCTGGAATATGTCCTTGAATCGTCCATCGTATTTCTTCAGTATGGTATTCTTTGTGCTCATGTATAAAGGCCAACCTTTAGCAAGAGCTTGCTGGAAGGAGCTATGAGCGAAGTCTCTAATAGAGGAGTCAGTGTTATACATTCCCAGAGCAACTCCTCCCCCATCTGTAACAAAAAATAGTTAATTTTTTTTTGAAAAAACAAAGTCACATATACCAAAGTTTGTGCTTATCATGATTTCTTGGACCTTACACATAGTGTCAAAAGAACTCTTCAACTGTTAGATCCTCTTCCATCCCATCCTGTTCTCATTTGCAAATGTAAAATGAACCTAATATATAATTGTATAGCGGTATTTTCTTTCTATTCTTTTTTTGATATCAGTTACCTTATTTCTTTTCACGAGCTCTCCTCATTTGTATGTATTCTGTAGTGCTTGCTGTATACATTCTGGTTACATTATTCCTATAAGTAAACATTGTGGGTGAAGTAGATTTTGTTTCTTTCAAACCATAAAAACTGCACAGTAGAAAGGAAAAGTTAAGCTTTTTGATGCTAGTATGCAACGATATGATTGAATGTACTTCAATGATATCTAGGTAAAAATAAGGACTGCAGATGCTGGAAACCAGAGTCTAGATTAGAGTGGTGCTGGAAAAGCACAGCAGGTCAGGCAGCATCCGAGGAGCAGGAAAATCGACCTTTCGGGCAAAAGCCCTTCATCAGGAATAGAGGCAGGGTGCCTGCAGAGTGGAGAGATAAAAGAGAGGGGAGGTGGGGGTGGGGAGAAAGTAGCATGGAGTACAATAAGTAATTGGGGATGGGGATGAAGGTGATAGGTCAGAGAGGAGGGTGGAGTGGATAAGTGGAAAGGAAGATAGGCAGGTAGGACAGGTCATGAGGGCAGAGCTGAGCTGGAAGGTTGGAGCTGGGGTGAGGTGGGGGAAAAGGGAAATGAGAAAACTGGTGAAATCCACATTGATGCCTTGGAGTTAAAATGTTCCGAAGCAGAAGATAAGGCGTTCTTCCTCCAGGAGGTGGGTGGTGGGGGAGCGGCGGTGTAGGAGACCCAGAACCTGCATGTTCTTGGCAGAGTGGGAGGGGGAATTGAAATGTTGAGCCACAGGGCGGTGGGGTTGATTGGTGCGGGTATCCCGGAGATGTTCCCTAAAGCACTCCGCTAAGAGGTATCCAGCATCCCCAATGTAGGGGAGACTGCATCGGAAGCAATGGATACAATAAATGACATTGGTGGATGTGCAGGTAAAACTTTGATGGATGTGGAAGGCTCCTTTGGGGCCTTGGATGGCGGTGAGGGAGGAGGTGTGGGCGCAGGTTTTGCAATTCCTACAGTGGCAGTGGAGAATGCCAGGAAGGGAGGGTGGGTTGTTCAGGGGTGTGGACCTGACCAGGTAGTCACGGAGGGAATTGTCTTTGCAGAAAGCAGAAATGGGTGGGGAGGGAAATATATCCCTGGTGGTGGGGTCCGCTTGGAGGTGGCGGAAATGTCATTGGATGATGTGCTTTATGCGAAGGTTGGTAGGGTGGAAGGTGAGCACCAGGGGGGGTTCTGTCCTTGTTACAGTTGGAGGGGTGGGGTTTGAGGGTGGAGGGGCGGAATGTGGACGAGATGCGTTGGAGGGCATCTTTAACCACGTGGGAAGGGATATTACGGTCTCTAAAAGGAGGAGGCCATCTGGTGTGTTCTGTGGTGCAACACCCTCCCTTCCTGACACCTACCCCTGCCACTGCAGGAATTGCAAAACCTGTGCCCACACCTCCTCCCTTACCACCATCCAAGGCCTCAAAGGAGCCTTCCAAATCCAAAGTTTTACCTGCACATCCACCAATATCATTTATTGTATCCGTTGCTCTCGATGTGGTCTCATCTACATTAGGGAGACTGGACACCTCCTAGCAGAGCCCTTTAGGGAACATCTCCGAGACACCCGCACCAATCAACCCCACCGCCCTGTGGCCCAGCATTTCATCTCCCCCTCCCACTCTGCTGAGGACACGCAGGTCCTGGGCCTCCTCCACTGCCACTTCCTCACCACCCAACGCCTGGAGGTAGAACGCCTAATCTTCCGCCTCTGAACACTTCAACCCCATGGCATCAATGTGGATTTCACCAGTTTCCTCATTTCCCCTTCCCAACCTTCCAGCTCAGCATCGCCCTCATGACCTGTTATACCTGCCCATCTTCCTTTCCACCTAGTCACTCCACCCTCCTCTCTGACCTATCATCTCCATTCCCACCCCCATTCACCTATTGTACTCTATGCTACTTTCTCCCCACCCCCACCCCCCTCTCTTTTATCTCTCCACTCTGCAGGCACCCTGCCTCTATTCCTGATGAAGGGCTTTTGCCCGAAACGTTGATTTTCCTGCTCCTCGGATGCTGTCTGACCTGCTGTGCTTTTCCAGCAGCACTCTAATCTGGACTTCAATGATATCTGTCAGTTAAGTATTGTAATTGAAAACTTAAGTTGAGTGGACTGTGTTAGATCTTAAAAGAATCAAATTATGCATTGTGCAGAATATGTAAAAACACAGATTTCATAAAGCATTAATTTTAACAATGCAAATCTTACCTTTAAAATTATGGACACAGTAGGTGACAGGCTCACCATGAACAGGCGTGTATTTAATTTCAACTGAACCAGGACCAGGCACAACAAAGTCTGCAGCTCTGTACTGTGGACAAAATTTTTATCCATGACTAAATAAGAATCAAAACAATGTTAAGACTTTATATTTTTCAAGCCACACTCAATGAAGGGTTTATCTTTCATTCTAATTGAATTAGAATAATAAAGCTCATCGGCCAAAACACCCAGATTAAAATAAATCACTCGATAAAGTCTTAACAATTAGTAATGGTTCAGTCAAAATAGCATTATATTTTGAATTGTTCTATTTCGGGTCAAGGTTTCTCAAACTGTGGGTGATTGCAAGAATGAAAATTTGTGTCTTAAGCTCAATGGCTAGCATGCACTTCAGTCTGAAGGCCTACTGCTGCAAGAGCTCCTCAATTGTTCACTTGTTTTGTGTTGGCAGATATGCCCTGAGGGACAGATTGCTGCCAAAAACAAAATGGCCCATGAAAAGGTATTTGTTTTTACAAAACTGCAAGGATAAATTCTTGATTCAGGTTGTTGCTCACCAGCTGAAGCTCATCTCCACCACTGAGCAAATAAAGCTTCAATCTACTCAGCAGCTGAAGCCCACCGTTGTTCCCACTCAACAGATAAGGATCATTCCTGATGAAGGGCTTATGCAAGAAACGTCGGTCCTCCTGTTCTTCGGATGCTGCCTGACCGGCTGTGCTTTTCCAGCACCACACTTTTCGAACAGATGAAGATCACTCTCACATCTGCTCAACAACTCCCATACCCTCGCATATGTTCACATTTGGAATAGGTTTGGCAAGCACTGCAGTCATGGTTTTTAGGATTGCAGTTCCGTACTATCCATGATCATCTGGCATTGTTCACCCATGTGACCATTACTTGCATGTAAGCTTTTACAATAAATGTCCACGGGCTCTTCAATTACAAGAGCAAATTTCGGCTAACAACAATTCCATTATCACATGAATAGAAACATAGAAAATAAGAGCAGGAGAAAGCTGTTTGGCCCTTTCGGCACGCTCCACCATGCAAAATGACAACGTCTGATCATCCAATTACTGCCCTGTTCCCATTTTCTCCTCATATCCTTTGATCCCTTTAGACTCAATCACTATATCTAACTAATTGAAAACATTTGATGTTTTGGCCTCAACTGCTTTTTGTAATGGAAAATTTCAAAGGCTCATCATGCTGGGTAAAGATATTTCTACTCACCTCAGTCATAAATGGCCTACTTTGTATCCTTAAACTGCGACCCCTTATTCCAGACACCCCAGTCACCAAGAACGTTGTTCTTCTTTATCCTGTTTAATCCAATTTGAGTATGAGGGGTTTATATAAGAACTCCCTCATTTTTCTAAACTCAAGTGAATATAGTCCAAAATGATGCAGTCTTTCTTCACCGGTCAGTCCTCCTATCTCAGGAAACAGCCTGGTAAGCCTTCATTGTACTCCCTTCACAGCCAGAACATCCTTCCTTAGCTAAGGTGACCAAAAGTGCACACAATACTCCAGATGTGATCTCACCAGGGTCCTTTATAATTGCAGCAGGATATCTCAGCTCCTGAATTCAAATCCTCTCACTACAAATGATAACATAGCATTTCCTCTTGACCATCAGCTGCACCTGCCTGTGTATTTTGAGTAACTGGTGTACAAGGAAACTTGGGTCTTTTTGCACCTCCCTCTTTCCCAATCTATCACCATCCACATAATAATCTGCCTTCCTGTTTTTGCTATTAAAATTGATAACCTCACATTTATCCATATTCCACTTCATCTGCCATGCATTTTTCTACTCACTCAACTTACCTAAATCACAGTGAAGTACCTCTGCATCCTCACAGTGCATCCTCCCTCCAGCTTTGTGTCATCAGCTAACTGAGCAAATTCATTCATGCGCTTAGTATTTAAGTGTAAGTCTGTTTAAGTCCAATATTAAGTTTGAAAATTGACGTGGATTACCAGAAAAAGAACAACATTCCCAAGTTAAATTAATATTTATAATATTAATTCAACCATTAATAGTATTAATATTTCCAAAGCATATGTAAAGTCTTTACTGATGGTCCAGCATTTGACAAAAAGAATATTTTCTTTGTGGGTGTCAGGTATAATACCATTCTTCAGTTGACAGATGGCCAGCGGCCCATGATTACAGGTACAAATAAATGTAAGTGGAATTAAACAGTGTGCAAACAGACATGATTTTCTGTCCTGGTTAGAAAATTAACAACTAAATTATTTTCCACTTAAGGGGTGATGATATCCAGTGAAAATTATTTGTTGGATTTACTGTTCCATGGAAAGTATTGTGGAGAAGTTGATCCTTTATAATTTATCATGATCTTAACATGTGAAGCATTTTCAACTCATTTACTGACCATTCACTGAAAGGTATTTAGTAGTTTCTTCAACTCGCTATAATTGTTAAACCAACGTTCAATAATAGTCATAGAGTAAGAGAGGATGTACAGCACGGAAACATACCCTTTGGTCCAACCCGTCCATGTCGACCAGAAATCTCAACCCAATCTAGTCCCACCTGCCAGCACCTGGCCCATAACCCTCCAAACTCTTCCTATTCATATACCCATCCAGATGCCTTTTAAATGTTGCAATTGTACCAGCCTCCACCACTTCCTCTGAGTAAAAAGGTTGCCTCTTAGGTCTCTTTTATATCTTTCCCCTCTCACGTCAACCCCTCTGGACTCCCCCACCCCAGGGGAAAAAACCTTGTCTATTTACCCTATCCATACCCCTCATGATTTTATAAAACCTCTAAAAAGGTCACCCCTTAGCCTCCAACGCTCCAGGGAAAACAGCCCCAGCCTGTACAGCCTCTCCCTATAGCTCAAATCCTCCAACCCTGGCAATATCCTTGTAAATCTTTTCTGAACCCTTTCAAGTTTCACAACATCTTTCCGATATGATGGAGACCAGAATTGCACACAATATTCCAGCAGTGGCCTAACCAATGTCCTATACAGCTGCAACATGACCTCCCAACTCCTGTACTCAATACTCTGACCAATAAAGGAAAGCATACCAAACGCCTTCCTCACTATCCTATCTACCTGCGACTCCACTTTCAAGGAACTATGAACCTGCACTCCAAGGTCTCTTTGTTCAGCAACACTCTCTAGGACCTTACCATTAAGTGTATAAGTCCTGCTATGATTTGCTTTCCTAAAATGCAGCACCTCATATTTATCTAAGTTAAACTCTATCTGCCACTTCTCAGCCCATTAGCCCATTTGATCAAGATCCCATTGTAATCTGAGGCAACCTTCTTCACTGTCCACTACACCTCCAATTTTGCATCATCAGCAAACTTACTAACTGTACCTCTTATACTTACATCCAAATCATTTATATAAATGACGAAAAGTAGTGGACCCAGCACCGATCCTTGGGGCACTCCACTGGTCACAGGCCTCCAGTCTGAAAAACAACCCTCTATCATCACCCTCTGTCTTCTACCTTTGAGCCAGTTCTGTATCTAAATGGCAAGTTCTCCCTGTATTTGATGAAATCTGACCTTGCTCACCAGTCTCCCATGGGGAACCTTGTCGCACTCCTTACTTAAGTCTATCTAAATCACATCTACCGCTCTGCCCTCATCAATCCTCTTTGTTACTCCATAAAAAACTGAATCAAGTTTGTGAGACATGATTTCCCGTGCATAAAACCATATTGACCATTCCTAATCAGTCCTTGCCTTTCCAAATACATGTACATCCTGTCCCTCAGGATTCCCTCAAACAACTTGCTCACCACCGACATCAGGCTCACTGGTCTATAGTTCCCTGGCTTGTAATTACCACCTTTTTAAACAGTGGCACCATGTCAGCCAACCTGCAGTCTTCCAGCACCTCATCTGTGACTATCAATGATACAAATATCTCAGTAAGAGGCCCAGCAATCACTTCCTATTAGGGTACACCTGATCAGGTCCTGGGGATTTATCCACCCTTATGGGTTTTAAGACATCCAGCACTTCCTCGTCTGTAATATGGAATTTTTCAAGATGTCTATTTCCCTACATTCTATATCTTCCATGTCCTTTTCCACAGTAAACAATGATGCAAAATACTCGTTTAGTATCTTCTCCATCTCCTGCAGCTCCACACAAAGGCCACCTTACTGATCTTTGAGGAGCCCTCTTCTCTCCCTAGTTACCCTTTTGTCCTTAATGTATTTGTAAAAAACCCTTTGGATTTTCCTTATTCTATACATTTGTCATTGTCTGTGCATCTTGACTGGCCATTCCTCAAGTCAGCAAAAAAATTGGTTACCAAGTGAGACTTATACAAACTCACACCTATCAATGTAATTAGACTGCTGTGTGCTGGTCCATCAGCACAGTGCATTTGGGTGTGAATTCTCAACAGCATTCCTTGGCAAGCATTTCACTGAAAGAAAATTATGGTAAAATTTCTGCGGACGTTGGTATTTTTGAAATTAACATGGAGGGTATGTTCATGAGATCGCTGGAAATGATTATAGAATCCTTACGGTGTGAAAGCAAGCCTTTTGGTCTATCGGGTCCACACTGACCCTCAGTACAGCCCACCCAGACCCACTCCCCTACCTTATCCAGTAACCCTGCATCGTTTATGGCTAATCCACCTAGCCTGCACATCCCTGGTCACTGTGTGCAATTTAGCATGGCTAATTCACCTGATCTGCATATCTTTGGACTATGGGAGGAAACCCACGATGATACAGGGAGGTCCCTGGCACTGTGAGGCAACAATGCTAACTACTGAACCACCATGCTGCCCATATCTAATCATATGAACAGTATTTCAACATTCGTGAGTGCCAACACGGATCAATACTAAAACATTGAGATCAATTTCCCAGCCAATTAGAGATGGAAGGGATGAAATAATGTCTTCATGTCACAACTAGATTTTGAGAAAGGTGGTCAACAGGAAGGAGGATTTTGCACTGACACACTTCAACTAACTTCAATTTGACCAGGTTTTCCTATATTTCCAAACGTACGTAAAAACCATTAGACTTCAGTTCCTTGCCTGGTATAAAGGAGGCAATTACGTTAGCAGATGTCACTTGTTACTCCAGTCGGCAACCATCATGAACAGCTGAGCATTTAAAGTGACAAGAGAGGCATTTGCCTTGTTATAGGGAAAAGGATAAAATATAAATGCCAAAACTATTACAGCGTACTGCTACAATGCCATCCTAGAGTTGACACTCGTGTGGCTATCGATAACTGAATACATCTATCTGCTGTTGGCCTCATTCTTTAGGATTTGGGACTTCCACTAGAGGCAAGTCAGGGAGGGAAAGAATTAAAGGCAATGGCGGCGGCAAACCAGAGGGGCAGAAAGGGTGGCTGCATTGGGGTTGCACATCATGACAATGTGTTGCACACTGCACAATCTGGCATCTGTAAGTATCCCTTCATCTGAAAGATTGAAGAGATTCAAGACAACAACTCTGCACCACCATCTCTAGTGCAATTAAGAATGAGCAATAAACGCATCCTGTAAACAAATAAGAATATTGACACTTTGACAATGGGAATATCTCACAGCATGACATCCGCTCCAATGATGAGGAAATGTAGGAAGGTAATAACTGGCTCAGGATGCAAAACAACCTAGGGCAGATAAAGATGCAATGAGAAAAACATAGGGGAGGTTAGGGACACCAAAACAGACATATTTCACATGATCTTCAATGTCAGATTTCTGTAATTCAATAAAGCTTCAGCACTCGACATTCCTTTGCTGCTTCCTTCATTGACGTTGCAATGTATTTGCACACACTAAGACATTAGATAGTGGTAGGAGGAATAATTCAACCTCATACAGTTTTGTCCCACCCATTAAACTCAGTGGCCAAGTCAGGATAATCTGGAAGTCTCAGAAGCCCACTGAAATGCAAAGAAGCCTCATACTTACTGAAAATGCAAAGAAACCTCATATTTACTGATGAATAAAGAAAAAATGCCAGACAGCATGCTTTAACCTATTAACTCAAGAGTGCAGCTAGATCCTCTTCGTAAATCTTTGAAATGTGTTTCTACATAGTGCTCCCCCTGCAACATCAACTGAAGTTGAGGCAGGCTGCTGACTAGTTTTGGATGACCTTGACAGGCATCCTCCGCTTGCCTGAAGGCTGGAGGAAGCTGTCATATCAAGGACCATTTGCAGAGTTCCAGCAGCCTGCCATCACAGCTAATGAGGCATTAGTGTCATAGATGGATGAGCTGAGGAGCCATTGCTAATGGCAGAAACATCCCAACTGGAGTCCATAAATGCTTCAAGCAATCACTCCACTATCGTTTCAATGCACAGCTGCACCCCTGAAGAGTGCAAAGATAGAGAGTGAGTTCAGCTGTCTTGTTCAGCCACTGATGCACAATGGTCATGGAATTACCAAAATCTTTAAGGTCCATGTGCACCTACCACATCCACGAGATGCTGTTTTCCATAAGGGTCACCAGCGTTGTTCTTCTCAGGGTCACCAAGCTCATAATGGGGAAACCAACTGTGCACACACCAGGTATTGCTTGTGTGACCTACATGTGATGTAATTGAATTTTAAATATCCTCTGAAATGGCCAAGCAAGCCTTTCAGTTCACAAATAATCAAGTTTGGACAGCAAATGCTAGCCTTGCCAGCCATACTTGCATTTCATGAAATAATAAAATAAATTATACTTCTCTCAACTAATCAGCAGCAGTTTCTGCTTCCAGTTTCACCAGTAAGACCACTAGCCTTAATGAAAAATTCAACATGTGATCTTTGTATCAGTTTAAATTTGACTGAAAACTGATTTGATCGCTTTCTGTAGTAATCTTTTTCAATCTTTTCATTAAAGTAACATTAATTTTCTTAAATGAATCAATGTTTTTAGCCACAATCTTCCATGCAAACATTTTCAACTATTGATCACAAAGATAGGTTCAATTAGAATCCATATATCTCTTTCAAGAAAGAAATTATCCTTATATTCTTTTTAAGAGTATATTAAGATGAAAACAGACACAAAGGAGATCATTTTTTGAGCGATGACTAAAAGCTAGACACTGGTTAGTCAGGCTGAAAAGGAAGTGACAATCCCTTTCCACTCATGTCCATTTAAAGGAATAAGATGTAAGTTAGCCTTGATTTCTGCTCTAATTCTGCACCTGTCTACCTGTTCCATCCAAGTATTTTTACAGTTTCATATGTAACTTAATCTCTTCTGTTTTTACAGACAGGTCTTCTCATAAGCATGCTGTCAGAAAGTAAGTTTTAGTCTGAGAATGAAAAAAGAAAACAAAATAGTTAAGAATTGAACAAAGATAAAATGTGAGGAGACAAAGATTCAGACTTAGTAAACTAAAAACAGCACAATAGAGAAATAAGAAAGCAGAGCAAAATTAAAATGCAAGGAAATACAGGATGATGTAAACTATTGGGATAAACTAAGAAAAACATTAGTGAGAAAAAGTATTTTAAAAATAAATATTCCTTGGAAACAAAGGATATCAATAAAATTAAAAATTGTGCACAAATTTGAATTAATGTATCATGTCTGTTAAAATTAATTGTATAAAGATCGAGTTTTACATTATTTTTTATAAAACTGACATCAATCATTGCACTTGTTATCACCTTCACCTCCAATTTGATTGCAAAATGTATAAAATTGCTTTTCAAAGCAAAGCTCGTGTTTGGCTTTATCATTATTTTGGCATTTTAGGATCACCTATTTACTAATGCAACATAGTTTGCAGATTCTGCATTACTTATTAACATTTGCTCCAAGGTTAAACTCAAGGTTTAAATACTACCATTAAACTGTGTTAGTCTGTACAAAGAAAGTGTTTAATTTACTTGCCTTCATTGCTCAGACCTTTGAGTATAGGTGTTGGGACACAGTGTTGATATTGTAAAGGGTGTGGCCTCCTCTGGAATACTGTGTCCAGTTTTGGTTGTGCTGTTCTAGGAGGATATTATTAAGCTGGAGAGGGTTCAGAATAAAATTACCAGGATGTTGCAGGGAGTTAAATTATAAAGGAGAGGCTAGATAGGTTGGGACTTCTTTTTCACTGGAGCGTAGGAGGTTAAGGAGTTACCTTCTACAGGTTTATAGAATCATAACGGTTTTAGGAGAAAGATTTTAAAAAGACATTTTTTGTTTTACACAGAGTGCTGCATGTATAAAATAAACTTCCAGAGGAAGTGATGAAGGTGGGTACAGTTATAACGTTTAAAAGACATTATGATAAATACATGAATAAAAAATATGTTTAGAGGGCTATGGGTCAAGTGCAGGCAGGTGGGACTCATTTAGTTTGGGATTATGATCGGCATGGACTAGTTTGACTGAAGGG
The DNA here is from genome assembly GCF_047496795.1 of Chiloscyllium punctatum. Classification (NCBI taxonomy): domain Eukaryota; kingdom Metazoa; phylum Chordata; class Chondrichthyes; order Orectolobiformes; family Hemiscylliidae; genus Chiloscyllium; species Chiloscyllium punctatum. The sequence continues at coordinate 32,533,920 of NC_092748.1, read as the reverse complement.
TCTGCTTTTGTGCTGTGCAACTCTATGACAATTTGTAGATAGTTATAAACCATCAGGTGGATTTTGCTCTTTATCTCAAATTATTTTTATAAGTTTAACACTTGGCAGATAATGTATTTCCATGTTTCTTATCTTTACAGTAATATCCCTATCTCTGTTCATGAATAGTGACCAGGGGACAATTAATTACTCCAGAGTAAAGTACAAACAAAGTGAAAACAAGGTAAAAACAATGACTGCAGATGCTGAAAACCAAATACTGGATTAGTGGTGCTGGAAGAGCACAGCAGTTCAGGCAGCATCCAACGAGCAGCGAAATCGACGTTTCGGGCAAAAGCCCTTCATCAGGAATAAAGGCAGTGAGCCTGAAGCATGGAGAGATAAGCTAGAGGAGGGTGGGGGTGGGGAGAGAGTAGCATAGAGTACAATGGATGAGTGGGGGAGGAGATGAAGGTGATAGGTCAAGGAGGAGAGGGTAGGTGGAAAAGAAGATAGGCAGGTCGGACAAGTCAAGGAGACAGTAACTGAGCTGGAAGTTTGAAACTAGGATGAGGTGGGGGAAGGGGAAATGAGGAAGCTGTTGAAGTCCACATTGATGCCCTGGGGTTGAAGTGTTCCGAGGCGGAAGATGAGGCGTTCTTCCTCCAGGCGTCTGGTGGTGAGGGAGCGGCGGTGAAGGAGGCCCAGGACCTCCATGTCCTCGGCAGAGTGGGAGGGGGAGTTGAAATGTTGGGCCATGGGGCGGTTTGGTTGATTGGTGCGGGTGTCTCAGACAAACAAAGTGAGTAAAACTTGAAGTAATTTACAGAGACTTCGAAAACTGCATACTATGGGTATCGAGTACAGAGAACAGACTCCAATTTTCAAACATTATCAAAAATATTGTGCTTTTCTGACATGATTCTATTATAATGAACATACACTCAACACTGAAAGTATATGCAGGGTTCTTTTGGAAAGGGAGAAAAGAGTGGTTTCAATATAAAGTACTCTGCCTGCCTTTTTCATGGGGAATATATACTTTCAATACACCCATCTTATCAACTTCACGAGAAATTTTTCTACCTTCCAAAAACGATCATGTTGGCCATCATCATGTTTCCATTGATTAGGCTAGAAGACTATTTTAGACTGGCCCAGCTGCCAATTTGGTGGTATCCAACAGAATAAAAGCAAATAGAAGTGGAGGGTTTTTTTTTCACATGTTGTCTTCTCCAGGTTTACCTATATGCCAGTTCAAAACTTTGTATTTTCCATTAATCAATGATGGTATATAGAATACACCTATAATCATCACAGTACCTCCACCCAGCAAAGCAAAATGACCTATTTCTATGAACAATATCTCTTTTGCATTTGAATCAAGGAGCAGAAATTCTGCACTGACAAACTTGAACAAAATTTGTTACTGTACACATAAATTGTTTATTCCCTAACTACATTCCATTTATTAGCAAGTCAAAATAGAAAAAAATAAAAGTTTACTTGTAGCAGACCCTTTAGAATGGAGATTGGGATTTAGGTATTTAAGTTTCTAATGTCTGCGCAGGACTGATATTTATACTCATTTTTATTTGAAATGTGGAATTAATAAGCTTTTCACATTAATATGGCTGAGTTTTATACTGTTACAACCAAACAATGTTCCAATTATTTTACTGAGTCAATATTGACAGCTATCATAACTTTAGTTTCAGCACAGTTGGTGAGACTGCATTGTTATACATCATCCAGAACCTAAGAGGTACTGTAAAATCTTGGCTCTGTTGCTGCATAACATATTGACACCAGAATTAAGGGACAACCACCTTTCTGGCCACTAAAAGAGTGAACAGCTCTTTGAAATAGTTACAATGTAGATAGCCCAGAAAAAGAAAATAAGAAAGAACAAAAATTTGACTTTGGTGGTTACAAAGCAGTTTTGATAGAAATTCTGGTGCAATTGTTGCACATTATTCAAACTAACAGTGCTGAAATCAGTAAATGAGCTAGCAATTAAGCTATATTCTGTTAAGGTCACAATGACTTAAAATATTTTTACTCTTTAAAAGATTATCAAAATAACAGTGAGACAAAGATCTTTCGGAGATACATTTTACGACACGAATTAAATTACTATTTCAACTTACTTGGTCACCGTACGCATGACGTCCAATGATGATTGGCTTGATCCAGCCAGATACCAGCCGAGGAATATTCCTACAGATGATTGCTTCTCGAAACACTGTACCACCAAGTATGTTGCGGATGGTTCCGTTGGGTGATTTCCACATTTTCTTTAACTTGAATTCTTTCACCCTGCTTTCATCAGGAGTAATGGTGGCACATTTTATTCCTACATTATAGTTTTTAATAGCTTCAGCAGCGTCGATGGTCACTTGATCATTAGTAGCATCGCGGTTCTCAATTCCCAAGTCGTAACTTGAATGAAAAAAAAATTCAAAATTCGACTTTCAAACAAAATCTACTTGAAATACATGATATTGATACTGAATATTTATTTTTCAGAAGGATATTATGTACTCTCCTTTGAAAGCACACAGGATTGTAGATTATTACTGTGCCAGTGAAAGGTCTATGTCCATTCAGAAGAGACTGAAGTTTCTTGTTTAGACTGAAGTTGAAACACAAACTTAAAAAATAGAAATCCAAAGGAATAGGTCCACTGTCAATCCACTATTAAAGGCATTTATATTCCAGAGCCAAATCTCAGGTTTCAGCATAAAATAATAAATTTAATATATACATTAATTTGGTTACATTGTACTGCTAAAAATGTTCTATTGTGCAAGATTTTTCAAAATTATTTTGTATGTGAAACAGGACAGCAAAAAAAAACTGGAACTAGCAATTCAGTAAAAAATTATTTTAAAATCATTAATTTACATTTCTTCCTAAATTAACCATCAAATTAAATGTCTTTATTCCTTCTTGTAAAACTATAAAATCTAGTAATTGGACTGCTGTTAGTCTTCTACAAAACTCTCTTGACATCCAGCGTATGTTTAGTCTGTAAAGGCATGAATGCACTTTCTGCAATTTCTTATTTGAAGGTGGCCATCTTAGTTGTTTTGCATGTCTTCACACATACTTTTTTTTAGATTAGATTAGATTACTTACAGTGTGGAAACAGGCCCTTCGGCCCAACAAGTCCACACCGCCCCGCCGAAGCGTAACCCACCCATACCCCTACCCCTACCCCTACCCCTACCCCTACATCTACATCTACCCCTTACCTAACACTACGGGCAATTTAGCATGGCCAATTCACCTGACCTGCACATCTTTGGACTGTGGGAGGAAACCGGAGCACCCGGAGGAAACCCACGCAGACACAGGGAGAACGTGCAAACTCCACACAGTCAGTCGCCTGAGGCGGGAATTGAACCCGGGTCTCTGGCGCTGTGAGGCAGCAGTGCTAACCACCGTGCCACCGTGGGGAGTTACAAGGAAGTGGTCTAAGGATTCAGAAGTGAACATTCATCTCATTGGTCTCTCTTGAGCACATTTCTGTGGCCAATAGGTAGTGAGGCATTACCCAAATGAGCTACAATTCCTTTATGGCAACCTTCTGCAGTTGCTCTATTCATGGCTAACCATGCTGAAATGAACCCAGAGGCTAACCCATGTGTTATTGTACCACTAACTTATTGGAGAACAGATATCATTTAACTCTTTATTTACAAAAAAAACCTCCATTGTAGTTGCTTCTCTTTTAACTTTAAATAGTCTTTGTACATCCACAGCGCAAAGATGTGCAAGTCAGGTGAATTGGCCATGCTAGTTGCCCATAGTATTATGTTCATTAGTCAGGGGTAAATCTAGGGTAGGAGAATGACTCTGGGTGGGTTACTCTTTGGAGGGTTAGTGTGGACTTGGGCCAAATGGCCTGTTTCCACACCATATGGAATCTAATTTAATCATAACTCAGATCAAAGAACATATACTAAACATCAATTTCCACAGAAAACACTATTCTTCCTTCTCCCTATTAAAAAAAGACAAATAACTTAAAAGCAGGTACAGAATAAATTTCCTAGAGATTCATCTAACCACTGCTCAAACAGCATTAAAAAGGAGGATGGGATTACACAATTTTTTTTAAATGCCCATGTCCAACTACTTTCCCAAAAATCAAAATTCATTTTGAGATTGAAGTATGGGAATGTAAGACTTAGGTGCAGGAGTAGGCCATTTGCCTTTTGGATTATTCTGCCAAATATTCCTGCCCTCCCTCTCCCCAGAAGATGTTTTATTTTCTGGATTTCAAATTGTTTAACTACTTCAATAAATAAATTTGTTTTTAAAAACAATGATGCAAAGTCAAACAACTGTAAATAATCATTAACACACATTTACTAAACATTCCCATGAAACCCAAGTTAGTTATCCTGATTAATGGAAGAAATTTACCTTGTAGGGAAATTATAAACTTTTTTTTTCACATGATATCAGGTCAGTTGATGTACCATTAGGTTAAAAATATGCATGTTTCATCTTTTGTTTGTATGGAGTTAGCCAACATCAAATCAGGATAGTAATTGTGTCAGGAGAAAGAACAAACATTATAATTAAACCTATTGTGGCAAAGTTATGGGAAGACACATATCAGCCATGACCCACTTATTGTTTTCTTTCCTGTAACCCCAACAGGAACAGTGCTGTTTGTGGAGGTCAAGGGACAGTTGGAATTAAGCAACAGTAAAATCTCAAAAGAAAACCTGCAGATGCTGTAAATCAGAGACAAAATTAGAAATTGCTGGAATAGCTCCACAGGTCTGCTAGCATCAGAGTTAACATTTTGGGTTGAGTGACCCTTCCTCAGAACAAAATAATAGTAATAGTTCCTAAAAATAACATCTAGCATGACTCAAACAAAAAAAAGTCAATAGCTTTAACACAATAGTACTCAACAGTTTTCACCTCTTTCATGAAAAAGAAAGAGCCAAAATTAAGAAAACAATCTTTTATTTATATACATTTTAGGTTATTTCTACACACATTATACTGGGAAAGTTCTGAAAACACAAGATAAATTAATGCAGTTTGAAAATGTAAATAATAAGTTTGCTGTTTATTGAATTTTTTTTATATTTGGAAAAAATGCTTGGTGACTCAGTAATTTGGTGAATCAGCAATTTTAATTGCATATGTTTACTCACCCAGACAGCAAATTGTGCAATAATCACTGATCCCTATTTCATCAGCTAGCAACAGACAAAACCATTTATTTAAAAATTGAAAAAATTGGAAAATGTAAGTCTTAATTTTGAAGCAAAATGTGGATTTTATATGCCCTGTTTCTTGAGCCAATAAAACATTTAAATTAATGAAATGTTCACTAAGTTACAACCTGTGTAGGTCTATCTCCATATAGGGGAAGAGGAGTTTCTCTTTGATCAGTTCCCATATAACTCTGGTCATCTCATCTCCTTTCATTTCCACCACAGAACCAACTTGGATCTTTTTACCTGACATTGTTTTGTTTAGTTCCTGCAAAGAAACAAGAAAAGATAAAGTAATCCATTCAGAGTGCCTTTTCTATGAACAGTATCCTACATATATTTGAACTTTTATGTTAATCCTTAAAGCTATTGTAGTATTGTAGTAACTTTGTTAGATCATCCCTGCCAAATCTGATTAAATTTCAACAGCTTAACCTCATGATGAAACCAAAGATTCCAAGTTGATGTAATGTACCTCCTGAAACTGGTTTTTCAATCATGTGAATGCCAAAAACTGACATTACACATCTCAAATACTTTAAATAAAGTACAATGCATTCACACACTTTTATGATCTTCATCCATTTTAGGATCTTCCATGTAATTGGCTGCATTCCTGCAATCTGCAGCCTGTCACTTCTCAGTGACTGTTGATGATCACAGTAAAAATAATGAATCAAACGTTTAGCATTATGAAGTGTAAGAGTGAAAGCGTAGTTTGGAGTACATGTAGAGACTTTTCCCCTACTATATAATGGACGCTCTCTAGTCTATTTCTGGAATCTGGCACTTGAGGTCACTCTCTCAATATCACGAGAACGAATTTATTCAAACGGCCATGAATCTTTCAAATTCTCCACCAAAGCTGTGGATGTTTAAATCAGTCAAGACAGAGATGGATGAATAGATCGTTTTGGTGGTGGTAGTGGTGGGGAAGGTGATATTGGCTAAAGGTATTAAGAGGAATGCTAGAAGTGTGAGACAGTGCAACCCGAGATAGAATTTTATGATTTGAACGGTCAGATGGCCCATTCCTGCATTTCTTAAATAAAAACCAAGTGACCAGCAGAAACACAGACCAGACAGGCTGATCTTCAATAGTGTGGGAAAAGAAACCCACATAATTCTTATCCCATGGCAGTATTTTCGATACAGGCGTCTCTCTCTGCCTGCCTGTCACCACTTGTTTGATGGATCTTGTACTTTGCACACAGAGACCTCTTCCTGCTATTACTCCAGCTCTCATTGCAAATGCTATGTGACTTGGGTGGGACTGGAAACCCTATCAACCCCCAATCGGAGATGGGAGAGAAGAACTCGAGATTGAATCAGCGAAAGTGTCGATCGTCTTTTAACTTTAAACGACCCGTTGAATCGTCGAGGGGTGTGTGCAGGAAAGAGAACAACATAATAAAGGAATTCCTTCTGGCTTATCAGCAGCGGTCGTGCCAAGAAGTCCATTCACCTTCTCCTTGAAGTTTCGACCTACTTTAAGTGGTATCGTTACTGAAATAGTGAATGGGATGGGGTGGGAGGTGGAGGAGGAATTGAAGAGAGACATCCCTCACCTGTTCGAGAGTGCAATGTCGACGGAGGGGATGTACCAAGCTCCCTCAGTGCTCGCAGCAGCCGCTGTCAGTCCGCACTGACAGTCCGCACGCCAGCCCCGGTTGATCGAACGGAGCCCCTCCCCACGTGATTACAACGCCGCCCAATCCGCAGCGCGGAGGGCTGCAACCTCGCGCCCACGCCCCGCCCCGAGGCCGGGCTTTATCCAATAGGGATGCCCCACATCAAGGTGGCCTCGAGGCCGGTGCAACGGTTAGCAGTTGACAGCTCGAGCCGCGTTTGTTTTCTGGCTCCTCGGGCCTAGGCCGGCTCCGAGTCTTCGGTGTAACTGTACTGCACGCTCCTGCAGTGCTGGCAGAGGGTAGGGAAACCCAATGGGCCGACTTCGTAGGTCCAAATCTTCACCCTCAAGAAATTCCTTATCAAACGAACATCCGTGACAGAACTAATGAATGTGATAGCTCGCATCGGTGCAACAGTAATTACCCTTTTTATATATAAATTTTTGAGAGGGTGTAGGTAGCGCCCACAATCTCCCATGTTATTTTGGCATAGCAGTAACTATTGTGCTCTGAATCATCGCCACCTTCTTTCCTTCTACAGCATCTCTCCCCGTTGTTAAAATTCCAGAGAGACTATCACTATCGGTGTGTTTTTTCTTAACGTTTGTTCTGCAATTAAGTACAAAGTGACGTGAAATTTGTAGCTGAACATTGATTTAGCTCAGGGGAGGGTACCTTCATTCAGCACACAGGGATATTATGATCAGTGTTTACCTTGTCTCAGGCCTTTCATTTTAATCTATGTCATTGCTTAAAATGCATCTTGGTATAAGTGGGTTGCACTACATGGGCTCAAGAAGCCTTCAAACTAAAATGTCTCCAAGAGTATCTCACTTACCTTGGTTCTGAGTGAGCTCCCTGGTGAAAGGCCAGTGGGTTTTCTTCAAAGTTTTGATGGTTGGGGGGGGGGGGGGGGGGGGGGTGGTGTAGAGAGAGATTGTCAGTTTACCTTCAATAAAATAGACTGGGACTTTTTTCACTGGAGCCTAGGAGGTTGAGAGGTTTATAAAATCATGAGGACCATTGACAAAGTGAATGACAAGGGTCTTTTTGCTAAGGTGGGAAAGTTCAAAACTAGGGAGCATATTTTTATGGTGAGAAGAGAAGGATTTATAAAGGCATGGGGGCAACTTTTTTACACAATGGTTTGTCTGTTGAATGAATTGCCAGAGGAAGTGATGAATGCAGGTATAGTTACAATATTAAAATGCATTTGGATAACTACATGAATAGGAAAAGTTTAGCGGGTTATGGGCCAAGTGCAGGCAGGTAAAACTAATTTAGTTTGGGAACATGGACTGGTTGGACCAAAGGGTCCATTTCCATGCTGGAAGGCTTTTCCCATTAAAGACATTTGTAGCCCGTATGAGTAGCAGGGTATTTGGCTTTTGTTATGGCAAATAAGCATTACACTTATTGCATATAGCACAAAATTTGCATATAGCATAAAAACCATAAAGCTCTGGTTTTATTATGATAGTCATTTTTTACTTGAATAAAATCATATAAACACCTGCAGTATTTCCACAAATAAGAACTTTGTGATTTAATAATATATATCTGGTGATTTCCTTTCAAATGTGGCAATACATTCATTGCCAGGCAAAAAAAAGTTCCCCCATTTTGCACAGTTTATTCAGCTGATTTCATTTCATTGAAGATAGATGGTAACCTGGTTTAACCAGCCACATATCATCATCTAGCACCTCAGCAAATTGAAGTTTCTTGTCAGCTTAGAAGATACATTCCTCTTCTCTAAGATTTAATATGTTCTGCCTCAGTAACCAGCTCAATTCTATATTTATAAACATGGAACAGTTTTCTCCATCCAATTCTGCATGAAGTGCAGAGAAACAACTGAAATTTCTTTGTCTGCATTTAATAAATTAAATGAGCGTTAGTACTTCACTCTGAGGAGACTTGGTTCACTATCTTTTGTACCAAATCCCTCTGTGTAAAAAGCAATTTGTTTTCAATCCTTGCATCTTCCTTTCTTATCTTTAATTTCTTCAAGCCCTACAACTTGCTGTCATTGCTGCCACCACCAAAAAAAGAATTCTGCTTCTTGGAATCATTTCAAAAGTAGTGGTTGCAACCTCATATCTGAGCCTTAAAGCTGTGGGACGACCTCTTGAAATCTCTCAGTCTTTCCTCTGTAAAATATTGCTTAAAACCTACCTCTCTGGCCAATTTCTTTGTTGTCTGGCATAATGGTTGTAAGTTTACTTGCTGAGCTGAAGGTTTGTTTTCAGATATTTCGTCACCGTGCTGGTTAACATCATCAGTAAGCCTCTCGTGAGGAGCTGGTGTTCTGTCCCACTTTCTATTTGTGTCTTGGTCTCTAGAGGTGGGTGATATAATTTCTGTTTCTTTTTCTCAGAGGTTGGTAAATGGGATCCAAATCGATGTTTTATTAATGAATTTCTAGTTTGAATGCTAGGCCTCTAGGAGTTCCCGTGCGTGTCTCTGTTTAGCCTGTCTTAAGATGGATGTATTATCCCAGTCAACAAGAAACTAGATACCAGGATACACAAACACCAACTATCCACCAAAAAACACGACCCACTATCACTTGTATCGTTACATACAGACAAAGAAGGACACCACTTTGACTGGGACAACACATCCATTCTAGGACAAGTGAAACAGAGACACACACGGAATCTCTTAGAGGCCTGGCATTCAAACCAGAACTCCATCAATAAATACATTGATTTGGACCCCATTTATCAACGTCTGAGAAAAAGAACCAGAAATGATATCACTCACCTTAACAGACCAGGACAAATAAGTAGAAAGTGGGACAGAACACCAGCGCTTCACCAGAGACTCACGGATGATGTTACCTAGCATGGTGACAAAATGTCTGAAAACAAACCTTCCAGCTCAGTGAGCAAACTTACAACCTGAACCTCAACCTGAGCTAAAAATCTTCTCAAAATGTCTGGCCTAATGTATTCTCATTTAGCTCAAATGTCTGATATTTTGTCTTAATGTTCCTATAAAGAGCTTTTGGAACTTTGTTTTACTCTAAAGAAGAGAAAAATGCAACATGTTGTTACTGAATAATCATTTTGAGTCCAAAGAGCTGCTAGTAACAGTGCCATCTGATTCTGAATCATACAAAGCAGCAAGGATCCAGAGTTGGCAGAGCTGACTAGACATTCTATAATTAAAACACAATTTGCTCTTTTCTCCATATGAAAGACAGTGGCAAAAGTTTAAAAGAGTGAGCTTGAGGGAGAGAAGAAAATAACAGCAAGAGTGAATCTGAGAGGGAGTAGCGCGATAGGGGCAATGTTTGAAGAGTGAACCTGAGAAGGAGTATTGAAATAGCAGCATAGTGTTTAAAGAGTGCACCCAAGAAGGACTAGTGAGATAGCAACAAGAGGTTAAACAGCAACTCAGGATGAGGGAGACAGTAAAAAGAGTTTAAACAAAAACTTAATCAAAAGCAATGAAACTGGCAAGAGTTTAAAGAGTGAGCCTGGGCAGAAAAGTGAGATTGAAGCAACAATTTACATTATGAATTTAAGAGGGAGCAGTGAGACGGTGGCAGGAGTTTAAAAACTGAGTCTGGAAAGGAGAAGTGAAACAGCATTGAGAGTTTTAAACAGTGAAGCTGAGAGAGAGTAATGAGTGAGAACAGCATTTTACACTCCCATTGGGGTCAGGACTGGTGCAGGAAAGCCCAATAATTGTCATCAGAGGACATTGATTTTCATCCTGGCACAAGTTGTGGGTATTGTTTTAGATCAATTAATTAGGTCCACTCAGAAGAATCTTCACTAGTTGTCTTGCCACCCTGAGAATGAAACCTAAGTTATGGATGGAAGCATCCTCTGTTCCGCTAGGAACTGCCCTTCCCAACTGCTGCACTTGGCATGGCTGCAGTGCCCCTTCATGATAACAGCCTGGTCTTATTAAATTCAACAAATTTTACCTTGTCTTCAAAGGTTGTGCCCAACGTGAGGGACACTTTTTATCTTAAATATGCATCACCAATATCATGTTGTAAGATGTTTTATTATGAGAGGGCATCCTTTTGGCCCTCCAGTTTTGACAGCTCATCCTCATCCCTAATTCAAAAGCAAATGATTTCCCTGTTACTAACTGGCCATCCCTCTAAACGTAGCTTAGGCTTAGGTGATAGATAATTTTTGAGTTATAGGAAGATGCTGAATAGGCTTTTTTTCCTGGAGCATTGGAGGCTGAGGGGAAACCTTATAGAAGTTTATATAATTATGTGATGCATGGATAGGGTGAATAGCCAGGGTCCCTTTCTGAGGGTAGGGGAGTCCAAAACTAGAGGGCAGAAGTTTAAGGTGGTGGGGAAAGATTTAGAAATGACCTAAAGGGAACCTTTTTAGGCAGACGGTAGTGTGTGTATGGAATGAGCTGCCAGAGGAGGTGGTGGCAGCAGGTACAATTACAACATTTACATGGCATCTGGATGGTTATATGAATAGAAAGAGTTGAGAGAGATATGGGCTAAATGCTGACAAATGGAACTAAGTCAGATTGGGATGTCTGGTCAGTGTGGACGAGTTGGACCAAAGGGTCTGTTTCTGTGGTATATGGCTCTGACACGTAACCGAATCCCAAACATTTACCCATTTACCGAATCCCAAAAACATATGGGCAGGATTTTGTTTATTATTTGTCTGTCTTAGGTTCTCTTTCAAGTTAATTCCTTTTTTTCTCTCATAGTCTCTCTGCTTCTCTTAGTTCCTTTTATGTTTCCTCTGAACTTCCTATATATAGCCTCGTTGTCACTTAAAGTTATCTGACAGCATCACATGCCCTTTTTTCTGTTTCATCTTACTTTTTTCTTTCCTAAGACTACAATTACTATGGCATAAGAAATTCCAATAGAAAATGCATACCTATGTTATTGGATAAAAGCTGCCATATGACCAAAATAAAAATGTTATTCATACCTTCATTTTCTGTGTTGGTGACTTATGATTTTGATACAAACTTTAAATGTCCCAAATTGAATAATTTGCAATGATGCAGAATCATAATCATTCCCAGTAGGACCACCAAGTTAGGGGAAAAGAAACTTTGAAAAAGACCACTGAATCAACATCTAGCCAATCAGTTCTACCATAAGAGCTGAATTCCAAAGTTGATGTGCGAATGACTGCTTTTGACATCAGGTGCACATTTTACTGAGTGTCACATCAAGCAGCCCTAGCAAAACTGGAGTCAGTGAAAATTAGGATGAAAACTCTGCTGGTTGGAATCTTACTCAGCACAATGTTTGAGATTGTTGGAAGTCAATAATTACAGCTCCAAGATATCTCTGCAGGATCTCCTCAGGATAGATATATTTCTAATCAAGCTGTTCAGAAGTGATATTACACACCATTGGAACAGAAGGAACTTGAACATAGGCATCCTGTCTTAGAGGTATGGACGCTAACCACTGCACAATAAAGTTGATGAATCCACAATGTTCAGAACTATGTGATTCCTCAGATACTCAAACAACCCATGTCTATATGCAGCAGGACCTGGGCAATATCCAGTCTGAAGACTGTAAGTGGCAACTAACATACATGCTATACAAGTTCTAGGCAATGACTGTCTCCAATATGAGAAAATCTAATTATTGTGCTTGACATCAAATGGCAATTGAGTACCCCACAGTGGAGTTACCATTGATAAGAATGAACTTGACCAGACAATGGGGGTTGGATCTGCCTAAGTCCCAGATCCAACGAGTATATGAACTGCTCTAGATCAGTTACAGAATAGAGATGAATGAATAGTTCAAGTCCAGCATTTAAATACTGGGCGACTGGACCAGTGTCATGCCGGATGAAGAAAAACTCTTTGCTCCAACTCGTCCATGCTGACCAGATTTCCCAAACTAAACTCATCCCATTTGTCGGTGTTTGGCCACTAACATTCTAAACCTTTCCTATTCATGTATAGGACCAAATATCTTAAATGATGTAACTGTTCCGGCATCTACCACTTCCTCTGGCAGTTCACACCATACACCAACACCCACTTTGTGAAAAAGTCACCCCCCCAGTTCCCTTTTAAATTTTTTCCCACTCAGTTTAAACCTATCCCCTTTAGTTTTGAACTCCCTATCCTAGGGAAAAGACCTTAGCTATTCACATTTTCTAAGCCTCTCATGATTTTATAAACCTCTTTAAAGGTCATGCCTCAACTTACTATGCACCAGAGAAAAACATTCCCAGCCTATCCAGTATCTCCTTATAACTCAACCCTTCCGGTCCCGGTAACATCCTTGTAAAGCTTTTCTGCATCTTTTCTTATTTAATATTTTTTCCTACAGCAAGGCGATCAGGCTATATGCAGTACTCCAAAAGTGGCCTCACCAATGGTCCTGGACGGAAGTGGGTACTGCACGGAAGTGGGGATTAGAGTCAAGATTAGAGTGGTGCTGAAAAAAGCACAGCAGGTCAGGCAGCATCAGAGGAGCAGGAAAATCGCCATTTCGGGCAAAAGCCCTTCTGAAGGATTTTCCTGCTCCTATGATGCTGTCTGACCTGCTGTGCTTTTCCAGCATGCACAAATGTTCCTCAACTTGATGTCCCAACTCCTCTCCTCAATGCTTTGACCAATGAAGACAAGTGTGCCAAATGCCTTCTTCACCACTTTCAAGGAACTATGTATGTGAACCCCTATGTCTCGCTGTTCAACAACATTCCCCAGTGCCCGACCATTAACTGCATCAGATAGTAGAAATTCTGCAGTCAACAACACACTTCCTGATTCCTCGAAACTTGTTCACCACCTACACCTCCACTTATCTGGAAGGGATCACAACCAATTGATGAAGGTGCGGCGCTCCGGAAACTAGTGTGCTTCCAATTAAACCTGTTGGACTATAACCTGGCGTGGTGTGATTTTTAACTTTACCTGGAAGGGTGCAGCTTCAAAAATACATTTGAGAACTTGCACATCCCAGATCTCCAGTGCAATCACGGACAGACAATAACTGCTGTCCTGGTCAGCGGCAGCCACATCCCAACAATGAAAATATTTTTAAAACACCATCCTCGCAGAGGTGGAAAATGAATTTAGGTTGGGAGTCCGGAACCGTGCGCGCCACCGCCACACTAACGCAGTCAGGAGGGAGCGCGCACGTCGCTGCCGGCGCACCAGGGAGCGCGCACGTCACCATGTTGGTGTAAGGAGGGAGCGTTTCAAGGGACTGAGATGATGTGAGTGAGCTGCTCCTGGAGGCCTCTGTCTGACTGTCTGCCCGCCCTCTCAGTCAGCGGACGGGTGTGGACCCCTGAGAGAGGTGAGTGCCTCGGGAGACCCTGGCAGGGCTCCATGAAATTAACCCGGGCTGGGTTGAGGCCGTTCAGGCCCCGGTCCTGGACGTCGATGTTTGTTTTTGGTGTCCTCATCTCCACCCCATTCCATGCTTTTTTTTTAATATGGATTACCTTCCCGGTGGAAAAAGAGTTGGTACTATTCCATCATCCACAGTCTGCAGCCGAACTGGAGCAGTTCACAGAGCGGCTGGCTTAGGAGCAGAGTCTAACCGCACCATCGAAATATCTGTGGAATAAGTTGCGATGGAACCTCTGTGGTTGGCTATCCTTCATGTGATGAGAATGATGTGACTGCGTTCAGTCCCATGATCAGCTGCAACTCCTCTCTCCGTTGTTGTTCTGTGGGAGGGTATTTGCACTGCAGTGTCCCAATATCCGTTTGGTGTCTGTTTCTGAAATGTACCTGTTATCATTGATCGCACTTCACTTGTTTGGTTTCAGCCCTTGGGGTAATAATGCATGCCGTCAAGGGGTAGAATAGAATGGTTTTCAAGCTTTTGCTATTCGTCCATCATTTGTGTGTTTACCTATGGATTCATTCTTGAATCCAATTTTTTTTTTTGGAAATTACTAATTAGTGTCGCAAGCTGCCAATCGTTTAGCATATATTCAATCCTGAGACAACATCGCTAACAGCAATCCTTTCTAACAGCCCAGACAAAGCCTATCGCGAATAACTATAACGAGGTAGCTATATAAATAGTCTTCTCCTCTCTGAACTATGTACTACAATTCACCGTGTGGCCCACAGGATACATTTTTGGACATCCCTCATGAATTGTGTGCTACCTTTTGTCGTTGGAGATTGCTGTACCGACAGAAAAAAGGGTTTAGTTCGGCTGTGTGAGAGTTTGAGCTGTAAATGAGCCATACCACATTTGCTGGTGATCTGAGCAATTGACAAGCAGGGTGATTCCAGAATTTAGAACAAGTGAAAGGAAGCATTGAGCATTTGAAGAATTTCTATTAGGGGATTAAGCCTTTTTCCCCCTAACCAATCCTTAGTTAGGACTGTATGAATTGTAATATACCCTAAACCACCAGAAAACTATTGATTAGTTTATTGCTGCCAAATTAACCTAAGCAGCTATCAAAAGGATACAGTGGCCAACAAATAAGCTTGATAGATGAATGATGTTAGGGGAAGGGTTGAAGCTTCAAGAATGAAAGGCTTCAACAATTTGTGCTAGGACCATTATTGTTTTGAATAAGACCATAAGACATAGGAGTGGAAGTAAGGCCATTCGGCCCATCGAGTCCACTCCGCCATTCAATCATGGCTGATGGGCATTTCAACTCCACTTACCCGCATTCTCCCCGTAGCCCTTAATTCCCCGAGACAACAAGAATCTAACAATCTCTGCCTTGAAGACATTTAGCGTCCTGGCCTCCACTGCACTCTGCGGCAATGAATTCCACAGACCCACCACTCTCTGGTTGAAGAAATGTCTCCGCATTTCTGTTCTGAATTGTCCCCCTCTAATTTTAAGGCTGTGTCCACGGGTCCTAGTCTCCTCGCCTAAGGGAAACAATTTCCTAGCGTCCACCCTTTCCAAGCCATGTATTATCTTGTATGTCTCTATTAAGTCTCCCCTTAATCTTCTAAACTCCAATGAATACAATCCCAGGATCCTCAGCTGTTCCTCATATGTGAGACCAACCATTCCAGGGATCATCCGTGTGAATTTCCACTGGACACGTTCCAGTGCCAGTATGTCCTTCCTGAAGTGTGGGGACCAAATCTGGACACAGTACTCCAAATGGGGCCTAACCAGAGCTTTATAAAGTCTCAGTAGCACAACGGTGCTTTTATATTCCAACCCTCTTGAGATAAGTGACAACATTGCATTCGCTTTCTTAATCACGGACTCAGCCTGCATGTTGACCTTTAGAGAATCCTGTACTAGCACTCCCAGATCCCTTTGTACTTTGGCTTTATAAATTTTCTCACTGTTTAGAAAGTAGTCTATGCCAAAAGTGCAAGACCTCGCATTTGTTCACGTTGAATTCCATCAGCCATTTCCTGGACCACTCTCCCAAACTGTCTAGATCCTTCTGTAGCCTCCCCACTTCCTCAGTACTACCTGCCTGTCCACCTAACTTCGTATCATCTGCAAACTTCGCTAGAATGCCCCCAGTCCCTTCATCCAGATCATTAATATATAATGCGAACAGCTGTGGCCCCAACACTGAACCCTGCGGGACACCGCTCGTCACCAGCTGCCATTCCGAAAAAGAACCTTTTATCCCAACTCTCTGCCTTCTGTCAAACAGCCAATCCTCAATCCATCCCAGTAGCTCACCTCGAACACCATGGGCCCTCACCTTGCTCAGCAGCCTCCCGTGTGGCACCTTATCAAAGGCCTTTTGGAAGTCTAGATAGATCATATCCACTGAATATACATCAACAACTCAAATTTGGAAATTCGTCACATATCTGGTAAAATTACAAACATTTGTAAATTGTGGGGCCTGTTTATACACTCTTAAGGGTTCTATGATCTGAAAAGAAAGAGTGAAATCCATGTTCACAGGTGAGAAATAAATGGGTGATAACTTTTACAGATGCTGTTGAAAGAAATTTATTGGTATTAGATTTTAAGTCTGCGTCTTAAAAATGGTTATCAGAACTAATTTGAGAGGATACTATTGTAATTTAATTTCCAGAAAGCTTTCTTAGTTGACTGAAGTTCATATTAATATATTTGTGCTGCTTCCTTAGACAAGATGTACATTTGAGAACTAGTTTACTAATTTGTGACATTATTGGTCTAAACAATATCAGCATATTCAATTAGTATGGATCAGAAATCAACAAAGCCAACAGAATAGTGAAACACCGTTGCTAATTCAGTAGAGGTTAACTTCGGAAGATGAAATACCCTATCTGTCCAGAAGTGTTGTCAGAATGTAGCTTGAACTTTGTACCTACGTTTGGTTATCACATCAAGATCCTTGAATGTTGTGCTACTGTGACAATATGCTTCTTCTAACAGAAGAGCTAAAAGGGTAAAATCGTCAACTTCCTCTATATTTAATTCACACTTCGGCACATCAACTGTACTTTGTTAACATAAACAGTAAGTGATGAAATTACTGAATAACCTTATTAAAGTGTTTATCTGATTAATTTCCAACCAGAGAGAATTCATGTATAGAAATGTCTAATTATGTTCTACCATTTATTAAGTTGTGAATTAAGTTTATTTGGTATGGTAAATATCTTAAGCCTTAATAAATCTTATTATAAACTTTGTGATCTTTAAGTTGTGATAAAGGTGAAAAATTATACTTCTGAATTTTAAAATGCTTCTACGTTTCATGCTATCTTTCCACTATATGCTATATTTCTTGAATAAATAAATTATTGCAGAGAGTATCAATGCTGCTGTGATTGAAAATGTTAAGTGCCCTAAGTAACCAAACATAAGTCAAATGAGACATCTATCTCTGTCAGACCATTTCAGCGTCATGAAGAATCCTTACCTTTTAAAAAATGGAACATTACTTTTTGCGCCACTTTTCTGCATCAGAGTATGCAAATTAAACTAATTTAGGTTACTGCAGCATGCATCTTCTCCCTTGCTATGTCAAGAACTCCTAGTATTGTCATCCTTGCCAACTATTGCTAAATCACTGTCTTTTCAAATGTAATCTTTAATTAGAACCCAGTAAATTTTGGTAGTTTGAAAGTAAAACTCAAAATGCTGCAGGAACATTATCTACAAAGGCAACAGATCAGTTGACTGACCTTCTGTATATTTCCAGAATTTTGTTTTTTGTTCTTGACCTTATCTACATCTGTGTCCTTCGGCTGCATATTCTCCCAAGCAACATCTGCTCCACAGTCAGTAGGTTAGTCCATATATCTCTGTTTCTGTTGCTCGGCATTGTGCATCAGCAGTGCTTTGCATGTTATGACTTGAATCAAGTAACTGTTTAAGATCAGTAAAAATCTTTAACTTTGATGTTTACTTGTAACAAGAGGTTGTCCGTAAATGGAAGGGAAGCATAATGTCGCAGTAATTGGGGATTCAATAACTAGCAAGACTATGATTTGAGAGCAGGGTTAGGAGTCCCATGTGATAACTTGATTTGCTGGTGCAAGGATGAGGAGCTATCTAAAACTGACTTGTAAGGTTGTTGGAAAAGGAAGGCAATGCAATCCAGTCATTTTTATCCATGTTGGGGTGAACAGCGTGGAAGTGAATATGCAAGGTATTCTGTTTGTAGAGTACCAGGAATAGGAGTCAGGTGAATGAACAGGGCCACAAAGTTTTAAATGGTTCCTTTTATATGTATGGTCCTGTCATGGGCAGCAATTATTGTTTATTCCTGATCATTTTTGAGAAGGTAGTAAGTCATCTTCTTGATATTCTGGTTGAGATAAGTTGACTTCCAACAACCTCAGGCATCTTCCTTTGTGCTGGGTTTAACTCCAGCCAATGGTGACATGTTCCCTCATTGCCATTGACTTCAATTTTAATTGGGCTGTTTGTTGCCAACCTAAGATAAATGCTCCTGTGATTTCACTTTCATCTTGTCTGTAAGATTCAGGTCTCTTTCCAGATTTGGTTAAAGGCTGTGCAGAGTTCTGGAAATGCAAATTGCTGACAGAGAAGTTAAACTGAGGATTGCTGAGCAGATTATTGATGAATACGAGTTTTTTGGTAGCGTTGTTAATTAAAGCTTCCAGCACTTTGGCTAAATGTAGATTGATGCAACTGGTTTGGACTTGTCTTTTTCTAAAACCCCCACACTACTGCCTAACATCGGTAGTGCTTATTCATTCCACAGTGTGTGTGTGTGTGTGTGTGTGTGTGTGTGTGTGTGTGTGTGTGTGTGTGTGTGTGTGTGTGTGTGTGTGTGTGTGTGTGTGCGCACAGGTGTGAGACATAGGGAAGAACAATGAGTGTGTAAATCTTTATTTGTATTTCACCACCAGGAAGAAAAGAAACACCCAAGTGGCCAGTGATAAGCAGTGCCCTTCTCGACAAAGGGCAGTGCTGCATGATCAAAAAAAGTGAAGAGGAGGGCAGGGATTCAATCAAAATAGAGTTGGAAGGGGAAATAAGATACTCCACTCCCTGCGGTGCCCACCTCTCCCTGAACAGCTTGAGGGTGTTGGTGGATACCGTGTATTCCTTCTCCAGGGACACCCGGGCTTGGACACAACCGCTGAAGAGGGGCAGGCAATCTGCTATAACGAAACCCTCCACGGCCCACTGTTTATGGCCAGTTTGGCCAGGCTCAGGAGCAGACCCACCTCTGACCTACCTACCTACCATTCCTCCCACCCCCCCACGCTTGGTGCCCAAAGATCAGGGGCTTGGGGCTGAAGTGCAGCTGAAAGCAGAGGCGAGTTTTTAAAAATATCAAAAAGGAAGTGCAAACGCCCACACCCAATATATACATGGTCCGTGAACTTCACAGTACCACAGAGTAAGCTGATGGGCTGGGAGTCTGTGAGTCAATGCAATCTGCCATGTGCAGCGCCCTCCACCCCAGATCCTGTGTAGAGAGCCCTCCACTGGGGATCCCCACCGCCCGGTAGCAAATAGGCACGCCAAGGCCTGTCCATGTAGTGGATGAGGGAAAAGAGGCGGATGGTGTGCAGCAGCAATCTATACAGGATCTGCTGTTTTATGTCCTTGAAGGGGACAGAGCTAAAACTCTGAAGGCAACTCAGATTGTGGGGCACAGGCTCCCGTGGGAAGTATGGGACCTTGGGGCCAGTGTGAAATTCCGTCCAGGCAGGGGTAAGCGCAGACGGGATTCCACCGCACACCTGAGTATCCTCCAACTGGTGTGCGATATTGGGTCCAAGCACTGCCATTTTAAGGTGTCAACTGGCAGTGGCCATGAACCAACGTCTAGGCTGCTCGCTATATCCTGCGGCAGCATCCAGCCCAGACCCCTGCCACCCAGCATGTCCCTGACTTTGGTCACCCTCGCTATCATGGCCCTCTCCTCTGATAGCCACTCGAACCCGCTAGGACGGAGGTGTGGATTCCTGAGCAACAGCTCCCTGATGACACCTGCTACTCCTACTGGTGGGTAGGTGCGACGTGATTTGACCAAGCTCCAGACAGTGATCAGCTCCTGGTAAAAGACAGATAGCATCCTGAGAGCGACCTCCAAACTGTCATGTCGATGAACAAGAACTGCATGTCATAGGTGAGGTCACGCACTTGGTGCAAAACATACGTTGCCAGGGCGCTCTACCTAGAAGGAGGCTTGACATAAAGGTATCGCTGCAAGGCCTGAAGGTGGAAAGTTGCCACCTGGGTGCGAACGCACACCAGCGACTGACCGCTCTCCTTGATAGCAAGACTCAGAACCTGTGCCACATCCCAGTATGTCTTTTTGTCCCAGAAGAAGTGAACCAGCATTATCTGGATGTCAGCGACAAACTCAGGAGGAGGGACCAAAGGGACCAGTTAGTGCCACAGCGTGGCAGCCACCAGCTGGTTTATGACCAGCACTCGAATCCTGTAAGATTGCACTTGAAGCAGTCCTGTCCGGCAGCTTAGGCGAGTCGAGACTTTGGCCTCCAGCTCCTGCCACTTGGCTGGCCAGGATTCCTCAGCCGGGCTGAGGTAGACCCCCAGATAGAAGAGATTGGTGGTGCTTCAGGTGAGCCCCTGTAACTCTCCAGCAGAGAGTACACCTGCCAAGGAGGGAGACCGGACGCCAGTTCTTCAAAGAATGAAGGTCCCCTCCCCTTCTTTGGCAGCAGGCTGATGACCACCCTGCGCCAAGAAAGGGGCAGCTCTCTGACAGTTAGACACTCCCGCAGGCCCTGTGTGTAGTTGTTCCCCAGGACATCCCAAAATGCCTTGAAGAACTCCACAGTCCTGGAGACTTGCTCCTCGAGAGCGGGTCGAGGACGCCGGTCAGCTCCTCTAATGTGACGGGAGCGTCGAGCCTCCCAATGTCCTCTGGGCTGAGCTGCGGCAGGTCCTCTCACAGAATCCTGTGAGCATCCTCGCCGAATGAATCCAGAGAGAACAGAGTCATGTAATAGGAGTGAATTTGGGCCCTGATACCCTCCAGATCTGAGACGAGGGACCCGTCGTTGGCCAGCAGCATAAGGAACTGCTAACAGGTGCCACGCCTTTTTTCCAGCGCGTAGAAGAAGGGAGAGCTGTGGTCCAGGTCCTGGAGGAGCCGGATCCGTGACTTCACGTATGCCCCCAGGACCAGATGAGCTACAGGTCTCACAGTGTGGCCTTCTTTGCTTTGTACACTCCCCACAGGGCCGGGTCCACATCGGGCTGACCAAGACGTGACTCTGGATCGAACACCTCCTTCTCCAACTCCTTGATCCTGGATTTCTGCCTCCTTTGTCGACTCCTTTGTGTACTCCTGACAGAAAACGCGGACACGAGCTTTGCGCATGTCTCACCATAGCCTCAGAGAGGTGAAGCTTCCCGCTTCCTTCTCTAGCCGGTCCAGAACTGGCAAAATGAGTCCTGGAACCACTTGTCCTCCAGCAGCAGATTGTTAAAGTGCCAGTACACAGACCTGAGCTGGTCGCCAAATGGAAGGACTTCTGCCCACACCACCTGCCGCATGGAAGCCACCGGAAAGCAGGAGGCATATGCCTGCGAAACGTACAGGAGGTCGATCCTGGATGTTCCAACCTCAGGCCTCATTAAGGTGAAGGAGATGGAGTTGGGATAGAGATTCGGCCAGGCATTCACCAGGTCGAAAAACTTGACCAAGTGACCCAACCTCCTCCCTGACGCCAAACCAGACTGGGTATTGCTGTATTCCCTGTCCTCAAGGATGCAGTTAAAACAGCGAACGATACAACTTGCCTGGAATATGAAGCAGTAGTGGAGCTGTTTGGGCCTGGAATAATGATGGGGGCTTTTAGGCAAACGTGATCACCACAGCATGGACACTGACCCAATGGAGAGTCTCCACTATCCCATTGGTTTGGATTTGTATTGCTTTTTGTGAATGGGGAAATACTGGTCAATTTTGTATGTTGTTGGGTCAGAATCAATTTTATGTCTGTTACCCTCAAATTATCAGCCAAAGTGCCATCACACAGAAAAGTTTGCAATTCAAATGTTCATAATGTAATTACTTATTTGTGTGACAGGTAGAATGTCTCTGTCTCTGGTTTAAAGGCAGCATCCAGTTAATGAAGGTTACCAATCATTATTGCTGCAAATAAGTAGCATGCACCAGCTAGTTTTACCAGTTGCTCACTTTTTACAAATTTGGTGTAGATGAGGCAGTTTTTAGTTTTCATTTGAGGCCTGTTCATGATTTTCCACAATGTGCAGCAAGCAGCAATTTGGTCATCCAGCATGATAGCTTTGTACCTACACCTGTTGTCTTTCACTGTATCTCACACCTGCACACACACAACATGGGTGCAAGGGAAAATATGAGCACTACCACAGTTAGGCAGTGGTATGGGGGTTTAAAAAAAATAGTTTTGTACCCTGCTTTGGCGTCAAACCTAGATGGTGAGCAAGTGGTTCTAGCTATATTTATAAGATTGCCAGTACACCAAAATTGTGGCACATGGACATGTAAAAATCTCCAATATGTATTTTCACTGATGACCATAATGAACCTATGAGCGGATTGTTTTAATCAGGTCATCGAGGAAAGGCAGTTAATTTGACTACTCCATTTTAAAAATGAATTTGCCAGTCTGAGTGTAGTAGTTAAATCATAGTTGGCTTCAGCGTCTGCACTTCAAATTCATTTGGTCAAGATCCACTCAGGATTGCTTTACAGTAACCCTGGTGCTGATGCATATCTGCATTCCAGATGATGACAACAATACAATTGTGCAATTCTTTTAAAATTCAAGGTTCAAGCTTGCCCTTGAAGAATACACATCTGGCCAAGGTGCCATTGCCAATGTATTGCCAGTATTTGTGGCACTGTTCTTCAGCATTTTGGGAAATAAGTTATTAATTCATTGTCTTGTCTTTAATGTATTGGCTAATTTTTACCAAGTTTAGGATAGCAATTATTGCTTTCCATTGCACTAAGCTATAACAGGAGAAGTGAGGACTGCAGATGCTGGAGATAAGTGTCAAGAGTGTGGTGCTAGAAAAGCACAACTGGTCAGGCAGCATCCGAGAAGCAGGAGAATCAGTGTTTCGGGCATAAGCCCTTCATCAGGCCTTATGTGCTTTTCCAGCACCACACTCTTGACACTGAGCTGTAGTAGTCATTTGGAATGCTTACAGCATGGAAGGATGCTTTTTGGCCTATCATATCTGCTGGTCCACTGCAAGAAGCAATTCTCTTAGTTTCACTGCCCCATCTTTTTCATGCAGCATTGCACTTTTTTAAAAAAAATTCTGGTAACTCCATTCCCTTTTGAATGCCTGAGTTATAGAGTCATAGAGATGTACAGCATGGAAACAGACCCTTCGGTCCAACCCGTCCATGCCGAACAGATATCCCAACCCAATCTAGTCCCATCTGCCAGCATCCCTCCAAACCCTTCCTATTCATATATCCATCCAAATGCCTCTTAAATGTTGCAATTGTACCAGCCTCCACCACATCTCTGGCATCTCATTCCATACACATATCATCCTTTGTGTGAAAACGTTGCCCCTTGTGTCTCTTTTATATCTTTCCCCTCTCACCCTAAACCTATGCCCTCTAATTCTGGACTCTCCGACCCCAGGGAAACGACTTTGCCTATTTATCCTATCCATGCCCTTCATAATTTTGTAAACCTCTATAAGGTCACCCCTCAACCCCTGATACTCCAGGGAAAACAGCCCCAGCCTGTTCAGCCTCTCCCTGTAGCTCAAATCCTCCAACCCTGGCAACATCCTTGTAACTCTTTTCTGAACCTTTTCAAGTTTCGCAACATGTTTCCGATAGGAAGGAGACCAGAATTGCACGCAATATTCCAACAGTGGCCTAACCCATGTTCTGTACAGACACAACATGACCTCCCAACTCCTGTACTCAATACTCTGACCAATAAAGCAAAGCGTACAAAATGCCTTCTTCATTATCCTATCTACCTGCGACTCCACTTTCAAGGAGCTATGAACCTGCATTCCAAGGTCTCTTTGTTCAGCAACACTCCCTAGGACCTTACCATTAAGTGTAGAAGTCCTGCTAAGATTGACTTTCCCAAAATGCAGCACCTCGCATTTATCTGAATTAAACTCCATCTGCCACTTCTCAGCCCATTGGTCCATCTGGTCCAGATTCTGGATTAGTGGTGCTGGAAGAGCACAGCAATTCAGGCAGCATCCAAGGAGCTCCAATCTTCCGGCACCTCACCTATGACTATCGATGATACAAATATCTCAGCAAGAGGCTCAGCGATCACTTCTCTAGCTTCCCACAGAGTTCTCGGGTACACCTGATCAGGTCCTAGAGATTTATTCACTTTTAACCGTTTCAAGACATCCAGCACTTGCTCCTCTGTAATCTGGACATTTTGCAAGATGTCACCATCTATTTCCCTACATTCTATATCTTCCATATCCTTTTCCACAGTAAATACCTATGCAAAATATTCATTTAGTATCTCCCCCATTTTCTGTGGCTCCACACAAAGGCTGCCTTGCTGATCTTTGAGGGGCCCTATTCTCTCCCTTGTTACCCTTTTGTCCTTAATATATTTGTAAAAACCCTTTGGATTCTCCTTAATTCTATTTGCCAAAGCTATCTCATGTCCCCTTTTTGCCCTCCTGATTTCCCTCTTAAGTGTACTCCTACTTTCTTTATACTCTTCTAAGGATTCACTCAATTTATCCTGTCTATACCTGACACATAGAACATAGAACATAGAACATTACAGCGCAGTACAGGCCCTTCGGCCCTCGATGTTGCGCCGATCAAAGCACCCCTAACCTACACTAAGCCACTATCCTGCATATACCTATCCAATGCCCGCTTAAATACCCATAAAGAGGGAGAGTCCACTACTGCTACTGGCAGGGCATTCCATGAACTTACGACTCGCTGAGTGAAGAACCTACCCCTAACATCAGTCCTATATCTACCCCCCCTTAATTTAAAGCTATGCCCCCTTGTAATCGCTGACTCCATACGTGGAAAAAGGTTCTCACTGTCAACCCGATCTAACCCCCTAATCATCTTGTACACCTCTATCAAATCACCCCTAAACCTTCTTTTCTCCAATGAAAACAACCCCAAGTGCCTCAGCCTTTCCTCATAGGATTTTCCTACCATACCAGGCAACATCCTGGTAAACTTCCTCTGCACCCGTTCCAGTGCCTCCACATCCTTCCTATAGTATGGCGACCAAAACTGCACACAATATTCCAGATGCGGCCGCACCAGAGTCTTATACAACTGCAGCATGACCTCAGGACTCCGGAACTCAATTCCTCTACCAATAAAAGCCAGTACGCCATATGCCTTCTTCACTGCACTATTTACCTGGGTGGCAACTTTCAGAGATCTGTGTACATGGACACCAAGATCCCTCTGCTCTTCCACACTACCAAGTAGTCTACCATTAGCCCAGTAATCCATCTTTTTATTACTCTTACCAAAGTGAATCACTTCACACTTAGCTACATTGAACTCCATTTGCCACCTTTCTGCCCAGCTCTGCAGCTTCTCTATATCCCGCTGTAACCTGCCATATCCTTCCTCACTGTCTACAACTCCTCCGACTTTCGTATCATCCGCAAACTTGCTCACCCAACCTTCTAACCCTTCCTCCAGGTCATTTATAAAAATGACAAACAGCAATGGTCCCAAAACAGATCCTTGCGGAACACCGCTAGTGACGGCACTCCAAGATGAACCTTTGCCATCAACTACTACCCTCTGTCTTCTTCCAGAGAGCCAATTCCTAATCCAAACCTCCAACTCACCTTCAATGCCATATCTCTGTATTTTCTGCAGTAGCCTACCATGGGGGACCTTATCAAACGCCTTACTAAAATCCATATATACCACATCTACCGCTTTCCCCTCATCTACCTCCTTAGTCACCTTCTCAAAGAATTCAATAAGGTTTGTGAGGCACGACCTGCCCTTCACAAAACCATGCTGACTATCCTTGATCACATCACTCTTATCCAGATGTGCATAAATCCTATCCCTTACAATTCTCTCTAAGACTTTGCCCACAACAGAAGTGAGACTCACTGGCCTATAGTTACTAGGATTATCCCTACTCCCCTTCTTGAACAAGGGAACCACGTTTGCTAGCCTCCAGTCCTCTGGCACTACTCCTGTCGACAAAGAGGACACAAAAATCAAGGCCAATGGCTCTGCAATCTCCTCCCTTGCTTCCCAGAGAATCCTAGGATAAATACCATCAGGCCCAGGGGACTTATCTATTTTCACCCTTGCCAGAATTTCCAACACCTCTTCCCTACATACCTCAAAGCCGTCCATTCTAATTAATTGTGACTCAGTATTCACATCGGCAACAGTGTCCTGTTCCTGAGTGAATACTGACGAAAAGTATTCATTCAGCGCCTCCCCAATCTCTTCAGCCTCCACACGCAACTTCCCATTACTATCCTTGACTGGACCTATTCCTTCCCTAGTCATTCTTTTATTCCTATATTCCTTCCCTAGTCATGCTTCCTTCTTTTTCTTAATCAAACCCTCAATTTCTTTAGTCATCCAGCATTCCCTGTACTTACCAGGCTTTTCTTTCACCCTGACAGGAATATACTTTCTCTGGATTCTTGTTATCTCACTTCTGAAGGCTTCCCGTTTTCCAGCCATCCCTTTACCTGTGAACATCTGCCTCCAATCAGCTTTCGAAAGTTCTTGCCTAATACCATCAGAATTGGCCTTTCTCCAATTTAGAATTTCAACTTTTAGATTTGGTCTATCTTTTTCCATCATTATTTTAAAACTAATAGAATTATGGTCACTGGCCCCAAAGTGCTCCCCCACTGACACCTCAGTCATCTGCCCTGCCTTATTTCCCAGGAGTAGGTCAAGTTTTGCACCTTCTCTAATAGGTACATCCACATACTGAATCAGAAAATTGTCTTGTACACACTTAAGAAATACCTCTCCATCTAAACCTTTAACACTATGGCATTAAACTAATGTTTCAATTTAAGAAACAAAAGTGTAGGAATGAGGGTCATGTGACCAGTTCTGAATTCTGATAATAGCACACCTGGGTGGTTCAAGTGTCAAAGATTAAAGAAAGGCCTAGCAAACTTCCAGTAAAAAGTATTACGAATGTCAAGTTTGGTACATTATTGTACTTTCTTTCGAACACAGCTTCTTTCTATTCTTTTAAAGTAAATACTATACAAGTTAGACAACTCCTAATAGACACTTGACAAAAAAAAATCAAAGGCGAAAGAGAAACCTATCAAAATTAAATATCTTTTATCCGGGATTATCATGCAGCCCAGCCCCTGGTGGTACCTGCTGGCTTCTAAAAGCCTCTTTTATGCTGACAAACTCTGCATGTTTTCTCTCAGTGGACACCCAGGTGTGGACGTAACAGCCAGCTAGGAGCACCCCCATAATGTGTTGCCTGGACCTTTAGATGGCTGCCTTGACCTGGCGTGGAAGGAGGCCAGTGAAAAGATCCTCAATCTGCGTAGGCTAAGGCCAATGTGCTACCAAAAATTCAAAAAACCTTAAACAGGCTATGCAAGCAATTGCATTTCAAGTAAGCATGGAAAATAGTTTCCTGCAGGCCACCAAAATAGAAATATGGCCTGGCATCCTGTGAAACTACTTGAATGTTTCTGCACAAGACTGTGTTTGCGTGCAACACTGTATGCCCCAGATCTCCAATGGAAAGAGGGGTGACTCTGTTATAGAGGGGATTGGACATGGCTGCCATCAGATGGTACAACTCCATTTTTTTTTTGTAAATTAAAGAATAATTTGTCAACATTTCTTCCTGGAATCAAAGTCCGTGTGATTCACATTGTCTTTTGAAAAGTCGATCTCCATGGAATTGGTGCATAGCAAGCCATTGTAGAATTGGACTTAAAGGTCTCCTGTAAGATAGCCCTGAAGCTTACAGTCAACTTAATCTTCCAAGATCCAAGAGAGAGAGCAGATAATTGGTAAGTCTGCATTGTTGACAAAGCAAAATGCGGGTGAAAGCTCAGACTCTGATTGAAAAGGCTCAAGTAGTGAACATTAACGTCAAAATTTGAAGATTCATTGGCTTAAGTGAGAGAAAGACCTCCTGAAAAATGAGTGTTGTGAAATCCTTCCTGGGTTAAAAATAACCAGGCTGAGAGAAAAAAAGCAGAGCTAAGGATATCTTTGGATTGGTTCAGACTTTAATTTCTACCTAAGTGTACATTATAACTATGGAGTAGGACTTTGGCTAAAATTAAAATGGGAAAGTTCAATTTTGTAATTTAAAGTAAATGTTGCTTATTGCACTAGTGTTCAGTTGGTCAAAGTGAGTCAGAAGATGAGATGCTGTTTTGGGAAGCTAAGGAGGAAGTGGTGCATTTTGGACAGCAACTTCTAGATTTAAATCAATGACATATCTGCCTTATTTGATATTACTGTAATTTGTAAAAATATTGTTGAATGCAATTAACATTGCTGATATTTTGATAATAAGTTCTGACCCATTAAGTTCAATGACAGGATATTGAAAGTTTATTTGACCGTTTGAGTATTTAATTTTTTTTTGATAAACTGATTTGATTGTGCTGTATAATATTGTTCATACTGATACACTAAAATTAATTGCATTATAAAGCAAGTTTTGCATTTGTGTTGTCAGATCACTTGATTATTATAATGTTCTTTTATATTTTGTTTGTCAACCAAGTAA
Source organism: Chiloscyllium punctatum (assembly GCF_047496795.1). NCBI lineage: Eukaryota > Metazoa > Chordata > Chondrichthyes > Orectolobiformes > Hemiscylliidae > Chiloscyllium > Chiloscyllium punctatum. Next base: position 32,504,960 of record NC_092748.1, on the reverse strand, counting down.
ATTTTTGCATATGTTCTAGCAGTTGAGATCACAGTCGGTGTACACTGGTTACGATTGTGCTGTTTGCTTAAGTTAAAATCGTTCTGCAACAGTTTGTCATTTGAGCTTTGCTAATGTAACTTGTTGTTCTACCTGAATTTCTAAATTTCTCTTTTAATCCATCTGGAATGAGCTATGTGGAGAATTTAATAGACACTGGTTTACAGTACTGTGTCAACTCTCTTGTTTCATTACAGAATGGTTAATTGTACTGGCTGCAGAGAAATCTGTAACTGAATGTATTCCAATTTATTAATTAACATGCTAGTCATGTTGAGAACAGCACAATCCAAAAGGAAGTTTGAAACTCTTTATGTGGTTATAAACCTTTTGATGTATCTTTTTTAAAGTTTCTAGAACTTGGTATGAGATGAGAAGTTCCGAAACGTCTGTTTGCTGTGCACATTCTATCCCAACACCCACAAGAGATTTGTAAACTTTAGATATTCCCTTCTCTTTCTATTATATTGAAGTTTTAATTTCTTATGTGAAAGCTAGGGACTGCTGAAATAATGTAGTCAGTAATGCTTTTCCAGATTCACAATTTTACTTTTTCTTGTTTTATTTAATAGACCTTTAAACCTTTGGAAACTTTACTTTGTTGTCATATTCGCCATTTTAGTTCTGTGCTGTCTTCTCATGATCATGTTTTTAAAATTTTATACTCTGTCTGGGTAAACTATCTAAAGAAAAACATTGTAGTATGTTCAAAGCTCAACCTTACTTCTATTTAAACATTGGCTCGTGACTCTCTATTTTGTGTCTCAATCTGAATGTTGAATTCTGTTATTTAGCTATTGGTGATCATAATAGGTTTCTGTTAGATTATTGATTTAATTCAGGCTCAGTCTGTCTAGTAAATCTAAGGTGGTTGTCTTTCTTTTTAATTAAAGAACTATTGTTCCAGAATACTACCTCATAGCACTGTCAAATTCACTGTCTTTGGTTCTCTCCCTCCCAGACTGTAGGAAATTGAAAGTCTCCCATAAAAGTAGATCAGCTTATCTCTACACAGATGCAGCCTACTATCCAGAGATCTATAAAGCTTTCCTCACTGCTCTTCAATCTTGCCTATTGTGCTTTTAATGACTGATCATTCTTACTGATATTTCCTCTTTCTAATATTATAGTGTCCCTTCTCAACAAATTTACTATTATTTTGTAATTTCCCTGACCGTTCGAAAGACCTTAATATCTAAAATGTTTATTTCTTGCTTAAGTTCAACTTGGAGATGGGTATCTATTTTGGCCACTTCGCTCATTTAGCTCAAATTTTATTTCAAATTTTTATTTCATATGGCATTGAGGTATTAATGTAAAGAGCTTTAGAATTGGGCAGTAGGCCTATATCTTGCCGTTGTGGTGTGAGGTTTCAAAATACATTTTTTGCATTATCATGCTCTGTATTTTGTTAGCATGTATTTATTTTTTTGGGATGTTGATGGCAACATTATTGCCCATTCTTAACAGCTCCTGAGGAGGTCATGATGGTGGTGAGCTGCCGCCTTGAACTGCTTGAACACCCACAGCGTTGTTAGGGAGGTTGTTTCAGGATTTTGGAGGAATGGTGATGTGTCAAGTCAGAATAGTGTGTAATTTGGAAGGAGATGTGCAGATGCGTGCGTACTCGTGTTGGTTGTCCTTGGTTCCTCTAGGTTGCAGAGGTCATGAGTTTGGAAAGTGCTGTTTGAAAAGCTTTGGAGAACTGCTGCATTACATCTTGCATAGCTATGCACTACTGCCACTGTGCATCAGTGGCGCAGATAATTTGATTTGTAAGGTGACTGATGGCATGGTTTTAAGCTTTGAGTGTTGTTGGAGCCATACTTATCTAGGGTAACAGACATAAAATTGGAACAACTTTCCTTGTCAATTTTATCTCCACCTGTCATAATTGTGTCTTCGAGGTGCCAGTGTTGGGCTGGGGTGGACAAAGTTAAAAATCTCACAACACTAGGTTATAGTCCCACAGGTTTGTTTGGAAACACTAGCTTTCGAAACACTGCTTCTTCCTCGGGTGGTTGTGATTTTTTTTTAACTTTGTCATAATTGTGTATACTTCTACTGACTCTCCCCTCAGTCTTTCTTCACGAGGACAACCTCAGCTTTTCCAATCTCTCATTTTGCTAAAATCCTTCATCCCTGAAACCAATATAGTAAAACTCCATAATAATTGAGAGATTTACCAGATTGGTATAAGGAATGAGGGATTGAATACAAATTTATTTCCCTGAAATGCCTAGTGTCTGAAGATTGAGTGTGGTAATAGAACTGACCAGATTGATTCATAGAGAGCCAACCAACTCAATAGCCTGGCTGTCTTCAAAGATCAACACACATGAAATCTCAGTTCCTCTGTTCATGCACCTTCTTAAACAATGTGAAATTTTGCCTTTATTGTCTTTCCTTTCTGCCAAATGCATAGAGTCATTGAGATGTACAGCATGGAAACAGGCCCTTTGGTCCAACCCGTCCATGCCGACCAGATATCCCAACCCAATCTAGCCCCACCGGTCAGTACCCGGCCCATATCCCTCCAAATCCTTCCTATTCATATACCCATCCAGATGTCTCTTAAATGTTGCAATTGTACCAGCCCCCACCACTTCCTCTGGCAACTCATTCCATACACATACCACCCTTTTGCGTGAAAGAGTTGCTCCTTAGGTCTCTTTTATATCTTTTTCCTCTCTCACCTCTCACTTCCATTTGCCACTCCTCTAGCCATTCTAGTCTGTCCAGCAATCAATTGCTTTTATCCTCACTTAACCACACTTTCAACTTTGGTATCAATGGTTAAATTTTGAAATTTTTGTTGTATTCCGTTATCCATATAATTGAAATAGGATTACCGAGGTGCTCAGATGAACAGACATGCCAAGAATCTACAGCATGCTGAGACAGCAACATCTAGGCTGTACTTCAGCATAGCCCTGGCGTTCAAGGACAAATATCTTTAAAATCTCGGCTTTCAAGTCACTGGAATAAGTGAAAGATATTTGGAAAACAGTAATAATGCGACTTTGGAAAAGATTTGTAGCTCAGGTTATGGATAAGGTTATACGTTTGCTGGTAGATTTATTTTCAGACATAGGTGTAAAATGTCTGAAAACAAAACCTACCAGCTCAGTGAGCAAACATACAACCTAACAGTAATAATATTGATGTGCTCTATTTAACTAATAAGGGGAAGGTGGGTTTCGGTGAGAGTGAGTGAACAAGGAGGTCATTAAGCAGATGGTGGGAAGTAGAGTTAAGTTGGGAGTACAAAGGATTTTTGGACCAGGTAGGTTCAAATAACCCTCCAGTAGGTTTTTAATTACAGATCAAGAATAGTAATTCACCAAGATTTAAGGTTTTTTTTTGCAGAGTAGTTTTCATTTAACATTCGTAGGAGTACATTGAGAGTGCTAAATGAAGAATAGCTGTAACTTGGAATTTTAATTAAAATGAGCTTGGGGTGCTGCTGCAGTAAGGGATGTTGGTGGATTGACATCACTTATCTAGTCACAAGTGAGATCTATGTTCACCCTAAACGTTAGTTTTGCAATGCAAAAGCACCTGTATCTATCACTTGCTATTGACCAATTTAAAAACTTTTCTGATGAAAACTTTTCTCTAGTATGTCAATCTAAATTTTTGTCAAATCTCTTTCAAGCAGTAAAGGGTCTGAAAAGAAGTAGCTAGCAAGATCATTCATGCATTCATTCTTAATTTTCCAAAACTCAGTAGATTTAGGGAACGTTCCTTTAGATTGGAGAATAGCTAATGTAGCTTCTATACTCCAAAAAGAAGACAGAAAGCAGAAAACTACAGGCAATGTTTGAAACTATTATCAACCACATTATAATAAGGTACTTCGTTAAGTTCAAAGTATTTGGGCAGAGTCAGCATGGTTACGTCAAAAGGAAGTCCTGTTTCATTTTATTGGAGTTCTTTGAAGAAGTAAGTTACGCTGTAGATAAAGGGCAGCCAGTGGATGCATTGGACTTGTATTTTCAGAAGGTGCTACATCACAGGTTATTGCAGAAAGTAAAAGCTGATATTGTAGAGGGTAAAGTATTGCTATGTTTAGGATATTTCCTGATAAATAAGTAGAGAACTGGAATAAATGGGTCATTTTTCAGACTGCCAGGGTGTCCTGAAAGGTGTACCACAGAGGTTGATGCTGGAGCTTTATATGCTGATCATACCAAGATAAGTAGAAAAGTGCTGTGAAGAGGAAACAAGGAGTTTACAAAAGGATAAGATTAAGTGTTTGGGCAAAGTTTTGGAAAATGGAGCGTAATGTGTGAAATTGTCTATTTTGGCAGGAAAAAAATTTGAAAAAAGCATCATCTAAAATTTTAGAAATTGCAGAGCTCGAGGTGCAGAGAGATCTGGGTGTCCTTGTATATAATTTGCGGGTTAGTATACATGTGCAGCAAGTGACCAGAAAAGCTAACAGAATTTTTTTTTATTGTGAGGAGAATTGACTGCAAGATTAAGGAGCTTGTGCTTTAGTCATACAGTTCATTGCTGAGACTATATCTGTAGTACTGTGTACGGTACTGATGACCACACTTACGGAAAAATGTTAATGGATTGGAAGCAGTCAGAGAAGGTTTATTAGATGAATACCTGGAGTGCAGTTGCCTTATGAGGAAATGCTAGATCGGCTTGGTCTGTATTCCCTGGAGTTTAGAAGAGTCAGAGGTGACTTAATTGAGGAGATTTGATGGGGTGGCTATGGAAAGGATATTTTCTCTTTGTACGAGAATCTAGAACTGGGGTCATAGTGTAAAAGTAAAGGGTACCTATTTAACATTGATGAAGGGGGAAAATAATTTGAGTGTCGAGAGTCTTTGGAATGCCCTTTCTCAAAAGAGAGTAGATGCAAAATTTTGATTACCAAGGAGATGAGAGATTTTCAGGCATGTTCAAGAATGTAAAGTTCGATCTGATCAGCTATGATATTATTGAATGGTAGAGTGGGTATGAAGATCTGAGTGACCTATTCTTGTTCATGTGTCTTTTATTTTTGTTAGTGTCAAGGTTTTGTTTTGCTAAAGTTGTTGGCTAACTGCTTGGGTAGAGTTCCATGGATATAAATTACCATATGGTGCCTTACTCAAATGGCCAATATAGGTATTCATAGAGCCATAGAGATGTACAGCACAGAAACAGACCCTTCGGTCCAACTTGTCCATGCCAACCAGATATCCTAAATTAATCTAGTCCCATTTGCCAGCACTTGGCCCATATCCTGTAAACCTCTAATGTTAGAGTTATTGTTAGAAATATGAGCTTTTTAGAAATGATCGTCTGCTTTATTTAATTTCCTTGGTTGTTTTCAATCCACATGAGCGATATAAATCACTCAATCAATCCATTTATCTTTCTCTTTTGAGAACTTGCACAGAAGAATGTTCAAACAGCCTTGTAAGGAAAGTTGATGCTGTGGAAATATTGAGAGGCTCCAAAGACTTGGTCATAAAGTTAGGTTTTAAGGAGATTTGAAAGTGTGAGAGACACAAAAAGATTAGTGAAGGAAAGTCAATAGACAGTGGAAGGACGAATACTGAATGGTGTTGTTGAATGTGCGTATTATCTCCGCTTTCTCCAATGGTTTATGCCAGAGTTCAACACTCAAGCCTTATGGGAATTGGAACATAAGCTAGTTTTTTTTTGATTCCTTAAACTAGGATCATAGAATTTGATTTGCAACACCTCTCTTGCCCCACTCCAGCTGAGATTAGCTAACTCTACACAGTTGGGTGATCAATTTATCTGAGTGGCTCAGTTAGTCACTGGCTAAGCTTTCAAAGCTGTTCAGGCAATTCCACTTTTTAAAAAAAATTGTTTTATTATATATGAATACCACTTGTTTTCATTTCGCCTGATTAACTTAGACTCTTCCTGCACCCCTCCAAATGCACAGATGTCCTGGATATATTCTGAAGGAAAGTCAGGCTTGTACAGCCCTCTTGTGGCATAGTGGTAGTGTCCCTGCTCCTGGACCAGAGAGGCCTGGGTGCAAGTCCCACCTGTTTCAGAGGTGTGTAATAACATCTCTGAATAGGTTGATTAGAAAAGTAACCTGCTGCAATCTCTGTCCCTTGGAGCCAACAGAGAGGGTGAAAAAAGGTAGGTCTCATACTTGAAGACTGCCTCTCACAAATGTGGATGTCTTCCAAGCAATTCACAACCAATGAAATACTTTGAATGTGTTGTTGTAGTTATAATGTAGGTAGTAAAGCAGTTTATTTGCAAATGGCACGCTCCCACAAACAATGTGATAATTACCAGATAATCTCTTTTTAATGTTCAATAAGGGTTAGATATCAGAATGCTGGTGATAATTCCTCAATTCCTCTTTAATCACTTGCCATGGTGTCTCTTGTATCCTGAGTGACTAGACGAGGTTGTTGATTTAGCATCTCCTCTGAAAACTAGGTCTTCCAACAGTGGAGCACTCCTTTTAATACTGCACTGTAATTTCAACCTGGATCTTTGGGCTTAAATCTCAGTCATGCTTTGAACGTGCTGCCTTCTGACTGGGGTGAAATAATAATATCAACTGCATCACATTCAGTATAACAGTTGAAATGTTGTTTCCTTGTAATTTTAGTTTTTGATAGAGTTTATTCTCTTTCTATTTCAGTTACTTGGGATGGCAGCAGAAGAAAAGATCTCATCGGCTCTGGGCCTTGGTAATGAACAGTCTCACTCTCCGACAAGCCCATCTCACCTCACCCATTTTAAGCCACTGACTCCAGATCAAGATGAACCTCCCTTCAGATCAGCCTATAGTTCTTTTGTAAGCCTTTTTCGTTTTAACAAAGGTGAGAAACATACACTTACTGTTTTTTCTGATGAGCATACTGAAGTGCTGAATGATAATGTACAGAAAACAATGACATGAGGCTGATTCTAAGCTTTTGCCAATAATTGCAGTATCTTTCTTCTTTGCAATGATTTATGCTTCCACTGTATGAACTTAAGGTGTAATTCTGAAATAGATACTTTTAAAAATAGAGTTGAGGTCAGGTGGATACTTTCTTACCCGTCAATACATGGGAGAAAATATATAAACAAACTATCATTATTATTATTTCAGTCAAAAAATAGAAATTGCTGGAGAAACTCAGCAGATCTGGCAGCATCTATAGAGAGAAAGCAGGCTTCATGTTTCGGGTCCAGTGACCCTCTTCAGTTCTGAAGTTCAAAGCATTAACTCTAATTTCTGTCTATAGAAGCTGCCATTTCTGCTGAGTTTTTTTCCTGGGATTTCTGTTTGTGTTTCAGATTTCCAGTATTCACAGTTCTTTGTTTTTTTTTCCATTTACTACAATGGTATATCCATGGGCAATAGCCAATAGTTCTTCTATGGCTTAGATCAGGAGCCATTGGTGAGGACAGTGGAAAAGATGTTCTGGTCACATTGACAAGTTACATTTCTTATGAGATTTAGTAAGGTACATTCTGGAGGGTGATGAAAGAAATCTACTGGCCAGCGAAGGAACAGAACCCTGTCTGGGAAACATCAATGGGCAGCAATTTAATTTGAACATGACTTCTCTGCTGAATTGAACCAGGGTTTTGTGACAACTTTTTCTTAGGTAGTGCACCAGGAAGTGAACACTAAACCATATCTTCCTAAAACCTCCAGAATTGTTTTCAATGGACAAAAAAGTAATCACAGTCCTGAATAAAAGCAAAATACTGTGGATATTGGAAATCTGAAACAAATAGAGAATGCTGAAGAAACTCAGCAGGGTCTGGCATCATTTGTGATGAGAGAAACAGAGTTAAAAGTTTCCACTTGATATGACTGTCCTTCAGCTCTGAAGAAGAATCATGCCTGATTTGAAATGTTAACTGTTCCTTTCTCCACAAGGGCTGCCATATCTGCTGAATTACATGCATGTGGCATTTTCAAGTCTTCGGCTTGGGGAAGAGGAAGTGTGACAAAGAACTCTTAAACTTTTGGGACTAAATTCTTCCTACTTATGTAATTACAAACCTTTCTTGGGCATGTGTCATCGGTATGCATGAATCTTTGGACATTTAGTGTGGCATCTTCTGGAGTACTATGTCCAAGTCCTCTGTCATCCTGTTTATAGGAGGGGTATTATTAAACTGGAGAGGTGTCAGAAGAGATTTACAAGGGAATGGAAAGTTTTGGTTATAAGGAGAGGCAGAACAGTCTGAGACCGTTTTTCACTGGACTCTGTGAGGTTAAGAGGTGACCTTATATAGGTTTATAAAATCATGAGGGGTATAGATAAGGTGAATGGGATGCGTCTTTTCTCTAAGGTGGGTGATTTCAAGAGTTGGGGGACGTATTTTTACGGTGAGAGGAGTAAGTTTTTTTTAAAAAAAATGACCTGAGGGGCAACTTTCTTTGCACAAAGAATAATTCATGTGTGGAATAAGCTTCTAAAGGAAATGGTGGATGCAGTTACAGTTACAAAGTTTAAAAATATTTAGAGAATTACATAGATAAGAAATGTTTGGAAGAATACGGGCCAAACACAGGCAGGTGGGACTAATTTAGTACTAGATTATAGTCGGCGTGGACTGGTTGGACTGAAACGTCTGTTTCTGTGCTGTATGACTCTACAACTCTATAATGTGCGAGTGGCAAGGTTGCACTTACACATTGGTGCTTAATAATAAATACTTATTATGCTTTTAAAACTACTGAGAAATTCTAGGGTTACACATGTTTTCTTGTTCAAACACACTTTCTTCTGTCAGTTAAGAGATAGGAAAGTGGTGGGTAAGAATGTTCCTGTCATTTCACCCTTTTCCAGTTGTAACTCCAGTATGGCACAGTTATATTTTATTACATTTTGTTCAAGGTTAAGCACTTACATGACTTCGTAACATTACCAGTACAGAACAGGGATTATATGACAGAGTCATAGAGATGTACAGCACAGAACCAGACCCTTCGGTCCAACTTGTCCCTGTTGACCAGATATCTCAACCTAATCAATCCCATTTACCAGCACTTGGCCCATATCCGTCTAAACTCTTCCCATTCCTATACCCATCCAGATGCCTTTTAAATGTTGTAATTATACTAGCCTCCACCACTTCTTCTGGCAGCTCATTCCATACATGGACCACTCTGTGTGTGAAAAAGTTGTCCCTTGGGTCTTTTTTTTTGCCTTTCCCCTCACCCTAAACCTATACCCTCTAGCTCTGGACCACCCAGGGAAAAGATTTTGTCTATTTACCCTTTCCGTGCCCCCTCATCTCTGACTTTATGACTCATGATTTTATAAACCTGTATAAGGTCACCCCTCAGCCTCTGACACTCTGGGAAAATAGCCCCAGCCTATTCAACCTCTCCCTATAGCTCAAACTCTCCAACCCTGGCAACATCTTTGTAAGTCTTTTCTGAACCCTTTCAAGTTTCACAACATCCTTTCGATAGGAAGGAGACCAGAAATGCACAGGATATTCCAAAAGTGGCCTAACCAATGTCCTGTACAGCTGCAACATGATCTCCCAACTCCTATACTCAATACTCTGACCAATAAAGGAAAGCATACCAACTGCCTCCTTCACTATCCTATCTACCTGCGACTCTACTTTCAAGGAGCTATGAACCTGCACTTCAAGGTCTCTTTGTTCAGCAGCACTCCCTAGGACCTTACCATTAAGTGTATAAGTCCTGCTAAGATTTGCTTTCCTAAAATGCAGCACCTCGCATTTATGTGAATTAAACTCCATCTGCCACTTCTCAGCCCATTGGCCCATCTGATCAAGATCCCGTTATAATCTGAGGTAACCTTCTTCGCTGTCCACTACACCTCCAATTTTGGTATCATCAGCAAACTTACCGACTATACCTCATATGCTTATATCCAAATCATTTACATAAATGACGAAAAGTAGTGGACCCAGCACCAATCCGTGTGGCACTCCACTGGTCACAGGCCTCCAGTCTGAAAAACAACCCTCCACCACTACCCTCTGTCTTCTACGTTTGAGCCAGGTGTGTATCCAATGGCTAGTTCTCCCTGTATTCCATGAGATCTAACCTTGTTCACCAGTCTCCCATGGGGAACCTTGTTGCACTCCTTACCAAAGTTCGTATAGATCACGTACACTGCTCTGCCCTCATCAATCTCCTTGTTACTTCTTCAAAAAACTCAATCAAGTTTGTGAGACATGATTTCCCATGCACAAAGCCATGCTGACTATCCCGAACCAGTCATTGCCTTTCCAAATACGTGTAAATCCTGTCCCTCAGGATTCCCTCCAACAACGCGCCCACCACCGACATAAGGCTCAGTGGTCTCTATAGTTCCCTGGCTCTTCCTTACCCACTTTGGCTATTGTGGTGCCACTATTTACTAATGTCCAGTCTTACAGCACCTCCCCTATGACTATAGATAATATAACTATCTCAGCAAGGGCCCCAACAGTTACTTCCCTAGCTTCCCACACACATCTATGGTAAACCTGATTAGGTCCTGGGGATTTATATGCTTTTATGCGTTTCAAGACATCCAGCACCACCACCTCTGTAATATGGACACCTTTAAGATGTCACCATCTATTTCCCCACATTCTATACCTTCCATGTACTTCTCCACAGTTAATACTGATACAAAACACTCATTTAGTATCTCCCCCATCTCCTGCAGCTCCACAGCCTCTCTGATCTTTGAGGGGCCCTATTCTCTCCCTAGTTACCCTTTTGTCCTTAATGTATTTATAAAAACCCTTTGAGTTCTCCTTAACTCTATTTGCCAAAGCTACTTCATGTCCCCTTTTTGCCCTTCTGATTTCCCTCTTAAGTAAACTTCTACTGCCTTTATACTCTAAGGATTCACTGGATCTCTCCTGTCTATATCAGACATATGTTTCCTTTTTCTATAAACCAAAATCTGAATTTCTCTCATCCTCCAGCAATCCCTACACCTACCAGCCTTTCCTTTCATCCTAACAGGAGCATACTGTCTTTGGACTCTTATTATCTCTTTTTTTTTGAAGGCTTCCCATTTTCCAGCTGTCCCTTTTACTTGCGAGCAGCTACCCCCAATCAGAGTTTGAAAGTTTTTGCCTGATGCCATCAAAATTGGCCTTCCACAAGTTTTCAACTTCAACTTTTAGATCTGGTCTATCCTTTTCCATTACTATTTTAAAACTAATGGAATTATGGTCACTGGCCCCAAAGTGCTCCCCCACTGACACCTCAGTCAGAGCTCTGCCTTTTTTCCCCAAGAGTAGGTCAAGTTTTGCACCTTCTCAAGCAGGTACATCCACATATTGAATCAGAAAATTTTCTTGTACACACTTAACAAATTCCTCTCCATCTAAAGCCTTAACACTATGGCAGTCCCAGTTTATGTTTGGAAAGTTAAAATCCCCTACCATAACCACCCTATTATCCTTACAGATAACTGAGATCTCCTTACAAATTTGTTTCTCAATTTCCTGCTGACTGTTCGGGGTCTGTATTACAATCCCAACAAGGTGATCTGCTGCATAGAATTTGTGCTCCACTTCGGTTGGTCCAGCCTACCAATGAAACATCCATTCTGTTTGAGGTTCTCCATTCATTGGCCCAAACCTATCTCATTTACCTTCGTGTGTTGGGCAATTTTGTCTGGAGTTTACTCTGTTTGGGTCCATATCCTCTTTGGTTGACACTGATATTTGGTTCTATTCCAACTTAACCTATTCCTTTTGTCCTGGTTGTTCTAAAGCCTAATCTTGTAACTGACCTGTCTGTCTACACATTTGAGAGTGGGTGCAGGGATTGTTATTGATATAGGTCTTCCAAAAAGTTTGGGTAGCCAATGAGGTGGTTAGTGTGTTTTTGAGTGCCTTTCACACAGGTGAGAAGAGTTAGCAAACCCCTTATTTCCATCTTTCAGGGGAAAGTTGCGAGGGTTGGTTGAGTGGTGCCCAGAGAGGTAAGGCACTTTAAGGCCCTATCTTCTGCTTGCCATAAGAGATCAGAACTGTTTCTTCTTTAATCTTGTCATGCTTCTTATAAGACATATGTACATAGGCTGATTATCTTTTATATTCTTCATTAGGTCTTGGGTTTAGAATTCTGATGCCCCATTATAAATGTATAGATTTCCTATCTTGTGTCAAGTTGATAGCTTGTTACTGTGACTGTCATTACTGTAATGTCAATAATTTCATATTTTTGCTGATTTCATTTAGTAGGTAAATACTTGGAATCCTGAATCATAGCATCATGCAGTACAAAAGTGACCCTTTGGCCTATCAAGTCAAGCATTGACAAAAAAACCCTCTTAATCTATACTAGTCCTACTTTCCAGCATTTGGCCCATTGCTTTGACAGTTATGATACTTCAAGCGCTCATCTAAGTAGTTGAGGTTTCCCGCCTCAACAACCTTCCAAAGCAGTGCATTTCAGATTCCCTCCACCCTCCGGGTGAACAATATTTCTCCTCTCAATCCACTGCCTTTCACCTTTAAAATTATGCCTCCTTGTGTTGACCCTTCAATAAGGGGAGCAGTTACTTTCTATCCACCCTATGCATACCCCTTTATCTATTCTACCTTAATCAGGCCCCCTCTCAGTCTTCCCTGCTGTAAAAACAACCTGATCTTATAATACTCTCTTCATAGCTACATTGCTCCACCCCAGGCAACATCCTGATGAATCTCCTCTGCACACCCTCCAGAGCAGTCCTATTGTTTGGTGACCAGAGCTATACACAGTTCTCCAGCTGTGACTTAACCAAAGTTTTGTACAGGCCCAATGTAACCTCCTTGCTCTTATAATCTATGCCATGACTTATAAAGGCAAGTATCTCATATACCTTCTTAACTATCTTACTAACCATCTTGCAACCTTTAGGATCTGTGGACACACACCCCAAAATCCCTTTGTTCCTCTGAACTTTCTAGTGTTCTGCCACGAATTGATTATTTCCTTGTCTTGTTTCAACTTCTGAAATGCATCAGCTGACATTTATTAGGGTTAAATTCCATCTGCCACTGATCTGCCCATGTGACCAATTCATTTATATCACCTTATAACGTGTCCCCTCTTCCTTCACAGTCAAATAGCTGGCTAATCTTCATGTCATTTGCAAATTTTCTTATCATTCACTCTACATTTTCTTCTGTATTGTTTATTTATAAATTTCTCCTGAATGGCAGGGGACCCAGTACTGATCTGTCTGGTATGCTACTGGACACCAGTCTTTAATCACACAAACAAATTTCTACCACTATCCTGTGTCTCTTACTACTAAGCCAATTTTGGGTATTACTTGACAAATTACTCTGAATCCCATGCCTTTTACATTCTCTATGAAACTCCCATGTGGGACCTTAGTCAGACCATTGAGTACAGGAGTTGGGAGGTCATGTTGTGGCTGTACAGGACAATGGTTAGGCCACTTTTGGAATGTTGCATGCAATTCTGGTCTCCTTCCTATCGGAAAGATGTTGTGAAACTTGAAAGGGTTCGGAAAAGATTTACAAAGATGGGTTGGAGGATTTGAGCTATAGGGAGAGGTTCAATAGACTGGGGCACATTTCCCTGGAGCGTTAGAGGCTGAGGGGTGACTTATAGAGGTTTATAAAATTATGAGGGGCATGGGTGGTAGAAATAGACAAACTCTCTTCCCTGGGGTGGGGGAGTCCAGAACTAGAGAACATAGGTTTAGGTTGAGGGGGAAAGACATAAAAGAACCTAAGGGGCAACTTTTTCTCACTGAGGGTGGTGCAAGTATGGAATGAGCTACCAGAGGAGGCTGGTACCATTACAGCATTGAAAAGACATCTGGATGGATATATGAATAGGAAGGGTTTAGAGGAATATAGGCCAAGTGCTGGCAGATGGGACTAGATTAGGTTAAGATATCTGAATGGCATGGGCGAGTTGGACCGAAGGGTCTGTTTCCGCACTGTACATCTCTGTGACTCTGAGTCTGTGGTAAAGGCTTTGGTGAAATCCATATAACCTGCATCAACTGCACTACCCTCATCTTTACACCTGGTCACCACCTCAAAACTCAATCAAATTTTTTCCACAGATTTTAGTTTGAGTTGCCAAACATACTTATCATTAAATTTCTGTTTGATACAAAAAAAGTAATCTATAAAAGGTTAAAGGTGAAAGCTTCTTATTCAGAAATATGTGTGTTACGTGTATGTGAGTGACAACAATATTTTATCGGCTTTTGGTGATTGCGTATATATTTAGTTAGTCCAAAATCATTATTGAAAATATTTAGCACAGGTTCAACATATAGGTAGAATAATTTTTTTTCCAAAGGTTTCTATATTTGTTTCCTTCTTTCCCCCCAACGCTCTGTATGAAGCAAATTATATGAGTTGCTATTAGTGAGGAGTAGCATACGTTATTCTCCACGTCATTTGGTAACTAAACCAGAAATAATGTTGGTGTCTCAATAGATTGTTCAATCTTTATTTCTGGGGCTACATTTGAAAGTATGAGAGCCAAGAATAAATTATTGAATAAAATGGCATGGATAATACAGAAGATGGGAATTAAAGTAAACAGCCTGATGGTGTAGAGATGAAGAGTTAGCAATGTTTATCATCAGATTTTTTTTTGTACAAAAGTGTTTATTGATTAGAAAATCTAAATTGTTACTTTTCATGTTTTTTGAAAATCCTGTTATCTTGTACTCTTCCTTTCCCCAACATTAGATGATGGAAGACCAAACTCTTCATATCGAACAGACCTGACTCAAAGTGAACCACAGGTTAGAGAAGAAAATTGGTCCAGCCACCAAAGTGATGACCAAGCATATTTAAGATCATCATCACCTTACAAAAAACAACATGCAAGGGAAAACCCACGAAGAGCATCTAGTGCATCAATGGTCAAATCTCAAGGTGCAGGTGAGGGAAAAGCTGATGAATGATTTTGTCATTTTAACAAGTGTTTGAATTACATTCAATCTAATAGTGTGCAAAGTATTCATTGCTGCCCCACAATTTATTCACAACTGAAAGGTGGCTTTCACAAGAATGGAGTTTCATTCTTTCAATGATCAATAATAGTTGATTTTTAAACATCAAAAATGGTGTGTTATTGTTTTTTTTTCATTCTGTCTTGGTTACCTTTCCCAATCCTGTATTTCGTGTGTTCTCTCTCTCTCTTGAATCCTGAACATAATTTATGTTGAATTAAGTATTCTAATTCGCAATTCCTTTTAGGTTTGCTTCAATTTGGTGGAGTAAGAAAATGTGCCATTGCTTACCCTTTCACACGGGTCCTTGATTTCCTTTAACAACATTGCCTGTTCTTGTTTTCTAATAACTGGACCTTCAGTTCAAAACCCATACTTTGTGAGTAACTGCAAGTGTAGTAAACAGCATGTGATGTTTGTTGATTGTCTTGAAATATGCATCTTTCATTAGTGGATAAATATATAACCAATGTATCTTTCAGGTTTAGATCCAGAAAACACATTTTATCGTATTTCTAATGGCAATATGAAAAATTACATGATTAACATAGCTTTATGTGAAGTATCACTCTATTCTGCATGTTACTGAAGTGTATGTGCTCTAAATTGCAACAGTGTTCCAACAACAATGTTCTTTTCTTTACTATGCAAGTGGGAATGGTTAGAACCGCTGCTGAGTTCAGCAGCCTGAGTAGAATAATAAAATGTTTCATACTGTGTGGCTTTTAAATTGTCTCGTTTGCATTTTTTTGCAATAAAACAAGTTACTTAAAATGCTGTTAGCTAAGTAATGCCATGATATTTTTATTAAGCAATTCATATAAATTAAACAAAATAATGTACTGTACAGAAATTTCTGAATTACAATTCCTGATGGGGATTTGGATATAAATTCTGGATTTAGACAAGTTCGATAAGTGTGTAGAGAGAAATTCTTTCCCCATTTCTGGAGCATTTCAACAACTCCTTTCACCGCCACCCACTCTGGCCATTCCGCCTCCCATTTCCTCCCATTCCAAGTAATCCACCCTGTTTTCTGGACTGTATTCACCCCTTCCTGCAGGGCAGGTACCCTTTCCCTTGAATCAGCCCCTCATTCACCCAAATGCTAAACTCAGCCCTGCCATTGCACCCCACCTCTGTTGCTGGCATGCCTCCTCCCCAGCTGAACATGTAGAGATTCTCCCATATCTTGAGGGTTAGTTCAATCACAGTTGAGTTCTCTGAAGCCTTTTTTTTAAACAAATTAACATTTCACTTTAACCTACTTTCAAAAGAAAAATCATTCTGGCTGCCTACTTCCGAAGTTGAACTTGTGGTAATATTGAATCCAGGCACTTGAATAAGTGGGGTATCATTGCAATCAACATATTGAACTGACCAATTAAAACAGTATGGACTGACTAAAACTGTATTCAGTTAGCTAATTAATTTTCCGTGAACTAATACAATGTTGATAGAGTCAGTTGCTTCTATAACAGTCATTATGATTTTAATGGTATTGAATCATAAAAGCTAGTGTGGTTGAGTCTTGCTTTGTCCATTGATATAAAATATTGTAGCTGGATCACTTTTATAGTTATTAATTTGTGACATTAACTGCAGTATAATTAATAGCTATTCCTGTAGTTTTCAGACAAATGATATCTACACTGTTTCTCTTCAATCAAATGTGCTATAAAGAAAGTGTTTGGGTTGGGGTGTGGGCGAATAAATAGAAAGGATTTGAAATTTTGTGGAAAAAAAGATGTTTAGTGGTTAATCCTCCAAATCATCCAGTTGATAATTGTGCCAGGCTTTAAACAAGCTCCTGTTTTCAAAAAAAAAGGTCCATCTCATGCATTACAATTTTAAAGAAAATCGCAGTCATGTACTTTAGTGAATGCTGTCAAACCCAATGGGTCTGTTCCAATATTATCCATAAGGCATCCCAGAAATGTCTTCTCAACCGTCCACTTTGGTAGTTTTGCTAGTTGTGTGTTGAGAGTGGGGCGCTGGAAAAGCGCAGCAGGTCAGGCAGCATCCGAGGAGCAAGAGAATTGACATTTCCAGCATAGTCCTTCATCAGGAACAATGGTTTGCTAGTTGTGGGCTGAAATTGCTACTTCACACCTATGTCTCATTATACCATACTGCAGATGTTTACAGCATGCTTGATGATTTCTTGTCCTCCTGGAAGATAAAGCAATGCACATGAGGGAAGAGTCAAAAAGGAAGGCAGAATAAACCTGTTATCTAGGAAGGTATGAATACTTGACAATAGCATGTCACCAGGACTGTTGTGAAAAAAATACACAACCATACAATAGGAGAAAGTACGCCCATTTCTAATCCAACTATAACTTTCATTTATGTAGAATCTTGTGAAGTAGGTGCTTCACAGTTGCATTAGTAGACAAAGTTTAACACTGAGAAAACAAATCAGGTTACAAAAGCTTGGTTAAAATACTTGGTTGTATAAATGTCTTAAAGCAAGAGGGAGGTACTTTAGTGGAGAGATCTTGGGAAGGTATTTCTGGACTTTAAATTGTGGCAGCTGAAATGCCTATAGGAAAAGAAGTTTAAAATACAGCTAACTTCAATTTAAAAATTACAGGTGATTAGATGGCTTTACAGCTCTATTGAACTTGCATACATTGGTACACTTCCATATGTTAGGGCACATTTTCACACAGGGAGGCTCAGGGTATATTAAAGAATTCCATTTCAATGTCTCCTGCATCCTTTCTTACCTAGTACATTGGATCCCATTGTCATTTGGGATATTCAGCCTATTTCACGAGGTCCAGCTCAGGACCTTTGTACTGTTGCTCCCTGTCTCATACTGGCTGACCGTTTCAGCTACCTCTCTGGAGTTTGACTCTTTGCATGAAGAATTTCTACCCTCCCTAACTTGTGATGCTCAACATGCCTTTATTTTGCTATAAACTTTCCTCTAGCTCTTGTAAGGTTTCCCTTTTCTTTTGCACTCCCTTGTCCGATTTTATAGTGCTTCCAATTCCCCCGTAACACACAACTTAATTCTGCCTCTAATTGTTCCGGCAGCCCTTTTAAATCATGCTTTTTTCTAACTATTTGTTCACAGGATGTGGACATCCCTGGCTGAGCAGCATTTATTGCCCATCCCTAATTGCCAGAGGGTAGTTAAGACTCAACCATTGCTGTGGGTCTGGAGTCAAATGTAGACCAGACTCAATAACAATGCAGTTTCCTTACCTAAAGGGCATTAGTGAACCAGATAGATTTTTCTTTCGATCGGCAATGGATACATGCTCATCATTAGACTCTTAATTCAAGCTTTTTTAAAAAAAATTGAATTCAAATTCCCCCATCTGCCATGGCAGGATTCAAATCCAGAACATTATGGGGTGGCACGGTGGCTCAGTGGTTAGCACTGCTGCCTCACAGCACCAGGGACCTGGGTTCAATTCCCGCCTGTCTGTGTGGAGTTTGTACATTCTTCCTGTGTCTGCATGGGTTTCCTCCCACAATCCAAAGATGTGCAGGTCAGATGAATTGACCATGCTAAATTGCCCACTGTGTTAGGTGAGTTAGTCAGGGGTAAATATAGGGTAGGGTAATAGGTTTGGGTGGGTTACTCTTAGGAGGGGCAGTGTGGGCATATTGGGCCGAAGGGCCTGTTTCCACGCTAGCTAATTAATCATTACCTTGGTCTCTCGATTAACAGTCCAGCAATAAAGTCTTCCCATTTGACTTTTTGTTTGATTTTGATACTTCAGCAGCTGTTTGGATTCCTGTGTACCTTGCCTATAAAGTACCTGACAGGGATTTGAAAATTGTGGTACTTTTGCTCTTGTTTACTCTGAGTATCTTCAGATTTTTGATGCAATTGTTCTTAGGTATTTTTGATCTAATGGGTTTCAAGACTTGGGCTGTGATTTCTGTCCTTGTTTTTCTTGCCAGCACAATTGCCAATTTCCAGTTTTCCTTTGATAAATGATGCTCTTTGGTTTGTGTTTTAAGTACCTTTCTGGTTGCTCAAAAGGACGAAAGGCCTCTTTTTATACAAAACTGCAGAAGTTGAAGGTTATTTAATGGAAGATTGCTATTGGGAAGAACGAGTCAAATATTTGTTATCTTTATGTAATACTTATCTTGGAATTGAATAAATTTCCAAAACTTTCATCTGAAGATGTCAGTTATAAAATAAAGTTTAAAACAAAAGCTGCAAGCATCATTTTAA
Organism: Chiloscyllium punctatum; assembly: GCF_047496795.1. Taxonomy (NCBI): domain Eukaryota; kingdom Metazoa; phylum Chordata; class Chondrichthyes; order Orectolobiformes; family Hemiscylliidae; genus Chiloscyllium; species Chiloscyllium punctatum. Next base: position 32,485,781 of record NC_092748.1, on the reverse strand, counting down.
GACAGTAAAATACATATATGTAATTTCTGGTAGTTATTACCTTAGTTGTGGGAGTCTATCTTAACTTGATTAACATTCCAACAAAATCTGAACACATATAATCTGTGGTTTCAGTTCAAAGTTAATTTAGGCCTGCTTATTTGGTTGAAGATAGAAAATAAAAAGCCCAAAAGGATAGTGAACACTACTGTCTTACACAGGAGAGGCATCTTTCCTGAAAACTCCTTGATCTGGTTGGGCATTGATATTTTCAATATGGTACATCTCTATGTTGGATAATCTACATCTAAATAATTCTTAAATACTGATTTGATGGGACGTACTTACAACAAGCTTCCACTGTGTTGCTAGCCATGCAGACGTGATCCTGGATCCTTCTCTGTTTCAAAAAAACAAGCATTATTGTCAACAATGCTGTAAAAATGGCAAAGCATATTTATATGAGGAAACCTGGATAATTGTCTACTTCAACTCCATTTTGATTTTTATCTCCAGATTTGCTTAATGCACTCTTGCTAATTTTTACAACAGGCTCCATTTTACATGTCTATTTTCAATTGTACTGAAAAATGTGTTGCTGGAAAAGCGTAGCAGGTCAGGCAGCATCCAAGGAGCAGGAGTATCGACTCCTGCTCCTTGGATGCTGCCTGACCTGCTGCGCTTTTCCAGCAACACGTTTTTCAGCTCTGATCTCCAGCATCTGCAGTCCTCACTTTCTCCTATTTTCAATTGTATACTGTTTTTGAGAGTTTCAACAGATTTTTAAAAAAAAAATTCTTCAAGTTTTAGTTCTTTTACTTTGCATACTTTTGCTGCATAGTTTACTGGGCTATGGTATATATTTGTAGAATAATTTGTTCAACTGCAATCCTGTGTACCAAACATAAAACTATTCCAGTGCTGTTTGTCGAATGTCGTAAGTTTCTTGCTGTCAATGTCTTTGCTGTCTTTACAGTGGTTACAAGCGCGTTTCAGATTTCTTTTGGTTTGTGTTTTTCCTGTTTGCCTTTTCACTTCACCTTTTTAAGTTTTATCTTGAGTGTCCAATCTAGTTCCACATGTAATGACGAAAGCACAAAAAAAAGGCAAGTATATGTTTGAACCAATGTCACACTTTAATTAATCTTCTATGAACTGAAACTTAAAAAAAACATTTTAGTCAACAAACTACACACATTGCTCAATTGCAATATACAGACCTTACATCCTGACTAACAATAGAATCAAAAGCAGATTGTCATAACATTTTGTCACTGGTATATGTCATTGCTTTAAGAAGTTTACATGCACAAGTGCATCTGGCCCCATTGAAATATTTCCAATTGCTTTATGCTAACCTTGCAATGCTGAGGATTACTTAAAGACAAATAATTTCCAAATGGAGTTCCTTGAATAATAGACATGCATTGTGGCAAAGCAGTACCTTGTTTGAATGGATAACCATATCAGTAACGTACGATAATAATAAAGATTTTGAGATGCCGGTGTTGGACTGGGGTGTACAAAGTTAAAAATCACACAACACCAGGTTATAGTCCAACAGATTTAATTGGAAGCACTAGCTTTTGGAGCGCTGAGGAGCTGGTGTTGTGTGGTAATAAAAGTACTGAACTCAACAACATATATTAAAATAATTTATTAGGTAATTAAGAAAATTTCTTGTGAAGGAACACAAAATAGGAAAAAAACTGACAAAATTGTAACTAAATAAGCTGTGGTAGAGGATATTGATCTACTCTTGGGAAATAAGGCAGGGCAGGTGACGGAAGTGTCAGTGGGGGGGGGGAGCACTTTGGGGCCAGCGACCATAATTCTATTAGTTTTAAATTAGTGATGGAAAAGGATGGACTGGATCTAAAAGTTGAAGTTTAAATTGAAAGAAGGCAAATGTTGATGGTATTAGGCAAGAATTTTCAAAAACTGATTGAGTGCAGATATTTGCAGATAAAGGGACGGCTGGAAAATGGGAAGCGTTCAAAAATGAGTCCAGTGACAGTATATTTCTGTTAGGGTAAAAGGAAAGGCAGGAAAGTGTAGGGAATGCTGGATAATTGGAGAAATTGACGTTTTGGTTAAGATAAAGAAGAAAGCGTCTGTTGGGCATAGACAGGTGAGATCGAGTGAATCCTTAGAGTATAAAGGCACTAAGAGTGTACTTAAGAAGGAAATTAGGAGGAGAAAAAGGGGACATGAGATAGCTTTCGCAAGTAGGGTTAAGGAGAATCCAAAGGGATTTTACAAATACATTAAGGATGAAAGGGTAATTAGGGAGAGAATAGGGCCCCTCAAAAATCAGCAAGGCAGCCGATCGGTGGAGCCACAGTAGATGGGGAGATACTAAAATAATATTTTGCATAAGTGCTTACTGTGGAGAAGGATATGGAAGATATAGAATGTGGGGAATTCAATGGTGACATTTTGAAAGATGGCCATATTACAGAGGAGGAGGTGCTGGATGTTTTGAAACACACAAAAGTGAATAAATCCCCAGGACTTGATCAGGTGTGCCATAGAAGTCTGTGGGAAGCTAGGGAAGTGATTGCAGGGCCCCTTGCTGAGATGTTTGTATCATTGATAGTCCCAGGTGAGGTGCCAGAAGACGGAGATTGGCTAACATGGTGCCACTATTTAAGGAAGGGGTTAAGGAGAACCAGGGAACTATAGACCAGTGAGCCTGATGATAAGTTATTAGATGGAATCCTAAGGGACAAGGTTTACATTTACTTGGGAAGGCAAGGACTGATTAGGGCTAGTCAGCATGGCTTTGTGCATGGGAAATCATGTCTCATGAACTTGATTGATTTTTTTTTGAAGAAGGAACAAAGAGGATTGATGAGGGCAGAGCAGTGGATGTGATTGTGTGGACTTCAGTAAGGCGTTTGACAAGGTTCCTCATGGGAGACCAGCAAGGTTGGGTCTCATGGAATACAGAGAGAACTAGCCATTTGGATACAGAACTGACTTGAAGGTAGAAGACAGAGTGGTGGTGGAGGGTTACTTTTCAGACTGTGGGCCTGTGACCAGTGGAGTGCCACAAGGAACTGTCTTGGTCCTGTACTCTTCACCAATGGTATAAGTGATTTGGATGTGAACATTGGAGGTATAGTTAGTAGGTTTGCAGGTGACACCAAAATTGGAGATGTAGTGGACAATGACGAAGGTTCCCTCAGAGTATAATGGGATCTTGATCAGATGGGCCAATGGGCTGAGGAGTGTCAGTTGGAATTTAATTTAGATAAATGAGGAGCTGCATTTTGGAAAGGCAAATCAGAGCAGGACTTATACGCAGTTTCACAGTTCCTTAAAAGTAGAGTTGCAGGTAGATTGGATAGTGAAAAAGGCGTTTGATATGCTTTCATTTCTTGGTCGGTGCATTGAGTATAAGAGTTGAGAGGTCATGTTGCAGCTGCACAGGATGTTACTTAGGCCACTTTTGGAATATTGCGTGCAGTTATTGACGCCTTCCTATTGGAAGGATGTTGTGAAACTTGAAAGGGTTAAGAAAAGACTTACAAGAATGTTGCCAGGGTTTGAGAATTTGAGCTATAATGATAGGCTGGGGCTGTTTTCCCTGGAGCATTGGAGGCTGAAAGGTGACATTATGTAGGTTTATAAAATTATGAGAGATATGAATAGGATACATAGACAAGGTCTTTTTCCCTGAGGTGGGGGAGTCCCGAAATAGAGGGCATAGACTTAAGGTGATGGGCAAGATATAAAAGGGACCTAAGGGGCAATGGTTTCATGCACAGCGTGGTACGTGTATGGAATGAGCTGCCAGAGGAATTGGTGGAGGCTGGTACCATTACAGCATTTAAAAGGCATCTGGATGGGTATATGAATAGGAAGGGTTTAGAGGGATATGGGCCAAGTGCTGGCAAATTGGTCTAGATTAGGTTAGGATATCTGGTCGGCATGGACGAGTTGGAGTGAAGGGTCTGTTACCGTGCTCTACGTACCTGTGACTCTATTTACATTGCTGATCCTCTCAATTTGTACTTTAGAGTTGCAGTAAATTGCCAACTTTCCTGAATGTTTCTATCTTCTCAAAACTTACTGTGCACCATTTCGCGTACTGTGAATCCATCTTCACTTGTCTGAGTTTAAAGGGGAAGAAAAAAGAAAACTTGCGTCCTGGAGTAAAAGGTACACACTGCATGTGGCTTGCAATACACATTTGCAGTCTGCCATATTTACCGTTACAAGGTAACCCTATGAGTGGTGATGATATGAAGATGCCGGTGTTGGACTGTGGTGTACGAAGTTTAAAATCACACAATACTGGTTATGGTCCAACAGGTTTAATTGGAAGCACTAGCTTTCGGAGTGCTGCTCCTTCATCAAGTGGTTGTGGAGTATAAGATTGTAAGACACAGAATTTATAGAAAAAGTTTAGTGTGATGTAACTGAAATTACAAATTGAAAAATTCCAAACCAAAAATAACAAACAATCCAGGTCTTTTTCAATATATAATTTCAGTTACATCACACTGCAAACTTTTGCTATAAATTCTGTGTCTTACAATCTTATACTCCGCAACCATCTGATGAAGGAGCAGCGCTCCGAAAGCTAGTGCTTCCAGTTAAACCTTTTGGATTATAACCTGGTGTTGGGTGATTTTTAACTGAGTGGTGGGAATTGCTGTATGCAGGAAGAATAATGACAGCCTTTAAACCCCTTCTATTTTTATACAGGTCTGAGTGCTGAAAGATACATAATATTCTTGGTTGACTATACCTTCCATTGATGCTACTTATTTTATTCCTAGTGAGGTATTGGCACATGGTTTTAAATTACACCAAGTGTGCTTTCACATTCACCTGTACGTTGGCATTGTGCAAGTATAAAGGGTGCCTTTCCCACTCATTTGCCCAGTGAAGCTGTAATGTTTAAGAGTTATTCATTAACTTTTATGTTTCTAAGTGGTCTAAAGTGTTAAGTTTTTTTGGTGCATTAGCGATGATTTGCACATTTATTTAGCTCCCATCTATCACTATCAACAAAATAATTCAGAGTGGCAAAATATGGGAATTGGTATTCCACAAGGGTTCATGGTAGCACCACTACTGTTCATAGTTGACATTAATGATTTGGAATCAAAATAATTTCTGATTTTGAGTATGCTAACAAATTGGAGAATGTGGATATAATTAATACTGAGGAAGACTGTAATAAAATAGAGAAGACAATTAATAATCTTAGATATTGTGCAAATAATTAGAAATTAATACATACACAGAAAAATTGAGATGGCATATTTGATAGGTTACGGAGGCCACTTGTTACTTGGAAGATGCAAATCTAGGTGGAGATAGAATGTAAAGGGAACTCTAGTACAAATACTAAATCAACCACTGAAAGTTGTGCCGTAATCAAGGTCATTTAAAAATAAAAGGATGCTGAGCACTACACTTTCTATCTGGATGGATAGAATTTTAAAAAGTAAGGAAATTATGCTAACCTTGTATCAAACTTTGGTTCCATCATGCTTTGAGTACTGCGTGCAGTTCTGGATATTGTATTATAAAAATGGTGCTGGAGGGGGTACAGAGAACATTCAGTGATGATGTCAGAAATATGTAGGTTAGTCAGGAAAGAGTCTCTCTTCTCTTGAAAGTGAAGCCTGTGTGGTGACCTAATAGGGGACTTTTCATTATCAGAACTTTATTATATACAGAGAGGAAATTTTCTTTTGTAGCGAAGTGCATAACTAAAGGCAATCAATATAAGATAGTGACTGAAAAATTCAGTAGAGGACTGGAAGAAAATTCAAATGCAGAATAGTGCGAATGTGGAAGTATGCATTACCACAGTAAGTAGTTGAAGCGGATATTATTGAAGCATTTAAGGGGAAGTTGAGAATGAGGAAGAAAGAAATAGATGGTTATCTTAGATTTAGATGAAACAAGAGAGGAGCAGAATTGCTCCATTGGCAAGTTAGACCAAATTGCTTATTTCTTTGTATAACTGATGTAACCCCATGAATTAATTTGATGTTTAAATTGTTTTTGATTTATTAATTAGATGGTCCTAGAAAACCAGATGTGTCAATGGGAAGCCATGATCCTCGAACAGCAGTACAACTGAGGAGCCTTACAACAGTTTTGAAGCGCTTGAAAGAAATAATGGAGGGAAGAAGCCAGGTACAGTACATAGTAAACAAAGTTAAATTGTTAACCTATACAGAACATAAAATTAGAAAGGCAAAACAGGCTCAGAAGGCAGGAAAAACTGCAACAAGTGACGATGTCTGACCACCCTCTAAACAACTATATAGAACCTTCATATCCTCATAGAAAAGATTGCATCAAGCATAAAAACATAAAATGCTGCTAATATCTGGGCAGCAAGTTTGTTGCCAAACTGAAAAGTATAGAGAGCAGGGATAGCCAATGGGTTTTCATTAACAAGTGCAATATCTGATGACTTTGAATATCTTTGATCCACCATTCCTATCTTTTAACTAGCACAAAGTCACTCAAAATGGTATACGTTTGTGCGGAATTCTGCAAAGAAACTGGAAAAGAGAATTTGTTTGCCATCTTATGTTTATTTAATTATGTTGGCAACACCAACGATTTGCACAAAAGGAATCATTGCAAAATGCTTCAAGAAAGGGGAACAGAAGTTATTGTAACAAGTGTTGTGATGTTGCATTGCTATCTTGCCCCAAGTAAATTTTCATGCAGCTGCTACCAACAGAATTAAGGTGGCCATTGTTGGATAAGCTTGATGTCTTGGAAAAGTATTTCAGAACGGATAAATAACATTTTTGCTGATAACTGTCCCCAAGAGAAGATGGACTTCCAATGGTCTAATCCTGAGAATGACTGACATGATCCCTAAATAAATATGAAATTGAAAGCTAAGGAAGTGAAGAGCTGAAAGTCTGACCAGAACAACTGCAAGATATACAATAAGCAACTGGAGTTTAGGGGAAAAATGAGACAATATTATGACATGATCTGTCACTATCTTGTACCTCGGTGTTATAAAAGAATGATGTGAATTGCCAAAATTTGCTTTCTGTCCAGCCTTCATTCTTGTTCAGATTGTAATGCTGAAAAGTTTAAGTTCTCTTTAGAGCAAAGTTGTATATCAAAGTGCCAAAGAAGGAGGGACAGGAATCAGAAATATACCAAGTATGTGTTTATTTGTAATGCATGCGAATAAGTTCTATTATGTTCTTATAGTTCTAATCACTGAATCCTCGATTGTTTCCTGGTTTTGCAAAATAGGACACTGATTTGAAGCAGTACTGGATGCCAGATAGTCAATGTAAAGAGTGTTATGATTGTAATGAGAAGTTTACCACCTTCAGACGTCGACATCACTGCCGTTTGTGTGGACAGATCTTCTGCAGTCGTTGTTGCAATCAGGAAATACCTGGGAAATTCATGGGTTATGCTGGTATGTAAATACGTGAGTCAATTTGAGGTTCACTCTTCTAAGTTTGCACCAGCAATTGATTAATTTAAACACCTGAAGAGGGTAAGTGTTAGTTTTGAGTACATTATGGTGGATTAAATAGTTAAATATAGCCAACAAGTTTGTTATGGAACAAGAAATTATACAGCATGGTTTAAAATGTTTATAAAGAAAACCAAGTGGTTGCAAGCTTTAGTCAAGAAATAAGTTGGGTTAAGAGTTATGTTACTGTATCTTACTGTCTTATACTGTTTATCAGATATACTTGTGTAGAAGTTGATTTTTTTTTTCATCCAGCTCCTAATTTAGGCAACCTCAAAATTTTGATTCTTTTATACAGTAACATTTTTGAAGAATTTTTGCAATGGAACAGATTAAAATACACAATACTATTTATTTATTTAAAAATGTAGACATATATACATTTCATCCAATATAATATTAATATACACCGTAATGAATCAACTGCAATACTTCACATTGTAGTTCTTCAGTCATATGAATTAGGTACAGGATCAGGACACTCAGCTTTTCAAGCCTGCTCCTCCATTCAATAATATCATGGCTGATCTGATTACTTCATGTTTCTGTCTATCCCTGATAAATTTCACCCCCTTCTTATCAAAATCTATCTACCTCTGCCTTAAAAGAAAATTTAAGGGCTCAGTTTCTACTGCCTTTTTGAAGAAGAAAGTTTCAACTCTCATGCCTCTGAGAAAATACTTCTCATCGCTGGCTTAAATGGGTGACGTCTAGTTTTAGTTTCTGGCAACAAGAGGAAATGTCCTTTCCATGTGCAGTCTGACAAGACCCCTCAGGATATTGTGTACTTCCATCAAGTTATTTTTACTTTCTCTAAATGTCAGTGGATGCAGGCGGGGCCTGACCATCTTCCCTTTTCAGAAAAACTGACCAATCCAGTTATTAGTCTAGTAAAGCTTCTCTGAACTGCTACCAATGCATTTACATCATTCCTAATTAGACCAGTACTGTACACAGTAATCCAGCTGTGATTTCACCAGTGCCCTGTACAACTGAAACATAATCTCCCCTTTTGTGTATTCAATTCCCCTTGCAACAATCTATAAAATTATATTAGCTTTCCCAATTGCTTGCCGTCTCTACATAGTAACTCTTTGTGATTCATGAATGCTCGCATCCCTCTGCATTCGAAAACACTACAATCACTATCTGATTAACTAAACAATTTGTCCCTATGGTTTGATTACATATCTTGTGGATTTTCCTCACCTTCATCCTCAGCATTTATTGTGTTATGACCAGATTCCGTGCAGGGTTCACCAAGTTGCTGTGGTTCCTTATTTCAAATTGTCAAGCTTCCATGTGAAGAGAAATTAACTGGGAATTGTCTTACCGTCTTTTCTAAGCAGATTTGCAGCCCTCGGTGTGGGAGAGTCAGAGAGTCGTAGAGATGTACAGCATGGAAACAGACCCTTCGGTTCAACCTGTCCATGCCAACCAGATATCCCAACCCCATCTAGTCCCACCTGCCAGCACCTGGCCAATATCCCTCCAAACCCTTCCTATTCATATACCCATCCAGATGCCTTTTAAATGTTGCAATTGTACTAGCCTCCACCACTTCCTCTGGCAGCTCATTCCATAAACGTACCACTCTGTGTGAAACAGTTGCCCCTGAGGTCTCTTATATCTTTCCCCTCTCACCCGAAACCTATGCCCTCTAGTTCTGGATTCCCCGATCCCAGGGAAAAGACTTTGCCTATTTACCCTATCCATGCCCCTCATAATTTTGTAAACCTCTATAAAGTCACCCCTCAGTCTCCGACGCTCCTTTACTTACAACATAGAGTGGTTTTACGACTATGATTTTCACAACACACAAGTTCTTGAACCCAGCTAGTACACACAAGGACCTCAGTCCATTGGAACACATGAGCACCACAGCTCACTATCACACTAACTCAAGTTGAGCTGACTTTTAATCCCTCGCCCTTGTATTCTTGAAGGAGAGAACATGGCTCTTGTCCAGACTTCAATTTGTTCTCCAACAACATTCAGAATTGGAGAAGATTCCCAAGACATTATAGTTCAGCTTGTTGTATTTTTCTCCTCTTTTATGTCCTCCTCTTTGAAGCTTCATTAACGTGTTGTTTCTGCGTGAAGTGGTTCTCGGTGACCATGTCTGTAATAAATGCTGGTTGCTGGAAGAACTCTGGCTCAGAGCTGATGGGCTGGACTCTGAGCTTCAAACATTGTGACATCAGGGAGGGGGAGAGTTACTTGGACGCTAAATTTCAGGAGATAGTCACACCTCTTAGACTGACTAACCTGAATTCGGCCAGTGGTCAGGAGGGTGTAGTTGTGAGTGAGGCAGGTAGAAGAATTCAGGGGGTAGAGTTGCTGGAACCTCAATCCCTAATCTTGTCCAGTGGGTTCAAGAGTTTTGCTCCCTGTGTGGACTGGAATAGGGACTGCAGGGAGGATGAGCCGACTGATCACAGCAGCATGGTGCAGAGAGTCATTCACGTGCCATGAGGGTGGGAGCGGGAGCCGGGTAGGGGGGATGTTGGCAAGAAGAGAAATGTTGCTGTAATTGGGGATAGTGTAGACAGAGGCATAGACACTGTTCTCTGTGACCAGGATCGAGAGTCCTGAAGGTTCCGTTGCCTGCCTGGTGTTCAGGTTTGGGATATCTTTAGGGTGGCACGGTAGCTCACAACGCCAGGGACCCAGGTTCGATTCCAGCTTGGGGCGACTGTGTGTGGAGTTTGCACATTCTCCCTGTGTCTGCGTGGGTTCCTCTCACAGTCTAAAAATGTGGGTCAGGTGAATTGGCCATGCTAAATTGCCAATAGTGTTCAGGGATGTGTAGGTTTGGGTACATTGGTCAAGGGTACAAGTCGAATAATAGGGTTGGGGAATGGGTCTGGTTGGATTGCTCTTCGGTGGGTCATTGTGGACTTGTTGAGCCTAAATGGCCTGTCTCCACACTGTAGGGATGCTATCTCATCTGGGCTGCAGTGGAACATGGAGTGGGCGGGTAAAGATGCCATGATCATGGTCCACGTCGGTACCAACGACATAGATAAAACCTAGACAGAGGTTCTGCTAAGAGAGTATGAATACCTAGGAGCTAAATTACAAAGTAAGGCCAAAACGATGGTAATCTCTGGATTATTGACAATAGACAATAAGTGCAGGAGTAGGCCATTTTGCCCATCGAGCCTGCACCACCATTCAATAAGATCATGGCTGATCATCCTTAATCGGTATCCTGTTCCTGCCTTATCTCCATAAACCTTGATTCCACTATCCTTGAGAGCTCTATCCAACTCTTTCTTAAATGAATTCAGAGACTGGGCCTCCACTGCCCTTTGGGGCAGAGCATTCCACACAGCCACCGCTCTCTGGGTGAAGAAGTTTCTCTTCATCTCTGTCCTAAATGGTCTACCCATTATTTTTAAGGTGTGTCCTCTGGGTTGGTACTCACCCATCAGCGGAAACATGTTTCCTGCCTCCAGAGTGTCCAGTTCATTAATAATCTTATATGTCTCAATCAGTTCCCCTCTCCGTTTTCTAAACTCAAGGGTATACAAGCCCAGTCACTCCAGTCTTTCAGCGTAAGGTAGTCCTGCCATTCCAGGAATTGACCTCGTGAGCCTACGCTGCACTCCCTCAATAGCCAGAATGTCTTTCCTCAAATTTGGAGACCAGAACTGCACACAGTACTCCAGGTGTGGTCTCACCAGGGCTCTGTACAGCTGCAGAAGAACCTCTTTGCTTCTATACTCAATCCCTCTTGTTACAAAGGCCAGCATGCTATTAGCCTTCTTCACTATCTGCTGTACTTGCATGTTTACCTTCATTGACTGGTGTACAAGAACACCCAGATCTCTTTGTACTGCCCCTTTACCTAAATTGATTCCAGTTAGGTAGTAATCTGCCTTCCTGTTCTAGCCACCAAAGTGGATAACCATACATTTATCCACATTAAACTGCATCTTCCATGCATCTGACCACTCACCTAACCTGTCCAGGTCACCCTATAATCTCCTAACATCCTCCTCACATTTCACCCTGCCACCCAGCTTAGTATAATCAGCAAATTTGCTAATGTTATTACTAATACCATCTTCTATATAATTGCTTGATCCACAAGCTAATTGGCACATGATCGATAAGATTAAGCAGGAAAATGCGTGGTTCAAAGATTGATGTGGGCGACATGGGTCTGAATTCATGGGACGTTGTCCCAGTACTAAGGAAGAAGGGACCTTTTCCGAAGGCACGCTCTTCATCTGAACCGTGCTGAGACCAGAGTCCTAGCGAATCCCATAACTGGCTGTTGACAGGGCTTTCAGTGTTTAGATTGGAGTGGTGCTGGAAAAGTACAGCAGGTCAAGCAGCATCCGAGGATCAGGAGAATCGACGTTTTGGGCAAAAGCCCTTCATCAGGAAGACTTTCAACTAAATTAGTGGGGCAGGGAGAAGGATTTAATTATAGGGGAAATTAGAAAATCCAAAAAGACAGACTGACTACTCCCATCAGAAAACTCTAAGGAGGCAGTGATCATAATGTAACTGAATTTACTCTGTAATTTGAGAGGGAGAAGATAGAATTAGAGATAGTGGTATTACAGCTGAATAAAGGTAACTACAGAGACATGAGGGAGAAGCTGGCTGGAATTGAATGGGAGAGGAGCCTAGCAGGAAAGCCAGTGGAACAACAATGGCTGGAGTTTGTGGGAGTAATTCAGGAGACACAGCAGAGATTCATCCCAAGGAAAAGCGAGTGTGGGACAGGGAGGATGAGGCAACCATGGTTGACTAGGGAAGTTTTTGTTTTCTGATGGAGTAGTCAGTCTGTCTTTTTATGTGCACCTTTAGTGCAGGAATGCACATCAATGAATTCTGAAATACCGTCTATCTTGGTTTGTCTGGGGCAGCATGGTGGCTCAGTGGTTAGCACTGCTGCCTCAAAGTGCCAGGGACCGGGTTTGGTTCCACCGGTGCTCCATTTTCCTCCCCCAGACCAATGGTTGATTGGCCATGCTGAATTGCCTTGTTGTGCCCCAGGGATATACAGGCTAGTTGGATTAGCTATGGTAAATGTGGGGTTTACGCAGTGTGGGTCTGGGTGGAATGCTCTTTGGAGGGTCAGTGCAGAATCAGTGAGCCAAATGACCTCTATTTGCACTGTAGGGATTTTATGATTCTCTGAGTGAGTTGAATTAATTGGTAATATTTATCCCTGCAATACCAACCATTTTCTGATCATTGTTAACTTTATTTTGCCACATTTTCTCGAGGTAAGGCCATTTATTTAGAAGTCCTCTGCTGCTGCACTTAATTTTTCCACATTTATTTTCGTTATCTTTCTCTTGTCTCTAATTATTTTGTTAGAAACATTAAACTTGCTTGCTGAGGTTCTATGTTGTCTGTGAATGTTGCAACTTTTATTTTAATGTGAACCACTTTCGTTTTATTCTTTTTTGAAAGCATGTCAGTAGATCTTGTGGTAGTCTTCAGTTTGTTGATTGGCAGTTTTCCGCTAGAGTTGGAGAATGAACAATCTAGATTTCTTTATACATTTTAACAAGTGAATTGTAGTAATTGCCTAAGCAATTAATAATCATACCATGGTTTGATCTTTTAAAGAAAAAGACTTCTGCATGAAATATATAGAAAAAGATCAAGTTTTTAGGCAATAAATCATGGGCTTGTAATTTATACAAATATATATGGTAAATATAAAAATTGTGAAAATCCAGTCATTCAAATTGTCATTAATAAGGGGAAATAGTGGTCTACTGGTATTATTGCTGCACTGTTAATCCAGGGAGCCAGGTAATGTTCTGGGGTCCAAGGTTCGAACCCCCACCAGCAATTATCTGGAATTAAGAGTCTAATGGTGACCATGAATCCATTGGCTTTTAGAAAAACCTTTTTGGTTCACTAACGTCCTTTTGGGAAGGAAGCTGCCATCCTTACCTGGTCTGGCCTACAAACCCACAGCAATGTGGTTGACTCTTAACTGCCTCCTGGATAGGAGTTGGTCTATTCAGCAAGGCTCTCATCCTGTGGAAAGATTTTTTTTTGTAAAATTGGTGTTGGTAAAGTTACATATATTTAATTTACAATGTACTGCTGTATGTCGGTGATGTAAAAGGGCTACTGATGTTATCCATGTTCTACTGCGTTTAAATGTGAAATATAGTTCTTGAAATTCAGTCACTGGTCTATCCGAGATGAGATCAATTTTGCCTGTAATGTGAAACATTTTTTCCTGTGTCCAGTTTGGCACAGTTAACAATAACACTTCTTTCAGAAATGCATGCAAATACGTAAAAAGGCCAAATTATGTCGTAAACTTTGATAATGAACGTCTGTAAGTTTACCTTTATACTTTTGCATGAGTTGCAGTGTTGGTCTATTAACTTTTGCAAAAGTAAGCATTTAGTAGAAACTATTCTAAAATATTGTCATTTTTCTCTTCAGGTGATCTTCGAGCTTGCACTTACTGTCGTAAAATTGCTTTGAACTATGCACATTCCACAGACAGCAGTTCCATTGGTGAAGATCTAAATGTTTTGACTGACTCAATGTATTCTGTATCCATATTGGATCCAGTGGAACCTAGAACTCCTGTAAGTGGAAGAAAAGTCATCAGAAATATATTTTTGGAAGAGGATCTCGTGTGGCAGAGGTATATATAAGACATTTCATATTTGAATTGCCCTTTTACACACAGGATATGGGTTTGCAACCAAGGGTGACCGGTGGAAGTTGCTACAAGAGAAATCGGTGTTTATAATATAGAACAACTCTGAGCATGGGGTTCCACAGCACAAATTGGAAATTAATGACAGTCTTGCTTTGACTAGTTCGCTGAATGATTTAAGGAGTAGAAAGACATTGATGCAATAGGCATCACATTTCAGGTTAAGGTATATTATTTGATCACAAACAATATAAGGTATATTGTTTGATTCACCTGTGGCCTGGGTTATTTTCAGTTTTGAAATATCGACGTTCACAATTCTTTGAGGAGAATGGAAAAACATCTGGCAATGATAGGCCTTACATCGATCACAGCTCTACAGACATTTTATGGGAAAGCCTTTGCAGGATGTTTTGTAGCATTTAAGAACAGAGCTGAATTAATTGCAGTTTTTAAGATTTCAGAAAAAATGTTTAATGAGACAAAGGTTTTGATTGAGACACACTTTGAAGAAACGCGGTTATTGAAGTCTAGCATGTGTAATGTACAACTTGTTATTCTGGCTTTATCTAGGGTACAGATCCTCTGATTTGTATTTTTAAATTCAATGGCAGTAAAATAATTCAGCGATATTTGGTTTATTTGTCTATTAATTCACATGGGTAGTTGATATATTTGCAGATTTTTCATATGAAAGATGCTGTCTGTAGTTTCTTGTAGTTATTGCTGTTTACGTAAGGTAAATAATTTCTATTCATTCAATCAACATCTATCTTTGGGATTAAAATTTCCTATCATCCTAAAAGGAACTTATATATCAATCTGGAGCCTTGATGAAGTGACCTTCTCCTTACACATGCATAAATACAGCCTATTTGTTATTTAGTGTTCTTTTCTGTCCTTTGTTGTGATTCTTGCTCTCAGCTTGAAAAGATTTTGTGTAGGGTATTCAGTGAAGAAGTAATCATCATCGGATTATGGCTTCACTCCAACTTTTACTTGTCTCGCCATGGTTCTGTATTCCTTGCTGGATCAACAGTGCTTGATTTCTCCAGGATTCCTTATACAGCATTCACCAAAGAGCTCTGGTGGGGATGGGGGGGAGCGGGCAGGGCATAAAACTGGACACATTTAACAGCCCCAGCTATTAACTTAATGGTCCAGTATGATTGTGAGTGAACGGACAAGGGAATGTGTAAATGAATGGGTAGGAAGGGTGAGGCAGGGTGGCAGGTGGGTGATGTTTATAAATGGGTGAGTGGATAAGTTTATCAAGGGATAGTCAAGTAAGGTCTGGCCATGGAAATTTGTCAAATCAAGTATTTGTATTGTGGGGCTAGTCAGGCTGGTCTAGCATCTTTTCGATAGTTTTGACAATTGTCCCTGAAATTTTTCAAGTGTAATTTTTTTTATTGAGTATATTTGCATTTATAACAAAGTAGTACTTATGAACAAATCAGTGTTGGTTTGATATTACTGGCATTCACTGCATCATTCTTGCTTGCTTCAGTCAATTCAAGACTGCCTCCAGCATCTGATAAATACCATTGTTGAATTTTACAACCGTGCCTCATGTAATGCAGCATGAAGTAGACCATAGACACGTGTTAATGATATTTGCCAAATGGGGAAGTGCTGTGGTGATGGATTATGAAATGTGCTAAATGAAGGGGTGTTGACCAAACCTCAAGAAAATATTACTTTTCTGGGGATCAGATGGATGTCATTTTGGAAAGAAGGCAGGTGCACAACTTGTCGATTTATTTAGAGCTTACCTTTAAACCTATGATTTCTCCTGGGGAGGAAAGAATCCTCTGTCAGTGTTGAGCTAGGCTTGACTGTGCTAAGACTTTGAACATAGAACATAGAATGTTACAGCGCAGTACAGGCCCTTCGGCCCTCGATGTTGCACCGATCTGTGAAATTAATCTGATGCCTATCTAACCTACACCGTTCCATTATTATCCATATGTATGTCCAATGCCCATTTAAATGCCCTTAACGAGGTGAGTCTACTACTGTTGCAGGCAGGCCGTTCCACTCCCCTGCTACTCTCTGAGTAAAACACCCCTCAATTTAAAGCTATGTCCCCTCATGTTAGCCTTCACCATCCAAGGAAAAAGGTTCTCACTGTCCACCCTATCTAACCTTCTGATTATCGTATATGTCTCAATTAAATCATCTCTCAACTGTCTTCTGTCCAATGAAAACAGCCTTCGTTCCCTCAGCCTTTCCTCATAAGACCTTCCTTCCATACCAGGCAGCATCCTGGGAAACCCACATTTGCAGCATGTTTTAAGGATAGCCGTCTTCAGCCAGATAGATTCACGGTAGCCTGACCTGTTTTTCAGTTGGAATCCAACATACACAAATTATTGTGCATTCAAGTATCTTGTTGACTTGTGTCCAGAAGCGAGTCCCACATGTCTGCTAGTGATATCAAGTAACAATCCTGAATCGCGCAGGCCTTGTGCAGCGGATACTCCTTTCGATGCCTAAAATTTGAGCGGTCTTCTGTAGAGTTTGTCCCAGTCCCCTTTCTGGATTATCTTGCCTTGAATCATCCAAAATCAGCTTTTATCCTCCTTTCTTCCCAGTCACTAGGTTTCCAATTATCAGTCATATTTATACTGATAATTGATATGTTTCCTGGGCCCACCCTGAATAGCTTGTAGTAAATGCCTCTTATCTCTTGTAACATACACAATGGACCCACCTCTTGGTGGGGTACAATGCTCCGGGAAATACCACATCTTACACTTTGTTTTCAGTGAGCTCATTATCCTTTAAGAATGTGAACAGTAGTTTCAAGTAAAGAGATTAACTCCATTCTGAGTAGCTCAACCTTTTGCCTTGATGTCATAATCTTTCTCGTGCCCTTGACACCATTACATGAAATCTTTGCAAACTTCAAGCAAGTCAGTGCTCTAGACCGGCATTCTCTTGGGTGAGGCTTTAGTCTTATCACCGACATGATATGAATGTGAATTGCTGTTTCTCTTACATTTCTGCAAATAAATAATAGGTTTTGTTCTGCATGGTCACATTGAGACTGTGCTCCAGGTAATGTGTTTATTCTTGAAGGTATTTAAAAAGATTCAAAAGAATCTGTATATGTGAAATTAAAAAGTGGCAATTTTAAGTCAACAGCCAATTTCCTTTTGTTGCTGCACCGCTGGAATTCCAAAGATCATTTTATTCACCAGATTGTAGGTGTGTTGATAAGATTGGTGCATGACGTCAATGGAAAGCTAATCCAACCATAAAGTGGAGCCTTCCATTTATGGGAACGGCCAAAACTTGTTTTCGCCAGGAGATTTACAATGGCTTCTTCTAAAATTTATTTTTTTTTAGATTAGATTCATTATAGTGTGGAAACAGGCCCTTCGGCCCAACCAGTCTACACAGACCCTCCGAAGAGTAACCCACCCAGACCCATTTCCCTCTGACTAATGCACCTAACAATATGGGGCAATTTACCTGACCTGCACATCTTTGGACTGTGGGGGGAGTGCCACATCAAAGGTTGTTGTGGAAAATAAAAGCTGAAAGTGTAGGGGGTGACATATTGGCTGGGGACCAGGAAGCAGAAAGCTGGGATAAAAAAAAGTCTTTTTAAGGCAGGTAAGATGTCACGAGTGGAGTGCCACAGGGATTGGTGCTGAGGCCTCAACTCTTCACAGTTTATATGAAGGATTTGGATGAAGGATCGATGATCTTGTAGCTACATTTGCTCTTGACACAAAGATAGGTAGGAAAGTGAGTTGTGAAGAGGACGTAAGGAGCCTCTTAAGTGAGTGGGGTAAAGATTTACTAAATGGACTACAATCTGAAAAGTGTGAAATTGTCACTTTTGGCAGGAAGAATGACAAATCTTATCTAAATGGAGAGAGGATGCAGAGAGATCTGGGTGTCCCAGTGAGTGAATCACAGCAGGTTAGTTTGCAGGTACAGCAAGTAATCAGGAAGGCTAATAGAACATTATGGTTTGTTGTGAGGGGAATTGAATGCAAAAGAAAGGAGGTTAAACTTCAGTTATACAGGGTATTGGTGAGACCTTTTCTGAAGTAGTGTTGACAGCACTGGTAACCAGTCATCTAGAAGGATGTTAATGTATTGGAAGCAGTTCACAGAAGGTTTACGAGACTAACAGTTGGAATAAATAGATTGTTTCGCTTTTTCTCAGAAGACAGTCTAGCCTGTATCCTCTTGATTTTAGAAGAGTCAGAGGTGATTTAATTGAAACATATAAGATCCTGAGGGGACCCAACTAGGTGGATTTTGAAAGCATCTATAGAGGACTAGGGGGCACAGTTAAAAATAAATTTAAAATATTTGAAAACAGATGATTGAGAGTCATTGTAATGCTCTTCCTCAAAAACCAGTGGATGTAGCATCTTTGTTTTTAAGGCAGAGACATATTCTTGATTATCAAAGGCAAGAAAGATTATTGGATACATGCAGGAATATAAATTGAGGATAAAACCAGATAAGTCATGATATTTTTTCTTGAATGACAGAACAGACTAGAAGGGCCGAATAGCCTATCCTTGTTCCTTGTCCATATGTAAAATGGAAAACTCCAGAAGCTATATAGTTTGCAAAATACTTTTCAATCCCAACATAGAAAATGTTGAATGCTTTTCCCCTTTTTTTTTCCTTCAAATCATGGGTAATTCAGAAGATTAGGGTAGAGCCAGAGGTTAGCTTCATGACTTGCAGTGTGATTGTCAGCTATCAAAATCAAGCTCTGTCAAAGCCACACACCAAAAGTCTTCTGATTCAAGTAGATGGTCAGATCTGACATAGGCTGCAATGCTTCAGATTGCACCTTAGCACTTGAGAGAATAAACTGATCTAACAGGGTTTCCTAGCAATCTGTTGGACCACCACTGACCTCAAAGCTGAAAGGCTTTAAAAATTTACAGTCCGAAATTGGAGGGATTTCATGTTTTTATGCCATCACAATGATCTTGTTTCAATGGGATATGATGCACCAGGAGTTCCTTTGTTCATAATATAGGTAGATTAAGGTATGCTGAACCTAGTGGCCTAGATTTTGCTTTAATAATGGTGAGGTCATCAGTGCTTGATATAAATGCAGGGTAAATTTGACAGCAATTTTTGGTGTCTACAAAGAAGTAATTAGATACAGGAATGTAAAAATTACTGTTAAATCTATCCTGTTCCCTTTGAAGGTGTGACGTTGTGATCCTTACCAATAGACTTGACAATATTTTCTAATCAATCTGTTATTACACACCTCTGGAGCAGGTGAAACTTGAACCTGGGCTGCTTGGCTCAGAGTTAAGGACACAATGATTGTGACAAGAGCTGTCCTCAGTAGTCTTGATATTGAATTCAATGGAATTGCATGAACCTGGGATAATTGCCCACTAGTTTTGTTTAACAGCTAAGAACTTTAGAACTGTTGCATTTAAGTGTGGAGTTTTAATGACATGGCAAATGATAATTGATGAGCTCACAATTCAAATACATTTGTAAAATGTGAATTTTCATTTCCTCAAAAGATATGGGAACAAAAAAATCTTTCTGTTTTAGCTTTTCATCATTTTCCCCCTCTCTAATTTCTGTTCATTATTTTGTTTTATGTGCATGATTTAACACACATTTATATTTCCTGATTTGTATTTTCCTCATTTGGACTCTGTCTTGAGTCACTTTGATCGGAGTGTAGTTGTTGCATACCCTGTTTAAAAGTGACTCAAATTTCATGCAGAAGGCAGCATTTTGAAACAGGTGTCAAATTTTCGATATTGGCCTCTGAGAAGATTATGAAGTGTCGGGCCAGTTATCCGTGAGGTGAACAACAAGTCATTCCTTCACTATTGAGAATAGAATCTGACCTAATAGTGAAAATTGTTGTTGTAATTTCATCCTTTTTTTTTTACACAAGTGGGAGCCATGAAGTATCATATTCCAACATTTATGTCAGTCATTCCCTGTTGGATGACTTATTTAGACTTAGCAGTTCCTGTATCTGAGGCAAAAGAACAGATGCTCTTCTTTAATGTGCTCAGTTAAAGGTCTTGTGTCACTCAGATTCTGTTGTTCAGCTGCAGATCTCTATTGTCAGTCTGACATATCTAAATCATCTTGGGTCACATTTTCTCCCAAATCTGGTAGAAACCCACTGCATTTCCTCATGTGCAGGCTGCAATGTTGGAAATCGAGTGACATGGCTGTATCAGCCAAGCTATCTTTTGCAGATGACAGGTGAAGCTGCAGGCTATTCTGAACTTTTCCTTTCTTTTGATTTGGGATCTCACCAGTGTCTGCCTAGAATCTTTGAAGACATCTAGCACAAAGGTATTCAGTTTCAGGTTCCAAGTTTCACAACCATATAACAGAGCAAAGAGCATGTTTGCAATGTAGAACCACATAGCAGAGCAGAGAGCATGTTTGTGTTGTACAGTGTAAACTTTGTTTTAATGGAAAACCTTGATCTGATGTTTTAACTATTTGTTTCTGGGCTCTCTGCATATTAGTAGAACCATCATCTCCCAGACCATACAGAACCTCATCACCTCAGGAGATCTCCCACCCACAGCTTCCAACCTCATAGTCCGGGAACCCCGCACTGCCCGGTTCTACCTCCTTCCCAAGATCCACAAGCCTGACCACCCTGGCCGACCCATTGTCTTAGCATGCTCCTGCCCCACTGAACTCATCTCTACCTACCTTGACACTGTCCTATCCCCCCTAGTCCAGGAACTCCCCACATACGTTCGAGACACCACCCACGCCCTCCACCTCCTCCAAGACTTCCGTTTCCCTGGCCCCCAACGCCTTATCTTCACCATGGATATCCAATCCCTCTACACCTCCATTCGCCATGACCAGGGCCTTCAAGCCCTCCGTTTTTTCCTCTCCAGACGTCCCCAACAGTACCCTTCCACTGACACTCTCATTCGTTTGGCCGAACTGGTCCTCACCCTTAACAATTTTTCCTTTGAATCCTCCCACTTCCTCCAGACCAAAGGTGTAGCCATGGGCACACGTATGGGCCCCAGCTATGCCTGTCTCTTTGTTGGCTATGTAGAACAGTTGATCTTCCGTAATTACACCGGCACCACTCCCCACCTCTTCCTCCGCTACATTGATGACTGCATTGGCGCCACCTCGTGCTCCCGTGAGGAGGTTGAGCAATTCATCAACTTCACCAACACATTCCACCCTGACCTTAAATTTACCTGGACTATCTCTGACACCTCGCTCCCCTTCCTGGACCTCTCCATCTCCATTAGTGACGACCGACTTGACACTGACATTTTTTACAAACCCACTGACTCCCATAGCTATCTGGATTACACCTCTTTCCACCCTATCTCTTGTAAAAATGCCATCCCGTATTCCCAATTTCTCCGCCTCCGCCGTATCTGCTCCCAGGAGAACAAGTTCCACCATAGGACACACCAGATGGCCTCCTTCTTTAGAGACCGCAATTTCCCTTCCCACGTGGTTAAAGATGCCCTCCAACGCATCTCGTCCACATCCCGCACCTCCGCCCTCAGACCCCACTCCTCCAACCGTAACAAGGACAGAACGCCCCTGGTGCTCACCTTCCACCCTACAAACCTTCGCATCAACCAAATCATCCGCCGACATTTCCGCCACCTCCAAAAAGACCCCACCACCAGGGATATATTTCCCTCCCCACCCCTTTCCGCCTTCCGCAAAGACCGTTCCCTCCGTGACTACCTGGTCAGGTCCACACCCCCCTACGACCCACCCTCCCATTCTGGCACTTTCCCCTGCCACCGCAGGAACTGTAAAACCTGTGCCCATACCTCCTCCCTCACCTCTATCCAAGGCCCTAAAGGAGCCTTCCACATCCATCAAAGTTTCACCTGCACATCCACCAATATCATTTATTGTATCCGTTGCTCCCGATGCGGTCTCCTCTACATTGGGGAGACTGGGCGCCTCCTAGCAGAGCGCTTTAGGGAACATCTCCGAGACACCCGCACCAATCAACCAAACCGCCCCGTGGCCCAACATTTCAACTCCCCCTCCCACTCTGCCGAGGACATGGAGGTCCTGGGCATCCTTCACCGCCGCTCCCTCACCACCCGACGCCTGGAGGAAGAACGCCTCATCTTCCGCCTCGGAACACTTCAACCCCAGGGCATCAATGTGGACTTCAACAGCTTCCTCATTTCCCCTTCCCCCACCTCATCCTAGTTTCAAATTTGCAGCTCAGTTACTGTCTCCTTGACTTGTCCGACCTGCCTATCTTCTTTTCCACCTATTCACTCCACCCTCTCCTCCTTGACCTATCACCTTCATCTCCTCCCCCACTCACCCATTGTACTCTATGCTACTCTTTCCCCACCCCCACCCTCCTCTAGCTTATCTCTCCATGCTTCAGGCTCACTGCCTTTATTCCTGATGAAGGGCTTTTGCCCGAAACGTTGATTTCTCTGCTCGTTGGATGCTGCCTGAACTGCTGTGCTCTTCCAGCACCACTAATCCAGTATTTGATTTTCAGCATCTGCAGTCATTGTTTTTACCTTATTAGTAGAACTGCCTGGATAGGTGAAGTATTCTATGATATCAACTTTAATCAGATATTGGTCTGTTGTTTAGTGGTTTCCTGTCCTTTTCTCTTTGTTTGGTTTGTTTCCTTGGTGTTCATGGTGACTTCCGCTCTTGGCCTGTTTGTTGATAGGTGACATTACTGAAGCCACGCTGACATGAATTCACAAATGGGTGGGAATTAATCGGGTTTTGAACATTTTCAGCACCGCCCCCACCCCAAGATTAGCTCCTCACTCTTCACATGTAAAAAATGTACAAAATTACATGGACTTCTAATGACCATAGAACCATAGAACTCTAACGCAAATTGACCATTTGACTATGGGACGAAGTTAGAGAACTGCTTGTTTGGAGAGTATTAAAGTGCATAAAGGGTTAAACTTATTTAGTGATTGCTGTTTGGCAATAGTAAGGGTCAAGACTAAGCTGAAGAGGTGGAAGAGATTTGATATCAGTAGGTTTGTTATTTAAACCTAAAGATGACTTTCAACTTAACTGGATTTGATGTCCTGGCTGACTCTGTGCCTGGAACAGTAACTTGGTAGGAAGAATTAAAAGTAGCAATGAAAGTAGCAGGGTAGAAGTGTCAGGATATCAAGCATCTCTGAAGGAAGTCTGGATCAGTGACCAAATATGGACCTTTTTATAGTACAAATGTAGGTACTTCAACATAAAAGCAAAACAGGAAACATTACCTTCCATCAGGTCTATATAATTAAAGAAAGAGGGGTGAAAAGGAATGCTCAAAAAGACAGGAGAAAATGGATCAACAAACAAGCACAGGAATCCGAGGGCCCACCTGTTTGCAATGACATGCGATCGCTGCTTCAAATTAGAAAGAAGGTTGCAGAGAACCTAAAAATAGTTAGTCAAGATGATACACTCTTTTTGAAATCTGGAGACAATATCATTGTCGGCAGAACACTTTCAGGAAGTCTTTAACAGTTTTAATGTGGCCAACTCAGCCCAAGTCAATATGCCCCCAAATGGTCTCCCAATAAATGTAGGAAGACTCACTAAAAATGAGATGACAAAGGCAAGTACTGCACTCAAGATCAGTATATGTCCTAAAATATTCAAGACAGGCAGCAAAGCAGCTGTTCAGTGATTATGTTTGCTTTATAACCAGGCCTGGGCATTGATGTTGTTCCCAAAGATGAGTCAATTGCCTGTATCTACAAAAATCTCACTGAAAATATCTGCTGCTCAGAAAGCAGTCTGTCTTGTGGAGAGCAAACATAGACTGGGTAACTGGTTTGCAGAATGCTTCCATTTTGGCCATGAGTATGACTCTGACCTTCTAGTCACTTGCCATTTCAATACACCATCCTTCTCCCATGCTAGAGGTTTTTCTTAGGCCTGTTGCAGTGTTTGAGTGAAGTTTAAGATGAGCTTCTGGAACAGTACTTAGTTTTCCATTTAAGCACTTTAGAGCCTTGAGAGTTCAATATTTGAGTTTGATAATTTCAAACCAGCAACTCTCATCAGTATTGGAGTAGAGTCACTCTGTTATCAATATCAACTTAAGATATGTTGCTTTGATCCTTGACCATATTCACAGTGTAATGGGTGGTGAAATTAGAAGAGCATGCAGAATTCAGACCAAGTACTTTCAGTCTAAGCAGATTTTTACACAATGTTGATTGTTTGGAACTACCCAGAGTATTAGGATCCCTTGCAGTTAGTGAAATCAATTAAACTAAGGCCTTGGATTTCCTACATCAGCTTTTACTCTTCAATTTTCATATAACATCCCACCAAGGATGATTACAGTTCTTGAGTCGATCTATGAGAATTCCAAATACAGTGTGAAAACATAAGATGTTAGTGACTAGTTCCATGTGCTGCTTGGTTCAGGCAAAGTTCTTCCTTTCTCCTCTTCTCTTTGTTGCTGCCATTGACTTGGTATTAGGCAAGAACTTTCAAAAGCTGATTGGGCGCAGATCTTTGCAGATAAAGGGGTGGCTGGAAAATGGGAAGCCTTCTTCAAAAATGAGATATTGAGAGTCCAGAGAAATTCCTGTTAGGGTGAAAGGAATTGGGAGGTGTAAGGGAATGCTGGATGACTAAAGAACTGGAGGGTTTAGTTAAGAAAATGAAGGAAGCATATGTCAGGTATAGACAGGGTAGATCGAGTGAATCATTAGAAGAGTGTTAAGGCAGTAGGAGTATACTAAAGAGGGAAGTCAGGAGGGCAAAAAGGGGACATGAGATAATTTTGGTAAATAGAGTTAAGGAGAATGCAAAGAGTTTTTACAAATACATTAAGGAGAAAAGGGTAACCAGGGAGAGAATAAGGCCCCTCAAAGATCAGCAAGGCGGCCTTTATGTAGAGCCTCAGGAGATGTGGGAGATACTAAATGAGTATTTTGCATCAGTAATTACTGTGAGAAAGGACATGGAAGATATAGAAAGTAGGGAAATAGCTGGTGACATCTTAAAAAATGTCCATATTACAGTGGAGGATGTCTTGAAACACATAAAAGTGGATAAATCCCCAGGACCTGATCAGGTGTACCCTAGAACTTTGTGGGAAGCTAGAGAAATGATTCCTGTGCCTCTTGCTGAGATATTTGTATCATTGATAGTCACAGGTGAGGTGCTGGAAGACTGGAGGTTGGCTAACGTGGTGCCACTGTTTAAGAAAGTGGTAAGGACAAGCCAGGGAACTATAGACCAGTGAGCCTGATGTCAGTGGTGGGCAAGTTGTTGGTGGGAATCCTGAGGGATTGGGTGTACATATATTTGGAGGGGCAAGGACTGATTAAGGATAGTCCATATGGCTTTGTGCGTGGGAAATCATGTCTCACAAACTTGATTGAGATTTTTTTTTGAGGAATAACAAAGAGGATTGATGAGGGCAGAGCGGTAGATGTGATCGATATGGACTTCAGTATTGCTGAACAAAGAGACTTTGGAGTGCAGGTTCATAGTTCCTTGAAAGTGGAGTCGCAGGTAGATAGGATAGTGAAGAAGGCATTTGGTATGCTTTCCTTTATTGGTTAGAGTATTGAGTACAGGAGTTGGGATGTAATGTTGTGGCTGTACAGGGCATTGGTTAGGCCACTGTTGGAATATTGCATGCAATTCTGGTCTCCTTCCTATCAGAAAGATGTTGTGAAACTTGAAAGGGTTCAGAAAAGATTTACAAGGATGTTGCCAGGGTTGGAGAATTTGAGCTATATGGAGAGGTTGAATAGGCTAGGGCTGTTTTCTCTGGAGTGCCGGAGGCTGAGGGGTGACCTTATACAGGTTCACAAAATCATGAGGGGCATGGATACGATAAATAGACAAAGTCTTTTCCCTGGGGTGGGTGAGTCTGGAACTAGAGGGCATAGGTTTAGGGTGAGAGCGGAAAGATATAAAAGAGGGGCAACTTTATCCTGCAGACGGTGGTACGTGTATGGAATGAGCTGCCAAAGGAAGTGATGGAGGCTGGTACAATTGCAATATTTAAAAGACATCTGGATTGGTATATGAATAGGAGGGGTTTGGAGGGATATGGGCCGGGTGCTAGCCGGTGGGACTAGATTGGGTTGGGATATCTGGTCGGCATAGATGAGTTGGACCGAGGAGTCTGTTTCCATGCTGTACAACTCTGACTCTATGACTTGGTCTTAAGGAACTCATCAAATGGCTATCTTGGATTAAAATGAAGCAATGGCTGTCAATTTATAGATTTGTGTGTTGCTGATGACATTGCTGCCCTGTCAGACACTTACTAATAGAGTTGCCATAACTTTGATGATTCCCATATTTGAATTTTAAGAAAGCTAAAAATAGGATCTTAAACCGATGATTTCAATAAATCAGAAGTTTCTTAATTTTGTTACTTAACAGACGAAGGCCTTATGAGTAGCTGATCAGGCATTTCTGTGGTGACTAAGATTTAAGAGAAAGAAATGGGAAACTTGAGTTTGATTTGGTGAACGAGAGTCAGTACAGATTTGTGGAAGGGAGATTGATCAAACACGGGGCTTTTTCATCAGTAACAGATAAGGATCATGAAAGGAATACAGTGGTTGTCTGTATATATTGTAAGAAATCTTTTATTAAATACCACTTAAAAGGCTACCTAACAAAATCCAGGCTCCTGCACTCTGAGGATCAGCGGCTGCTTTGATTTTAAAGAAGAAAGTTTGGACTAAGGAAAGGTGTTCTTCAGACTTAAGTGTCATCTTCCCCAAGGATTAATGCTTGAACTATTTTTCATAATATTCATGAATGACTTGGATATTGAAATACAGAGTAAAACATACAAACTGGTTTTAAAAAGCATCTGTAGGTCAGTGAAGAGTAAAATGATTAGTTAAGACAAATGTAGGTCAATCAGAAAGCAGTAGGAAAAGTGTTTTAATAGGGAGCAAAAAGTTGACAGACCAATCAAATACATATTTTAATTCTGTTTTCTCAAAGAAGCGCTCAAATATCCCAAAAATATTGAGGAACACAGAATCTAGTGAGAGAGAGAAACTGAAGGAAATCTGGAATCAGTAGGGAAATTTGAATGATTTATTGTCACCTGTACTGTACACAATAAAATAGTGAAAAGCTTAAATTGTTGCCATAATCCAGTGTCATTTTGAGTAGTTCCAAATATAGCTGAAAGAGAATCCATCTTTGTTCACTTGCCTCTGTCATGTGTCCTGAGCTGGCTGACCAACAACACCTGCATTGCCACCCCTCTGATGGATCCACCCGTGTCGGAGTTGCCACTCTTCAGGCGCCATCTCTTCATCACTGGGCTCACCTCAATGATGGCTCACTGATGCCAGGTCCCATGCGGGGCTAATGTGGGTCCAGCAGTCAGGAGCCCCCAGCTCCGCTGTTGCTACTGCCTCACTGATAACCAGGTGTCTCTGCTCCTGGCCTAGCGCAGCCAGGGGTCCCTGGCTCTGCTTTTGAAAGCCTCAACAATGCGTGGAATCCCCACTCTAGGTTTACACCAAGCAGGAGTCCTTGAACCTGTTGCCACGCTAGGTCACTATTTCACTAAAAGTCCTGCTTCAGCTGCCTTCCTCTGCAATGTCACCTTTGCTACTGACGATAGGAAGATGATGAAGAAGAAAATGGTGAAAAAGAGGTATCAATGAAGAGAGGAAGCGGCTGGTGTGGAGTGGACTCCCAGAAGCCCAAATGTTGCCTACCTTACTGGTGCCGTCATCTTGGAAGAATGTAAATTGATGGGATTAAAGGCCATTCAAGGACCTAGGGCCTAATTAATCTATATCCCAGAGTAGTTAGGAAATAGCTATTAAAAATAATGACAAATGGGTGATCATCTTTCAAGATTTTATCGACTCTGCAACAGCTCTGCTGGATTGTAAGGTAACAAGTGTAATACCACTATTTAAAAGAGGAGATAGAGCCAAAACATGAATTATAGACCAGTTAGCCTGACATCAAGAGAACAGAAAATGCTGGAGTCCATTGTAAAAGATTTAACATCAGAGCACTTGGAAAACAGTGGCAGAATCAGAGGAAGTCAGCACAAATTTACGAAAGAGAAAATGTTTGACAAATTCACTGGAATTTCTTGAGGAAGAAACTAACAGAGTTGATAAGGGCTGTCAGTGTATGTGGTCTTCTTATAGGTTTATAAGATTTTATCTAAGCACCTGTGCAAGTGATTATCTTGTAAAATTAAAGTGCATGGGAGGGTAGGTTACTGACATGGATCAAGAGTTGGTTGGCATATATGAAACAAAGAGTAAGAAGAAACAGTTTAAAAAAAATTGCGGATGCTGAAAATCTGAAACAAAAACACAAACACAAATTGCTGGAACAACTCAGCAAGTCTGGCAGCATCTTTGGAGAGAGAAAGAGAGTTAACGTTTTGCATCCAGAGATATATTCTTTTAGTATGATTCTGTTTTTAAGAATAAACAAATCTGTTTCTGGGTGGCAGGCAGTGACTTATGGGGTATTACATAACTCAGTGCTTGGACCCCAGTTATTCACAATATATATTAATGATTTGGATGAGGGAACTAAGTGTATAATTGCAAAGTTTGTAGGTAGCACAATGCTGGTTGAGAAAGTGATCTGTTAAGACGCGATGCTTCGCTATTATTTGAACAAGCTAATGAGTGAGCAAATGCATAGTAGATGAAGTATAATATGGATAAATGTTAGGTTATCCTCTTTGGTAGCAAAATCTGGAAGGCAGATTATTGTCTGGATGACCATAGTTTGGAAAAGGGAGGAGTGCAACAAGACCTGGGTGTCTTTCTACATCAGTCACTGAAGCCAAGCAGCAGCTGCAGCAGAAGGTGAAGAAGGCAAATGGTATGTTGCCTTTAATAGCGAGAGGTTAAGCTTGTCGGAGCAAGGATGTCGTAACTACAATTTTACAGAGCTTTGATGAGACTTGGAATACTGTGTGATGTTTTGGTCTCCTTTTCTAAGGAAGGATGTTCTGGCTATGAAGGGAGTGCAACCAAAGATTCACCAGACTGGTTCTAGGGAAGTAGGACTGACGTTTGAAGAGAGACTGGGTCAGTTCGGACTATATAAACTGGAGTTTAGAAGAATGACAAGGGATGGAGAAATCTTGTAGAAACCTGTAAAATTCTAATAAGACTAGAAAAGGTAAATCCTTTCATCCATTGATTCCATTTACACTTTTCGTTGCCGCGGAAAGGCAGCCAACATCATCAAAGACCCCTCCCATCCTGGTTCTTTTCCGACCTCTTCTGTCAGGCAGAAGATTAAAAAAGCTTAAGTACACCTACCAACAGGTTCAAGAACAGCTTCTTCCCAGCTGTTATTAAATTTCTGAATAGATTTCAAAATATGAGAAGTCCAATGTTGATCTTTCTTTTTGTGCACCTTTTTTCCAGCCATAACTTTGTATTCTTCACTCTGCTCAATCATCCTGTGATCTTTGTCACTTTTTGTATGCTTATGGTCTGCCTATACTGTATGCAAACCAAAACGTTTCTCTATACTTAAGTGCATGTGACACTAATAAATCAAATCAAAATGCAGGACAGATGTCTCCAGTAATCAGGAAATCTAGCACCAAGAGTAACAGATTAAGAATATAGGGTAGGCTATTTTGAACTGAGACGAGGAGAAATCTCTTCCATAGGCTCACCACTCTCTGGGTGAATTCTCTGCTACAGCAAGCAGTTGAGGCCAAAACATTGAATGTTTACACCAAGGGATTATAACTATCCCGTGGAGATAAAGGAATAGGAAGTGGGAACATTGTACTGATTTGGATGACCATATTGAATGGTGGTGCAGGGTTAAAATGCTAAATGGCCTACTGCTCCTATTTCTATGTTCCTGTGTTTCCACATCCTTTCTATCTTTTCCATCTCCATAGTAAAATAAAGTGAAATAAAAAAATATAATTTCTACTAATTCTCTTATGTTTACTGTATTACCTTGACTGTCCCTAAATGGCTCTAAACCCATCCTAACCTTCTTATTGATGTACCTGCAAAATATTTTTATTTTATTTTGTCCTTTGTTGATTTCATAATTTCTGGTTGACTTCCTAATTGTTCTTTTGATTTATCTTCTAGTATCTTATATTCTCACACGTCATGCACTCTTTTGCTGCCTATGTATTTAATATATTTCTTTCCTAAACCCTCAATTGTTCACTCATCCAATTAATAATGTTTGATTTCTGTTTTTTATTTAGCAGGATGTGTTTTTCCTGCATTCTCTTCAACATGGCTTTTAGTTGTACCCATTGTTGCTCTACTGTGTTGTTTGCGAATATATACAAACACAGGAATTAGAAGCCGGAGTAGGCTATTTAGTCTCTGTTGTGGTTCTGTTCGCCGAGCTGGGAATTTGTCTTGCAAACGTTTCGTCCCCTGTCTAGGTGACATCGTCAGTGCTTGGGAGCCTCCTGTGAAGCGCTTCTGTGCTGTTTCCTCCGGCATTTATAGCGGCCTGTCTCTGCCGCTTCCGGTTGTCAGTTCGAGCTGTCCGCTGTAGTGGCCGGTATATTGGGTCCAGGTCGATGTGTTTGTTGATAGAGTCTGTGGATGAGTGCCATGCCTCTAGGAATTCCCTGGCTGTTCTCTGTTTGGCTTGCCGTATAATGGTAGTGTTGTCCCAGTCGAATTCATGTTGCTTGCCGTCTGTGTGTGTGGCTACTAAGGATAGCTGGTCGTGTCGTTTCGTGGCTAGTTGGTGTTCGTGTATACGGATCGTTAACTGTCTTCCTGTTTGTCCGATGTAGTGTTTTCTGCAGTCTTTGCATGGGATTTTGTACACTACATTAGTTTTGCTCATGTTGGGTATCGGGTCCTTTGTTCTGGTGAGTTGTCTGAGTGTGGCTGTTGGTTTGTGTGCTGTTATGAGTGCTAGTGGTCGCAGTAGTCTGTCAGTTCAGAAATGCTCCTGATGTATGGTAGTGTGGCTAGTCCTTTGGGTTGCTGCATGTCCTCGTTCCGTTGTCTCTCCATTAGGCATCTGTTGATGAAATTGCAAGGGTATCCGTTTTTGGCGAATACTTTGTATAGGTGTTCCTCTTCCTCTTTTTGTAGTTCTCTTCTATTTAGTCTCTTGTTGTTGCCCACTTATTTTCCCAAAGTCCTAGACTCATGAATCAGTGTTTCATCAGTCTATTAACATTGTTTTCATTGTTGGTTGAAGGACACTATTTCCTAGACATTTCCCTACTTTTACATTTGTGCTTGGATCTTTTAATGAGGAATGAACCAACATCTTTTGTTGGCTTTTACACATACTGGGTTAAAAAGGAGTGCTGTACACTTTTATGAATTCCATTCCTTATCCTTTTGCCTGCGTCCTCTATCCAGTTAATATTGGGATAATTGAAACCATTTTGGTCAATTTTCCAAAATGCGTGTTTCCTCCTTTACTGCAGCCCCACCCACTGTTATTCCGATTGATCTGATTTCTTATTATCTTAGTGATTATTCAGTTAGATTCTGTCTTGGTCTTGCTGATAACATTGTCATATTTTATCTACAGCCATTGAATTATCCCTTCTAAGTGCAGTTATTTCACATTACCTTTGCCCTCTTTTTCTAAATATCTTAAGTAAATTTTAGTTCCCAGTCCTGAATGTTCTGTAGCATGTCAGTAATCCCTGCAATATCTCGTTCCACACAACACAATTCATCCAATTCTCTCATTTCTTGACAGACATATACTGCTGTTTAAACATTTTAACTCTTTTTTTTTTAAGAAGGGGTTTCCTAACACTTGAGCTATTCCCAGATGCCCTTTCAGGAAGGAAATCGGTCAACCTTACCCTGTCTAGCCCATATGTGACTCATAATCTAGTTGACTCCAGTGCCCTCTGAAATGGTGTAGCAAGCTACTGAGTTTAAGGCCACTTTGTGATGGGTAGCAAATGCTGGTTTTGCTGGTGACACCCACATCCAATGAATAAAGAAAAAGAAATACGAGACGCTATGACTAGAAAATCTTTGGACAGTACATTTAATATTTTCCTTCTAAAAGGAAAGATTAAGGAAGAGGAAAAAAAAATTGCAATTACAAAACAGCAGCTAAGATGTTTCAGTAATTGATATGCCAGTCATTATCTTTCAAATGGATCTTGGATATAGTATAAGAGTAAGCTACTATCTGAAGTAACTGCTATTTAATATTGAAAATTCAACTTATTGAGTTTGAACGCAGTTAAGGAATGATTGCATTGGGCTTGCTGTTTCTGATCTGTAATTTCAGGCACATGTGATGCCTTGTTAAAACTTTAAACATTGCTGTTAACCTTTAATTTTGGAATTGATCACATTATCTTTTTCTCTTAATCAGCTTGGGCCACCAGGATTCTCAGAGTAATTTGACAACGCGACTCTCAACCGTGCAGGAGGATGTAGGAAAGTCACCTGCTCGAAAAAGGTTTGTTTAAATGGAATAGCGTGTTCTTCTTTGCCGTAATTCTTTACCTTGTAAGCCACCTTCTTCCTCCTCTTTGTTGTCAAAAATCACAAAAGTGCTCATCGAAGAAAGGAAAATTAAACTTTGAGGCTTTAAATATTTCAATTTCTGTTTAATGTTAGAGATTTCCTCCCATAA
The DNA here is from genome assembly GCF_047496795.1 of Chiloscyllium punctatum. Classification (NCBI taxonomy): domain Eukaryota; kingdom Metazoa; phylum Chordata; class Chondrichthyes; order Orectolobiformes; family Hemiscylliidae; genus Chiloscyllium; species Chiloscyllium punctatum. Next base: position 32,453,049 of record NC_092748.1, on the reverse strand, counting down.
GACACATTTTTGATATTTAGCTAACAAGTCAAATTGGAGGAACCAATATGGAAAAATTAAGCTGTAATGTTAACTTTTTTCTATAATTGGTTAGGGAACCTTAAAAAAAAATCAGTATTCTATAGTTTTCATTTGTATAGATATTTCAAGCATTTTGAAAATTTGACAAATTCGCTAGCTTTGAAATTATGATCAATGGAGAAATGTACTATTTTTAGTATTAAATCAACATTGAATTATCGGTTTTGTTGAAGTTTCTGTTCGAGTAATGAAGAAAATGCCACAAGATAGGATGGAAAGATTGATACATATTAATATGAACTGTTCTCCCATTTCCAACTTTTTTAACTGTCATATTTTGCATCCACTTAGACATCTGTTTCTCCCTTTAGTTTGAGTCTTCGCTCATATTTCACATTGCTATGATGTGTTGTATAGAATTTTAGAACATAGAACATAGAAGAATACAGCGCAGTACAGGCCCTTCGGCCCTCGATGTTGCGCCGATCAAAGCCCACCTAACCTACACTAACCCACTATCCTCCATATACCTATCCAATGCCCGCTTAAATACCCATAAAGAGGGAGAGTCCACTACTGCTACTGGCAGGGCATTCCATGAACTTACGACTCGCTGAGTGAAGAACCTACCCCTAACATCAGTCCTATATCTACCCCCCCTTAATTTAAAGCTATGCCCCCTTGTAATCGCTGACTCCATACGTGGAAAAAGGTTCTCACTGTCAACCCTATCTAACCCCCTAATCATCTTGTACACCTCTATCAAGTCACCCCTAAACCTTCTTTTCTCCAATGAAAACAACCCCAAGTGCCTCAGCCTTTCCTCATAGGATCTTCCTACCATACCAGGCAACATCCTGGTAAACTTCCTCTGCACCCGTTCCAGTGCCTCCACATCCTTCCTATAGTATGGCGACCAAAACTGCACACAATATTCCAGATGCGGCCGCACCAGAGTCTTATACAACTGCAGCATGACCTCAGGACTCCGGAACTCAATTCCTCTACCAATAAAAGCCAGTACGCCATATGCCTTCTTCACTGCACTATTTACCTGGGTGGCAACTTTCAGAGATCTGTGTACATGGACACCAAGATCCCTCTGCTCTTCCACACTACCAAGTAGTCTACCATTAGCCCAGTAATCCATCTTTTTATTACTCTTACCAAAGTGAATCACCTCACACTTAGCTACATTGAACTCCATTTGCCACCTTTCTGCCTAGCTCTGCAGCTTCTCTATATCCCGCTGTAACCTGCCATATCCTTCCTCACTGTCTACAACTCCTCCGACTTTCGTATCATCCGCAAACTTGCTCACCCAACCTTCTAACCCTTCCTCCAGGTCATTTATAAAAATGACAAACAGCAATGGTCCCAAAACAGATCCTTGCGGAACACCGCTAGTGACGGCACTCCAAGATGAACCTTTGCCATCAACTACTACCCTCTGTCTTCTTCCAGCCAGCCAATTCCTAATCCAAACCTCCAACTCACCCTCAATGCCATATCTCTGTATTTTCTGCAGTAGCCTACCAAGGGGGACCTTATCAAACGCCTTACTAAAATCCATATATACCACATCTACCGCTTTCCCCTCATCTACCTCCTTAGTCACCTTCTCAAAGAATTCAATAAGGTTTGTGAGGCACGACCTGCCCTTCACAAAACCATGCTGACTATCCTTGATCACATCATTCTTATCCAGATGTGCATAAATCCTATGAACTTATTTTCCTTTTGATTAAACAAATTAAAAGTTCACTTAGTTCTTTTTTTCTCTTTCACGTTTCTTAAAACGCAGATGAGCCAGGGCTTTTAATACCAAATCGATAAATGCACATTTTGGTTGACCATTTACTTAATCTATGTAATGATCCACTAAGTTCAGAGAAACTATGATATTTCTGAATTTGAAGATTGAAAGTATGCATGTTTCATTTTCCTATTAGTATTTTTCTAAGCAGTTTACAGCTAAGCATCTTCTGCTTTCTTTGTAGTTGAGCTCTTTAAGGTAGACTTCCCCTCTTGGCTGGTGCGTGTAAGATGCCTCAATGTGGTCGCGGTAAAAACCAGCTCCTGAATTTTCTGCTTCACAAGTCTTTAAGTTATTTAATGTCACGACCCTTTTAATTCTGAAAGTGAAAGTTGCCATAGTCCTAGAGGTTCCATAGGCTGTTCTTTCACTAGAGAGCAATGTCTGGTGGAGAATTTAATCTAGAGATCACCACACTTGAGGCAAGTTGTGAGAATGAGAAGGCTGGGTCTTCATTGTGACCTTAGCCAGCAAAAGAGTTGAACTCAAGGTGTTGGACAAATTCTGCATTGCAAACCAGCCATCCACTCAACTGAGCTATCTGACCCCACATTTTAAAAAAAACATTGGTTTGGTTTTCACTGGGGAGTGATCTCCCAGCTTCTGATCAATTTAATTTACTTTACCAGCTATAAGAATAGGCTTGACCTTAAAATTATTGTTCCTTTAAACTCATAATACGAACATATACCTTATGTTAAACTTGTTTTACAAGAATAAACTTTGCAAATTAAAATCTTTGTCTCTGCTCCACAGAGTGATTGGTTCTTGCAACATGTTCTGGAATATATAACTACCTTGTGATTTGTGGGATGCATTTTATATTCTTGCTACTTAAAATAAAGGAACTAATTAGAAAGCATTAAAGATGCCTTTGTCTTATGCTATTCCAAAAATGTTAGCTTGCTTTCCTAATCTATGCTTGCTCAAATATTACAGGTTTCATTCCCTGCTAAAGTAATGTGCTTTTTGATTGATGCTTTTAATGTAGTGTTTTATCTTGATCAAAAGACCGACCCCATATTCTTGAACATATTATTAAATGAAGTATCCTGATGGATGTAAAACCAGCCGGGTAAGATAAAGAAAGACGTGACTGTGCTGTCTGTCTTCAATGAGCTAACTGATCTAGACTGGGAAACAGATGGCAAACGATAATTTGCCTTAATTCTTTTAGATATGAACTGGGAAGATATGGATCCCTGAGGAGTTATGGGTGAAGGCAGTGTAGCTGTATGATTGACTTGGTAGTGATAGTCTCTGCAGTTAAGCCTGTTGACATTCAGTTTCAGCTTGTGTAACCACTTAAATGAGATGTAAGAGAACTAGATTAGCTTTCACAAGAGACAGAAAATAAAAGAATACATAACTGCTAGAAAATATCTTGATATGCTAGTCCAGCAGTTTCTGTTTCACCCTTTTCGGAAAGCACTCAAATATGTAAAGTTGTTGTTATTGTGATGTTCATTACAGTTGATTTGGTGCGGGCGTTTACATTATGCTGTACATTTCTTTGCTTCACTGAGAAGGGAATTAATGTTGTCTCAGAACTGATACTTGAGAGAAAAAAATTGCAACCTATTATAAAATCTAGTTAGGATGCTAGATATCTTTCTATTATTGGCTTACGCCTATATAGTTTGAGCATGATGGATATATTTACCAGCCTTAGCAGTTTTGTTTATGTTGATTTTATTTTCCTCTGCATAACAGGTCTGTAAGCATCACCAATCTTTCTTTGGACCGGTCTGCTTCACCCATGGTACCTTCATATGACAGCTCTATCAGTCCTCAAGCCTCTCGGGCATATGTTAAAACTGACCCTAATGAAGATGAAAGAAAAATTCTTCTGGTATTTATTTTAGTGGTTTCTGGAGGTTAGACAACATGTGAGGGGCAAAATGTTGTGTCTGTGCAGTAATATAATGCAGATTGCTTTGACACGCGGCAGATTTTCTTTCTGCTTGTTCACTTTCACTAACTTGATATTTTTTTGTTGTTGCCTTTTCCCCAATATGCTCAAATGTAATTATGTTCCTTTACCAAGTGTTCTGCATTGATTTCTGTCAATAACATTGCCTCACATCAACCTCCAAACCTGACAATTATTGATCACCTTTTTGCAGTCCAAATTTTTAAGTAACTTTTCTTGTTTTGTTTGACAGTGATTTGTATGTCAGCCAAAGCTCAGTTGATAGTGAGGAGTTCAGGTCCAACACCAGCTGGAGAAAATTACAGGGTACAGGCAGTTCAAAAGAAAGTCGGCAGTGAGCCAGGAGACTTAAAAAGTATCTTCTGCCCCTCATTTGGAAGAGGGCATTCTGGCCTTAGGAATCGCCAACCAATCAGATGGACAGACAGCTCTACCATTTCTGGCAGTGATGCATGAATAGACCTGAGAATTCGATTAAGTGCCATTGTTCAATGGTGCGGAGGGATCAGAGAGGCAAAAATAGGGGTTAGGAGGCCAGTTTCTGTCAAGCAGGTGGTGCAAAAGGAAGAATGGTGTACTATTTTAGAAAAAATACACATCATAACCTTGGCTGAGGCATTCCCCATCCCTTGCCAACTTTGTTTATGCTGGCCAGGAGATAAACAGCTTCCTTACTCCTGTAAGCCAGCCCATGCCAGCTGCATTTTGGGATGGACAATGTATTATCAGGGCCAATTGATCTCTTAACAGTTATTTGCGTAGAGTAGGTGTGCTGCAAATTTTGACACTTTCCCACCTTTTGTATTCAGAGGTGCATGGGAATGTGCTGGGCTAAGCATTTGACTTATTTTATGTGCCCCAAGCCTACAATTCACCTGGCTGAGGCACGTAACATCCAGCTTCAGGTCTTGGGTATGCCAATCTTACCTGACACTTCTTTACAAAACCTAGAGAGTAGATTAGATTAGATTAGATTAGATTACTTTACAGTATGGAAACAGGCCCTTCGGCCCAACAAGTCCACACCGACCCGCCGAAGCGTAACCCACCCATACATTTATCCCTACCTAACACTACGGGCAATTTAGCATGGCCAATTCACCTGACCTGCACATCTTTGAACTGTGGGAGGAAACCGGAGCACCCGGAGGAAACCCACGCAGACACGGGGAGAACGTGCAAACTCCACACAGTCAGTCGCCTGAGGCGGGAATTGAACCCGGGTCTCTGGCGCTGTGAGGCAGCAGTGCTAACCACTGTGCCACCGTGCCGCCCACCGTACTGCACTGTCAGGAACGCTGACTTTGGATGAAACATTAAACTAAAGATTAATAGGTGGATGTAAAACATGCTATGGCCAATAATTATCCCTCAACCAGCATCACAAAAACAAATTGTTTCTGAAACTTCGCTGTGTGCAAATTGACTTCTGCGTTTCTATGTTACCACAGTAAGTGACCTTTCAAAAGTACTTTATTGACTGCAAAGTACTTTCAGATATCTGGTGCTCATGAAAGGTGTCCGACTTTATTTCCTTTTTCAATTGATTAACGCACTGTGACGTGCAATTACATTTAAAATATTTTTCTTTTTTTCCAAAATTCATCTTTCATTTCTAATATCCATTCTAGGACTCTGTGCAACTGAAAGACCTGTGGAAGAAAATATGCCATCACAGCACTGGCATGGAGTTTCAGGATCATCGCTACTGGTTGCGAACTTATCCTAATTGCATTGTGGGAAAGGAATTGGTGAATTGGTTGATTAGAAATGGACATATCGCTACACGGTAATTTTCATAGTTGAGTTTGAGACATACTAAATTGTGTCTCTCTTATATGTCCATCAGTCAGTTAGAAAGTGAGCAATTAATGTGAATACAAAATCAAGTTCAAACTCAGCTGATGTCTCAGAAGTTAAATTATCAACATTAAATAGTACATTTTAGCAAAGCAGTTTATCCTTGCCATATTACAGCCTATTGGTTATTTAAAAATCTTGGTTGCTGTTTTCTTGGAATCTTTACTTTTCCCTGTTTCCTGCTTTCAGAAGAAGTTGTCCTAAAGCACTGTCCCTCTAATGGCTTCCAGTTATGAAATCTTGATCAAAGAGAAAAAGTGAATGAATGGAGGAAATTGATGGCAAGGAAATAATTAGAATTGAAAACTTAAGTTGATAGGCGATCACATTAAAAATGAGCAAAAATAACTGCACTGCAATGAAGCATGTCTAACAAAACAAGGAACTGAAGACAATTGGATCAGCCTTGATCTTGTCAAATGGCGGAGCAAACGTGAGGGCTTAATCACCCATTCTTGCTTCTAGTTAGTTTGTTCATAGTTAATATATTAAAATAACTAAGTGCCTCTGTTTTCCAGTTATGGTATGATGAATTGCAGTGCTCATTGCAATTTTTCAGTCGTCTGCACATTTTACCTTGAGGATTTATACCAAATTGCCTTTGAATAGTGAAGCAGGTCTCATTATATTTCTGAAACCCAAAGTGTTATTTTGGAATTTTGGAGATCCATCTTGTTCTTACAAAATATTCAGCAAGCTGTAATCCAAGAGAAAAATACTGCACATGCTGGGCATCAGGAAATGTTCGAAACATGGGTCACATGCTGTTTCACAGTGGAGAAGCGTATTGGTGTTACAATCTGCCGACAGCTAGGGATTGCTGCAGTTCTGAGTAGGCTGTAAAAGACTCTCATGGTTAAACAAGGAGACTGTGTCAAGATCAAAATTATTCTACCCACTTCCACTCAAGCTGACACCAGACCTGATGGGAGCACAAAGGTGGCAGTGGTGTTTTTTTAACTCAAATTTAATTTTCACTGGTAAACATTTCACTTCTTTTACTTGTTTCATGTATGCAGCAACTATATTTGTTGCCACCAGCTTGGAGATTTTAAATGTACTAGTGTGGGATTGACTGGCCCTCCCTTCAGTGCATTGTGAAAGGCAGTGTCCTGAAATCACTCTGAGTGGACAATTGAGATGTGGTAGGTGAATTTAAAGCCCTGATAAGAACTCTGCCAGCCAACAGCCTGAGTTGGACCCGCATTTGGACAGTATTGACCACGCCCTTTAGACTCTTCATTTACTTGCCCAAACTGACTGACAGACTCTCTTCTTTTCCACCCCCCAAAAACAATGACCGCTGCCAGCACCAACCTCAGGCTACCAGGCCTTTCCCCTTCACTCCTCCGTGCAACCAAATTCTAACCTTTCATCCCCACACTCTCACCCATCGCTTCTTAACCTCTGTTCACTGTTTCCAGTCCCAAACTTCCATCCTGTCTGCTATGCTTTGCAGTCATTCAGTAACAGTACCATCGATATTTGTGTTAAGTATTTGAACACACGAGTAGAGTTAGAGTATTCACAGTAATTGCAGCCCTCAATAATGACCAGCTCCAATAAATTTAAAACTACATCTCACAAGGAAAATATTAATTTATGAGGCAATACAGTATTTAATTAGGTGCAAGACACGAGGCATAAGATAGCAACAAAAGTTTTTTTTTCATATAACATGCATACTTCTACACACACCAAGTAGTCGTCCAAAACACACCTTTGACAGACTGATAATGTGTTTCTGTCACATGTAC